>NC_073726.1:40974332-41681832 GCF_023634155.1 Falco peregrinus
GTGAATTTATCTTCCAAAACACAGCAAACATGGTGAAGAAAGAATGTAAATCCACAATATAATGTAGCTGAGTAGCAGCACTTACAAGCATTTAATGTAGGGCCATCAGTTCTTCTTCCAGCATTTGCTAAGATCCTACTGAAACAAGCCTACAGAGCAAAGGATACTCCCCCTCTGCAGCTCTACAGTTCTGTCAGTGCACACCAAAGCTGGTGCTAGCTCATTTGTAGTATTGTAAACACCTGTGAATTCATGAGCTTGTGGTAATGAATTGCAAAATGGAAGTTACACAGAATGATATTGGCAGCACAAGATATGTCTAAAATAATTTTCAATGTCTCTTATACTTTCTCCTTTTTTCCTCTGTTTTGTCCTTAAGGACAAGACCATAAATCATGATTTTCTTCTGCAAGACAAAACTATTCAGGGCTTTTTCACAAGCCATCTAACAAAAAGCAGATACATCTGGATGGAGTGACTTGTGAAAAGAGATTTTGAAGGGGAGTTTTACAGACTACTACTAATTGCCCTCATAAGGCATGTATGTCCTTACCCAAGGCCCATCTTTCAGAGAAGGCATTAAGTATAAACCCATGTTGTGTGAGACAAAGACAAAAAGGTGGACAGGCATTAGCTGGAAATGAAAATAAGCTTGTTAAAGAGTTGGACTGGAAAGAAACATTTCGGCCATGCAACATGGGAAAAATGCAGGGCTTGGTGAAAAGAGAGGAAACACTAGGAGAGACAATATTTAAACCATCAAAGCTGACACAAAAAGATTAAATTTACCAGTTCAGTGGTGTTTTCTACAATTTTACATGCATCTTTATTCCAATTACAAAAAAACATGTTGTCCAAAATTTCCTGGGAGTACCGAAGAAAGGGATAGATTGTGAAAACCTTGAATAACAGGCATGTTGATGACAACAGAGTCCTCTCCTCACTCCAGAGCTGGGCAGCGAGAGTCACTGAGGAGAGGGCAGCTCCTGCGAAGTGCTCACAGCAAAGCTCTCAGAACATGTCCCCGAAGCCCAGTGGGTTTCTGGGCAAAACCTGCTTATGGCATGAGAAATGGTCTCTGAACCTCAAAAAAAAAAAAAAAAAAAGAGTTATCAGATACTTCTGAAGTCACAAAACTGGAATTTATTTTCAAAAGACTTGAAAAATTCTTCATTAATGCTTTTCAAAATTTTGAACTGCTATTTCTCATTCTCAGTCCCTCAAGGCAAAATGGCTTTTTTCCTTAAAAGAAGCACCAATGCCATTACCAAAGATAAATTGAGTTTCATTCGTACTTTTGTGTTCAGATGGATCAAAGACTTAAGGAGTTGAGCTCTGATACAGTCTTTTTTTTCCTGTCTAGATCTACTCCTTCACTTGAATATAAGAATTTATAACGTGTCTACATACCTACATAAGCATATACATTGTTATTTCTATATACACACATACACTAGCATTGCTCTTAAGGGTATAAAAGAACAGTTGGAATTTGAGATCTGATTTACTTATTTTTTCTCTTCTATATATGTGTAGAATTATCCAAATAGGGTTTTTTTCTCACTTTCAAGATTCACATCTTTTTTGAGCTTTCTTCTCTTTGCCACCTTTTTATTTGCAAATAGCATCAACATAGTCTGTAGAATTAATTTTTCTTAGCAATGTAATTGCATGGCATGTACTTAAAATGAAATTAAGTACTCCTACAATTTATGGTGGAGTCCTCTGACCATTCTTGTTGAATACTGGTACCAGTGAAGGGAAAAGACTTTTAGTGAAAGCAAATAGATCCTGTTAGGTTCTGTTACAGATTTAAATCAAGTAGCTCCTTTGAAGTGAAGGATTTATGTCAGCATAAAATCAATATAAAAATCAAAATCCAAGCCTATAAAATGCAAACAGTGTCCAAAATTGACAAAAGTTATTTAACTCCATTGATTTCTCAGTAGACAATCTGTGAAGTATGGACGTGAAACGTTTTTTCTATAGACAGTCTTGAAATGCTGCCTGCTGGTCTTGGCTTTCTGGGTTTTTTTTGCTTTGGCACCAAAGGGAACATAGCTAACATTGAGCTCAGCATTGTGAACTATGGCCAAACTAACACATACCAGAACACTAGCTCATCTCATTATCCAATTAAAGCTTTAGTCCTGAAAGAGACTCAGCATTCTCAGATTTCTTGCCTGCTTGTCAGGTAAATCAGCCAACTGAAGTAAAATTATATCACTCAACCTCCTGTACTGCGTTTGTTTTAAAGCTTCCTCCAATGCCTCAAGCATTGCAGTTGTTTTGTGTTGAATTATGGGCAGGCTTCGGCTGGCTTGGGAAAGGTATTGGATTAGCCTTTTCAACAAGCTCATCTTAGTTTTGTAGCACAGGAGAGGACAGGCACCATCTTTTCAAAGTGGTTAAGCCAGGTGTGCAACGACCTTCTCCATGGTAATAACACACCACAGAACAGGGGCTCTGGCACAGTATAAACCTGTGTAGTGTGTGACAACTCTGAGTGGATTGGATCCATCTTTAATCAGCCAAGAATTATGTTTAAGGCATCCACAAGGATGGGAACAATAAAAAGGAGAGAATAACAAGCATTTCAGGCTTTACTTGGTTGCCCATGCACAGGTCTCTAATGCCACTCTAGATGTCTTATGCTATCTCACTTGGACAGCCAGAAATATCAGTAACTTTTGGGTTACATCTGCCAGCCTTATATCGATGTCTCTCAGATACAAGTATGTACCTCGAAAGCTACTAAATCCTTCTTGTTAAATGACTGGATCAGACCCGCCCGCTAGTGAATTCCTGCCATGTCTTTCTCTACCTGGGACAGAATAAGTAAATTACCCTTCTGAGGTGAACGTTTCTTGTTATTGACCGTAGCTGCTTTTCATTTTCTAGGTGACATTCAGACAGCTTAGAAAGACAAAGTGATTCCTTTAAATGTTTCCAGGATGAGGTTTGTGAAAAACTGGGTTTTTTTCTAAATATTTATGTCATCTTACTTTTAGATTATGCACTTGGAAGAAAAGATCATAAGCTTTTAAACCAGTGTGAACATGACCTTAGGATGCAGAGAGAATCCTGAGGCAGTCCAACTTCCTCACCTTTTCTCAGTTTCTCTACTAATAGTTCCTCTACTTGCAAAATGAGGAAGCCATACTGCCCTTTAAGACTTATGACTAGAAAAAGACATGTAGGAGATTAGTATTAGTATCAGTATAGACTTGTAGTAAGTACAAGCAGTAACTTATTAAACTACACTAAAACAACATGCAATCATCTATTGCTGTACAAAGAAATTAACCTGGATTCAATATTTTGGCACAATATCTTTGGCAAACACTGCTCTACATGTTACAATGCCTCTTATTCTGGAATAGGGTGACTTTGTGCAGCAGGGACTCTTGGCAGGTCTAAATTGAAGGGAAGTGGGGAGAAGCAAGTGGATTTCATCAGCACGCATACCCCTGTCACATAAGCTACAGGCAAATATCTCTATAGTTCCTTCCTTCCATCATTCACATGAAGGCTGCATTTTCCCCCAGGGGTAGAAAATTACAGGATGAGATCCTCGAAACATTGGTTCTGAACATTTCTCTGTGTAGAGAAGTTCTCATGGAGCAACAAATGAGCTCTGGATCTAATTAAGACTTTTCAATTAAAAACAAAAAAGATTTATTCTCAAATGAGGTGATGCTAAGGTAAAAGTGTAGAGGAGCACTAACTAACACCATATTCTGGTAATGAATTTTCCCAGGGAAAACAAATGACACAGTTTCTAATTGTTATGAGTGGAATACATAACCTATACTTCCCAGCAGCTAGATCTGCTGAGCTCTACAATGTCTGTTATATGTTTCTGGCTGCCTTGAGGAATAACACTGAGCATGAATTTAGAAAGAGGGAAAACAATGAAAAATGTATAAACACATTCATTAAGAAAGAAGTTAATCTCTGCTAGGATGGTTCATATGCAGACAAAATACAAGAGCATGAGGAACTTCTTATATATTAAGCCCCATCTACTTCTATCATAGGTAATGAACTCAAGACCTGATACATCAGTCAGTCTTAAATGTCAGCAGGAAATACCTACCTAAACATTAACATGCTAAAGGTTCTACAGGACTAGTTGTATATATTTACTTTATGAATGAGCTTTCTATTTAACACTTGCAAAAGCACAGTGGAAAAAAAGTCAGTGTTCAAGTACTTTAATACCAGGCATCATTTGTTTATCAATCTTGGGGCTATGGACACTGGTGTGAAGGTATAGACTTAAAATAGAGCTATCCATAATTCATCTGAGACAGAAATGCAGTGTTGAGAGAAAAAGGCACCTACAGAATATTATGCTTTTATAAACTGTATAAGCAACTAAAAGTGAAGGAAGCTTTTGCTTCATTACCTCTGCAGTTGTAATTTGACCTTTTGGCTGCATCTGGTAAAAAATCCCTTGTTCTCCTTCACATACCAGGAATTAACATTTTTCTAAACTCCATGAACTCAAGCTCTGTGAATGTTTAGTAGTTTGCAAATAGGTTTTCAATGTCACATTTATATAACGGTGTTACAGAACAAAACTAATTGCTGTCTGTAGTGGATGCAATTCTATTCACAGCAAGATAAATTGGATTTCTAAACTGCGATTTCCATTGTGTTACCTCCATGTATCATAAGAGTTACCCTGATGTGCACAGCAGTGGGCCTGCTTATTTATACACTCAACTACAGCTTTATGCAGAATGCATCATCTTGTTTAGCTCTTGAAGACAGAGGGAATCTTAAAGTATAATTGTGGACTGCCATCTCTTGGAAGGGTTTAATGAGTGTACTCACCACTAATTGGGCCCTACCTGGAGGAGATGAAACCATGACTTCTGCTCATGGGCTTAACAACCATTCCAAACAATCCAATTGAATGCTGGATTTGATTTTGGCTACCAGGACCAAGAAACTACCAGACTTCTTTCACTTTGGTACTCCGACTGGAAGAACAATGTTGTGGTTTTGTGGGTTTTTTTATTTAGAATTTTATTGTAACTCTTAACATTAAAAACATATATAAAGCAAATTTTAAGTTTGATATTTCATAAGCTTATACTGTAATAGAAAGAAAGGAAGAGGAAGAAAGAAGGCCCCACTGGTGTGAGAAGGCAAGGGAGAAATAAAAGGAATGAAATCTGCTCATTTTGCAGACCCAGAGGATTGTGATCAACGGCACAAAGTTGAACTGGAGGCCAGACATTAAAGGTGTGCCCCAGGAGCACCAATGACAGGGATATCAGGAACAATACTGTTTAATTTCTTTATTAACAAACTGGAAGACTGGACCAAGTAAATCCTCAGTGAGTTTTCAGATGCTGCAACACTGGGAGAAGGGGCTGATACACCAAAGGGTCATGCTGCCATTCAGAGGGACCTTGACAGGCTGGAGAAATGAGCAGAGGAACTTCATCAGATTCAACAAAGGAAAACACTGACTCTGTACCTGGGAAGGAATAACCTCAGGTAACAGTACAGGCTGGTTCCAACCATCTGGAAAACAATTTGGCAAAAAAAGCCCTGGTGATCATGGTAGACACCAAGTTGTGCATGAGCCAGCATAGTCCTTGCTGCAAACAAGGCAGACAGCCTCCTCAGCTCCATTATCAAGAGCATCAGCAACAGCTGCAGAGGTGATCTTCACCTTTACTCAGCACTGGTGAGACTAACCTGGAGTGCTGTGTCCAGTTCTGGGGTCCCAATACAAGAGAGACAGAGACATCATGGAGCAATGTTCTGTGTTCCCAGAAGGACCACAAAGATGACAACAGGACTGGAGCATCTGTCACATGAAAAAAAGGCTGAGAGAGCTGGAACTGTTCAGCCTAGAGAAGAGAAGGCTCCAGGGGGATCTTATCAATGTATATAAATACCTGGTCGAATAGAGTGAAGAAGACGGAGTCAAACTCTTAGTGGTGTCCACTGACAGGACAAGAGACAATAGGCACAAATTAAAAACCATGACATTCCATCTGAACACAAGAAAACATTTTTTTTAACTGTGAGGTAGTTTAAACACTGGAACAGTTTTTCCAGGAGGTTATTGAGTCTCCATTGGAGACAACCCCACTTGACACATCCCTGAGCTGCCCCAGGTCTGAGCTGGGTGTTGGACTAGGGACATCCAGAGGTCTCTTCCAACCTCAACAATTCTTCCATCCTGTAAAAATGGCTATACTGAAAATCTGAATATTTGCAGCTCTTTCATTATGAACAAGTAGTGTTTTGAAAGATTAAGATTGCAATACCACAATTCCACAAACAGGTGATTAGTTCAATACTGAAAAAAACCACTGCAACTGATTATGTGTAGTAAGAGACATCTCAGAGATTTGAATCAATCCTGTCATCTGAAAAATTTATGTGAACAGTATAATTCAGACTATGATTCACAGTCAAACTAATGTACCGATGGACTGTGAGATTCCATTTCAATTTGAAGCAAACTACAGTCATGTGTAATACAGAAATTTTATTCTGAGTCCTTGTATTAAGAAAGAAATTGTTGAAGGATCAGATGGCTCAAAGGATTATCAGCAATGATAAGGACTCTTTATTGTCATGGATGACCCTGAACAAACTTCTTTATAATTTCATATCTAGGTATTAATGAAAAAAATTACTTGAAACTTTCTTTCTGTGTGGTACACTGGCCAACACCTTAAAACTACTTTAGTGCAGAGTGTGTGAATAACAGAGCTATATAGGCAGAACTGTTTTTTCCTGCATCTGGTAGGATATATACCATAATATTATTTTTTTTAACATTAATGTCAACAGCTTTTATTTCTGTGACAGTGAAAAGCCAATTCAAGAGGAAGAGACAACAGGGACATTTGGGGAGCTGTGAGGGATCAACACCTTCAAGGAGCAGTGGTAAGAGGCTAGGAGCAGTAAGACAGAAAAGAGTTTGCAAGCATTCATAGGTTTTCAGAAGGGCAATGTCTGAGAGTTTCTCTGCTGCTCCTGGTGCTAGCACAAAGCTCAAAGATCAAGAACAGACAAAATATCTAGGACACAAATAAATAAGTTTAATTCTATTGGGATCCCCTCTGGATTTATCAGTCCTTTCCTCTGCCTCCACAACACAGTATTTGCTTTTCCACTCAAACGTCCCTCAGGGACTTACCAAGCCAGTTGAAATATCCATAGCTCCCACCAGGCTCAGCTCTGGTCCACCTGCAGCAGTGTCCTCGGCTTTGGGAGCCCTGAGAGCAGTCAGGGTAAGTGAGGAAACAGAAGGGAGTTAGACAGCTTCCAAACTCCCTTCAGCTCCAGCAGACTCAGAGGAGATTGAAGAGAGATGGTTTCCCTTTCTTTCTGGAGGGGAAATCATAGTCATAGAGTGAAACAGGTCCAAAAGGACCTCTAGACATCAGATGACCAGCCCATGCAGACATTTGCCATCAGAAACTAATCACTTTTCCCACAAATAAAACCACCTCTTTTACATGTTATTCTTACTGAATAGTGTTTACATTTTTTCATGAAAGGGAAGTAGTATTAGGGCATTTGTTAGCAAATGTTCTTCCAGTGCCTGAAGGTTATGAACAGTTAGAGAAAGCCAACACCTATGCCAATAGTCCACTGCTGCTTTTTTTGCAGTATTCAAACACTCAGGAAGACATTTCTTTACCTAACATCACAGTTTGTGGAAAGCTTATCACATAGGTGCACATTTATTTAGGAGATATAAAATTTTTAGGAATTATTTTAATTAAAGTAAGTGGAACCCTCTTTACAACAGACTGAAAACTGCAGTAAATATTCCACAAAATTTCCTGTGTCATATGCAGCCTAAGAATGTTTCTAGAGTTTACAACAGAGAGATTTTCCACTGACACTTCATTTGATGCGGCTTAAAAGATTCCAACAGTACTAAAAATCTGTTTGTTTAACTGCTGTGGCATTTGCAGCTTGAAATCTTAGTGCCCCTATCATTACAATGTTTCTTCATGATTTTTCTCCCTGCTTTATGAAGCATTTTTCTTGTAGCTCTCTTACAACCTGTCTTTATAAACTGATTCCTTAGTTTTGATAGCCTGTCACTTTCTGCCCATACCTCAAACACTTTTGCCTCCTGTGAAACTATTGCTGAATAAAATTTTGTCAGATGACACCTGAAGACAAAAGATTTAGAAAGGTAAATATGCACTAAAAATTAAATACAACTTTTTATTTTTGCAAACAAGCATCACATTTTTATCCATAATTTCTTTTATAACAAGAAAGCAGTAATAATTTTTATGATGCTTATTATCATTCATGGGTTGAAAGAAAAAAGCTTTCAGGGTTTCCTGCAAACATCAAGGACTATCTCCATCATGAATTTAAAACCAAATCCACAAAACAACTCTGATCTGGAAAGCAGGAAAGAACTGATCAAGCAGAAACACTGAAATCCCAGAAAGTGACTCTTCTACTTCTTTCGTTGCATCCTAACTCCACAGGCACTCAAAACTCTGAGATGCTCCTGGACATTTTGGGCTATGCTTTTTGCAATGAGAGTTCTTGGTCTAAAATTCATCTGTGGAGGATTTTCTTTTCTCTGTATCTCCTCAAGATTTTTATATGGTTGCTAATACACCCACACATAGAAAGAGGCTGTGCACATTATACAATGATTGTTTCCTGTAAAAAAGACAGTTTTGAAAGCAGGAGCAGAACCAGCTTCTCACCACTAAACTGCAGTGCCTCTCCTTTTTGCTCTGCTTCCCTGTCTCTATGGACCTTGAGTTAAACTCTGCACAGCTGTAGATGGGACTCTTCCTTGATGTGGACTCCTCCAGAGTATGAAGAGACAGGTTCTGAATCTCTTCGTGACATGAAAAAGCAAGAATATAAGATTTTTTGCTCTGTGAAAAAAAAAAAATGCTTTAACAGCTACTGCTCTATTTTGACCTTGTAAAAATGGTAACATAGGAAAGAACCTCACTCGGAGAAAAATCTTGTCTAAAGGCTCTAAAGATTTGGCCACCTACTCACACTTCAGAAAAAGTTCCTGTGGAACAGATATAAGGTTCATAGTAGTGTCACAGGGAAATTCAGTCTGGTCTTGCCCTTAAAAATAACTTCTTTCCTTTGTATCAAACAAATACTTCACCTGCGATAAGGCCTGATAATGCACTCACTGAGCTCAACAATTGTATCAATTAGTTCAGTCAAAATAAATTCTAAAGCCAGCTAAAATATAAAATCATAGCAGACGTAGATCTTCTGAAATGCCTCCTGCATCATTATCTATGAGATTTTACATTACATTTTGCTTCTTTGTGCCAGTTCTGTGGTGAGATTCCTTTGTCCTCTGGTCTGTTTTTCTTACACAAATTGTTCATAACTCATTGGGATTGCTGCAATAAAATTTGGCCTTAATAATTCGCAGCTGAAAGGGCGCAAGCTTCCATTGGGTTCATCCAGAATGCCACCTAGATTTGCCTTCTCTGATACGTATGGAGAAAATACATACCTCCCTGATGTTCCTCACCATCATTTAGACACACTTTGATGTCATCTTTGTCAGATCAGTTGTGTGCTTGAACTGTTTTCAGACAGGTATCTCTTCAAAGTGATACCAGAGGAATTACAAATGTAATTAACTTTAATCCTGAATCTGAGCTTAAAATTAAGTTCAGTCTGAGGTAGAATTCTTGTTCAAATCAGGAATTACCATGAGAAAGACTATTTCTGCTTGACAGAAAGAGTTGCAAGTGTGATTTCACAGGATATTCTGTTTCATCACTTCATTAATCTGCCATAGATTTTTGCACTCTTAACTACTTTGTTAGGCATATGATTGTCATCTTCTAAGGAGCTGTGACTGTGATAGTTATAGAAGAGCTTGATAATACTCTTGTATTTTATTGTTCTTTAAACGTATTTAACTCTGTCAGACCAAGAATTAATGAGTTATGATTTATACAAGTCACATCAAAGGCCAAATCTTGCTCCCAGATTTTTACAGAGAAATTCCACTGAAGTAAAAGCAAGTTGCATATGTTATTAATCAAAGTCTGTTACAGAGCAGCTATAGATGATTTTTTTCTTCTCTAATAACCGTGAGAGGCTACAGGAAGCACTGGAAGCTCAGATCTTTACCTTGCCTACAGAACAAGGCAAGCAGGCATTACAATGTCTCCTAACTGAACAACATATGTAGTCTTCTGTGAAGGTCATGAGCTTAGTCTGTTTTGAACAGAAAGTGAGCAGCAGTAGATTAGATAAGACTGCTGACAATCTTAATTTTTCTTAAGATGAGGCTATACGTTTGAACACCTTCAGTGACAACAGTTCTTACATGACAGAGGTGATCTACCACAAAGAGATGGGTTCCAAAACACTTAAGGCAAGTCTAATATGGCACATCAACACCCTATAAGCCAGGGTAGGATTAATCCACTAGCGACATACTTCTATTTGGACATACAATTTACAAACCAATCTTCCACATTATAGTCTGACAGGAAGCATGGGAATGGTTCAAAACTGTGTAAGAGGGGTTCAGACTAGATACTAGGGAACATTCTTTACCGAGAGGGTGGTTAAACACTGAAATAGGCTTCCTAGAGAGGTGGTTGATGCCTCGTGCCTGTCAATGTTCCAGAGGCATTTGAACACCATTAACAATATGCTTTAATGTTTGGTTGGCCCTGAAGTGGTCAGGCAATTGTATTAGACCATCTTTGTAGGTCACTCCCAGCTAGAACTGTTCTGTTCTATTCTATTCTACTCCTATTCTATTCTATTCTATTCTATTCTATTCTATTCTATTCTATTCTATTCTGTTCTGTTCTGTTCTGTTCTATTCTGTTCTATTCTATTCTATTCTATTCTATTCTATTCTATTCTATTCTATTCTATTCTATTCTATTCTATTCTATTCCATATATCCTGTAGTTTTAAGATCTGTTTTCCAGACCTTTTGATCCAGAATGCTTTTGACTTCATTCTCCTTTTTTCAGCCTGTGCTCCAGTGTAGAGTTGTCTCCCATAAAACTCTTGCCTCCTTTTCCCCATCACTCCAGACCACTGCTGTTGCACCATATTTCTCCTTTCCTCTGGATCCTAAAGAAAGACTCAGCTTGGGGTGACTCATGTCAGGATGTGTGAGGTCAGAACAGACTGCTACTATCTAGGGCTCAGGGTAGTTTTAACTGAAAAATGTGAATTGTTTTCTGAACAAGGATTGAAGCATACTGGGGTGTGCTGTGAGCTAGAAATAGTGAATGATGCTAGGGGTGAAGACAGGTAATACTGAAAGTGAGGAAGCTGATGGGTGCAAGCCAGCCTACAGGCCTGATGGAAGGGTACTAGGAGACTGCGGAAAATTCCTTCTCCTGGCAGTCATATGTGAGTATGACAACAGAAAAACTAGATATATTCATCAAAATAACAAAAAGACACAGAATAAAAAAAATAAATAAAATATATACAACTTTTGTTAGCAAGATTGTCAAAGAAAGCATAAGCCTCTCATTAGCTTTTTTAATGCAAAGGTCTTTGGTTTGTGTTCTAGTCAAAATGGATTAGATTTGTATAAAATAATTATTCTTTTAATGCTTTTGATTTAAATATACTTCTTTATGCTGCTTTTCCTATATTAGACTTCATAATTTTTATTATTTTTTTGCTAGAACACCCTTCTAACTAGATTTTCATTACACTTATGGATGAAGTGGCATTTCTACAGGAAACTTGTATATTCAGTTATTAAAAATTTCCAGAAGAAATAGACTTTTCAGGGCTGGTTGTTTGTTTGGGTTTTTTTTTTGTTTCAATAAAATAAATTTAAGTAGGGTGTTCCAAAACCACACAGATAAACAAATAAGTTCACTACATTGTTTTGGGGGTTTGATTTTTTTTTTAATAAATCTTGTTTTGTCATAACATTTATACTCTCATCCTCGTAGGAAATGCAATACAAATAAAACATAAGGCCCCATTAATCTTCCTTCCTGCCAAAAAAATATGCCAAAACAAACCATAGAAAAGTACTACGTTTGTTCTGTTAAAAATGAATGGAAAAAAATAAGGAATTTCTGAGACATAGTTTACAGACTTTAGTAGACTAAATCTATTTTATTATTCTCATTTATTGTACCACTAGAATCTTTTATTAATGTCCTAGACCAATTCATGCTAAAAAGAAATGGAAGACTTTTATTTAATTTTAGCAGGTGTTACTTGAATCATGTTTCTGTGATTACACAAAAGCTCTTCTTCAAAGTGCCTTTTCCAGCAATAAGAGCCAATCTCTGTTTCTTTCAAGGGCCTTCTCCAAATTAAGGAAAACTGTTCCTGAAGTCACCAATTAGAACACCATTCCTGAGTTTCAGAAGAAAAATAAAAATAGATCAAGACAGATTGTGCAAGTTGTGACTTTACTTGTAGCTCCTTTTACAACTTTTCATTCTCAGAGCAGATTTTTTTCAGGTCAACCTAAATTTGTTCCTTTTTGTCCTTTAAGAGGGCAAAAGTTCTCCACAGTTTAGTTTTGGCCACACCTACAGGATGACCCATTTGCTATCCTCATATTATTAAAAAGCGGGATCTTCCCCTGACAAGTCATCTTTGTGGGTCTAATCACAGTTCAAACTCTGGAACAAAAAATGTGCACTTCTGAACTTCACAAATGGAAATTATAACCCCCATTACAGATATGGACCATTCTTTTAACCGTTTTCCTGCTATTTCTTTGGGTGATTTTACACAAATATGCACACACACCCTTTTCAATTTATAATTCGTTCATAGTGATCTTAATATCTTTGTTAAAGTCTTTATGAGGATATAAACCAGAATTTTTTACAGAATTTTAAGTATGTCAGACAAAACAAAGATCAAAGTAGTGCATAGTCTGGAGTTCGTTTTAAGCTAAATGTAAACATAAATCTAAATGTCTTTCATAGGGACTAGCAGACCTTTGGGTAAGAAATATTTGTATATGTGCATGTTTATGTACACACACAGATGACAGTAGAGAAATACCAATATTTCTAGTTACAGTCGGAGTACTAAATTCCACTCTGTAGTGCTATCTGAAAGTAAACCCCATTAATTCATGTATGAACTTCATTGAAGATTAGGAAAAAGCAAATTTATGAGAAATTAGGACTAACCAAGTTGTTTTAACAAACCAAAAGTTACTTCTATTTCTCCTAGAGTGTGTGGGCAAGATGCTGTGGTTATGTTAATCATTTAATTATGACAAAGAATAAAATTAGACAACAATGAAGATTAGCAATGAGAAGAAAAGAGACAATTTGTTGTTTCTTAATATTAAAACTTAACCATTCAGGCTGATTTCTTTGGAAGTACGTAACCATCACAGCCACAACATACAAGGGTTACCCAACCCACAAACTGGTCATGAAAATGGGTTTGTAGGATTCCATAATATAGAAGCACACGGACTCTTTGTTTCCATCAATTTACTTATTACTTTTAGTAAGGTTAGTATACTTACTGAGTATAGTTAAGCAAGCATACACACACACACATATATATACATATTTACAAGGTATTACAAATTACCACTAGTTAAGCAACAAGTTGCTTAATTAATCATATGCATTAATATATATTTCTCATTCCAAGTATTAGCAGCACAGTCCATTAAACCCCTCTCAGGAGTGGACCAATCAATGATGTACAAAGTCTCACTGCAGGGATAATCTGCATCACGGAGTACAGCTTTGCCCAGGCATCCCTGGGAGGTCTAAAGGAGTGTGTAGACAAGTTCACACAGAAGGAGTTCTTGGAGGCAGAAGCTCATTTTGGGAAGGCAGTGAATGACTTTTATATCATTAGTGTGGATATGCAAGTGGGCATAGGACACCAGTTCCTGGAACAGCTGTTGCTGATTTCTGCTTTCTTAGGTCAGTTTGTAGGTTATAGCAGTTTCTTTGTTCTGCAGGTTATGGCAGTTTGTTTTGTGCTTGTCAAGGATGCTCCAGGCTCCTAAACACACTTATCGAGGCCAACCCAGGCTCCCACTGAGGCTTGTCAAGGATACTCTGGCTTCTCAGGCCAGATTCCCAGGCTAGCAGTTCCCAGATTGGCAGACATTTTCTCTGTCACTATTTTAGCAGATATGTTTTATCAGCATTTTTCCCCATTATAACAAGGTCACCTTCATGTCTGCTCCGACATATATTTCCTCCCACAAATGTTAAGCTGGTAACACACAATGAGGGAAAGACTGAAAACTGAATGTATATTGCTTTATCTATATAATACTTTCATTTCCTTTTCATCTTACCATATCCTTGATGGTGAACATTTCCACTTAGTCTCTAATTTACAATACCTGAACCTTCAGAGGGCTCACATTGAGGAAAGTAAAGTATAGGAATTTACCTTTGTAAATTTACCAACAGGCAAACCATTCACACTCCAGCATAGATGCCTTTAGCTACATGCTAGGGGCACTTTCCTATGAAATATCTATTCAGCTTTCAGCTCCACCTCACATTCAGTATTTATAGGGAAACTGGGCTGAAAAAAATCATTTTGTGGTGAATTCACAATAATATACCACACGAAATCTCTTCCAAGTGTTGTACCAATGAATAGCATTAGCAGTCCTTACTGAAAGTCAATAGCATACTTACCTTCCCAGCATCTACTTTGTCACACATTTTCATTTAATACAAGTTTGAGGATGAAACTGGAATTTGTCTCCAGTAGGTCAGACACTGCAGAAACACACACAAACCCACAATGCCTGTAATCAAAAGCTTACATCCTCAAAAAACCCAAAAAACAGACACAAAGTTTTCAGAAAGCTGCATAACATACAAGCAATGTTAGCATTGCTTTTACATACCATGCTACTTTAATTTTTTAATGTTTGGGTTGGGATCCTTTACCTGCGTTCTTAAGCACTTTGCTTCAAAAGTAATTCTGTAGTACCTTGGTGTCCTTTGTGGACTAATAGCTGTTCAATACAAGGAAAAGACCACATTTTGTTTATTTCCATTCCAGTAGAAAGGTTCAGGTTTTCCTAAGCTGTGACATTTACTTTATGTAAGGAGAAGGAAAAAGTGGCTGCAGTAAAATGAAGAAATAGATATAAAAGCACCATGATAAGAATCTGGGTGGGAATGATGGCCAAAGAAAGTGAAGAGAGAAAATCTTTTCTCTTACATGATTTTATGAAGGGGCAACTTTATTTTAAATGAGTTTAAAGCGAACAAAAAAAGATTTTATTAAGTTGCAATGAAAAGGGAAAATCAAAAACATTATTTGGCTGCATTGAAACTGGAATGAAAAATCTATGTTATTTATTTTCCTATTTGTAAATATCTTTCATTTAGCAAATTAACTTCAAATTAGTTTAATAGTTTATATGCTACTAACATAATGTCCTGTGGTTATACAGCCAAATCTATCCTTAAAATAATGGACAGATTTTAAATTAGAGCCTAAGCCAATACAAATTTCAGCAGACAGAGAATCCTATTGTTAATCATCAAAGCATTTACACAAGGGGAATGAAATCAATGTCTGAACACTTATCCTGTAGAAATTTACGTACCTTTTACACCTGCTGTGATGTACCCAAATGACACAATCCAAGACTATTACCTCAGTTTTTCAGTAAACTGGGGACAAGTAAATGCAAAAAAACCTGTCAAGTTGTTTAACTGGTAGGACCTAATAGAACAAAGAGCACAGGGCTGAAGTACAGAAGACACAGAATACAAACGAACATCAAATATACTCTTTGAACTGTGCCAAAAGGTAAAGTCTGGACTTTATAGTCATAATAGCATATTGTGGTTTACATGAAAACACAGAATTCCATCGAAGTTGCATAGAAACATGATAAATGTGATAATTCTTTACCAAATTGGTAGCAGAACTCTTCAAAGTTCACAAAACCAAAGCAGTTTTTCACAGCAGAACAAAACATATCATGGCCCAGGGCTAAAAGGCAACCTTTCTGGCAGCTGGATGTGTCAGAGGAAAATGTCCTTCCAAGGATGTGAAGGCACACATGTCTAATGGAAGCTGATAACTAGCTCCTGCTAGGAACTGGCTGCAAACTGGAAATCCTCCTTGACTGGAAATTCCAATTATTTTTTTTTTTATGTTTGCCCTGAAACAGAAAGAAAACCAAAATATTTTATTTCCCTTTCCTCTATGGTATGTAGATTTTGAACTGTCTTTAGAAAAAAAAGTAGAAAAAGTTTTACTTAAGATTTTCCTAATTGTTCAAAAGCTGTAGTGGACCACAAAGGTTAGAGGTTAGGAATAGTTTTTTTCTAGAACTAGCAGCAATGTGGAGGTCTTGTGGACCCTGGCTCTGGGTTTTTACTGCAGAACACCCTGGAATCAGTCAGACCCAAAAGCGTGCCTTCAGGGAGCACAGTAGCTAGGGATTTGAGATTTTCTGGGGAAAGAAAAGGAAACTTTTAATTTATTTTTTTCCAATGGGCAGAAAATGAAATTTCCAATGCCAAGACACTCTCGATCATGATCTCTTAACGATTTACTTAAAAAGCGTAGTTTCAGCTCCTTCTGTGGAGAATTCAGGATAATGACAGTGCTCCCTTCCTAACAGGTGTCCTGGTTTCATCTGGGATAGAGTTAGTTTTCTTCCTAGTAGCTGGTACAGTGCTGTGTTTTGGATTTAGTATGAGAATAATGTTGATAACACACTGATGTTTTAGTTGCTGTTAAGTAGTGTTTACCCTAAGTCAAGGACTTTTCGGTTTCCCATGCTCTGCCAGTAAGGAGGTGCCCAAGAAGCCAGAAAGGGACACAGCCAGAACAGCTGGCCTGAACTAGCCAAAGGAATATTCCATACCATAGAGCATCATGCTCACTACATAAACTGGGAGTAGTTGGCTGGGAACCGTCAATTGCTGCTCAGGGACTGGCTGGGCATCGGTCAGCAGGTGGTGAGCAATTGCATTGTGCATCACTTCTCTTTCTTGGGTTGTATTTCTCTCTTTCCTGCTGCTGTCTCCCTTTTCATTACAATTGTATTGTTATTGTTGTTTTGTTGTTGTTGTTATTGGTATTATTTTTATTAAGCTGTTCTTATCTCACCCCACAGGTTCTACCTTTTTTCCAGTTCTCCCCATCCCACTGCAGGGAGACCGTAGGGGTGTGAACAAGCAGCTGCATGGTACTTAGTTGCTGCTGGAGTTAAACCATGACATGACACATTCCTCACTGGAAAACTAACCCTTATTGCATCCTTTATATAGCCTGGGACTGTTTAAAAATATGGTCTCACTGTGGTAAAGATAGGTAGGGTCTGCTATGAAAATGTACATCTTAAAATGTCCAGTCCAAATTTAAACTGCATAACCACCAAATATTTGCTGAGATCTAGCATAGATTCAGGAATAAATGTGAACTGAAATTAAAATAAAATAAAATAAAATAAATTATTCATGAATAAATGGGAACTGATATGAGAACTGAGCTGCTGAGTGTATTGCAACAGCATTCAGATGATTTCAGCATTACATGATGCTTCCAAGTACTGAGAGGTTAAGGAAATATTTATTATGTTCTTTAAATCATCTTGACATTCAGAAGTCATATACAATCTTGAATTTCCCATCTCTTCCAATATTTCTTGTTTTCTTTGCAAACCTCAAATTGTCCACCTCCTGAAACTCACACCACCTCAGGAGATCTCCAGTGCAACCTCCTGCTCAAAGCAGAGTCACACCTGAGCTCAGACCAGGTAGCTCAGGGCTTTTCCAGCTGGGTCTTGAAAACCTCCAGGGAAAGAGGCTGCACAGCCTCTCTGGGCAGCCTATCCCCCTCCCTGACAGTCCTTATGGTGATCCCCCCTGCCTCCATAATGTCAAGTCAGAATGTCTCCTCTTTCAATATATGATCCCTATCTCTCTTCCTTCTTCTATATGAAGAAATTGGTTCCACCTCCTTAAAATACTACTCTTAGCTGTTGGAAAAATATTTACATCCCTCCCAGCATTCTAATCTCTGGTTTTCATGAGTCCTCATGCTCAGTGACTCTCCTACCAGATGTTTGACATCAACTACCTAACAGAAAAGATGTTTTATTAATTCCTTCACAATTACAATGAAACATCTGCTTTTCATAAATCCTCCAGATATTACTGGATTATTTTTCCTGTAAATTATTAGGAATAAGGGAAAGCAAACAAGTACATCTCTAAGCTGGTTTTCATGCCTGAACTTGTAAAATATGATATGCCAGTGAAGGAGAAAGAAATATCTGTGTTTGTTGCATTGATATATACATTGTTTTCTCTTAGTAGACTCTTAAACTATTTTTAACATGAGAATATATTTGTTTATTTGTCACTTATACTTCTGCTATTTCCTTCCACTAGATACAGAGTCCAGGAATGAAATCCTGGTCCTTTAGATGCTAGCAGGAGTTCTGCTGTTGACAAAGGGGAATCTCACAAATGACTCCACACACACATATATATATATTTATTTTTTTTTTTAAATACTGCATATGTTTGTGCTCTCAACTCCTTTTACATATCATAGTGGTTTGTTTTTCTATTTTATTTGAAATCCCTGCAGAAAAGGCTGCACTTTAAAACATTTGACTTGAAAAACATACTATGTAGATAGAGTTTAGATTATAGGAATTGTGTATTTGACCAATTGGGGTAATTTTCATCAGTATTTGCTTAAGCTTCCCTATTTTTTTCTGGACAGGGAGATACCAGGGATTCATCTCTCTATGTCTGAAATAGGTGCAGAAGTTGATGTGCCTACTGGCAGGAATTCTGGGGAATTGTACTGCTGAATGACAAGAGGCACTGGCTTTGAAACAGCCCAGGTGTGAATGCATGTCTGCATGATTTCAGTTTTCAGTCACATTGTATTAAAATATGTAACTTTGTGGAAAGAAAGCTAGATGTGTATTTTAAGTGAAATAGGAATACCTGGATCCATGATGCTTAATATAACGGAAAATAGAATATATTGCCATATCAGTGAGTTATCTTTCCAGATAATCAAAGTACTACTCACAAGAAAATCACCATTCCATTCTCCAAGATCCTCTTTTGAAAGTCTTATTTCTTGAGCTAGTTTTATTCTGTTACTTTGTTTCTTATTCTTGTTACTTTTTTCTTTTCAATAAATCTGAATATTTATCAAGAATAATTTGTATTTCCTAGGTGTCAGTCACATTACAAAACTGATACTGAATCTTTCTTGCCACTTTGATGTGCAGCCATTCCTCTTCTCATTATTGCATTGCTAGTCTAGCTGACTTGTTTATACTCCATTCAAGCAATTTATAAAGATAAGAAATGGCAAAAGTAATTTGGAAGCCTGCAGACATCCCATATGGTAGACCTTCAAATGGATGTGATCTTTTTCCTGTCAAATAAACCCTTGCTATATATCCACTATTTCTTTTACAATCCTTTATTTTATTTAGCCCTTACTTAGGCATGAGTCAGTGTGGAGATCTTCATCAATCAGCCAGTTATTCCATTATTGGTGATGTCCTGCTTTTTAAATTAGCATTTTCAGGGGGAAAAAAATAAACTGGGGAAAAAAAAAAAAAGTATCTGTATGTGCATCAGACGATGAAAAAGAGACAGTAAACGGGTAAATTTAAAAATGTGATTAAGAAAAGCCCAGTCTATGACAGAATTAAATTTCATATGTGAAGGATAGTTTTAATAGATGATCTAAACCCAAATGTTGATTGGTCTTAATACAATGAACACTCAACACGAATAGTGCCAGATAAAAGTTTATAAATGCCTCTGGGAACTGTGTGTGGTCTCCTTCTACTTCCCATCAAACCTTCCCATTATAAACTCCCTACTGTCAATATTGCTTGTAAATTGAAGACCAACAAAGATGGGCTAAGTTTGAGTAAGCTCCTTAAAGATGAGCTGAAACATCTTGGCAAATCAGTATGTCCACAGACAGCTTTGCTGTCTTAGAACTAAGCAGAGAACAGGCCATAGCAAAACAATAATGAGTAACTGCTGCTCTGTTAATTAGAAGTCAAGATGGAGTTTAATGCTTTAATCAGACTGTAAATAAGAAGAGAGATTTATTTATACATATTTATGAGCATATTATCCTGATGTGAAGAATAAAATATTTTCTGCCTGTGAGATATTATCTTGCCCAGAGGAAAAGAAGGTAATCAGAGAACACAGCTAGAGGAGCAGCTGAATGGTGACCTCTCTGTGGAGCCTCCCAGTAAATGGGCTTAACACAGCAACCAGGTTATTATTCTCCATGAAGTTACTGACCTAATACCCAGCTGGATCAGAGAGGTTCTCTAACGTGCTGGTTCAGAGAATGTGGGAAGGAAGCATCAAACTCCAGCATTCATCTCTGGACTCTCCAACATAAAAAGAACATGGACCTGTTAAAATGAGTCCAGAGGAGAACCACAATGATGATCAGGAGGCTGGAGCACCTCTCCTCTGAAGACAGGCTGAGACAGTTGGGATTGGTCAGCCTGAAGAAGAGAAGGCTCCAGGGAGACCTTACAGCAGCTTTCCAGTATCTAAAGGGGGCCTACAGGAAAGCTGAAGAGGAACTTTTTACAAGGGCATGTAGCAATAGGACAAAGGGTAATGGTTTTAAACTAAAAGAGGGAAGATTTAGATTAGGTATTAGGAAGAAATTCTGTACTGCGAGGGTGGTGAGGCACTGGAACAGGTTTCCCAGAGAAGCTGTGGATGCCCCATCCCTGCAAGTGTTCAAGGCCAGGCTGGACGGGGCTTTGGGCAACCTGGTCTAGTGGAAGGTGTCCCTGCCCATGGCAGGTGGGTTGGAACTGGATGATCTTTAAGTTCCTTTCCAACCCAAACCATTCTATGATTATATGATTAACTGTTCAAGACAAACCTCTGCCAGACAGAGAAGGAAAGGCAGCAGCTGCACCTGGCAGGTTTTCTCTCCCAGTGCATGAAGATCTACAGTTAATCTGGATCTACATGGGCTGTTGGGCAGAGGTTGTGAGAGTGCATTTTACTATTTTAATTAATTTATCTAAATGCCTGGCTAAGGCGTCTTACTAGGAAACAGTTTAGGATACATTTAATTCCTCACCTCAAACGATCAGGCACCTACTGGGCTAACAGAAGGGAGTGATTCTAAGACAGAGGCTCCTACAGGTGACTGGGGCACCCAGTGAGACACCTTCAGCATCCCACCAGCACATCACTTGCCAAGCAGATGGCAACCCTGCATTTAAAGAAGTTCTGGCCTGAAGACTAAGTGATGTACAAAAACATGGTTGCGTATGACCTGACAAGTGTTGAGGACAACTCATGAAGGTCATATTGCCTCTGAAGTGCTAAGAAGGCTATTCCACATGATGGCCACATCTCCAAAAAACTACTTCTACATCCCTCTTCACTAAATTTCTGCACTTCCAGTTAACATGCAAGAAGTCAAGGCACTGGCCCACAAGCAAATATGTTTCTTCCTGAGAACATATCATGACCAGTGGCACTAAAGGACCTTCAGTCCAGGCAGTAATACTTTTTGATCTTTCTCCTACTCAAGCTTAAACACCACTCAGCAGAAATGTTAGTATATTGTTAAGCCTTCAGGGACTATATTTTTACAGCAGGGGTCAGAACGAAGAATCATGCAATGCTGCTCTGTTTCAGAAGGTATTCCAGAAAACATGAAAATTCATATAGGTAAGAGAAACTTAAGATCATCAAGGGGCATCTAATCCATAGGTACAATATATCTTTCTGCAGAAAGCATCTCTCTTTTCTATAGGGTACTACAACCTTTGTGAAGCACTTGGGTTCCTAAAGACCATTCTCTTTCATTTCATTCCACCTGGTAAAAGACCAACACAGGACATTGCTCATGAGACTGCTTCATTTACATGTCATGTCAGAGAGCTCCTTCACCCTCATTCTCTCTATCCAGAGCAAACATTTTAAAACTTCATAATAATACCTGGAAGAAAGTGAAGGAAGTTTCAATCAGAACTTAAGGTACAGTCCTGGCTTCTTTACCAACCACTCTAATAAATAATAAGGAAAAATATTAAAAATGGAATTGATGCAGGCAGCATTGAAAGGAGATAGTATGTCTTTCCTAGACAGTTATTGTACTAGCACTTATTAACTGCCCAGACAGCTGGGCAGAGGAAGAAAGTAACATAGGAGGTCACACAAAACCTTATTTTAAAAAAAACAGAATCACATTAAATTGTCACGTGGATGATCTGCCTCTCAACAGTTTCTTCAGGCTGGTAAGCTTGAGCCAGGGTTTTTGTAAGTGTAATAACGTTTTTGTTCAAAAGGATTTTGTCATAATATGTCATGCTATTTTTGTCTACATGTATATATATATGTCAGAATCCTTTGAAATGAAGGTTCAGGTTCACAAACCATAGGCTTAGGAAACCTTTTATCTGTTGTAGGAAACTAGTCATGCAAACTCCCACCTAATAAAAGAGACCCAGGTTTAGGTAAGTCCTGATGGGAGTCTCTTCACTGTGGTCAGGATGGATGGGAAAAGTCTGTTTTTAGAAGGATGGATACTGAGAATCTAGTGTTGACAAAGGTTTGCTGAAGTGTGTGTACATGTGCGTGTCTGCATGTGTACCAAATAAATACTGAACCAGCAGATAGGGACTGTAAATTGCTTCTTTCTGTAACTTTTTCCAACACCCCTTAACAGGTGGTCTTCAGTATCTGGAGCTTATTTACATCTATTTGAAATTCTTGTTTCAAAACAAAACTAGCCCTGAGGAAAAGGTTTTGCCTGAATGATGTTTTTATGCATCCATCCCCAGCCAGCAAGCTTACCGGCTTATAATTCCGGGTTTGGAGTACTATTCACAGCAACTAGCTAAAAAATCTGTTTTCACTTTATCATTCATTGTTTGATTCAATTAATGGAAATTAAGATCATTTTACAGCACATTTTATCTTGGTTTTCAAAACATATATTTGCTAGTAACTAGACAATAACAATTGTTTAATAATATAATTAGTTAGGCTTTGATTTGCTAGACATATGACTTGAAACCATATGATTTCCAGGATTCCAGTAATTATTTTTTATTCAGGCTATAAAAATTCCATGCCATATTAACCAGCAAGGCTGGGAAAGAAGCCAAAGACACAGTTTAACTTTTTATGATTAAAAATATCATATATTCCAAACTCTGTTCCATTCCTAGTTTAGTAGTCAATTTTCTGTGCAGATATTTCAATGTTAAATCTGTGAAGGCTAGTCAGCACAGGATTAAACTGAAGTAGAATCTAGCAAGTAATGTCTACACCAGACCTTTCATTGATGAGCTGCTCCATGGACACAGTATGGGAGGATTTAAAATGCTCCAGCTCCAATGCAGCAACATGAAGTGCTCTGCCAAGCAAGGCATTGTAACCAGTGGGTTAGCAAAGACTACTTTGAAAGAGTTGGCTGAATTCAGCAGATAGCAACATAATCAAGATTTGTTGCATTCCATGTCCTACCTAAAAGTGTGTGTTAGAATACCTTTCTCAGCTAAAGAGACTCCCTTTAGATTTATTGCGCACACGTACTTATTGCTCTTAATCTTCTTATGCCTCAGTTTTGGTTTCCCCCAGCCAAATAAGAAAAAACCCCAACTATTTATATATTTATTTGTTTATTTTAAACATGAGTAACATCTCTTTTTACAGAGATATTGAAAACCCAGGAACTGAACTTGAACTTTTGGTTATGTGGGCAACTCATCAAGTATTCCTCCAGGAAGTACAGATAAAACTTTCCTTCAGCTCATTCAAAGACAATGTCCAGAGAGGCTACATCTCCTGTGCAAGAGGAAATTGAATTATTGAGAGAACTTTGATGTCAGCCAACAGTATTCATTTTAAACAGTGCAAAGGAAGCAACTACTATGGATCTGGAGCAGAACTGATCAACCTACTCTGTAAGGTTTTCAGTAGTTAAAGAATTTAAAGGGAAATCCCAATTCCTTGCATAGGAAGAAAGCACTCGTTTTGATACATACACATTAATAAAATTTGTAAAAATTATCATCATAAATACATTTTGATGTAAACAAATTGTTGAGGAAAACAATTTATATTTTCAATAAGCACTATGTGCATAGAGATGTACCCTGAGCAAAAACCTGGTGGATTCAGGCAATTCACATGGAACACACACAAATTGAAAGTTGAGCAGAATTCTGCCTGTGGATGTATGATTTCCATCCATGGCCATACTACTCAGCTGCAATTTTTTCTGATCCCACTACACAGAAAGTGGTAAGTGTTATTTACTTCCAAAATTTTTAAGCAAGTCAATTTTATGCATTCGTTTGCTCATAGACTTTATTCATTCATACACTTAACACCCATTTAGTCACAAGCACCATGCATGTACTCCCAGGTGGTTTCCCTACAGAGAACGGGGGATAATAGCTGTCAAGACATCTCTGAGGCTCTTCTGGATTGGCAATGAGGAACTAGTGTTTGGATAGACCTTCCCTTCCCTTCCCTTCCCTTCCCTTCCCTTCCCTTCCCTTCCCTTCCCTTCCCTTCCCTTCCCTTCCCTTCCCTTCCCTTCCCTTCCCTTCCCTTCCCTTCCCTTCCCTTCCCTTCCCTTCCCTTCCCTTCCCTTCCCTTCCCTTCCCTTCCCTTCCCTTCCCTTCCCTTCCCTTCCCTTCCCTTCCCTTCCCTTCCCATCCCGTTGTTGACTGTGATGGGGTTTCTCTTGCATAATTTTTTTTCTTAGTCCATTAAACTTAGGCCACGTTGCAGCACATTGTTTTCCCTTGTTTAGAATATGTGTTTGAAATACTGGCCCATAGTTAACTTTCATCTTAGACTAGAGGGAAAAAAGAAACAGTAAATGGCACATGCTGCAACCTTGTCACCACCCTCCTGGTGTGATGGTGCAGGGACTCCTGTTGACCAGACATCTGTGCTGGGGTTTTACCAGAGTGCAAGCTGTGTGACATCAACATAAACATCACCTTCCCCAATCTTACTGCTGGGAATGGGGTGCTGGCAAGAGTGTCCTGAGGTCAGAGTCCCTCAGTGTCAACAGAGGCCACTCTTTCAACCTTTATACTGCTTTTCTGCTGGTGCTTGCACACTCTTTCCTAATTCTTTTCATAATTCTTTCATGTCAATATTTGTATCAGAAATTTCTGCAGCTTTACAAAAGTTGACATATATGACACATAAAACAGGGAGGTTTTCCATGGACCTAAGTCCTTTGAAATGCCAGCCAACATATAAAAGCAAGAGTTTGTTGATGGCTAGAAGAGCATTTCTTATTCTGCCTGTCTTGCAATAAATCTACCTATTTTACTTTATTTCTCTCATGTCTTCCTGGAACATGCTTTTCAGTTTAAATTGAATTTAACAAATATCTTGTTTATATGTTTCATTTTCCATGTTACTATTTTATTTTTAACTCATTCTAAGACCTTAGCTTTTATAGTCTAAACCACTGATTCATAACTCACTTTTCATCAGCAAAGATATCACGAGTTTCCAACTCTACTTCTTTTCTCTCAGTTATTAATGACTTAAGGCCAACACCATTAGAATGCATGTAATCTTTTGTCAGGTGCTTTGGCTTTGATGGTGATGACAGGGCACACCAAATCTCTTCATGAACTTGCACATTAAAGTACAGTACGGATACAAGTCTTGCTGATAATCAAAAAGCTGCTCTTCAGTGTCAGCAAGCTTTTCTGAATCACATAAGCTGGCAGGCTAAGACACATTAAATATACTAAAATCTTCCTTCTCTCTATAACATGAATTGGAAAAATCTCTGCTAGGTAGACTTTGAGCATGGTGTTTTTCATTGTATGATTCTGTCTTCTTTCCCTCAACTCCAGGCAGCCCAGCAGTCTTTAACTTATCCTCTTTATTTTTTGCAAGTATGGCAAAAGTTTTCATGGCTATTAAGAAAATTAAATTTCTCTCTATTGTTCCAAATTTTAGATACTTCTTTCTTACTGTATTTGCTAAGCAGAACTGAAAAAAGTGCTTGAATTTATGCATAAAACTTTAAAAATGCATTTTGTGATGAAGTGCTTTATGCTACTAAGAACTGCAAAATTATTACTGCACATCAGTTTAATTATGTAGCTTATTTTAAATGGGGCAGAATATTTTAATAGTCCAAGAAAAAACATATTTTATAACTTACAACTGGAGATGTATCTGTAATTTTTTCCATAAAGTATGCATGAATGATTTTCAGCTCCATTTAACTAATGTATTTTGAAGAGTCTTTGCAATACTAAATGCAACAAATCTCAGGCAAGATGGGAATTAATGTGTAAGTGTGGTTAAGAGTAACTTTTATTCTCATTTTGCACTTCAAATCTTGGACCAAATGTTTCTTTATGTAGATAGCTTCAGTATTATTCTCAAATGTGACAAACTGATCACCAGGTATAAAATTGCAAACTATGTCAGAAAATAAAAATTTCCATTCATCATAAACTACTCACAATGCATTTGTTAAAGGAAAAAGAAGTGTGTACATCCTTAAATTGTCTAGGAGAACCTCTGAGACCTAACTATCAGCTGCTTCCACAGATGGATGCAAAAGACAGTGTTGTCCTGAGCCTAGGTCTACTAAACAGAGAAAGAGCAGAAGTCACTGAGAAGAAGCAAGGGTTAAGATGTTTCTTCAGAAGCAAGGTTCTGATACTTCACATCAGAACTGCAAAAAAAAATTCCTGAACCCAGAGCCATCCCACTTAAGTCAGGCATATAACTCAATGAACCAACTAACGAAATGAGTGTCCCAAATGCTCACTTATGAACAATATCTAGAGCAAATCATCTCCACGGAGCAATTCAGCACACCTAAAATCTTCATCTGCCAGTGCTGGACCTCCTAGGAAAGAAGTGATTTTTACAATAGACCATAGAAAAAAATTAAACCCAGTTTAATTCTGGGTTCTGCTTCACCTCTAGTGAATTTGTAAACCACTCATGAAGAAATACACCATCTTTCACCTATTTCTAGGCCTGTGATTTTTTCACTTGTGACTACTTGGAAGTTTAGTTTCAAGAGGCAGAATTAAGCTTATTTTTGCTTTGGGTACAGTAGGTTTTATTAGAACATGAATCTAGGACTTGATGAAGCAGCTAATCCCGGAAAGGACTTCCAGGCACATTAAGGATGAGAAAATCATCAGAGAAAGTCAGCATGGCTTCACCAAAAAGAAGTCGCACTTGACTAACCTGATAAAAATTAATTTACGGGCCTGGTAGATGAAGGGAGAGAAATTGCCAGCCTGGACTTTAGTAAGGCCCTTGGCACTGGCTCCCAGAAGATCCTCAGAAAGAAGCTATTGATGTAAGTGCTTCATGAGCAGACATTGAGGTGGATTTAAAACTGGCTGAATGGTCAGGCCCAGAGGGTCATGATCAGCAGTGTAAAGTCTGTCTGGAGGCCAGTCACTAGCGGTGTACCCCAGGGATCAATACTGGGTCTACTCCTGTTTAACATGATGGGGCAGAGTGTGCCCTCAGCAAATTTTCAGAAAACACCAGACTGGAAGGAGGAGTGGCTGATATACCAGAGGGTCATCTTGCCACCCAGAGGGACCCCAGCAGGCTAGAGAAATGGGTTGACAGGAATGTAATGAAATTCAACAGAGAGAAATGCAAGGTCCTGCACCTGGGGAAGAACAACCCCTGCAGCAGTATCAGTGGGGGCCAGCCAGCTGGAAAGCAGCTTGGTAGAAAAAGCACTGGGGGTCCTGGAGGTCATCCAGTTGAACATGAGCCAGCAAAGTGCACTTGCGGCAAAGGAGACTAATGGTATCCCCAGCTGCATTAGGCAAAGAATTGCAAGCAGGTCAAGGTAGGTAGGACCTGAAGTGCTGGGTCCAGCTGTGGGCTCCTCAGTACAAAAGAGACATGGATATACTGGAGAGAGTTCAACAGAGTTCCATAAGGATAAGTAAAGGACTGGAACAGCTGACATTTGAGGAGAGGCTGAGAGAGCTGGGACTGTTCAGCCTGAAGAAGAGAAGGTGCAGGGAGATCTTAGTAATGTATATAAATACCTGAGTTGAAGGGTGCAAAGAGGACAGAGCCAGGCTCTTTTCAGTGGTGTCTAGTAACAGGACCCAAGGCAATGGGCACAAACAGAAACACAGAAGGTTCCATTTGAACATCAGGAAACACTTTTTTACTCTGAGGGAGACGGAGCACCAGCACAGGTTGACCAGAGAGTTTGTGGAGTCTCCATCCTTGGAGATATTAAAAAGCCATCTGGACATGATCCTGGACAACTGGCTCCAGGTGGCCCTGCTTGAACAGGGTGGTTGGACCAGATGACCTCCAGAGATCCCTTCCAACCTCAACCACTCTGTGACTCTGTGATTTTGTGAGTTTTGGGGGTAGACTGTTAGTCTTGGGTGAATAACACGACCTATGAGTTACTGCACTAAAAGTGACATGGTGATACTGCTACTGTCAGTGCTGAACTTTTGAGGCTTATCTGACAACTGATGCTTTCACATCCTCCAACATGAGAGAGGAATGACTCAGATTTACTCTTTCTCTTGGTTGGAATAGGGTACACACAATACCAGAGGTCTGTAAGTAAACAAAGCCTTTTATTCCATAGTCAGGCTCATTGGTAAATAATTAGGTAGCAGAAATGCTTATCACTTGCCATGTGGATAAAGTTTTATGCCTTACATTAATTACTAGAAAAAGGTAAAAGAATAAGAGAAAAAGAGGATGGGGGAGGTGGAGAGAAAGAAACAGAGAAATCACCAGTCCTGGACCCAACATTGGGCCCACCAACCAGGAGTATTTCTTGTAGGAGCACTTGTCCAGCAGTCCCTTCTTCTTTTATTCTTATTCTTATTGCCCCCTAAAATGGCACTTGCCTTCCTCTTTTATTCCCTCTTGTCAGTCTTTACTTCATAGAAAATAATGTTTTGTTTGATCTTGCAAGTATTTGAGACATTCCTTGAGTGTCTGAGACCTTACTTGGACAGGCGCAGGGGCTCTCCACCCCCTGTTCCCATTAACGCAGGGGTCCTCAAACTTTTTAACCAGGGGGCTGGCGCGCAGATGCAGTGGCAGGCAGTCATCTGCGGCTGCTTGGTTCCCCCCCAACCCCCGGCAGGGGGGTCTGTAAATACCAGGGGCTGGATTGAGGACCCTGGGGGGCCGTATCTGGCCCACGGGCTGTAGTTTAACGAGTTTCATCTTCTGCTGTTGGTCACACCCTTCTGAGCTTTCCTTGGTGTTAGATTGCTTGGTTTTCCAGCTGGTCTCCTACAGATGCAGTGTCCACGGAAAGAGTAACAGCAGTGCTTTAAGCAGGGAGAAAGCAACAACCTTTGCAAAAGAGGTCCTGCTTGCCACGCCCAACTTAACCAATTGGAAACAGGGTTATCACGTTTAGGAAATATGTCCTAAAGAATAAGCAGTTCTTACACATAACTATTCATATGTAGGACTTAGACCACATCTGCAATTAGCTAACTTGGCAAGTAATGAACTCCGAAACAATGCTATCCTTCAGCTCAGTTCTATGGCCAAATATTGCTCAATTTTCTGAAGAGAGAGCCTACGAGTTTAAATAAAAGTCTTATGTAAGAGTTTTGTAAATTCAGTCCTTTGTGTTTCAGTCAGCAACATTTTTTGCCATAAAATGTTGTGTTACTGCCTTGTAAAATTTATACAACTCCAAATATTTCCAATATATATTTTGTTTTCAATGTTTGAAAAGCTGCCTTCATATATTCTGTTTTCAGATGTTATAACAAAAAATAAAAAAAACACCACAGTATAAGAAGTATAAGATTATACTTTACATGATTGGTGGTATTGAAGTGAAAACATAGTTATATAGTCATTTTACTTCATTTTAAAAACCTGAACATTACTATTCATAGAAAGGTGGGATTGAAAATAGCTAACAGATATCCAGATAGCAGAAGAAATATAATACATGCAATGGCAATGAGCTATTTCTTACATGCTAAATTGCCCCATTAACATGACTTTTTCTGACCTTGAAATACCACACTGAAGACAAAAGAGTAGTTCTGCCTCAATTCTTGTTGATTTTTGCATTTTATGTGGAAAATGACAGAATATCTGGCCATTATAATTGTATCTGTTGCTACTCCTTGTCAAAAATATACATTCAGCATAATCTTCAGATAAGTAATGTGTGAAAGAAAGGTCAACTAAAAAATATTTGAGCAAGTACAGACTAAAGATTGATTCAGTTTCCAAGGATGACAACAATATCTGAGGATTAAAGGATTATAAATTAGGTGTGCAAGTTATGTGTCACCTCTGCATGTAATACAGGTCTTAAGATCCAAAACCAAGTCACCACTACCTGGAATGTCGACCTTACATTCACTTTCTTGTACCAGTGGCAGATCAGGTTAGTACATACCATAAAGACTGTTCCCCAGGAGAATAAAAGCTAAAACTTTTTTTTTTTTTCATTAATGACTCTATTACAATTGATTGTTGAGCTCTATTCCATCCAATTTCTAATCAATACAGTATTATCCACCTTAGTATTTCTAATTTAGCTATTTTTTCCAGTGTCAATAAATTAGGTGACTAAGAATTAGGTCAACAACATTAAGCATTTCTTTGCTCTGATAAAGGGACAAATGCAATAAAATTATAGAAATATTTTGCAACTAATAATTTATTTTATTATCATGGATGATGTGTGTAGGTGGTTGATAATTTCTGTTTTTCTCTCCACACACTCGGAAGTCAGACCAAAGAAGAGTAGAAAGAGCCCTGAGGAGCATTTGGCTGATTTCCCCATATTACTCCCCTCCAAAGGCAAAATTAACATCACGAAGCTAGATATAGTGTGTGACAACAACTGGGATGGAGCCAAGGCAAATATTCTAGACATATTGCCTAGATATATTCAGATTTCAAGGAGGTGGTGTCAACTTCAGTGAGTATTTAGTCAGATGCATATAATATGTTAACAATTTACTCAGACCAGCGTCTTCTGTAGCAGACATGGAAGTAGTATCCTTTTTTTCCTATTAAAACTATCTGAAACCCCCTTCTGTTTCATATCAAAATTAAAAAATTCAAAGGCACTTGCTCAGAATCTTGCAGCATTAGTTTTACAAGTTAAAGCTTCAGTCCAACTTCCAATTCAATATTATAAAGATCTTATGTGGATATCTATATTTATGTATCTGTGTGTGAAAAGAGGAGAGACTGTGTGCTCATGCGCACACATGCCTGAATATAAAATAAAAGGTAAATATAATATAGTAAAGGACAGTTTAAAAAATGGTTACATTTTGCTATTGATTTGCAACTCTGAAATAAAGTCTTGCATATAAATATCTCTTGATATCAGAGGAGTGTCAATATTTTATTCTTGACTAAAGCTACACACAAGGCAATGCCAGTAACAAGACATTTTATTTAAATATAAATTGTATTCCCACTCTCCCCTGAGAAAATTATCTAAATTTTTAATATATTTTTTTAACTAAGGGAAATATTTGAAGTTAGTAGTAAGAACATAGTTTGCAAATTATATTTTAAAAGAGTTTTTCACAGTGAGAGTGAAAGATTTTAAGAACATTAATTATCCTCAGATTAAGATATGCATTTATTGAGGATATAAAAATAAGTTTGGTGTGAGAAAATGTGATGTAAGCATGGCTGTTGGATATGTATCAAATTACTTTTTTTGCTATCTTATGTATTACTCTAACATGTGAGAACTGTGATTATTTTCTAATATGAAATTGGTATACTGTTATTCAAAATTGAAGTGAATTATTGAACCTCCCTGAAGTGTAAGAAATTTTATTTCTGACTTGAATAAGGTCATCTCTTCACCTTTGATTTTTCTAAGATACGTCTGATCTAGAGCGTTATTACAAGTAGTACCCTTTTCAATTAGTATACATGTTAATGTCAATAATTAATTGAATATGAGAGAGTAGTATTGCTTTCTTTCCCTAATATCCTCTATGACCATAAAACTTTAATTCATCATTCTACACTTAAAGAACCACATAACTTTCTTCTGTTTTACTATGCTCTACTGAAACCCCTGAGTTTTATAAATTTCGTGGAACTAAAAGGAGATGACAATAAACTCTTGATATACCATCACAGCAATGAAAGTAGAACTGATATTCACTAGTTGCCTGATGTTTCTGTGAAGTAGGAATATTAGCATATTCCTAACAGTAATAGCAAAAGTTTTTGAAAATGGTAAGCATGTGTTTTATTTCACTTTTATCCCTAAAGACACCTCAGTTTGAATTTCACTTTTATCCCTAAAGACTCCTCAGTTTGAAGCATTTTGTAACCACACCCTTGTTCAAATCTCACACTCAGTGAAGGTGTCTTTACAAAGGTTCCACGTCTCACATGAATGACTGAGCCTAAGAGCCCAAAATGCCTTCTGGAAGAAAAGGATCAGCTTGCTCTTTGATCATGTTGCATATTGCAACATACATACACAAGTGTATTTATACACACACACATATACTCATTTGTCTATAAACACATTCCTTTTGTAACATAAATAAAAACATTTCCTTTTTCCAAGTCCACTTATCCAATTATCAGACAATAACTGAGAATTGCTGTTAAATGAATTCTTCATGCGAAGAGCAGGTGTTAAATTACCTTGGGATATATTTTCCTTATAACCAGTTTTTATAAACTAGAATGTACAGATCCTTTAAATGAATATTAGGAATGTTTTGCCATGTTACAACAATTCTATAAAACCTGTCTTACTCCTTCAACAGTTTTCAAAATAAAGTATGCTCTTAGTCACTCTCCAGGAAATCACAGGCAAAGATAAAAATCATGTTTCTTTCTTTCACTAATTAAACTTCATGTTTAGGAAAGAAGACCCACTTTTAAAGGTATGACTTGCTTTTTACTACTAATGAACACCTTCAGAGCACTGTTTCATCTACAGTTTGCAAGGTAATTAAGCATTATTATTCTCTTGCTTTGCTGGGGAAATAGCGCAAAGAGGATGCCATCACCTTCTCTCCATCCACAGATCTGGGCCATGGTAGCAGAGCAGCCAGAGCCCACATCCTCACCCGTTGGTTACTAAAGCATTCTGCCTCTCAAGAATCAATTTTTGGAGGGTGAAATATATACTATGACTATCAGTGTATGAGAAGATCGTTTTTATTGATCTTTCTTGTGACACAATTTTGCTTTAAAAAAAAAAAAAAAAGAGGAAACAATTACAATCAGCAAGTGCCCAGTGGATTGTCTCAGAGAGGCACTCTAAGGTAAGGAAGATCTCAGAAATACTTCCTAATTTACCTAATAAATTCAATAAGGTAACAATCCACTTTTATTAAGGGTACAAAAACAGATGTAAATTTTGTGTCAGAATAGGCTACGTACAGGCCAAACACAACACAAGCTGTGCTGTTATGTGTGTTGAGCTAAGAATTTTGGGATCAAGTAACATGGTTCATACCTAAATTATTCATACTCCAACTTAATATGTCTTGAACCTCTGTACTCTGCAGGTAATATTGCATTATTAAAAATCTTCTTCATTTATGCTTTTTATCTCAGTAGTAAGTTCCTGGGAAATCTTTCAGATGATAGTCTTAAAAAGATACTCTTAAAAGAAGAGATTTAATATGCATGAACAAATACAAATTGCAAGTGTTTGGCCTTAGGAGTATTTCTTTTATAACTTTCTTGATTCCATGAAGAAAGATAAATTGGTGGGAGTATTTAACTCATTGGTGACAAGAAACGTGCTCATCCAGTTAGTAAATGAACAAAGCATGATTAGAAGATACTACTACAAGGACTTGATGGAGTCCTAGCCACTTTGTATATCCACATGATGCTAAAACAACATTCATTTAATTAAGACATCATATGCATAAACAGTGAAGCTGAAAGGTCTGTAAAGCAAGAATATAACTAACATAAAGCACACAGTGGCTGAAGCCTGGCTTACAAAGAATTTATCATGCCCTTTACAATGCACAACAGATCTAAATCTCGTCACGTTTTCCATGAACCTTTTGCTCTCTTCTCCCTTCATCACAATACTCTCAGCTTCTTCATCTTCTACCATCAGCACCACTACAACACCCTCAGGCCTTCACTGTGATACCTCCAAGTGTATTGCAATATAATCTGATGTTGCCCACAGTATCCCCTATTCAACACACCAGCCAAGGAAAAGACTGAAGCAGAAAAGGGGACTAAGGCTCACCATATCATTACGGCATGAATTCATCCACTTCCTCTCTGATTTGTTACACAAGTTAAAAGTATGGATATGCTGGGACACCCTGAGAGCTGCGTGGGTGCTCTGTGCAGCTAATCAGCACATGCCTAACAAGTCTACTTAAGGACAGTTTTAGCAGATCCATGAAGTGTGAGCAGACAGGCCATACAACACCTAGACAGTGGTCAACATGTTCACAACGCAAGTGTGTACCCAAGGGCAGTTGATTGCACTAACTGAGCATGCAAAATATAGATGACCTGAACATAGGCATCTGTCATTTGTCTTGCTGCTGTTTCAAGTGGGCTGCTGGGCACCCAGAAATCCCAGAGAAAATGGCTAAAGCTGGTAGGAGAGCAGGAGGTGAGACATGAAAGCAATCAGCTAATGCCAAAAGCAGTAACATTAGCAGGTGCGTATTCCCTCATCTGCTCCTGAGGTAACCTGGATAGGATCATTGTAAAGTTGCAGACAGGACACACTATGAAGACACCGCACAGTAATTATTGTGCAATACGAAATCTTGTATTCAGTCATGGTCTGAAGCTGCTGTGGTTCTCACTATAGAGTAAAAAAGTAGTTAGAAGTTGAAGTAGGTAGGATAAACATTGCCATCAGTTCTGCTCTGTGGCAAAATTACTACATGACATCTAGCTAAAGCTCTTCGTGGCTGTCTAAGAGAAGAATCTGGCCTATTATGGCTCTCACAAGTATTTGTCTTATGCTTTCCATGCTTATCGTTTCACCATTTCAGATTGATTTTATCATTTTATTAACTGTTCACTCTTAGTAACAAACAACCACCTGGCACAGTATGGCCATAAAATATTTCTCAGCATTTGCTTTGTTAGGTTAATCATTAAGATCATTATGATGATTCCTATTTTCTTTATCAGAAGCAGAACTGGGATGGCAAGCTCCATAACACAATAGTATACATGACCTAGGTATTTATGTGAAAATATACATGTTGTCCAAATAAATTACACATACTGAAAAGAATTAAAGAACACACAAAATATGGTAATATACTAAAAGACATAGTATCTGTTTTTTAAAGCATGCAAATTGCATGTTTGTCTCAATAGGTTACAAACAGATGGAGTGTTGTGTTCAGCACATTTCTTCAGTTTCTAAACCTGCCTGATGGGAATTGCAGTACCTGCACCAGCTGTACAGGTGACCTCTTTGACTTCCACTTGCCAGGCTCTGAATATATGAGGCAGTGCTGGCATGATTTTAAAACAAAGTATATGCAAATATGGACATATTTGACACATTGCTGTAGTGCTTATTTAAAATGTATGCCGTCTGGTTTAACCCTTGCACCCATAATTACAAAGTATTCCAAACTGTCTGTGCAATAAAATGTTTTTATATCTTTTTCTTGATTAATCTACTTTACTTTTTTTTTCCCTTAATCAGAAGCAATTAAGATTTCTTTTCACCTGTAATTGTGAGTCTTTTTTGTTTGATTTCACTGTGAAAAGTTACTACTGTATTCCTAAGAAGGCTGAATTTTCCAGACACTGAATGTCTACTTCCCACCCTAGGTGCAAATGCCTAGGAAAATCTTGAAAGCTTTCCCTATTGGGAGCCTTATTACACAGGAATTAGGATACATTTCTTGTTTTCATATAAACATAGCACATAAAATACTCCTCCTTTGGTTTCTGCCTCATTTATTCCAAAATACCAGAGTTAATGCATCCATTATAGAGTGTTTCAAAGGCATCCTAAAGCCAGTATTGAAAAATGACTAGTAGTTGTGTTGGTCTGTAGTAATTTTCTGGCTGAGAGTGACCACACACTCAAGACATTCACCCTATTACACAAAAGGCAAAATACTGTTTTCCTAGGAGTATGAATAACCTGCATAAGACAATAAGCCTCATTCTAAGAAAGCATGCACCTAAATCCAGATGATTTCCTTGAGCTTCAGGTGCTCAAATGAGTATGGTTTTGAATGAGGATGTATGGCCCCAGTGAGGTTATGGCTGATTAATACAGTACATGTTAATGAAAGTGTAGTGTGCCCCAGAAAATGGACCAACCCTCGAAAAAGATCTCTGTCCCTCTACTTTGAGCTGGTCTGTAGAAGGGCTTCTGAAAGTTTAGCAAGCTATAGGAATAAGGGGACAAAATCTCTTTGAATTCTGCCTATGATCTTTTTCCGTTTCCAGCAATTAGTGTTGCAATGCTGAAAATTTTGTCTACAAGCAAAGGGAAAACATAACTTATATGTCAAGCCAAAAATTTACTCAAAACTGTAACAGTATAATCCAAGAAATACTATTGGATTTAGATCTAATTATTGCAGAAACAGAAAGACTTTTTTTCTGTTGGGAAAATTATCTGTAATAAATAATAATAATAATAGTAATATAATAATAATAATAACAACAACAACAACAACAATACTAACACTACTAATACTATACACAAAGTTTTTACTCCTTTTCCTAGTGGTATACACACTCTGTCACTCCTGCAGGTCCTGAGATCAGTGGTTTCAGCCTGGTGGCAGAAGTGGATGTTATGATAAATGTCAGTATCTGGAGTCCTTCACCAGGATGAATATGATGTTCACAGTGGTGGTGTCTTCTCCCTCACACTATGATATACCTGGGGACATTTTTATCATTTATTACGACATTTTCATGCTTTGTTCTTTCTCCACTGATCTGAAGCTCCATGTTACAGCCAAATTTACTATACACAGTCCCTTTTACCTATATTAGATACTATTTATTTTTTCTCTTTGTTATCCCTAAAAGCAGTTTTGTCCAGCTCCAGTCCTTCCCTTCTTTAGCTGACCACTGGTGAGTTGTTTATAGGCCAGGGGTCTCCAGTGCCAGCCTGTGCCCATCACTTAACATCCCATGCCTGCCCTCTTCTGTGGCACATCCTGTGTTCTCACTTCTCAATGCCACTGGTGTTCTACCAGGCTGGTATTTCTGAATACTACATCATTATGGCAGTCATAAATACCTCATTCTACATAGAACAGCTGCTTGCTATTGTTATCTCAATAAAACTATGATCATGCTCTACAAAGATAAAGAGGAAAAAGTCCAGTCTTGTTCAACTAATTCGTCAATGACCTGGATGAAGGGACAGAGTGTACCCTCAGCAAGTTTGCTAATGTTGCAAAACTGGGAGCAGTGGCTGATACACCCAAAGGCTGCGCTGCCATTCAGCGAGACCTGGGCAGGCTGGAGGGTTGGGCAGAGAAGAACCTTATGAAGTTCAATAAAGGCAACTGTAATATTCTTCACCTGGGGAGGAACAGCCCCAGGCACCAGCACAGGCTGGGGGCTGACCTGCTGGGAGGCAGCTCTGCAGAGAAGGACCTGGGACTTCTGGTGGGCAGCAAATTGCCCACGAGCCAGCAGTGTGCCCTGTTGGCCAAGAAGGCCAATGGGATCCTGGGGTGCATTAGGGGAAGCATGGCCAGCAGGTTGGGGGAGGTGATCCTCCCTCTCTGTTCCACCCTGGTGAGGCCGCATCTGGAGTGCTGTGTCCAGTTCTGGGCTCCCACGTTTAAGAGAGATAATGCATACAAATAGCATAAAGGCAGGTGTCAAGAGGATGGGACCAGGCTTTTTTCAGTGATGCCCAGCAACAGGACAAGGAGCAACAGGCTCAAATGGAAACACAGGAAGTTCCATCTGAATATGTAAAGTAAAAACTTTTTTACTTCGAGTGTGACAGAGCACTGAAACAGGCTGCCTGGAGAGATCGTGGAGTCTCCTTCTCTGCAGATATTCAAAACCCACGTGGATGTGACCCTGTACAACCTGCTCTGGGTGAACCTGCTCTAGGAGCAGGGGGGTTGGACTAGGTGATCTCCAAAGGTCCCTTCCAACCCCAACCATTCTGTGATATTGTGAAGGTAGAGCAGATTAGTGACAATCACAGCCATTAGGAAAATTGCTGTTAAAGCTAACCCAGGTAAAACAAAAACAGTTCAGACAGGGCAGGCCTGACACACCTCTGTCCTGGGCCTTGCAAACTCAGTTCAAAGCCTGCGGCCAGATAGTAGCAATGTCAATACCCTACTGCAGGTCTCAAGGTCACAGAGTTAAGTGTACATTTTGTAACCATAACCATATCTCATGAAAACCCACCAGAGCTTATTTTCATTTTGTGTCATTGCAGTTGCTTAAGATCGCTCTGCATTGTATCAAATTGACCTGCTGAATTGTCCCCTGGCAAACGTTCATGGTCTGGATTTTAACAGAGCTCTTCTGATCAGTGTGCAAAATGCATCCTGACCTAATACACCCCATTGCTACCCAGAGTCCTTTTCTATCTCCAATACACAGTCTGTGAGAGACCTTGCCTCCCTGCTGCGGCATCAGCTGGGACTAGAAATTTGCACAGTAAAGTGAAGACAGATACTCCAGGCAACCTTAGAAAAGAATTAAAAAGGAACTGATGTGGGGCATAAATATGACAGAAAAAGGGAGAAGGGATTAAACACGTTTTAGGAATGGGATGGTGGGAAGAACAAGAGGTGGCAGAGCCTGAGCTCTCAGGAGAGGAAGAGACATGATCAGCAAGAAAGCAGCTCAATGTCTGCTGCATGCAAGGCACAGAACTCATAAATGCAGAATTAGCAGATGTTCACTTTCAGCTTCACAAACAACATTACTGTGAGAAGTATAGGGTTAATTCAAACACCAGGTGCCTAATAATCAAAATGAAATGACTAGATGAAATGTCAGATTTATCATCTAAACTATACTGCAACAAGCTTTACAGATCCACCCAAGACCTGAAACATAATAGATTTCCTCTGGCTAGAACTAACCCTCTCTTTATATTTCTAAGCACCAGTGAACTTTAAAAATGTATTTGCTTTCAATCTTAAAGCTGTCAAGTAGTAATAATTCTAATCTAAATTTACAAGGATCAAATAAGTACTTATGGAAAGTGTTCTATAAGTATTGCAGAAACTATTCATAGTTTACAATGGTCCAACAAATGCAACAAGAGGCTACACTTGCAGACCATCAAAATGAAGTAAAAACTTAGATTGCTATTATGAATTTAAAATATTGATATAAAATCAGTCTTTAGCCTAGCACCATCTAGGAAAGTGATTGTAACATTTTTGTTATGAAGTCTAGATATAGCAAGACTTTTGCAGTTTCTATAGTTTGATATCTGAAAGTGAAAACCATAATTCTTTAATTGCCTTTGGAAAATATTTTTATTTTCCATCAAAAAACAGCTGAAATGTGCAAGGATTTATCTGTCTTTAAAAGTAGCTTTGAGCAACAGCAGTAATCCCTTTTTGGAGAACATGGAAGCTACCTGTAAACCAAATTGCATTTTTCACAGATGACAAGGCAACTCAGTATAATGGAACACAGGTGTTAGACTAATTTCTAATTTAACCATAAATGAAGAGAAGAGAAATATTAATCCTCAATGCAACTTGTTGTGGTATTACAGAATCCATCATAATGAAGAAATGACCCCACTTTGCACAAAGGTTAACTGTACAAATGGTACTGCATCGACAAAAATGTTAATGAGTTTGTGTGGCAGCAGGTAAGCAAGATCTGGCAGAGGAAGCTATTGTGATAGGCAGATAATTACAATGGAAGTCATGTCTTTGGTAATGACTAGGATTCACATCACATATCTTTTCAGTCACAGTACAATTTCGCTAGCTCTGTTTATGGTAATCTATGGGATTATTTGACAGCAAGGTGACACTTTGACTTTGGAACAAATTTCTTTCATAGACAGCACAATTACTGATACTGTGACATTCAATTAGATACATCACTGCTGTATAATTTTGATTTTAGGAACTATAGAAACATAAGGTATATTTTTCATTAGTACATGAAGTTTTTTGGTTCTCAATTTGGGTTTCATCATGCTAAATGCTTTGACTTTACTAATGTGTGGGAATCAGGAGAAATGTAACAGCGCTGAGTTTCTAACCATCCAACTGCAGGATTAATAATGAAAAAGGAAAAATTATGCATTTCAAATATGTAATTGCCTTAAAAAGAAGGAAAACACATTTTCAGGCAAAGTTAATCTGTGTTATAAACTCTACAACATAACAAATATGTAATATGCTTTTCAAAAGGGATTTCTGACAGTTACACATATTACATTCTAGGCCAAATCCGCAGCTAATCTATTTACCTTAATCTCACAAAACAGCTACAAATAGGAAAATATTCAGATGAAAAGTCAAATCTGTGTTAACCATTCCTCCCTTTATGGAAGGAATGTGAAATAACAGGGAGAGGACAAGACTGACAACAAATGTGGTAAGCAGCTCCTGAAATTCCACCATATCTTTCATCCACAGTAATAAGCAGGGTCTTACTGTGAGTATTTCACTGCAAGACCAGAGACTAGTCAGTAGTCTCCCACCACTACCTGGATGTAAGTAAAAAGTGTTCTACCCTTACAAATGATAAAAAATGTACTTTGGCAAACAGTAGTTTTTAAGAAAAATATATTCTCTTTGAAATTCTTCAAGAAATGTTTTGTTCAAACAAACTTTGTTTTCTGGGATGCTCATCGATATTTTCTCCATGTGTTTCATGTGCATGTTTCAGTGCCTGAACCTGTGTGTCTGGTCACCTAAAGCACATTTTGTTACCTCAGTTCTTTCAGTAGCTGACCTAATATTCCACAACTTGCCTCACTTAAAATCTCTTGTTTCATAAAGTTATATCCCCACAGATACAGCATTATAAATATTAATTTTATGAAAAAAAATAAAAGGGAGAATAGAAGAAGGTGTATGAATATATTAGAAGAAAAAACTTGCTTAGAAGACAAAAGAATTTCTACAAATACATTGCCTTACTATTAGCATGGCTCTTGTCCTGCTAGTGATTTCCCCCCTCTTTGATGTAGGTTTTACAATCTAAAGTTTATTTATCTGCCTTCTTTGTAACTGAATCTGTGTGAAATGTCTCCTATTTTAAGATACTTTAAGATATGGGATCTAAGTACTAAACAAAGAACAGCATTAAGGAACAATAGCCACTCTTACTCTGCATGATGTCTGCATCATTCCTTCCAACAAACTTAGGTGTAAACTTTTATACTGAAATTGGATTGGATAAATTGGCTTAGGTAGTTTGCTTATAGTCATGATGTGGAAAAAAACAATTTGCTATCAGTATCCTATTATTTCCACTTCTGCTTAGAAATTTGTGACTTCAATGAACAAACCCTAAGGCTTTATTGGGATGAGGATGCTGCTAAGATTTGTTAGAGCAGCTAAATTTTTTCTCTCTCCAAGGAGACAAGTCACAGTCATAATGATCTTAGATTTTTAGAGTGTTTTTCAGGACAAAGGATGCCCAAATGTTTTAAAAAAAATGACAAATTACATATGTGAATCTTACCATTCACCACTGAATTTCAGCAGCCTCGGTTGTGAAAGATTTTTAACAACACACAGTAAAGTCTAGTTCACTTTAGGACAAGATATGACTAGTATAAAGCAGGAAAAGTCTCAGCAGGCAGACAATAACCCTTCAAATGGAAATGCAAAGAGACCAGGGAAGTTAACATACTACTCGGGAAGTGTGTCACATCAATTTAACGACCTTCCTTTTGTGTATTGAGAGGACCATACATCCAATAACTCATTGAGTAAGTTCAAGTGCACTTTATGCACTTAAAGCACAGTTCTTCAAGGTGCTGAGTACTGTGGTTCACAAGACAACAAATGGTAAGTCTCTAAAAATGACATGATTAAATGTAAGTAAGTGCTTAAGTGCTTTACTGATCAGAACTTCCAGAGCTGTATAAAAGAGCCTGTGTCCCTGAGAGCCTGACATTCACATCTTGAAAGCAGGATTCCTGAAGGAGAGAAACAGAAGCAGTGAGAGGGGCTGGTATTTTTCACTGGCACAGTTTAAACAAACAGAAATAGATAATTCCCCTCAAAATCCATTCTCTCACCCATTCCTTGAGAATTTGCTTTATAAGGCTAGAGTTGAAGAGAACAAGGATTCTGTTTAAAAAAAAAATAGGGTGGGACGGGGACTAAAATATTTCAGAAGAAATTTAGACATAAACCTAGATCTCTAAAAAAACCTATTTCTATAAACATCTCCAGTGCTGTGCTGCAGCAAAGACTGTGCAAGAGGGAGGTCTACCATATGCACTAGTTTGAGTTTCTCGGATGGAGGCAAATGTGCCTGAGGACTAATAGCTTCTGAAGGTCCACGAGGATGGAAAGAGCAGGGAATGGTATGATGAGATGCCAGGAGATAACGAGCACATCCAAGAGTCTTGGAAGAAGCAAGAAGGAGGGCTGTCACATCGAAGGGTGATTTTGAATAGCAAAATCTATTATCCTAGTGTTTTCCTAAAGTTCATTCACAAATGCCTCAGTCATCCTTGGGCAACTTGAGACCACCTGTCCTCAGATAGCCAACCTCTGGGACCACAGCTGCTGTCTTTTATGTCAGCATTTGGATTGGAGTTAAGTTGCTTATATTAAACAAGTCACGAAAGGTGGTAGTTGTGTGTCCCAAAAAGTATCTACAGCACGACAAGACAAAAGAAACCTAAGCTCATAATACTTCTTAAAGTCAAATCTAAAAGAAATGTTAAAGGAAGTGTTGACTTTTTTTTTTTTTTTTTTTCAGGTAAACACACATTCTTTAAGACTGTAGCACTGCACATGCAGTAGATGCCTTACTTCACAGTGATCTATGCAATGTACAAATTACATGCCCAGCCTCTCTGGGAGAGGTTAGTGCATTTCTAGAAAACGTCTTCAGAAAAGCCCATTTTCAACATGAGACAGGCAATCAAAAAGGACTGTGAACAGTATGATTTGTAAAAACCTAACCACGTCAAGCAATCAGCTACCCTGGACTTATTGACTGAACCCAGGAAAGCTTCTTGAGCCCATATGTCTAAAGTAGCGAGCGTTTTTTCCTTCCTAAGTAAAAGTCTGAGGGGGTTTGAACCCAGATTCTCACCGCTTGGGGAATGTCCTATTAGACTACTGGTACTCTGAAGAGAAGGCAGGGGACACTCTTGTTATCTTTTTTTGCATGGGGTAAGTGTATGAGAGCCAGAAAGAGTTGAAATAATAGCCAGTCCTCTTCAGTTAGTGGCTGGCAGTCAAATTCACTCTATTGGAGGCATCCAAAGAGCAGGAGGAGAGGACTGTTATATTAGAGCTGGCCTTTTAAGTCTGCTTTTACACAGCATTTCTGAAAAAAATGCATGAAGCTGGAAATGTGTACCTGTGACCTTCTTTTCTTGTATTCCCAGTCCTATGGGTAATTAGTCCCCTACTCCTCGTACCAGATCTAAAGCAGCAGGCATGAACCCTGAGGGTAATATATATTCTGTGATACCCAGGAACGCTTCTCAGTTCCCATGAATGAATATTCAGCCCTGCCATAAGTTCAGGTCAGTATCGGCATGAGGTCTGACTGATAATCCCCATTCCCTGCCATGGTTCCATGTGTAAAGAAACATATGCCCAGATGGTTTCCTGAATGAATTCCATTAAAGCATCAAATCAAGAGACTAAAGCCTGGTGGACCTTCAGCTAGCACCAACAACAGTTTAACATGGGTGCAAGGAGCACGAGGGCAGCTGGGGAATAGAGGAGGACAGCTGCAGGAGCTGGGGCATGCGAGGAGTGGGCGATACGCAGTCGGGACGCATACACATAAGCATATGACCAGAGGTGAGAAAGAAGCTCTGTAAAAATAGCACTGTGGGGAAGGGGATTCACCTTCTCATTCACAGTCTTTTGCTGGGAATCCCCAGTTTGCTCCCACCAGACCAGACTGAAGCGATCAGAGTAAAATCCACTGCTATAGGATTAGGAGGTGGAAACTGAAAGAGGACACTGGCATGAAATACCCCTCATTCTCATACATGTAATATAGCAGATCAGTTCCCCACTTATAATTTCATTTCCCTTTTCCCTTGTGCGTGTTTGAGATGCACAGTGGGAGGAGAAGGAGGTAAGGAGTAATGAAAGAAAAAGAAGAAAGGGCATCCTTTACTTGCACACACACGGGAGGAAGTTGAGAAGAGAGGGACAGTGTAATGTGTTCATTGAGAAGAAACTCCTTCAAACAAGGAGAAAACAGCAGGACAAAAATGGAGATGAAGGAAAACCATTCAGCTGTGAAGCATTTTGGGGAGAGGGAAAGGTGTCCCTGAAGCTGCTCCACTTTGCACTGAGAAGGAGGGAGAGGAAATAATCAAAGTTACTGGGTACCAAAGGCTTTCTGCTCCCTCTGCAGCCACCGCTCTGCCCAGCTGTCACCCAGCCCTGCCTTGGTTACAGCCTTTTCCCCAGCTGATGCCTGCGAGTGGGGAGCATAGGTGTAAATCCAGAGAGCACTTCAATACTTTTTGCTTAGTGCTCAATAGAGCAAGAGCTGAAACTATGTTCCCTTTTCATATATTTGGTTAAACCATGACACTTACCCACCAGCACATAGAGTCATTTGTGCATGCCCTTCTCCTTTTTCTTCTTTCCATCGTCTTTTCAAGGAAACTGAGAACAATAGTTTCACTCCTCCCAAGCTCTGAATGAATTTCTCATATCCCGTTAAAAGGCTACAACAAAAACCCCTATTGAATAAAAAGATGATGTCAATCTTTATTTCCTAGTTTTCTTTTTGATCAGGCTTACAGGCAAACTAGAGGATGAATGCTTGTTAGTGAATTTGGGTGGAATTCTGATGGATAATAACCTCTTGGTGCTGAACTCTTCAGTTCTAGCAAAAGGTAAGACTCCCTGCACATGCCCTGAAAACTTCTGAACTTTTCATTATATCAGAGTTGGATTTTTCTGATTACTGATGATTTTTGTTGTTTGCACTTATAATTGCTACTGTTCTCTAAAACTGTTTTGTAAAACGACAATCAACACATGAAGGCTCCTGTGGTATTGGCATGCATCCAGGCAACTGAGAGCTAGGTACTACAAAATTTAAAAACACTTCAGCCAAGAAACTGTTCAGTAAGGTATGTCATGGCTAGTGCTTCTTCTCTAGGAAAAAAGAAAATCCCTAAAGACTCTATATTAAATTACTCTTCTTTGTAAAATTATAGCTCTTGGATATATTGTTTGGACAATGATGCTCTTTTTTTCTTTCTATTTGGTTTCATCGAAGCTTCAATATCTTTCAGGTATAAGAGATAAAATGATAAAGTATTGGAAATTCAGGCACAAGGAATAAGGAATTGAGCTAATACAATCTGTATGATTCTGATTACTGATGATGGGGCTTTACAGCTGGATGTTTTGGTCTGCCACATGCACCCCAGCATTTACCTAACTGTTGCTGCAACCACAGTCACACTCCGAAACAGCACAGATGTCAAAAACATTTCCATAAATGTTTTGGGGTGGTCTTCTAAAGGAAGCAAATATTATGCAGAATCAGAATAATGCAATTGAAATATGATTAATTTTTACCCTATTTTAACATTGGAGTTATGCAAATTTGATTAAAACAGAGATTTAAACCAAACTGAAGTGCACATAGAGCAACAGCTGTGCACGGTCTGCAGCTGGCTTTCCAAGCAGCACGCTGTTCCACAGTCCTTCAGCTCCCTCTGCTGCTTAATCAGTTCCCATATTTTTCATATTTGCAGTTAGCTTTTACTCATTTTTTTTAACCTCTGTTTTGATGAGAAAACATGATGCAGATTAAAATTTCACCTAAAGCAATGAAATGATTGATTGGATTGATAAACAGTGTGTGCAAAGTTTCATGTAATTATTGTCCCTCCTTTCCTCAGGGAATGACAAGAAGCCCATTCGACTCTTCCGATTGCTTTTTGGTGACTTGTAGTGCCATTCTGCCATTACAATTTGACTTGGTGAAACTGAAATGTATCTGCTGCTTAAGCTGACATTTCCTGGTTGCATGATTTTATTTAATAGAATCGTAGAATCATTTAGATTGGAAATGACCTTTGAGATCATCAAGTCCAACCGTTAATGTAGAACTGCCAAGTCCACCACTAAACCATGTCCCTAAGCCCACATCTACATGTCTTTTAAATACCTCCAGGGACGGTGACTCCACCGCTTCCCTGGGCAGCCTGTGCCAATGCTTGACCACCCTTTTGGGAAAGAAATTTTTCCTAATATCCGGTCTAAACCTCCCTGGCACAACTTGAGGCCATTTCCTCCTGTTCTATCGCTTGTTACTTGGGAGGAGAGACCCAACCCCCAGCTTGCTACAACCTCCTTGCAGGTAGTTATAGAGAGTAATAAGGTCCCCCTGAGTCCCCTTTTCTCCAGACTAAACACCCCCAGTTCCCACAGCTGTTCCTCATAAGACTTGTGCTCCAGATCCTTTACCAGCTTTGTTGCCTGTCTCTGGACACATTCCAGCACCTCAACGTCCCTCTTGTAGTGAGGGGCCCGAAACTGAACACAGGATTCGAGGTACAGCCTCACCACCCTCAGGCAGGAAGGCTCTGCAGAGGAATCTGGACAGGCTGGATCGATGGGCCAAAGCCAACTGTATGAAGTTCAACAAGGAGAAGTGCCAGGTCCTGCACCTGGGTCACAGCAACCCCACCACCACCACCCAGCTTGGTGTTGTCTGCAAACTTAGTAAGGGCACACGTAATCCCCTCTTCCAGATCACTGATAGAAATATTAAACAGAACTGGCCCCAGTACTGAGCCCTGGGGACACCACTTATGACTGGTTGCCAGCTGGATGTAACCCCATTCACTACCACTCTTTGGGCTAAACCAGCCAGCCAGATTTTTACCCAACAAACAGTGCACCTGTCCCAGCCATGAGCAGCCAGTTTCTCCAGGAGAATGCTGTGGGAAATGGTGTCAAAGGCTTTACTAAAGTCTAGGCAGACAGCATGCACAGCCTCATCCACTAAGCGGGTCACCTTGTCACAGAAGATCAGGTTAGTCAAGCAGGACCTGCCTTTCACAAACCCATGCTGACTGGGCCTGGTCACCCGGTTGTCCTGTACATGTCTGTCACGTGGAAGGAGCTGGAGGCAAGGGGGAAATATTTTCCTAACCCTGGATTTTTGATCTATCAGCACCCCAGCAAAGCCGAGAGCCTTGTGCCCAACCAGCCTGCCAGTGTCCCACTACAGGGACCCTTCACTGAAAAGTCCCACTGGATCAGAGGATGATTTGACTGCCTTGTTCAGGGAAACACGCCAACAGCATTAGGGGACCCCTCAGAGGGTCTCCCCACTTTGTTTAAATGTGTTACCTGCTGCAGGCAACTGCTAGCGCCCGCAAAGGGCTCACACTAACAGTTCATGGACTAACACTCTTATTACAAAATTGTGACAAGTTAGGATTCATGACTGCTGGTGAAAGGGACTGTCTGCAAAAACAAGCTTGAAATTATATACTACCAAATTATATGCAACCAAAACTAATCACTAATATCAGCTAGCGTGATAAGCATAAGCATGCGTAAGACAAAGTTCTTACCCAATACAAGTCCCTAGAGGGAGAGGACAGGTTCAGCCCATCAGCTGATCCCGGAAGTTATGATAGTGTCTTCCCCAGCTTCACCCCTCATTCCTTCACTTTTTAAACTTCTCTTGAGTGACTCTAGTCATACATTCTTTCATTAGACTGGTGTAAAATTCTCTTGCTTTTCATTTAAAGACATAGTTGATAAATGTAAAGCGCATACCTTGGAGGTGGGTAGCTTTGGGATGGAGGTGTGTGTACTATTATAATGAGATTATAATTCCACCATGGTTGTTGGCTCAGCATTGGACATCTATCTCTCATTTGATGGCTGCTATGCAGCTTGCCAGCTGTATGGTACCATCAAGTTCCCAGTCCTGCAGGAAGTACAGCAGAGCCTGGACACAGGGTCTCCACGCTGCTCCACCCTCCAGTGCTCTGCTAGAACAGCAGGTTGTGCTGCCTAGGGAACCATGGCGGAGTATAGTCCGTGCATGCCAACTGTCCTGAAAGTGGAAACTGTATTTTACCCTAAAAAGGCTGTTACAATGCCACTTCTGTTAGGTCCCAGTTTTCTCCAATTCCCCCCTCCAAGTGATTTTTGCACAATATTGCATGATGGCACTCAAGATGATCTCCTCCATAACCTTCCCTGGCACTGAGGTCAGACCTTTCCGGATCCTCTTTCTAGCCCTTCTTGTAGACAGGTGTCACATTTGCTAACCTCTTGTCAACTGGGACCAATGGTAAGCACTTCTGCCAGCTCCCTCAGTACCCTGGTGTGGGTCCCATCTAGCCCCATAGACCTGTGTGTGTCTAAGTGATGGTGGCAGGTTGATGACCATTTATCTTTGGACTATGGGGGCTTCATTCTGGTCCCGGTCCCCATCTTCCAGCTGAGTGGCCTGGTCACCCACAGAACAACTGATCTCACTCAGGCAAAAGCATTAAGTACCTCATCCTTTTCCTCATACTTTTTGTCACTATGTTTCCCCCTGCATCCAAAAAAAGGATGGAGATTCTCCTTAGTCCTCCTTTTGTTACTCATGTATTTATAGAAACATTTTTTATTGTCTTTTACAGCAGTAGCCATATTAGGTTCTAGCTGAGCTTTGGTGCTTCTAATTTTCCCCCTGCATAACCTCATGACATCCTTGTAGTTCTCCTGAATGGCCTGCCCCTTCTTCCAAAGGTCATAAATTCCTTGGTTTTCCCTGAGTTCCAGACGAAGCTCTCTGTTCCGCCAGGCTGGTCTTCTTCCCCACCGGCTCACCTTTTGGCACATGGGGAAAACCTGTTCCTGCACCTTTAAGATTTCCTTCCTGAAGAATGTCCAGCCTTCCTGGACTCCTTTGCCCTTCAGGACTGCCTCCCAAGGGACTCTGTCAACCAGTCTCCTGAACAGGACAAAGTCTGCCCTCCAGAAGTACAAGGTGGCCGTTCTGCTGAACCCCTCCTTACTTGTCCAAGAATCCAAAACTCTACTATTTCGTGACTCCTATGCCCGAGATGGCCTCCAACCATCACATCACATTTTGTAGTTTTAGTTTTTGGTGTTGTTTAATTATTTTTTTAATTATTTTTAAACTATATCTTCATATAGGTCAATGCACTTTTTATTACCCACGTCTCTGGAATACTTTTTTTTCCTTGATGTTGTTCACCTATCTTGATGGTGTTCACCTATCAAAATGCTAAACAAAAAAAAGAAGTCACTTTTATGCTTGTATATTCTAGTCTTTATGGCTGCATTTTCCATTTCTACAGAGATTTGACAAAGCTTTCTCAGCAGACAACTATATATATTCAAACAACGTGTTGGTCAAAAAGCAATTTAAATGCAAACCACACACACACACACATTCGTTAAAGTAGAACTTTGGTTAATAAGGTATAATGAAGGGATAGAAATATCTGCCAGAATATATGTGAGAAGTGTCATAAAAAAATTCAGCATCATACATCATACTGACTAAAACAGGGATTTGAAAAACAGCAAAGGTTAAGGGAATATTAACACACAAGATTATGCTGTTCCAAGGCATCTCTGATCCTCAAGGATTTTAGAAAACCCAGAAGGTCTATCTAGATTACATCAAAGAAGGGAAGCTTAGAATTCCGTGATGTGTAATTTTCTCCATAGGTATGTAGGGTATTATATCCATCTTTTTTCTGTTTGGATATTCAGCCATGCAATTATGTTGGTCATTCATGGAATTACCCCAAGAAAATAAGATTACTAAATCTCCATTTGAAATTCTGCAAAACTGTTGAAAGCACAGGTTTGGGCAATCTTGGCCAAGATGTTACTTCCTCCAAGACAACTAGGATGACTTTCTGGGGAATCTGCATTAATTCTTGGCCCCAGAAGCAATGGTACTTGTGGGTATGAAAATGCAGCCCACCCATAATCCAACATGAGCAGAACAACTCGGACAAATCAGGCTTGATCAGATCTTTCAGGCACTGCTTGGATACATTGCTTTGCCTTTTGTGAGGACAGTGCTTATGTTTGAATCTCTTTAAAGCGTTTGCTGCTGTTCAGGAAATGGTGACACACTGCTGCTGGCTCTGCACAGGGGACAGGAGAAGCAGCTGTCTTTCCTACCACTTGCTTCATGCAGCATGTTCTTGAGTGGCACTTTAGGAACAGGCCCATTGGGTTGGAGACTAATTACGTGACTGAATTCTTCTCAGGAGGAAATTACAGAATGACTGTCAGATCCAAAAGGTTCTAGGCACGTGAAACAAATAGGTGGATTGCAGAAGCCCAAAGGTGCAGTCAAACAAGAGCCCCTTCAGAGGCTGCTTAATTCTGGAGGTGCTCAGGAGGATCTTTGCCTTCCAGCCTGAGCATCCGTCAGACACTTGAAATCCGTGCATGTCCTGACCTTCCCTTACCTGAACAACTCAGTGCCTCACTCCTGCTCAAATCTCACCAAGGAGTCTGCTGCCCCACTGCAGCCAGATCTTGTAGTTTACGTATTGCCTGTAGCTTCATACAATGACAGTCCCATTGCCAGAAAATATATAGGGACACAGAACAGGAGAAGGCAACACTGATCATTATACCCAGTCCTTCACCACCAGAGACAACCAGAACATGCTCAGCAATTCATAGCGTAAAGGACTCAAGTGACAAAAGCTTTCCCATTGCTGACAAATGTCAGGCCTACAGTCAAAAGGCCAACATCCCAGCTGGGATATACCACAGTCGGGAAAGAGAAAGCCTTTGAGGTCCCTCCAATGAGTTTCATCCTTGCAACAAGAAAGACTGTCACTCAACATTAAATTCTCAGGTGATTCAGATGGCTGCTCCTTCCAGGTCTGCCTTTCTCACTGGCCACTCTGTCCCAGTGGTCACTATAGGCTCAGGAAGCCTAACTCCCTGCTAACACCCCAGTGTGCAGGGTAGCTCATACTACACAGGCATAATCATCTGCTTCAGATCTCATTTCTGAGGACCAGACACCCAGCCTTGCCACTGTCATCGCAGCTCAGCTCAGCACTGGACTTGGCACACAGGACTCTTCGTTCAGAGGCTGCAAATGTAAAGCTGTCCACTAGCACCTGAACAGCATGAAATAGCATCCAGCTGCTCAACAGAAATGCCAGTCATCCCTACCAAATTAAGCAAGGAAAATTTCATTTCTGATCCCAAATTTGGTGATTAGTTTAACCTTGAACATGTGAGTAAAACACACCAAGGTGGTACTATAAGGGTTTAAAGATCTCAATTTCATCAGCTTGTCCTAACTCAGCCTTACTCAGCTGATCACTATGCCACCACCCCACCACCCCACCACCCCCCAGTGCTGCAGGGAAGACAAGTGAGAACTAAAATCCGGAGTTAGACATCTTTGGGGGTAGACAGCATAAAAGAGGCAGAATAGCCCTTTCCTTTACAGACTTTGCCAATGCCCAGAAGAAATCCTGAAATACAAGATTACTACACTGAAATAAAATGCAAATAAAGTGATCACACAACAACCTAGTTTCAGTTGACCCTTTTTGGAATCCTAAAGGACTTAACTTTTCTCATTTTGGGATGAAACTTTTTCGTAAACTTTTCATCCCCAGTATAAAGAAAGCCTATTCCTTGTTTGTTTATTTACTCTTCAGCTGTTTATATACCAACTTCTAATTTCCTATTTAAATTAACCATGACCATTTCATAACTGTTCAACCTTGTACCATGACTTAAATTCCCTTTCCCAATATATTTATGGAGTCATCACTTCCACTCTCATCCAGTTTTTCTCACTTTCTTTCCAAACCTCGTTGACAAAGAGAACTGAAGAAAGCAAATTGCACAGCACCAAGGAAAGCAAGAGCCGAACCACAAAACTGTGGTCCTGTGATGGGAATATTCTTTGGGGAGTGCCTGCATAATAACCTGGGCTGCAGGATCTGGGTGTTCAGGTCTCCAAGGACTGCTTTTGCATTTTACAATAAAGAATAAAATACCTGTATGAACACAGCTATTCTTCTAAGTCATTAAGCCTGAGCTCCAGGTTTTAACTGCAAACTTGCATGGTGACCTTACATGCTGTCTAAGACGATCCAGGTAGCAGGCAGCATTCTATTGCTCTTTCCAGGTAGGTTTAACTCAACAAGTAGCAGAGCAGAGTGTCTTTTGTTCAATGTGAACAAAACTTGATTGGCAGATTCTTTTGCTTAGGATCCAAGTTCCAGGCACTTGGCCTATTGATACACCTGCAGCAATAAATTAAACATGCCTAGAATGGTTTTCTGACACTTAAGGTAAGCGAGCAGAACAATTCACATGGAGATTTTCAAACTTCTAAAAAGTACATGTATGCAAACCATCTGGCTGAGATGTTCCCAAGTTCATATTAAATTCTTTAAACATGTCTGGGGCTTAGTCACAATAAGGCCAGACATTAGTGACATGCCCCAGGTATTGCTATGAGAGCCAATGCTGTTTAACCTCTTCATTTACAACCTGGAAGATAGGAGTAGTGCAACTTCTGCAAGTTTATGGACAATACAACACTGAGTGGGGTGGCTGATAGACCAGAGGTTTGTGCTACTAATTAGAAAGAACTTGACATGGCAGAGAGGAACCTCATCAAGTTCAAAGGGATATGCCAACTGCTGCACCTGGGGAAGAATAACCACAGGCACCAAGACACAATATGATCAGCTAGCTGGTGAACACCAGTTTGTATGCAAGCAACACAGCTTTGCAGTAAACAAGGCCAATAGCCTGCTGAGCTGCACTAGGAAGGGTGCATTGCCAGCTGGTTGAGGGAGGTGATTTTCCACTCTGCTCAGCACTGGTGAGATACCTGAAGTGCTGGGTCCAGTTCTGGGCTTCCCAGTACAACAGAGACATGGACATGGTAGAGTAGCTCAGCAAATTGCCATGATGATAAACGGATCAGAACATCTGACCTACAAAATGGGACCCAGAGCTGGGATCCTTCAGCTTGGAGAAAAAGGTCAGCGAGATCTTACCAATGTGCATAAATACCTGCTGGAGCAAGGGTGGAAGCAGAGAAGACTGACTCAGTCTTTTTAGTGGTGCCAAAGGAAAAGACGAGGAAATCGGCACAAAAAGTGAAATACAGGAAACTCTATTTACATGTAAGGAGAAAAAAAACCCAAACCAACCAACCTGCAAGGGTGATCCAATGCTGGAACAGGTTACCCTGAGAGACTGTAGAGTCTCTGGCCTTAGAGATATTCAAAACCCAACTAGACACGCTCCTCAGCGACATGCTTTAGTTGACCCTGCTCTGTGCAGCGTGGTTGAAACAGCAGTGTCTCCAGAAGTCCCTTTCAACCTCAGCAATTGTATGCTTCTGCAGTTATGAAGAACTTTACACAGTGAAACTGACACCACTACCACTACTCAGACTTGACATCCTATGAAATTGAAAGCCTGTCTAAAATGTCTTGCACATATGAAACAGTAACAACCCGGCCACTGGTTCATCTTCTCTGAACCCAAATTTCCCACTCAAGTCTGAATCCAGTAACTGTAACAGCAGCTATGCCCACAAACCTTTGACTGGGGACTCACGTCTCCATTACATCAGTGAACCCCACCAGTAGATGACTTGCACCTTCAATTTCAAGAGAGAGAAGAAAATGTGGTTCTCTTGCACCCATGACAATGAATATAATACTTTACATTTGGAAATAATGGAGGAATGAGATAGCTTCTCTCAGGATGAAGCTAGGAGCTTCTTGCTTTCCTCAGATGGACTTACCCACCTAACAAGCATAGCAAGAAGACCAAAAACTACACCCACATATTGAGCAAAGCTCAATCTGGTGAGAAGACTTTCACCAATGCTTATCCAGTTTGTAGTTTTGATCTGGTAAGCAGTACTGTTGGCCAAATTCCTAAAAAGACAAAGGGTTTTATCTACCTGTGAAGTTAACATTAGATGAGCTGGAATTCCAAAAATTTCAGGTGGTGCTCATAAACAAATGCAGCAGTCTATTGAATTGTGGGTTTAGCATTTAACAAAAAAATGTAATTTTAAAATGTTATTAAAGCTAGAGCTGTAGTTTCATTGCCCATCTTTTGAAATGGAGTGATGAAGATCATGAAGTTTATGACTTCATAAATCAAAGATGGTGGAAATGTAAAGATTTTATGAAAAGATTTATTCAGCAACAACAAAACTTTCAGAAACCAAGTCCTAGTCAGGCTGAGCAGAATTAAATGTGCATTGAAATGTGCAGATCCTTATTTGACAAGTCACTTGGTCTACTAACTTATCTTGCTGGAATAACAGATGAGGAAAGACAGTTTTTAGTCTTGTTCATTTACTTTGTTTACTTCCGTGGAAGTTGGGTCCTGGAAAAAGCTTACAAAATTAACTGACACATTTGATAGAACTGCCCTTTCCACCAGCACTGTGAGCATAGACTGTAACTCCAGATGTTACAGAACAATCAGATATTAATATCATTTTCCATGGTTTTTTTCCTTCACAAATTAGCATTATAGCGATCTCTGTTCTGAAAGTCTCTATAAGCACGTTTTGCATCTGTTTTACTGTGCGGGATTCTTCCAAAAGGTTCCAGATCATTGAAGCAGGCATCAAAAACTTCATCCACAGCTTTTTCTGCTGTTTCTTTGCTAACTTTTCTAACAGCCAGAATGGAACGAATTGCTCTGTCTCGCACACAAGTCTAAAGTGGGAATTAGATAAAGGAAAATCTGTCATTATTAGTATAAATAACTTTTTTCCAGGTTTTGCCAAGTATTAACTCCTACTACACATGCAATAATTTTTTGTATCACAGAAGAGTCAAACATTGCAATGTAATAAGCATTAAAGTACATTTTTATTCCATCACGTGTTGACTATGTGTTCTAGTTTTCCATGTGCAAATAAACCATCAGATAAGTAAAAGACATTCCATAGAAAGGAATTAAAATATAGTTTGGCATTTTTTTAGGCATCAAGTATTTGTACAAATTGATGCAGACACAAGAAAATACGTCAGAAAGAAATAGACATAAATACCAGTTAGTATTTTTCCAACTGAAATATGCTGTAAAACATACAGGAATGACTCCTTTACTGGCCATCATTTTGATACCTCTATGGCAACTTTTGCTTACAGAGTTTGTCTACTAAAAGATATTTAAAAATGTAAACAACCCAAGCTACAAGCTAACTGCCACTCTAACATGAGCAACTCCTTGGAACTCAACCTGTAGTCTTTGTTACTATTAAAAAAAAATTAATTCCTGTAAGACTTAACACACATGGTTATTTAGCACCTCTGCCAATCTCCTTCCTCCAGTTTTCAAAGACTTTTTAGAGTTTTACCCATTTAAAGTGGCTAAGGTATTCCCACTACATCCCCTGCCAAACCTTTTTTTTGCTTTGTTATTAACTATCCCTTGTCAGTGGTAATGGTCTATGATTTGAGTAAGTACTCAGGAATCTCACTCCAACAAAAATAACAAGGTGAAAAAAAAATTATCATGCACTGTTGAAGGTTATTAAGGTTAACTAAGAGAAAGCAGCAAGTCCATGTCATCTACTTCTTTCTCTGATGCTTTCAGCTATGAAAGTGTAAAAGACAGAGATCAAGTAGGTAAAGATGGCTCATAACAAATCACTAGACTTTAACATCTACAGTCTTTACCTGATGGTGTCCTTTTAAACCAAATTTAAACCTGGCTATTTCATTCATCAGTGTGCAGTCTCCACTGAGATTAGCAGCTCGAATCTATTGAGGAAAAAAGTGCCACATGATCAGAGAAATACACAGAAATACAAAGTCAAAAAAACTTTAACAAATTACTTTCTTCAATATCTTTATGGTGACTGCTGGTACAGAATATTCCCAGGGCCACTTCTACTTATTAAGTACCTATTACTGTTTATATCCACCCTTTCAGCCTCAATGAACTGCGAAGTATCACTATAGAACCTCTAAGTTTCTCCAGGGACCATCTTACGTATTCCCAAAGCTTAAATGAATGATCAGAAGAGATCCTAAGTATGTTTTTATTTATATATATATATATATATACACATGTATATGAACTGCTGAAAGAACATGGAAAGTCATATTCTCCCCAACCTGTATCAGAAGGTGTTAGAAGAGCCAGAAAGAAAGGCAAATACCTTTCAAAGACTACATGCAACATCCATAAGAGCAGTAACCCACCTGCTTTAGGAAAAGCCACATTTAAATGAGTATGTGTGGTAGGTGGATGCCAGGTGCCCACCAAGCCATTCTACCACTCCCTTCCTCAGCAGAACAAGTTTGGGGAGAAAATAAGATGGAGAAAAAACTTGTGGGTCAAGATAAAGGCCAAAAGATAAAATGAAGCAATAGCAAAAGTCACGCACACAGAAGTCAAGGAAAACAGAAGATGTTATTCTCTACTTCCCATCAGCAGGCGATGTTCAGCCACTTCCCAGGAAGCAGGGCTTCAGTACGTCCAGTGGCTGCTCCAGAAGACAAGTGTCATAAATAACTAATGCCCCCCTGCCCCTTTCCTCATTCTTTCTTTTACCTTTTCTATCTGAGCAGACATCACATGGTATGGAACATGCCACTGGTCACTTTGACTCAGCTGCCCTGGCTGTGTCCCCTCCCAAGACCTTGCCCACCCCCAGCCTGCTGGTGAGGGGGGATGTTGCAGAGACATCCCTGATGCTGTGTGAGCGCTGCTCAGCAGCAGCCAAAGCGCTGGGGTGTTGTCAACACCTTCTAGCCACCAATGCAAGCACAGCGCTGTGGGGGCTGCTCTGTGGTTCAGCCAAACCCAATACAGTTTGGATGTTTTATCTTGTTAGCTGTCTTGCCCTGTGCGCTATAATTTCTTTTGTCTGCCAGCTGTTCCACACTCTACCCCATCAGTTAGGAAACAGAACTAAAACTAGACTTCCCATAATTAAGCACCAGAGTGAAAATAAATGCATGGAAAGTATGAACTGTAAGCATTAAGAAGCTGACAATAAAGACTGTAAATATCATATATTAAAATAAGTATCGAAAGACCTGAACCAAACATATAATCTCAAGAAGAGCAAGAACATGCACAATCTAGATTTGTACATCTTCCCTAATTTTATGTTTGAAGTTTACACACTTAGAGGGGGAAAAAAAAAAAAAAAGATAGTTAATAATTCAGCATTATTTTATTGGGTTTACATGGCAAGATGTTGGGGCAGAACTGCTGGGATGGTTTCTGTGCAACAAGAAAAAGGGCTGCCCCCATGTTGGACAGAGCCAGTTTCAGCTGGCTCTAGAGCTGACTCACCACTGATCAAAGCTGAGTCCATCAGCAGTGCCTGAGATACCTCTGTGATGATATATTTAAGAAAGGATAAAGAACACTACAAGGCAGCTGTGAGAAACAGGAGTGAGAAAAAAATTAGATAAACAGCCCCAGATACCAAGATCAGTGAAGAAGGATGGGAGGAGGTGCTCCAGGCACCAGAGTAAAGATTCTCCTGCCACCTGTGGGAATGACCACAGTGACACAGATTGTCCCCTTCCAGCCTGAGAAGCAGACAGCAGAGCAGATATTCACATTGCAGTTTGGGGAAGGCCCATGGCAGAGCAGATGGCCATGCCCTGAAAGAAGCTGCAGCCCATGGAGGGTTTTATGGCAGAACTGTGGCCTGTGGGGGAGTGACAGTAGAGCAGTCCATTCCTGGAAGATTGTACGCTGTGAAACAACACAGGCTGGAGCAGGTCTTGAAAAACAGCAGCCCATGGGAAAGATCCACATTGGAGCAGTTCATGAAGGCCTGTATCCCATGGGAGGGACCTCACACTGGGGCAGGGAAACAGTGTGAGTAGGAAGGAGCAGTAGAGGCAAAGTGTTATGAACTGATTGCAGCCCCCATTCCCAACCCCCCTGTGCTGCTTGAAAGGGAAGGAGAGGAATAAACAACAGTCAGGAATGAAAGAGCAAAGTTGAGCCTGGGAAGAAAGGGAGGTGGGGAGAAAGGTATTTTTAGTTTTATGTCTCACTATTGCACTCTGTCGTTAATTGGCAATAAATTAAATTAATCTTCCCCAAGTTGAGTATATTTTGCTCGTGACGGTAACTGGTGAGTGACCTCCACATGCTTATCTTGATCCATGAGCTTTTTAGTCTTTTTTTTTTTTTCTCCCATCCTACTGAGGTGTGGGAGTCAGAGAATGATTTGATAGGTGCCTGGCAGCCAGCCAAGGTTAACCCTCCACAGTTATACAGAATGGCTTTAATGATACTGCATAAGGTTACTTCACTAAGTTTTATCTATAAAAAGATAAAGGTAATATGTGACTGCAACTCTCTTCCACAGCAAATATGAATTCAATTAATGAATTAAAATTAATTTTTTTGAAATCTTATTTTTTCTGTACCAAAATAATCATTTTGGTTCTCTCACATACTGGTTATAGGTGAAACCTGTGCACATCTTAAGTCTGGAATCAAATACATTCTCATTAAAAACAAGCAAACAAACAAAACCTAAAAGCAAAAAGAAACCCCAAAATAAAGCCACTATAATATTCTTACATATTTCTAAAAGCCACCCCATTCACAGAGTCACAAGAATGTCACTTCATAATATTCATCATAAGGCTAAGTCTTTCTGTGGTCAAGTGATACCAATTACATCAGAAATCAACTAAAAGCATGTGAATACACCTGACTCATGTACACAAGAGGAATCCTTAATGGTCCGTGCTCAGTTTAATTTTACCTCCTAACGCATGAATTTTTAAGGCCTTTCAAGCAGCAAATTCCTACGTCCTTCAAGATGGACATGGAGTCATAACTAAAGTGTACTATTGGCAACACCACACCTAATTGAAAAATATGTGTTATAGCAGGGGTCCTCAAACTTTGTAAACAGGGGGCTGGCACGTGGATTAAGTGGCAGGAAATCATCTGCAGCTGCTTGGTTTTCCCCCCCAACCCCGGCAGGGGGGGTTCTGTAAATACCGGGGGCCGGATTGAGCACCCTGGGGGGCCGTATCCGGCCTGCAGGCCGTAGTTTGAGGACCCCTGTGTTATAGGAAATTATAAGTTTGTTGTTAACCAAAAAAATCTAAACAAAAATCAAGTTACCACAGTGTTGTAAAAACTACTCAACGTACCAAGATTTGCAGGGGAGAAAAAGAACCCTATAAACATTTGATTAATGTGTGAACATACTTTCATCTCTAACTACTCTCATTTGTTAATAACCACTTCCTGTAACAGTTACACTCACAGTCATCACATTCTACTTTCACTGACTTATTAGTATCTGTGAAAACTACATATTTGTTTTCTGAATTATATTATTTAGGTTGACCTGACAGAAAGCACAAAAGGTATTAACAGGATCAAACCAAATTAAATCTGTGTAACAGCCTACCTATTTAAACACGAATCCCTAATAACCAGCAGTAATTAATATAATGACAGTAGAAGCATTTTCTCTTACCTCTGAACATGCTAAGTGTTTGACATTTCTAAACCAGTCAACATGTGCACGGCAGTGATCAAAAGCATGAATCAATTCATGTGTAACCACCCGATTCATATGGGATTGGTGGCGAATGTTGTTCTGACACAGAACAATCTGTGGAAGAGAAGATGTAGATAGTCTTTTCAGCAAGTTTCAGCATTTCCCTTACTTCTCAGAGATCCAGCGCACACCACCCACAACAATTAGATTCTTTAGATCAGTGTTTTTCAACAGTAACAGCCTCATCATTTCGCAGTGTACTAGCTCAGATACCATGGAACATCTTTCATTTATCTTGCTTTCGTGACTAGCTCTAATATCAGCATTAGTAGATTTAAACCTAGTAACACAACACTAAAAGAAGTGTGTAGTCTTTTTAAAGAGGACAATGTCCAGCACCTACCTGAGATGTGGCAGAATCAAAACCTCCACTGACACAGCCATCACAGTTTTCACAAGAAAAGTGCCGGTCATTGAAGACAGTGCTGAAAGGCCAAACAAAGAAAGTTATAGGGAAACCTTTGAAAAAGACCAGTAACTTCATGTAATAGTGATGTTACTACACAGAACAAGATTAATTAGTTTACATACCAACCAGATTGCTTCATAGCCTCAAGAAGAAGTTGCGCATATGGATCTAGAAAAACATTGCTGCAATCAATTTCTCCAGACAAAAGTTCTGAAAATCATCTATAATCAAAGTACAAAGATAGTATAAAAAAGCCCAAAACACTACACATGCAAATTCATACTCTGCAGTATTTAAATTCAGACTCTGCAGTATTTAACCCTAATGAAATGCAACTGGCAGCTGTTAGAGCTCTATCACTACGTAAAGTGATATAGAATCACGATAGATACAAAACTATTCAGGAATCATGTTACAATGTCTGTTAGTAATACACATAAGCAGATTGGCCTATTAGTGACCATTGTTTTCAATAACATTCATGGTCAATATTACGTAGTGAAAAGGGTACAAATGAACAAATCAACCAATCCTTTCAAGTTTTCACGAGAAAGAAGTAGAGAAAGGCTTTCTGAGAGGAAAAAAAAACCCAACATAGCCACTTCTGCAGTTGTATTTTCTTTATTATCACCAAAATCAGCGCGTTCATCGAGCAGCAGCGCCGCCCCACGAACCGCTCAGGCCCCGTCCGGCCGCCGCAGGCCGGGGAGGGGCCGGGCCGGGCCAGCGGCAGCGGGGAGCGAGCAGTCCCCGCCCCGAGACCCTGCGGCCCAAGGCCACCGCGCAAGCCACGGCGGGCGGTATCTGCAGAGAAGGGCGTCCCCGGTTCCACCCGGTGCGCCTGCCACTGCGCCAAACCCAGGCCCGGCCCGGGCCCCCTGGGGAAGCGCTTACTCGTCTCCAGGGTCATCCTCAGCATCAGCTGGCACCTGTTGTGGAAGGTGAAGAGGCTGCGGACCAGGAAGCTCTGCGGCTTCTTGTTCCGGTCTGGAAAAAGCCGGTAGCCGAAGTCGTCCTCCTCCTCCTCCCCCTCCTGTCTCCCCACCTTCTCCTCCGCCGGCGGCGAGGCGGCCCCCCCCCTGCTCCATGGCCTGGTCCCGCCGCCCGCCGCACCCGCCGGCCACCGTCCCCGGCGGCACCAATCACGGGGGCCGCTCCGCGCCACGTGACCGGGAGGGCGTGGCCAGGCAGCGCGGAGGGGCGCGGGCCGCGAGAGGAAGCGTGTCGGGCCGCGGGCGCATGCGCTGTTTGCTCCGGCTCTGCCTCCCCCTGCCGCCGGGGGGGCGGCGGGGCGCGGGGCCCGTCCCGCCGGGGGGCCGCGCTGCATTCTGGGAGGAGGCTCGGCCGCGCGGGGAGGGCGTCCGGCGGCGGCGGTAGAAAGAGGCACGACCTGGTGCAGGTGAGGTTGCGGCGGGACCGGGCTTATCGTGTCCGGCCTGGCCGTGCGGGATGGGGAGGCTCGGGGGAACCCACCCTGAAGGAGCCGGAGCTTCGTTTGTAACTCCGGGGTGGTGTGGAGCGAGCGTTGCTTTGGGGGCCTCCTCGGCGGGAGGCCGGGCCTCCTGCGGCGTGGCCTCGGCGCCCGCTGCTGGGTGGGCCTGCGGTGCCGCTGGGTGCCGGCCTGCTCCGCTGGATGCCGGCCAGGCCTCTGGGGCGGGGCGGCTGCTGCCCGGTGGAGTCGCTGGAACAAGGCAGCCCTGAGGTGCTGGGTAAGGTAAAGGAAGGCCCTAGTGCTGGGGGTCTCAATAAAATTGCCTTAAAGGGCGTAAGAGCTGTACAGTAAATGCGTCTGCTGGCAACGCGTGGGTTAAAGCCGTCGTTGCTAAGCTGTGTGAGCAAACAGCGTTAAGCTAGTGGGGTGATGGAGCAAGTTTACATTAAACACTTGTGCAAGACGCTCTAGAACACGAGAAAAGAAACTGCTAAACCTATTGTTAGATGTATAAGAATATTATTTTAGTCAGTGATAGCAAAAAGAAAAGTTAACGGATCACAGTGTATATTATTGCGTCTTTTAAAGTATCTTGTTCTAGCTGCAGTTGGCCAGAGTGTACTAGGCTGTATGGAATATGTGGTGTGGCCGTGCCCAGGTTTCATGGAATTAACTGGCTGAATATTGCAGGGACAGTTCAGTATAGGTCATCAGTTGTAGGTGGAAAAAAATACAGTAAACACCTACATTGGAAATATGATGAAAAATATGCATTTTTTAACTTCATCTAAGGGTTTTTTTCCACTTTGTTTCAATGTGACATTCAGAAGATTTTAGGAAAAACATGGTGCTAGGGTGTAAGTGTGTAACCACCTATGTATAAAGTAGGGAGAAGCACAACTGCTGCAGCAGGACATCTGCTCGGTGGCTTAGTCCTGAGCATGGAATAACATTTCTGCTTTGGTAGTGTTAATTCACTAGTAATTGTGCAGTGTATTTTTCCATCTTTCATGAGATTCTTGTCCATCATTACAGCACATTGTATTGCAGAAACCATTAGCTTTGTTTGGCCCATAATTTTTTTATATTTTTGTGCTGTTAGATTATTATCTTACCAGATGTTAATAATAAATAAATTTAAAAATCTAATCTTTTTTTTCTTCTCCCCTAAAAATATATCTCTACAGAAAGCTTCTTTGTCCTTAATGTGAGGATTGTAACTGATGCTGAAGCATTCAGTCAAGAGGTTATAGTTACCATTTGTAGCTTACTTTGTCTATGTTTGTATTTAGTTCATTATGATTTACTTAATAACGATTATTTTCAGATTGTTTGCTTTATCCTTTCGGCATTTTATACTATGGGCTGTACAAATGTGCAGGTTTGTGTTTGAATTGTAACCAAGAATTCTTTTAAAGTTACTTTTTACTTGTGACTTGATACTTACATGATAATACGTCTTTCATTTAAGACGCTAAAAATAAGACAACAAAATTGATGAAGACTATTAAGTATTAATAATTATCAAACAGTGTTTCAGGTACTTGGAGGGGTAATGATGTGTACAAAGAGCACATTCAAAGAATATTTTTGACTTTTAATTCACTAGACTTCATAATAAAATGCCTCATGTGTTTACTTATTTCTGTGCTAAAAACACATGCATATTTGAGCGTCCTTACTTGTAGAAGTCAAAAGTGCTGTTTGGGGTTGGTTCTTCATACACCTTGTTTCTGTTCAGATACAAGGCAGCAGGTATATCTTAATTAGTTGTTGGGGTTTTTTTAGTTAAAACTTAACATGTTAAAGTGTTTTACATTCTTTCATCTGGGAAACACTGCAGAAATTGCTTTAAACTAAGACCACCTTCTTACCACTTTCAGGATTTTCATTGACTTGTTGGGTGTTTTACCTTACACTTGGTGAGGAAAGCATGAATAGTTGTTTGTTATGTTATACTTCGTTTTATCTGAGTAACTTCCCTTAATTTTTTCAAAGATGTTTTACAATTGTTTCTTCTTAGTCTATTAGTATTTAACGTTCCTACTATGCTGTTGGGAAGCCTGTCTTGCATTGTAAGTCAGACTTAGTTATTTTGAAGTAGCTATTTTCCTTTGATACATACTTCCAAGTTTTCTTTAGAAAGTTTTTTCCTTGTAATTTCGCAGAGTACAATGAGTGCACCAAGTAAAGCACTAGAGCTACAGCTGCAAATGAAGCAAAATGCTGAAGAGCTGCAAGATTTTATGAGAGAATTGGAGAGCTGGGAAAAAGATATTAAAGAAGTGGATTCTGAACTAAGGAAACAGAGTGGTGTCCCAGAAGAGGTAAAAAAAAAAATCATAAGTCCAGTGTCAGTATTAACTCAGCTATTCATAATGTGTTAATGTTTGTAATTACTTTTTGCTTCAGCAAAATTACACATGTTGATTTAAAATACCTGAATAGGTGTGAGCTAACCCAACTGACTTGTTCTTCATCTGAAGTAGCCCAAAGATTCCTCTGTAGACTTTCACCAACAGAGCTGTGGGGCAGTAGCCTCTGGAGGCAATGAAGCCAGTAAATTTTCAGTCACTTCCAGGTAGATCAGGGAGACTACTTCTATTTGTAGCATCAGTATTACTTATTTACTGCTGACTTTTACTGTATTGATGTTATTCTTCAGTGATACTCTGCAGAGAGTTGCCTTCTAAAACTTAGCTTTGTATCATACATGTAATATTTCCTATTAAGTACTGAAAGATTTACACTTGCTGTCCTTAGTGGTTTTGTAGAGCTCCTGAGAGCAGCTTGCTGGATGGATTTCCAGAATTAGCCAGTAGGTAGATACTATACCTAGATACAGGTACTAGAAATTCTTCAATACAAGTGACTTTCACACATCTGTTTTATAATAAATTGCTTATCTCAATTTAGAATTTGCCACCAATTCGAAACAAGGCTTTTAAGAAGAAGAAGAAAAGCAAAACTAAAGTTCCTTCAAAGATAACCACTGAGGAAAACAAGAAAAATAAGATCAAGTCATATGATTATGAAGCATGGGGAAAACTTGATGTGGTGAGTCAGAATGTTTGCTTGTTAACTGAGTCTTGTCCCCGGTTGATTCTTTTAAGTAAGATTTTGTTATGATGCTGAGAGTTCGGTCCACGAATCAGTATCTTACTGTGCTGGGTGCTGTATAAACACAGAAAGCAGCTTTCTCCCCAAAACATTTACAGGTAGTTACACATTTAAAAATTGGAATATTTAGAAATACTTGAGTTTTCTATTGACTGTGCTCTCATCCAGCAGATTGATTTGACTTTAAACCATTTTTTTTCTTGAGAATAGGTCTATTAAAAGGTCATAATTATTACAGAATATAAGACTAAACACAGCTGGCAGTATGAGAGGATAGATTTCTCACTTTTGAAGTGTGGAGTACTCCTTAGTAAAGAAGACTTAAGCTTAGAGATTTTTAAAACCACACTACTAATTCTCCTGAAGTCTTACTTGTAGTATTTTACATTGATAAATTATAATGAAGGTAATAGTTTATTTTGTGTGATTTCAGGATAAAATACTTGAAGAACTTGATAAAGAAGATAGTACTCATGATTCTGTATCTCCAGAATCGGACTCTGAAGAAGATGGAATTCGTATAGATGCAGAAAAGGCTCTTGCAGAGAAGGAAAAGGTTATAGTATTATAAATGTTTGTTATTTGCCAAGTAGCAATTTAAGTCATAGAATCATTTAGGTTGGAAAAGAAGTTTGAGATCAAGTCCAGCCATTAACCTAGGACTGCCAAGTCCATCACTAAACCATGTCACTGAGCACTGCTTCTGTATGTTTAAAAAACACCTCCAGGGGTGGCGATTCCACCACCTCCCTGGGCAGCTGTTTCCAATGCTTAAACACCCTTTCAGTGAAGAAATGTTTCCTAATATCCAACCTAATCCTCCCCGGGTCCAACTTGAGGCCATTTCCTCTTGTCCTGTTGCTTGTTACTTGGGAGGAGAGACCTACTGTCACCTTGCTACAACCTCCGTGCAGGTAGTTGTAGAGAGCAATAATGCCCCCCCCCCCCCCCCCCCCCCCCCCCCCCAAGTCTCCTTTTCTCCAGACTAAACAACCCCAGTTCCCTTGGCCACTCCTCATCAGACTTGTGCTTCAGACCCTTTAGCAGCCTCATTGCCCATCTCTGGACACGCTCCAGCACCTCTGTGTCCCTCTTGAGGTAAGGGGCCCAAAACTGAACCCAGTATTTGAGGTGCAGCTTCATCAGTGTGGAGTACGGGGGGACAACCACTTATTGTCCTGCTGGCCACACTGTTTTGGGTACAGTCCAGGATGCTATTGGCTTTCTGGGCCACCTGGGCACACTGCTGGCTCATATTCAGCTAGTTGTCAACCAGCATCTCCAAGTCCTTTGCGGCCAGGCAGCTTTCCAGCCACTCTGCCCCAAGCCTGTAGCGTTGTGTAGGGTTGTTGTGACTGAAGGGCAGGACCTGGCACTTAAGTTTCTTTTAAAAGATTGTCCACTGAGATGACACCTCTGGTAGAAGAATTGCCCATTTGGAATTTATGTCTGTTTTCCTTGATATTCCGAAATAGAAGATTCTCACTGCATTTCTGTTTCTTCTCATCACCAATTGCAGCAAAGCCTGTCAGGCTTGCTTTGAGAGGTTGGATTGCTGTATAGAATTACCATATGGATCAAACTGGTGTTTACCTGAACAAAGGGTCTGAATGCCGCAAGCTAAATCCCCAGGAATTTAAGATTAGTCCCCTTGTGAGGCCAGTACATCTAGGAATGAGGGGTGAGCTTGTGTCTTCCTTGCCTTGGTAATGGCAAGTTCATACCAGTTTTACCTTATTTTCAGAGTAGAATACAGCAAGACCTATATCATGCTTCAATGCCATATGAGATAGATAGGTTAAGTTGCATACAACTTCTGTGCTTCTGAGAAACTTGTTTGCAGGCACTATGTATCAGTTCATGCTTTTCTTCAGGCTTTTTTTAATATTGTCTGCATAGGTGACATCTGTGTTGTTTCCCTGCTGCTGTGGAAATTCTTTGATGTGTAAGCTGCAGTCTACACTGAGAAATTGAGATGTCTTTGACCATTATTGTATTGGCTACAGTGAAGCAGTTGAGGGCACATGAGATAAAAGTTGTGTCCCAAAGGAGGCAGAAATGAGAATAGTCACCTTGGAAAGCAAAGGTGACAAATCTAGTTAAAACTAAACTCAAAAAGACGTCAGTAATTTTCTATGCCAATTTAACCAGCTATGTATGTGCTTGTTACAGGTTCCTGGAAATTACTTTACAGATGTTGAAAATCACTAAATAATAAAACCATGTTATTGCATAAATAATGAGAAATATTTAATATAGGATGCTTAGAATATTGTAGTCAAAAGAAACTTTTCACAGTAAAGCAGTACTTTGTGAGAAATGTTAAGCAAAAATGTTTGAGCATTCTGGAATATAAGCTTTGAATTCTTTCACCAAAAATTAGCAATGCAAATGTACAGTAATTTGCTAAAAAGACTTTTTCTGTTCATAGGGTAATAACTATTTTAAACAAGGGAACTTTGATGAAGCTATAAAATGCTACACTAGAGGGATGCATTCTGATCCATACAATCCAGTATTGCCCACAAACAGAGCATCGGCTTTCTGTAGAATGAAGAAGTAAGACTTACATTGTTAAATCCATAGTATTTTCTTATTTGAAATGCTATCTTCAGATTTTTTTTGTCTGATTTTCAGTCTTGATTATAGTATTTATCATTTTGCGATACAGTTTACGTAAGACGGCTGTTGCAGCCCACTGCAGTTTCGAAGTATAATAGGAATTGCCAGGATAAGGAATCTGGTAGTCTTGCTCATCTTTTTATACTCTGCTTTCACACTAGAAGTTCACCATCTTCTCTGCCAGTGTAAGACTTCAAAACAAGAAAAAAGAGAAGGTTCAGTGAGCTCTACTTCTAAGGCTTTGATTTGTTTTGGGGGAGGCAAGGGTACAGGGGAGCTGGTTATTCTTTCTGTTGCAGTAGAGATTGTTGACCTCTGTTTTCCTTTCCTGTTTTGATGTATTAAAAATTTGAGAGACGTTTAAATGCTTGTTCTGTGCCCCTGCTGAAACATGTAAGATTTCCACTTTAGAGAGAACCTGTACAGCTTCAGAGTAAGCTAAATAGCTGAAGCTTTGGGTTTTGTTACCTAGATGTGTCCAAACTCATTCCTATATTTGACAGGTTTTCTGTTGCGGAATCTGACTGCAATTTAGCACTTGCTTTAGACAAAAATTACACAAAAGCTTATGCCAGAAGAGGGGCTGCTCGCTTTGCTTTGAAAAATTTTCAAGGTGCAAAAGAAGGTGGGTGGTCTTAAAATTCTTTCTTTGAAATACATACAAACTGTCTGCTTGAATAAATCTTGTGTGACTTGTTTATTTTGTGTAAGAACTGAATTTTAGTTTCCTGTAAACAAAGAAACTAAATACCACATTGCATATTCTGGCAAGGTAAAATTCATGCAGCAAGTCCAAATGATTGCTGTAGGTATTAGTACTTGTAGGATAATTCAGCTTTGAATGTCTTAGAATACTGTGTTCCTTGCAATATCTGAGGCTTCTTAGATAACTACAAAAAAGGGTTATCTCAAAAGAATGCTCTTTATACTCTGTTTACTAGCCTGTAGTTCCTACCTGAAACATTGTTTTCTGATCTTCTGATAGATTATGAAAAAGTTTTAGAACTGGATGCAAACAACTTCGAAGCAAAAAATGAACTGAAGAAAATTGATCAGGTAATAAGAGTAATAGGCCCTAATGTAAATTAATGCACCCTGTTCAGTTTCTATCTGTATCAACTTATAACAAGAACTGAATTCAATAAAATCTCATGCTTTTTCGGGCATTTCAAGTTCACTAAGGGCAAAATCTGTAATCAAGTTTCTTCTCAATTCATGTGTGCAAACATCAGTGTAATAGTGGATTGGTAGACTAAGACTGAATGTGTGCACTAGCATAGAGTGGCTTGGGGTTTTGTTTGAATGTTCGTTCAGATGTATTTTCTGCCTCCTGTGTTGATGTTTTTTTCAAGTCATGGTTAGTATTTTGGTACAAGGTAGCACTATGTAAGAGAGAACCTGTGTGTGCTCTTGGCCGTAAAGCTGAACTGCTAGCTTGCTTGTAGTTCCAGGAGTCCCACTGCTTGTTGTGGTTTGCCAGACCAGAAAGTGGGTTTAAGCCTAGCAGAATGTAATACTCTGCTGCAAGTGTGATCCCTTTCATGACAGGGAGAGAATGTTGATTATGATAAGCTTAGCAAATATAAACCCACTTGTCATTACTGTGTGAATATGCTTATACGTTTTCAATTGTAGTTTTGAAAGTGCTTGAAAAATTGATTTTCAGAATGAAAACCAAAGTCTCCAGTAATTGAAGAGATAAGTGATTTGTGAACTGGAATATATATAGACAGGTTCTGTGGGTCATTTTACGTTGTGCTTCAGAAATGATGTACTTTTTATTCACCAAGTACTTGCAGACCCTCATAGAAATACATTTTCAAGAACAGTTTAGAATGATCTCTTCAGTTTGTATTCAACTTAAACACAGACACTTCCGTTAAGATGCAAAAGTCTGCCAAGCATTTTAAAAGTTCAGAATATATCATAATGTTCTGAAAATGTGTAAGTGGGGGAATTAATTCCTGAGGAAAAAAAAATTGCATCTTTGCAGGCTTTGTCATCAAAAGAAAGTTCAGAACAGAAAGAGTTTGAAGATGTGGTCAGACCAGAATTAACAGAAGAAGAGAAGAAACGCATTGAAGATCAGCAGCTCAAGCAGAAGGCTGTTACAGAAAAAGATTTGGTAAGTCACAAGCTCTGGTGGAACAGGAGAGAGCTAGCAAAGAGAAACATTGTGTTGTGCTATTAGCTGTACAAATGTGTAAATTAAACCTGATACTTCCCTGAAGTTCTTAAATACAATGTTTGTGATATAACCTTAACTGTTTCCCGTTTTGGGCTCTACAGAGAGAGGGACAGTGAGTTCTGTTTGGGCTTTTAGCCCAAATTGTATATGATAAATTTCAAACATCTTGTAAGATAAGTAGAAGTTGAACTGTATTTTTACAAAGATCCCGTTTCTCCAGTATTAGATGCATCTTGACTCCTGCTTGTACAAGTAGAGTTGTGGACTCTGTTTTGTGTTTGCAAACCTCTGATTACATAGTGAAAAAATAGACTTCATGGAGTGCAGGCAACCATGACAACAAAAATATATTTCTGGATACATTGTCTTGACTCGGTTGGCCGTTTGATTTATCTCTCTCCCAGTTGTTGCTGTTACAAAATAACATCAGCAACTAAAACATGATTTTCTTACCTAGCTAGTAACCTCTGATATTTTTATCAATGTTCAGGTTTCCTATACTAGTAGTTGTAAGAGGTAGTTAGTAGGAGAAGAATGAAAGCATGCATGAAGTAGGTAAAGGGAACAAAAGCTTGAAGAGGCCACAGAAAAGCAGCCCAGCGCAGTACTTTCTTGGTAGCAGAGTTGACTAACAAGGGGGCCTGATCCTGAAAACATGGATCCAGGCAAGTATGAGCTGTGATATTTGCTTTTTTGGTAGTAAGCAGAGTAGTAGTGGAGAAGATAATACATGGCTTTATATTAGTACTGAGAAGCAAAAGACAATTTTAGTCTCTTGGAAACAAACAAAAAAAGTAATGTAATTTTTTTTTTATGGAGCATTAATTAGAAAATAGTGCAACATTTAGGCCCCAGTCATATTTGAGGATAACAATTGCATGGATGTAGCAGGATAAAGATGGATTTCTGTAGTGCAAAAAGTCATTCTGAAAAGGGAATTATAAAGGTTCAGCTTGGTTCAGCTTGTATTTAAATTCAGGAGGTACAGGGTGGCTTATCCTGCACTTTGAATGTAAAGATAAATCACAAGTTATAGACTTAAAAGTTTGCACTTAAACTATGCATGTAGCAGGATTTTTTATATCCTCAAAGTACTGGAAGAAATTAAGATACTTTTTGTGGTTTACCTCCCAAGCTTAGATAAAAATAAATACGCCATAAATATCTGCCCTGATGTGGGTGTTCTTTGTGATCCATCTTCTTGATATTGTGACCCTGTCTACTGAAAAGGAGAAAAGTTCATTGCTATAGATCTTTCTGAACGTAGGTTTTTGTTTTTTTTCTAATCTAAATATTAAAGGGTAATGGGTATTTCAAAGAAGGAAAGTATGAGGCTGCAATCGAGTGTTACACCCGCGGTATAGCAGCAGATGGCACCAATGCCCTACTGCCAGCTAACAGGGCCATGGCCTATCTCAAGATTGAAAAGTAAGTACGATTGCATGTGCTATACTGTTTCTTTCTTCATGGTGAACGAGACAAAAGAATGATCTAGTAGATTTTCACTCAAGTTTAGTTAATGTCACTCCTAATTCTTTTTAGAATTCAGTATAGAATAAATCATAGTGAAAACAGTAAGGGAGAGAGAACAACTTGATATGTGTGATCTTTTAATGCGTTTCATAGGAAGGAAGTTCAGAGAGAATAAAATAGCATCAGTATGAAATTAGTTTCTAAAGTTTGAATTTCATTCTTTCATGTGAGTAAAATTCTAGATACTCACCTTTCTCAAAGGACCAGCCCAAAGCTTTATGTCTTTTTTTTTTTTTTTCTTTACTATAAAACCCAGTCAGCTACTAAATGTTGCACTGCAAAAAGAAGTGGATTATGAATTCGGACTTCAAAGGGAATGGATAGGAGCTTTTTCTGGAAATCATAATCTTCTACAATATTTTTCTTTAACTCCACTAATGGAGACATGTATGTGTAGTTAGTTAATTTTTAATTAAACTTTATTCAAATGATCAGTAACAGTAGGAGATGCATGCTTTCTAGCAAATGAGAGAAATTCCATTTAACCACTTTTGAAGTCTGAATTTTTTGACTTCCTGTTGGTGTGGTAGTTTAAAACTTTTGGACTGGTAGCATGAGAAGCAGAGAGCTGACCGTTGTGTTGGTCATTTGTTCTAACATGACATGTTTAGGTATCTGTAGAAACAATACATTGATTTCATAATTTGAGATTATAAAATAGATTGCACAGCTAGTATTTCTGACAGAACATCTGTAATTTAGTACTAAAGCCATAGAGGACATTGTAATGCAAATAATGTTCTCGGAGAATCAGAGAAAGTGATACTTTGAATGACCAAGCAAGAAAATTGATTCTGTATGATAAAACTGTGTATCACGGGTCTTTACATGTCAAAGATGACCAAACAGAAAATGCAACAGAAGCTCATTGTATTCTTATAAACCTCTAGAACTGATGAGAACTGCAAAGAGAAAAAATACTGTTTCCATAAATTTAATCATAGATAAAAGAGAAACGAATGGAAATACTTTAATGTACACATAGTGGAATTATGACCTAGTATAACTGTGATGAGGAAATTTGATCTTACAACGAAGCTTATGGCTTTAATGCAAGGATGTACTTCTGGTTTTGAAATAGTTAAGAATTCAGATACAGAGAAATTTATTCTCATATATGCTTGCTTATCCTTTCTTGAGTGTGTGTGTGTAATGGTATTTCTGGTTTTCAAAAGTAAGAAGCTTTGATGCTGACTTTCATTTCAAGGCTATTTAATGTTTAAAGTGGACTCTGCTCTGACAAGCTTTAAGCATTTATTTTCACAGAGGAAGTGAGTTTCTCTGTGATGATAAAAAGAAAATCAGCAGTGTGTCATGAGATACCAAAAGATTTGGCTGAAATTTCAAGGTGCTGAGAAATCATATTTTATATGTTTACTTTTATTTTACATTTTAGCTCAGTGGTGTGTATTTATATGTATATAGGTAATTAAGATCTGATTTCATATTTTAATTGTTTTGGATAGATCTGTCTTTTCAGTTGAAACTGCCTCTTGAAAATGATTATTAATTTTGTACTGTTCTTTTGCTGAGATATGAAGAGGCAGAAGATGACTGTACAAAAGCTCTGCTTTTAGATGCCTCTTATTCTAAAGCCTTTGCTAGAAGAGGAGCTGCCAGAGTTGCTCTTGGAAAGCTAAAAGAAGCTATGCAAGGTATGACTTTGAATTAGTCTAAATGATAAGTAAGAGATGAGTGTAAGGACATCCTGATTTCTTTTATAATAGCATTTCAATCAATTGCTGACTAATTGAGGTTAGAAGTGCAAAAGTTAAGGATGATGGAGTTTTATTGTGTGTCATTGAATATGTATAAAACATTTTGTGCTGGTATCCATGCAATCAGTGAATCGCAGGGGACAGTTTTGCGCAAAGTTACAGCTATTGTTGCTTATGATAAGTAGTAAGAAATACTTCGAAAAATGTGTTTAAAAACTAGGTCATGATGTAAGCATTAGGATGACTTGCCTACCTTTAATGATATTGTGACTATGAAGGGAAAAATAGAAGGCTTAAAAATTTGCAAGGAGTACTTTGTAACTTGAAATTGTAAATTGAAATACAGTTGTTGCATGCTGTTTCTTCCTCAGATTTTGAAGATGTTCTGAAGTTGGAACCTGGAAATAAACAAGCAATGAATGAACTCACTAAAATAAGGAATGTATGTATACTTGTGGTTTTTGTTGTGTGTTTGTTTTTTTCTAAGCCTATAGTAATAGAATATTTTCATTCTTTATTCTGTAATTTTTAACATCTCTTGTAATTATTCATCAAACTTTTGAACTTTTGGAAAACTTACTTTTTTTTTCAGGAATTAGCTGAGAAAGAACAGTGGAGTAATCAAGAATATCCTGCAGTATTGATAAAAGAAACAGAAATAAAAAATATAGTGAAACTGATTGATAATCCATTACACCTGAAATCAACAGTAAGTTATTTTTTGTGAGTTGCTTTCTATAATGATGGGAGAAATAGAGCTTAAAGTTAAAAAACACTTACAGCTTATTTATGTAGGCTAACTCCTGGTGGGTACATCTTGCCCGTGGAAAGCCCAAAATTTACAGATATACTGTTTTGATATTCTGCAAGAACATAACTTCAGCATTTCCACAAGTGTGTAACAATAGCTATGGTGTAAGCATTCAACCTGCAGTACCACACTTTGGGAAATATGGTGTAAAATGTTTTCACAAAAATGTGAAAAACGCAAAGGCAACCTCACAACCCTGTCCTGGATCCATGGCTAATATTGCAGTTGAGAGTAAAGGGGAGGCAGCTGAGTCTCTGTGTTTAATTGCAGACTTGAGAAACCTTCTTTACATCTGCTGTTTGCAGTTTTTATAGCTGCAGTGATAACAGGACACGTTGCCTACCCATGTCATATGCTGGTGTCACCTAGGGTTACTGCAAGAGATTTGAACCAGCATTTTAATCCACATAAACTGTAGAAAGCTGGATATTGGCTTTCAAGAAGGAACATATTTGGACTGTGAATTGTCAGTCGTTATGGTCAGATTTATGAATTTACATATGACAAAATAGGATAATACAGAGAATAATACCAGCTTTCTTTATGTATTAGGCAACCCCTTTTACTACATTTAATCTTTATACATTCAGCAGTGAGTTGTATAAATACAAGGCATGCTCATGCGTTGTGTGGAGTACTGTAGTGTTTTGCTTTTGATTTCAAAATGTTTGTTTACTACCATTAAATACAGAATTCAGATGGATAGTATTAATAGAAAATGTGTGATTATTTTCATACTTTTAAGGGAGGGAAGTATTATGCACTCTCTATAACCAGATACAATATTTCTAGAAAACTAAATGAATTTGTTGTGAAGTAGCTGAAATACTGGAGATAATTAATATATTAAGTTTACAGTTTGGCTGCTAAATTAAGTGGAGATACTAGGTTGATTATTTTTTTTTCTTGTTATTCTGTTGAGGTAGGACAAGTATAGATGAAGCAGCTGTGCTTCTCTAGTGCTGCCCAAGGATTGCAGAAAGAACTTTTTTTTTGCATGTCCACCAGGCATCCTCCCAGTCTTGGTCCAATGATGAGATGGTATATTGTCTAAGCAAGAGTGTATTGTCTGTCAATACACCAAGACAGGGTTTTTTTTGGCATGGCTTAAAGCAGTTTGCAAACTGCTGTAAAGATGATGGCATTGTGTTAGAGTTGGACAGAGAAATCTGCCATTTCTAAAAGTCTGAATTTTTGAGTATGTTTTGAATCTGTATTTCTAGAGCAGTATACACTATGTCCTTGTTCAGGAAACAAAATTCCAAAGCAAAAGGTGATTGTTTTTTTTTCTTCCTCTGCCCCCACTATATGGTGCTCTCTTGTAAGACCTGGGAAAGTGATACTAGGTGATGGCCAAAAATAACAGTGGTCATGCAAAATTAAACAACCTGAAACATTTTTGTTAGCATATAATCTAGGGTGGAATGAATTACCTTATATTGTATGCAACTTGGTCAACCAACAGGGCTGAGTTACAGATGTTTATTATCTCAAAAGTTTAAGTTGGCAGTCAAGGCCTATGTTGCTGGATACTCACTTGTTCAGCTAAATTACAAAGCTTGACTGGGTCATATGGTAGTCCTTGCCCATTCAACCTTAGTAGGAAGGAAAAAATAATATTTTTTTATTATTATTACAGGGGAAATAGGATGCAGATTCTGAGAATCTTTAGTGTAAGGATTCAGTGTTTACAAGGATAAGGCAATAACATGATCACATGGTAACAGATATAAGGCATCCTGTACAATGTCATGAAGTTTCCTTTTTTGCCATTTATCTCACATGGAAGTATCTTCCATGTGCACCATTAAAGATGAAACTGGTTATAATGAGATTATTTTAAATTAAACACAGCTGCTTATCTGGGGCCTGTATATACACTGATGTTGAGGGACACACATGACATGATGAATGTGTTCCGTTTAGAAGCCTTTGCAAAGAATAGCCATTGAAGAAATTGATGATGACACACCTGATAGTGATTTGCCCAGCACTACTACTTTAGTCAATAACTGGAGGAATTCAGTGAGTGTTGAAACAACAGAGAATCTAGATCGGGATGATCAGTTGACTACAACGGACATTCCAAAAGCTAAGCACTTGAAAATAGAAGAAATCAGTGATACATCACCATTACAGTAAGTATAAAAATTCTGATCCTCCCTTTAAAAGGTAAATGTAGTTGAAATGTAATCTTCATTTTCAGGTTAGTGCGTATGATGAGGTATCAAACATATTTTGGAGAATTTGAATTAAAAAGAAAATACTGAAAAAGAAACCCCACCAGTTCTTACACATCTGCATTTTTGATCATGCAGTGGTTGAGACAAATAAGATCTGTTTAGTTTCAGGTGGAAAATTAGTATCTTTCTTTACATTTGAAATATAAAGAAATTAATAGTATTTTCCTGCATGCCATACCCTTTTGCTCGTGCTCTCGTCTTCCCTAGCTGTGATTTTTATTTGTAATGTTTTAAAGTAAATTTTGAGCAGAGCTCAAACATTCTTTGCACACCAGTTCTGCGAGAGAAAAGGAGCAGATGAGAGGGTCCCCAGTCTCCTCTGCTGAGCAGACAGCTGATAACTTTGGGTTTGCTCAAAGTTCCCAAACTCTGTTGTGTTAGCAAGGGAAACTCAAGTGTGGCTGGCTGAAGCTAGGCTGAAGTATAGAAACCACTATCCTAACTTTTATTTCTGCTAGGCGTTGGAACTCTGCTTATTGTCTGCTGCATTAGCATAATCTCAATCTGTTAATAGTAAATACTTTTTATGGAATTCTGATAGAAGAATTTCTAAGAAACACCTTCCCACACCTACCTTTTCCAGCTCAGATGAATTTACTATGATGTGTTGAAAAAATAAATGTATTTCTTAGCCTTTTTATAACTTCTGGAAAGTAAATGGACTTAACTGACCAGTTACAGGACAAAAAATAGCCCCACTGTAATCACTGTTACAAAGTTTGTTAATTTGACATGGTTATTGTTGTACGTCATGAAATTGCAGAAAAAGTCTTTTTTTTTTCAGCTATGTATCGTAGATATCTGTAACATAAAATGCAACTATTTCTAGAAACAAAGTAGAGAAAGGCTGAGTATATTTGTGTTTGCAGATGTTTGGTTAGGGTTTCTTTAGGAAAAAGTGAATCAAGTGTAAAGCTTCCATAATTTGAAGGGATTTTTTTTTAGATACCTGCTTAAAGTAAAATACATTATTTTAAAAATAATTTGGTAGTAGTTTAGCTTTTAATGAATTGAAAGGTCTCCACATAGGTCTCAGTGTAGGATTTCCTTGAATGTTGTCTTGATTATGTGTTTCAAAATCTCTCTGCAGGCTTTCTGCTAGTGTGAAAGGGATTTCATCAATGTTGCATCCATCTTTCCCTGTGAACAAACAGAGAGAAAAAGAAATCAAAAGATCATTTAGTTCTGCTTCTACAGTCCCTGCCATTCCTGCAAATTCCTTCCAGCTAGAGTCTGACTTCAGGAAGCTGAAAGACTGCCCAGAAAATATGTATTTGTACCTGAAGGTAAGAAACGTAGTATTGGTTGACAGTGCTTGGACAGTTTCTTCAACTGGCATTGAAGAAATAATGGAAACTTAGGTGGAAAGGGTGGCTATGTGTAGAGTGTCTTAACAGTGTACAATAGTTACTTTTCTGAAGTGCCTTCACTTAATACTAAGTAGTTTGATCCACATCTGAGTATTTCTCCTCTTGTGCCTGACTGACTTTGCTTTGAGTACACTCTGCATAATCAGTTTCTGCAAAATCAGGGACTATGTCTGAAAAAGATTATGTAAAGGCTTAAATGCAGTAGTAACCATGTTAAATTCTAATTTTCAAATGAATGCTTCTAGGGTAATTAGACATAGCAACTCTCTTATCTCTCTAAACTGAGGAAGTGCTTGAAATGCATCAATCTACTTAATATGTACTTCTGCTTATACATATTTCACAATAAAAATTCTTAGAATCCTTTTAAAAGAAGTTGGGGTTTTTTTGTGATGATGGTGACAGCTAGATTTGTTCAATGTGAAATAGTGCAAGTGATTTGATTTTTTTTGCTTTCATGTTATGTCAACATTATCAAAGACATTCTAATAACTTATTTCTAATTCTTGTGACTCAACTGTATTTTTTTGCCTAAAAATAACACTTTTTTTAATTTTTCCAAAGCAAATAGAGCCTTCGCTTTATCCAAAACTGTTCCAGAAATCCTTAGATCCAGACTTGTTTAACCAGATACTGAAAATTCTACATGATTTCTACATTGAGTAAGTTTAACTCCACCTTTGTTTTACATGCTGTTCTGTTTTTTTGGTTGGGGTTTTTTATTTGGTTGGTTGGTTTTGGTTGTAGCTTTTGGTTTGTTTTTTGTTTTTGTTTCTTTTCCCCTCCCTAGCCCCATCCTTGGGCTTACAAAACTATTTCCAGCATGCGGCATTACATGAGCATGATGCAACAATTGGAATGATTCAATTGTTGCTTCTTAAAAATTAAACATATCTTGAAGAGTAAGATATAGGAAACAGGTAAAGAAATAAATGGCCTTTACTGTATGTTGTTGAATTCAGTTCTACTAAATAACATCAGAAACTGAATATTAGACTGCATGAAATTTTTTTTGTATTACTCTGTATGTCATCACGTATAATTGTACATTATTAGCTTTCTATATTAACTTTCTAAGGCTGAGAAATACAGAGGGTTTGATATTTGTGCGATGCTTACTGTGATGCATTCCGATTTTTTTTTCTTTTTTTTTTTTATTACCTGCTAGCATTTTACATTAGCCTGTGGTAAATGTGTATTGGAGCTAGAAGTTCTGATAAGACAGGACCTGACAATTACTTTTGAAATCTCTATGCATGCTACCAGTTGAGTCTTAAAGTTCATTTTGCCTGTCAGAGACAGTGTATTGCTTCTCTGAATTACTCTGAGAGCACACGCTCAGAATGTTTTTAGGGTGGTGTTTTATGGAGAAAAGCAAGAGTAAATCAATGTTTGCCCTTCCTTCAGTTTCTTTAAAAGAAAATATCCATCATGTGGATGAATCATGACATCTTAAGAGATACAGTCCTACATTTGGTGGTATTACATGCAAAGGCTAGGAAGTTGAAATTATTTGCAGTAAGGTAAAAGACATTTCTTCTGGAGGGAGACAGGACAAGTTGGGAAGGAAAAATAACTATTTGTTGTAAGTATTGTAACAAAGACAGTGGCTGTTTACTGTTGAACAGGAATGTAAAATGAATACAATTAGAAATTTTCTGGATAAAAACAATGGTAACTATAATGAGGTGCTCTTTGAGCTTCCTATGACCATAGGTGCTACTTCCCTTCACACACCCAAATATGTATAGAAACAATGATGTTACAGCAAGGTGTAAGCATTAGATCATATAATTGCTACTCTGTATGTGAACAGCAGTCAGTTTGCATCAGTCTAGGTTTTTATATTTCTTCACTCTTGCTCTGTATCAGAATGATACTTGTACAAAGACTTCTGGATGATGACTTTGCTTCATGGGTGGAAGAATGAACAGAAAAAATGAGAAAGGCAGGGAATATGAGAATTCCATTGGTTCTTTAATTTCTTTCTCCTGAAGTCTTTAATATTGCTTGGAGCTACTGAATCTTTCTAATCAACAGTAGTTATTTTTATATTTCTAATAATCCTCAGGAAAGAAGAGCCATCGCTCATCCTTGAAATCCTCCAGAGGCTATCTGAATTAAAAAGATTTGATATGGCAGTGATGTTTATGTCAGGCTCAGAGAAACAAAGTAAGTAATTTTGTAGTGTCTTTTTAAGCTTCATTTGTGATGCTGTAGAATCTAGCAAGAAGTACGTAAAATTTAGTGCTGTTGTTGTTTATTCCAGGTAATAATCAGTTAAGATCTGTTAGTTGTCTAGCTTTTTGATTGTTTTAGAAGTTAATATGAATTTCATGTAATTTTTCTTATGTTTTGATTTATTATTAATTGTTAAGACTTAAACTACACCTGAATCCTTGTGGGTTTTATCAGTAGTGCTGCATTTTAGTCTGACGAAATAAGCTTCGCTAGCATTTCAGTTTGGAGCTGCTAGTGTTACAATTTTATGAAGTTGTATGAAATCTTGTATCTGAAAAGCAAAGTATCCAAGTTACACAGTTTCCATAATTTATTACTAGGCAATCCTGACCTTACTGTTCACAAAAAGAATGCAGATGTTTCTAAACCTCTCGGCCTGGTCATCTTTCCTGTTCTTGCAGCATCACTTATATCAACCTAATATTCAAACTAATATTGGTTTGAATTCATGGCTTTTAAAAGTGGGGTTTGTCTCAAACATTTTCTTTATTTAGCACACCAGACAGTGTAACAGTGAGGCACTTAAAAGCAAAACATTTCTCTGGGACCAAGTAATATCAAATTTACTATTTACAGCTGAGTTTCACTGATAAACATTATACTTCCAAAATTTTGATATCTGAATCCCCTTAAAATAAAATGACTTGTTTGACTTGCTGAAGTGCAAGCTAATTCCTCTCAAGAAATGCAATCATGCCTTTAACTTGATGAAAGCTTTATCTGCCATCTGGCATTAACTTTTGTGTTCTGTATTTAATGGCATAGTGTCAAAATAGTAAACAAAACTGTTTATGTTGTCAGGATTATATACCTGTTTAAGTAAATGTTGTTAGGTGGCTCATGGGCTTCAAAACAAAGTAAGAGCTTCCCTTTGCTACTGTTTTTTGATCTTTTCCATAGTTTTAAAAATTTACTCCTATTTCAGCTGTATAATCCAACCTGTACTCTGACTGAGGAAAGAACTGGACTAATTTACCTTAAGAGCATGAACCACAAAAATTAACAGTTGATGTTGGGTTTTTCTTTAACAGTTACACAGGCATTGTTCAGTCACGTGAACCACATGGGATTGAAAGGTACTTCTGTTGAAGAATTGGAGAAGAAATACGGCATTTTCTCTTAGGGAGATGACTGACATGTAAATTACTGTTGCCATACTTCTTTCATGTGGAAGTCAGCTGAAGAAGCCCGTAAAGACTGGAATTTTGTTGCTTTTGTATAAGAATGAAACTCTTAAACTTGGTTTGGTCAAATGGCAAGTGCCTGAAGAGACAATTCAGGTTCTTCAGGTACACTTGCTTTCCAGCACCTGAAACAATACAGATCTACATTGTCTTCAGCAGAATCTGTTTGCCTAAAAAACAGTTGGGCAGATTGGCATTCAGGATTTGGACTGCAGATGGAGATACTTATTAAAAAGAAAAAAAAATTTATAAACATGTCTTCGGTAAGAATGAAATGATGTATATTACAAATGTGCATGGTTTTTTATTTTAGAAAATAAACTAAATGTTGAATTAAAGATACTAAATTTTTAAGGATTTTTTATTAATATATATATGCCTAAACAGTTTTTCTCTAAGGATGCACACATCAGAACATAAAACGTGCAAAGTAAACTTGAGGTATGATGGCCAAAAAATTCCAGAAGTCTTTTCCTTGATTTTACTCAAAAGCTGAGTTTTAGCATTGACAGCCGGATAATTCCCGTGAACCTCAACTGTACTTACAGAATAGAAGGAAGACAAATACTGTAGAATTCAACTAAAAGTATAGGGGAAAACACTTTTTGACTTCTGTCAAGAGTACTTCTAAATAATCTGATGAAATATTATCTTTTGGGTCAGTTGTACTTGAACAAGTAAAGCCCTTAAGAACCCTCAGGAAGCTAAGAGGAATAACTTTCCACTATGAAGAAGACAAAGGCATGAATTCACCTGAAGTTCCTAGATGAGATAAGAAATAATGTTAGGCATAATAAACTACTTATATTGTTCACATGACCAGAAGAAGGAAATAACAGCACTTGTCAACTATACTGTGAGATTTAACTGTAGTAGTTAAGTAGTGATGTCTAAAAATTTGCCTGTGTCGCTACACTCGACTGCTGGCTTTCGGCCTACTGATGCTGATGTTCTGTCAGTTTGCTTTCATCCTGCTCCAGTCCCTGTGCTTTACTGAAGCTTCTCTGACTATGGAAGCCTTCTGACGTTAATGCTTTTGGTTTAGTAGTTGTGCTCTATTTCAGGGGGATGATTAGACAGCTGTAGCATTCAAAATTCCTTAAAACTTCTGGGATGGGTTAATAGAAGATATGTTATCTTCTACGTAGCTGGTGTTAGACAAGTAATTTTAAAACGGTTGCAGCTGTGTGATGGCCTACACAAAAATGTAACGGAGCTGTGTCCTTAAGCTGGGTAGCAACTGACATGAATGGAGAGCACTAGATCCCCAAGGTAGCTTCCGGTTAGCCCTGGAACTGAGCACTGGGAGAATACCCAGTGTTACTGGGGAAATAGAAGAGCCTTTATAATAACACTGCCTGCAGCTTACCTGCAATGTGAACTGTTATTACTAGTTGTGTCCAGAGTTTCTTGGTAACTGCCTATTTCTTCCCCTTGTTGTAAAGCACTTCGGACGACCTGTCAGGGATACAGGGATATTGCTGTAACTGGTAGAAATGGGGGGGGGGGGGGGGGGCATTACTGAAGTAATTTTATAGATAGAGTTTTTGCAGATACAGTGTACCTTCTTACGGACTGTTACCAGTTGTTTAGCGTAGCACAGAGGTGTGTACCTGACTAGGTTATAATAATAGAGCATTTGGTACATTCTCAGAAGATGCCCCTTGAAGGTTGTTGGATGAAAAGAGGTGGCTGTAACATGGGTCCTTGACAGTAAAAGCAAGCTGATAGCAGAAAGATTTGAAAGCAGTAGGCCAGGAGTCACCTACAACTCCACTTCATCCACTCTGCTGTGCTTTTAACGAAAATAAGCTCCTGTATTTGGTTTCTGGTCACAGTCCTGCATTTATGGAGATTTCTGTTCAGGATTTGTAGGTGCTAAGGAGGGCTGATTGAAAGGAAACTTGTTCATGCATGTAGAATTGGTTGGGGTGGGTGGGTAGACCTGGTTCACGTTGCTACTAAACCTAAGCCGCCAAGATTTATCTTGCCAAGTGGTAGGCTACCGTAGCCTTTTGTTTGTATTTCCAAACACAACATCTGATGGTGACTGAGGTTACTTTTCAGTGCATAGAAAGCGATGCAAGATGGAGAGCAGAACAGAGGCATTCAGGGGTCTGCTAGTTTCGCTTGCTCCAGGAGATGGCAGTGTTCTTCCCTTCTAACGGTTGCCAAATCTCTAAATTGAAGTTTCATAAAAGATTTGTAGATCTGAAGTAAGTCAAGAATTCTTTTTGGGGAGAGAAAGAGATTATTTATTTTTTTTTTACACCATTTCAATGGTTATATCCCTATTGTGTCAGGAAAAAACCTAAGGTAAATAGTGAGGCAATTAAACAGGAATACTTTATATTCCTTTGCTATGTTACGGCATTCAAGGTGTCAGAAATCTGAGGTCTTGTTTGCTGCAGTGACTGATTCAGACTTGAGTTTTGAATGATTCCTTTTGTTATTAGTATTAAAGATTTTTCTAGACAACTTTTTTTAACTTGTCAAGATAATTTTTTCCTTTGCCTGTTGTCCTCTAGTAGATCTGGGAGACACTTAAACTCTATATTGTCTATTGATTTTCATCTAGGTTATTAGGATGTAATTGGAAATGATCCTAGGACATCTGCAGAACATCCTTGCAGCTTTCTGTTTTGACAGTCAACTGATTTTATTTTTTTTTTCTTTTCTGATAACTCTAGCTCTGCATTCATAAAGTAATAGTTTCATCTGAACTGTATTAGTCTTCCTTATGAGACTATCTTGTGATAGATGTCAAGATAAAGATCCTTCATTTACTGCTTTTTCATTACACTAATGTGGAAGAAAGGATTTTAACATAATTTGTTCTTGTCTGACCTGTCAGTTACTGTGGAAAGCGTTAAAAGAGTATAGTTTGAGATCTTGTTCCAAAATATTTTTTAGAATTAGAAATTAACGGTCTTGACTCTGGTCAAGAAGGTTTTGCTGCTTCTCTTCTTCCTTGTCTTTCTGTTTACAAATAAGCATTTCAACTTGCCAGTTCTCAAATACAACTACTATTACTACTGGGGTTGAGGGTACTTTTTTACCGTATTTTTGTGTGGTAAAAAATTTACATATCAATTTTTACGTATATGGAGAAGCCTTTGGGGCCCAGAGAACCCATGAACACTGAAATTCAGGACACATTCTAACCCATTCTTTCCTTTTACTAGGCAGAGATCTTTCTTTGTCAGTGTGAATACAGTTGCTTAGAGTTGCCATCACTAGGGAATACTGAAGTGAGAACAGCCATTGACAAGTTCATTTCTAATGTCATTAGCTGTCAGTTGTTTATTTTCCATCTTGTGTAACTAATGCTTCCTGGTTGTTGGTTTGTTGGGTTTTTTTCTTCTGATGCAGGTGTACTTACAGAGCAATCTCATATTGTCAACTGCAACTTTTTTTTCATCTTTTGGTTCTGATATAGTCCCTGTGTTCTCTTGTTGCTCCTACTTAATAATTCTTAAATAATCTGTCCTGCTTTACTTACATGCTTTTTTCTTCTGATATCATTGAAGAGCTCTTTGTTGGTCAGGTTGGTTGCTTTTTACACTTGCGATCCTTTCTTTCCATTGGCATAATTTGAACCTGTTGTCATGACATTTATTTGGGAACTGCCAGGTCTCCTGTACCTTTTTCCACCCTCAGATTTTCCCCCCATGAAGCCTCACTGAGCAGTGTTAGAACAGCAGCAGTAGCAGAGAGCAGACTACTAAGTGCCTGAAGCTTTCAGAGTTGCATTTAGGTGCTGTCATGTCTAGGCAGCTCGAGATTGCTCTGCTGTCAGTATTAGAAACTTAAGATTTCGGACATTTAATATACATCTTTTCTCTTTTTTACTGATGTCCCATATGATGGCAACTGTAAGCAAATTTTTATTTTTATTTTTTTCAGTGAATTAGTGACTTCCTAGGGGTAGCAAGAAGGGCCTTGATAAAAGAGTAGGGCTGCACATTTGTTGATTCTCACTTCTCCCCAAGTAAGATTCACCTTGTAGCTTTTCGTTTGTAGCAGCTGTCAATTACTATATTTGTCTTTCTCAGATCTTACAGAACCAGTTGTATAATAGATACATATATATACTAACTGTGTTGTATCATGGCTGCCTTTGCATGACACTGTAGTAACTTCCTTAAGGTTTATTTCTAAGGGTTGTGTTATTCAGAAGACAAAATTACCCTGCAAAATCCTTTGTTACCTATTATCCTTGAGAGAGCAGGAAACTACTACCCTGATGTCTCAGGAACACATCCTAAGTTTGAATCTAGTCGTCTTGTGATATTGGCAGGTGCAAGTCTGCCAGATGACCTGGAATTGCATTAGTGATTAATCTGAGCTTATCTGCTTTGCCCATTAGGCCTAGGGAAAATACAGCTTTTGGAATAAAAGGTGAAATTGTGTTTTTCACTGTTGTCGCAACTCTCTAAGTATGCAGTTCAGCCTGATTGCAGCTGTGAAGTTGTGTGGGTTTTATGCATGTCTGTTCCTTTTTCTTTGTACTATTTCACATGAACCATTTGTATCAGATCTTTCTCATTACATCTGTCACCATGTGCCGATTCCCCCTCTCTCTGAATTCAGTCTTCCTTTTCACTGTGCCCTTTCTGTTTTCCATCAGGTTCAAAACTTTATGTTCTCCATTGCCTACCCTCTCCTGTCATTAGTTGCAAGCAGCTCAGCCTCTAAAGGTGTCATCTGAAGGCTTCTTTCAGTTTTCTAAAAATTTCTGCTCAGGGCTTTGTTTCTAGAAGTTCCTTCCAACAGTTCTGCTTCTTCAGGCTCCATTTTGTAGGAATATTCCACTCTAATGTCTGTCTTTATAAACTGAAGCAAGTACAGTGTAGAAACCAAGGTAATTCCTTTTTTTTTTCTCTTTTTTTTTTTCTTCTTTTGTTCTCCTTGCTTCCTGTTCAAGTGATCGGTGAGTTCAGTTGTGGTTGGATACACTGGAATCTTTTGCTTTCTTAATACTAGCAGAAGGTAGTGTTTGCTTTCCAGACTTCATCTTCAAACTTCAGACCATCCAGTCTGTCTTCCCACAGTTGTTAAATCAATAAGGTTTAAGGTGGTAGGGTAAAAGATAAATTTGATTACTTGTTTCTTCATACCAAATAAGTCTGCCTGGGTTTTAAACCAAGAAACATACCATTAAGTACAAATACTGATTATGTTAACGAACAATTGAGTATATGGAAGTCTTCCTTGTCCTGATGCCTGATGAGATAGGGCAGATTAATGTTCTGTATAAAGTCCTGTTTTGTGGCTACATACTTGGGCAGGTCTTCCACAATGAGCTAAGCAGCAGATCAGTGTAAGTGAGGAAATGCACAAAAAACCCTAAATAAACAAAAAGCAAACAACAACAACAAAAAAAACCCAGATATTTTGCTTTTATACGTATTACAGGAATGACTGCTTGTACTTCAGGTTGCAAGAGCATATACTCAGAGGCAGCTTCCTCCCTGAAGAATGAGCAGTCTATACAAATATCACCAGAAAGCAGAGAAGAATGAAATGGTTGATTTGCCTGGTTGTGGTTGCGATGGGACAATAGTATCTGCCTTAAGTCATAATCTGGTGCCTTTCTGGCTATACCAGACTGACTACTCGGTTTGACAAATGGTGCTTGAGCTTGTTTTATAATGAACTGGTATCACTTTTGGAAAAATCAGGAATACTTTGCTGACTTCAGAGAAGTGTACTCCAGAGTCTTCGTTGGGAAGTGGAAAGACTGCCAACTTTTTCTAAAATAGCCTGAAGTTCAGATGGCTGAGATAAGTAATGAGCTACTGCTGTGTGCTGATGCCTGTGTGTAACACTGTGTAGCACATGCACCTTGAGCACTCCAGTTCTGTCCTTGGTGTTAAGATTTCTTTGCATTTTGTGATTGGGTTCTGGTGGTTATGAAAATTAGCCAGCATATACAGGGTTACACCTTACTAAATGCAATATTTAAGAGAAAATGCGTGTGTGTTTTCAACAGATGGGTAAAACATTTTAGGGAATATTTTCCGTACAATCTGTAACAAAGGAAGAACCTGAAATAAATACTTAAGAATATGTCAGATCTCTGAGATTTTCTTCTGCTTTCTGTTCCAGTCTTCTGTGGATAAGCTTCTCTCATCAATTGGTAAGTCTCTCACCCAAAAATCTACAAGCATTAATTGAGCTTAAGAACAATGTCACATTTGTTTAAATTTGTATCATCCCTAGACTTCAAAATTAAAGCAAGAGAGTGAAGTAGATTCAGTCCTTGCACTCGTTTGCAACTGGCAAGCTTTGGTTTGATCTTCTGACCTTGAGAGAGCCCTTGTCCTGCATCCCATCTCTAGCTGTACTTGAAATACTGCTGCGAGTGACTTGATGCTGGCTGAAAATATGTTCAGACCACAGCAAGTGGGCTCATGTGTGGCTGGAGCCTTTTTGAGAAGCTGAGGAGCAGCCTCTACTTCATTTCTGCCTGAAATTTCAAGGATGATATCTTGATAAAACAAATGCTTTGCAGCTTGTTTTGCCTGCTTTGCTCAAACTGTAACTATGTTGTGCAGTTTGAAATACAGAGGCCTGGTAGTTCCTGGGGCTGCTTGGAGTAAGTCCTTCTCCTAGGGCTTTGCGATCTAGACGGCCAATGGGTAGCATAGCCTCCCCACTGTTAAGAGATGTGGGACTCGAGAGGCTGGAGGGAGACTTCCCTTTCTGGGGTAAAACCATTTCTGTGGGTGGTCTGAACTAACTCGATGATTTTCCCTGAAGGGGAGCGGGAAGGACTGGGCTGCCCAGCGGTGAGGGGTGGTATATCTCCTTGAGCTATGGTGGGGGCAGAGGCATCAGCTGACACATCACATATCTGGGAAAGCTAGCTGAAGTTACTAAAACAGACCTAGGGCTCAAAAAGGGCCAGTGGGGTTTGTTCAGATCCTAGCTTCTCCAATTCTCATGTTAAAATTACTCATTAATGTTTAGATTTTACTGAATTAAAATGTTGAAAACACTGAATATTGAAACTGAGACTGGGAGGGGGGTATTTTATTTTTTTTTTTTAGCTCTAGGTCTCTTTTAGTAACTTCAGCTAATTTTCTGAGAATTACATTTTGTCCTTGTCTTTGTCCTTTCATGCTTTTGCACCTGGTTTATGTGAAGCCAGCTGTACTAAGGACGGATTCCTGTGGTCAGTGTTCCAATTATCAGATTTTGTCAGAACAGCTCTGCTGGTTCAGAAACAATGAAGAAATGTGGCTTGATCAGGATACCCATGTGCTGCATATAAAAAAAAAAAAAAAAAAAAAAAAAAACAAAAAACACCCAAAACGGAGAGTCTTCAGCTGTATTCCTACCCGGCTTGTGCTGGTAGGAACAGGAAGGTGCTGTTACCACACCACCAGAGCTCCATTCTCAAGTCATTTTGTAACGTTTCTTTCTCCAACTACTGTAATGCCAATGTAAAATAACATTATAGGGATCAGCTGCTGTGTTCAAAGGCTGACTGGGGGTCTTGTTTGTTCCTGTTTGGCGACCTGGGGTAACAACGTAGGGCTCTTCATCTTAAGACTCTCAAACCTTAGAGCTCGATAAAGGAAGTTTGTTTATCATTCCCAGTTGCTTGATGCATAGAACAGAGCTTGTTCTAATCTTTGTTCTCTTCTTCCCTTGCTGATTCCCTCTAGGCTGGTACTTGCCATCCTTCAGCCTGCCTGTGCTCTGTCATTGCTGGTTCCTGGCTGAATATAGCCCATGCATTTGTCAGAGAAAGACTGACATTTTGAATGGGTCAAATTAAATTGGAACAATAGACCAAAGCAGTATTTTCAAGCGCCTCAATGTATTTGACCTCCCTGTGTACAGGATTCCCCCAGGTGCAGTACTCCACACTGACAAATTTCAATTCTTAACAAGATGGCTATTTCCAAACTGATGAGTGCCTGTTGGGAGGCTGCCAAAGACACAAGTGACAATTAAATGCCCATATGCCTCTGAATCTCAGGAAAAAACAGCGGCATTGTACAGCCTATGGAAGCGGTGCTAGGTCCAGCGTTGTTACAGACCGCAGGGACGCTTGGACTAGTCAGTGCTTGGGTAAAGGAGGGAAATCAGGTGATGAAGTGAGTGACAAGACCAAGCCCCTCCATCGTTATCTTCCATTATTATAATGAATTGCCCTGTGTTGATATTTGCCCCACTTCTGTCCACAGCCCCATGCCTCAGGCAAGTTCCTTCCTGGAAATTAGTTGTCATCCCCTAAGTTCAAGATTCAGAAAACTTCTTTGTTTCCAACTTTATTGGTAAGACATGGCTGTGCTATTTTATCCTTCTGTCTAAGCTTTTGGTCCTTTAACTTGTTAGGTTCAAGGACCAGAGCAGGTTTGATTAGTTTGAAAGTCATGTGGAAAATTGAAAAGACACGATCACAGAAGGTCTCTCAACAGAAATCGGCTGTGTCACCCTGCTAACTATAAAACCTTTCTCAAAGAACTAATTTACAAGTGTCGATAGTTTGGGGGGTTTTTGTATTATTGAAAGCATTCTGGGTTTCCCAGCCCAGTGTCTCAGGCCAAAAATTATTAGCGGAGCTTCCATATGTCATCTGCGACTTGAGACATTTAGAGAGATAATTCTGCCTGAAGATAGACTGCTGTGTAACTTCTTTGTGTGCTTTTTTCCCCTAGATTCTTATAAATACTCTCTTCCCTGGAGAAAAGAGAATATTTCCAATAAATACTCTCCCATAATTGCTCTTTTCTTTTTTAGCCTATCCCTTCTTCCCCATCCTGCGTTCTGCCTTTCTGTGCGGGAGCTCTGCTATGAGTCTCCTGTGTAACCAAGCCAGCTCCTGTTACAGCCAGCCACCTGTCTTCCAGAACATCAAGGTGGTTTCTACCTGTGCTTGCCAGATGCCATCCTTAAAGGCTTGCCAGTCTCCTGAGATCTTTTCAGAGCTGCTCCATGACGTCCCACCTACCAGTCCTCACTGGCCTCTCCTCTGATTGTGAGCCATGAGCTTGCACCCAGCCCACCACCTGTCCCATGGCAATGCTCTGCACCACCAAGCTGCTGCTTTGCGCAGAGGGCATTTCCTTTCTTCTTCCCCACTGCCCATCTCACCTGCAGAGCTGGCACCCACCCACGTGGGCGGTCACAGCAGCTCTCCAGTCCTGCAGCAGTGCTGCAGCCTTGTGACCCTGTGGAGTGCTTGTCCCTCTGGATTGTTTCCCAGGCTGTGCACATGTGTCCACTTGCATGCCAGATGGGGAACGCCTCCGTTCACCCTCTTCCCGATGCCTCTTTTTTCATCACCCTACACGCCTCTTTTTCTTGAGCATGTCAGTTTTGACACTGGGCTTGGTTTTAAAAACCTACAAAATTATATTACTTTTACAGACCTCAAGTGTCTGTTTATCTGCAAGCCCACGTTTAAGTCTTTCTCCAGGTTAAGTTTCTCACCTAGGTCCATAGCTGCTGGCACTCGGAAAGATAAAACACAAGGTTTAAATAGTGAGGGCTGGGGCAGCAGGGGCATCAAGCTGATGTGAATCTTCTGTCATGTCACCATACCCGTATCTCTCACTTGTGTGCTGTCACTGCTGCCTAAGAACAAATTGTCAGCGTGTGAAATTGCAGCATGATGGTGGAGCTGGATCTCCCATTACACAGGAGGTGGAGCATCTGAGGCTTTCAGACATAATTAGGAAGACTGTTGCCTGAGCATAAAGATGAGTTTTTCTTCATTGGCAGAAGGTAAAAATGTTATCTCCTGATGGGGAAGGCAGCTTTAGGTCTGTGGGAGAGTCAGGACAGAGGGAGACGTGCTGAACCCCTCAGTGGGGCTGGAGATTCTCACAGGAGCTAGAGTTAAAATGAGAATTAGGGGGGAAAAACCTCAGAGCAACTTTTGGGCTCATGTTACAGCTAAAAGTGCTACTCATTGAAGATTGTATTTGATGAAATTTGCATGAAATTTGCATGAGATATCCTTTTCCCTTCCTAATTATAGAGCTGGCATAATGATTCAAGAATATCCACAGACTATTTATGAAGTGAATTTTGTGCAGGGAAAGCTATGAACTGTATTTGTTTTGTTTAATTTATTTCACAAGATTTGAGTCTGATTCAGCTTGGGAGCAAAGAAATGCTGGCAGGCAAAGAGAGCACAGGGCCATTCTCTTCACCAAATTATTTCTGCCAGCAAAGAAAACCTTTGGCTCTTCAATTATTTCAGTCCCAGCCTGATGTTTATTACCTATCACCCAGCCCTGGTTCATCTGACTTGTCATACAGGATCATGGTTGCTTTTTTTCTCTTCTACCTAATGCTAAAAATGAGAATCTTGATTCCCCTCCTTACCCAACAGCCTACCAACAAGGTGTATTTTGACAGGAAATTTTGGAACTGCACAAAATTGCCATAAAATGCAATACTGGGGGAAATGATCACCCCTGACAGCTAGGGCACAAACTGTAAATAGATCTTCCAGGCTAATATGTCTTGGGACATCGCTGTTGCTATTAAAGAGTAGCACAAGATGGTTAGGCACATAGGGAGGGTGTGAGAGCCAGCATAAACAAATAGATAGAAAGAGACAGTAGTGGCCAACCCTTGGCTCCTGGGAAGCTTTTCTTCCCTGAAATGACTTGCTGGCACTAATCAGAGTCAAAGGAAATAAAAAAGTTAGAAAAGAGCCACAGCTTTCTACTCTGACAGGAAACACAAAGTTTGACACAACTTGCTCTTTCTGTCCTGATTTATCCCGGAATTGTGATGCCATGATAGCTGATGTAGATTTCTTCTGGTCACTGATTCATTCTCTTAGACAATGTAAAGTGTGTGTATTGATCGATGGATAAATAGGATACATTGGCTGTACTGAGCCTATTGATCGTGCTAGCAGACAATCACGAAAACAATGGTCCTTCTTAAGAGTATGAGTAGAATTGCAAAGTCAAGCACTCAAGAGGCTCAAAATGTCAGTTATGCCCAAAGTGATACTTAGCCTTTATTCAGCCCATCTGTGTATTTTTCATACCATGGTACAATCTTTAACTACCTGCTACACCCAATTTCTTACCTTCTAGCAGTAGGACTCAAAGTATGTATTGTCCTGTAGTCAGTAGATTGTTTGAAAGACTGTACTTTTTTTCCAGGAAGATTTTTGGTGCCTGTATTTAGCTGTCGAGGGGGCAGCCTGTCACTTCTGCAGCACAGTTCATGCCTCTAAGCTTTTCATAATACAGTTGTTAAAAAAAAATATCTAACAATGAGTTGCAGCCACAGAGAGGAAGGTAAAGTGAGACTAGTGGCCCTTGTTCAGCTGGTTATTAAAAATTTCATAATAGCATCAATCACACACCCAAACACAGAGTTACTCTGGTTTCCCTGTTGAAGTACTCTCCTGCTTCCCGGCTGTTTGCATGAAAGGCACCTGTCTGACAGACAGACATACCTCTGTGTGTTCGCTGGTTCAGCTGTACTATACACCAGAGTATTTGCTCTATGTTAGGCAGACTGGGTATGAAAAATCGCTGTAAAACCTACAGCATCAATATTATTTTTATGAATTTTAGAGTGCTTTGCTTTTACAGACCTACATTGTTTTTCTTTCAGTTCATTTTTGTTCTTCTTACTCTAATTTTCCTTCCTACTTTTTTTTTCTTTTATTCATAAGTGCTAATTAACTGTGCCTGTGAGCTGTAACACTTTCCTAAAGAACAAGCCACGAGCTTTTTGAAAGTACCTCAAAAGACATGGATAGAACTGCTTCCAGCGAAGCCAAACCCAGCACATCTCATGTTGGCCAGATGGGGAGAGAGTGGCTCTACTTAAGAGCCTTTTGGATAGTTGCCGATGCTGTGCAATTAAAAGAAAGCCTGTGAGCAGCAAGAGCATCGGTGCTCAGCCATGGCAGCAGTGAGGGGGTGAGTGCCTTGCCGTGTGCTTGGCAGGTGAGAGTGTGCCAGGAGGAGAAGTGCTTTCCAGGAGCCTGCTGAAGCTGCCGACTCCAAATCATGACATCATCCCTAGACCTAGCCTGAAAATGCACCATATTCCAGAAAAAAGAAGAATGTCTGAGGATGGAGTGAAAGAAAAATGTTGCAGGAAGAGCCAGCTCAGCAGGAAGATGTGGGATTAGTGTAACTGGAGGTACATGGGGGTACCTTCAAATGAAGAGGGCAGTAAATAGAGAGGAAGGATTAGTCCCTTCTGGGAAAAGGCAAAATGGGAAAAATGGGGTGATTTACTGCCTTCACAATAACAGCAAATGAAATGGGTCTGTATTTCCATCTCTTCTTTTGCAGGCAAAGTAAAAAATGAGGTAGCTCTTCAGAGCTTTTACATTCTGCAACATAATAGCCAAAAGATGGCACTGGGAAGTAATCATCTAATTCACACTCTTTTCTTATTTTTTATGCATTTTTGATGAAAGGCCCTGTGCTGAACTGTCTTTGCGGTGCTAACATAAGTGCAAGTAATGGGAAAAAGAGAATAGAAATGGACTTCCATTCAGAGAAATTAAAATCTTTTAATATACTACCAAAAGAAATTGTTGTTGTGAATCATTGTGTAACAGAGAAAGAATGAATGTTTGATTTGCAGAAGTTCCTGCTTATCATTCACGGCAAATGAAGCAAATGCAGTTTTATTGCATGAAGGAACAATCTTCAACTGGCTCAAACTGTGCACTCCATTTAGCCCAGAGGCTAAATAAGACATGTAGCAAGAATGAAAGTTATGTAAAATAGGCATAGGTTGAGGGAAAGCTGCAAGAATGAAGCTACATGGGGCTGAAAAATGTCTTTCCTAAATTTCTCCATTTCTTCCACTTTGCCCATAGGGCCTGGAAAAAACACCAGAAACAGCATCTCTCAGGCTGAGCTGGCTCTTCTGCGTGGAGAGCATCAGCTGTGCCATGCAGCAGCAAGGAGGGAAAGGGAGAGCTGGCAGGGTATAAAGGAGCACCAGGACCCCCTCTTTGGCTGTCAGACCAGTGTCTGACTTTTTGTACACCTACACTTGCTGAAATCACAGCAACTGTTCCTGTGGAAAAGCGAGTTTGCTAAATACAAAGAATGAATGAAAAACACTGCTTTCAGGCACAGAGCTGGATGTCACATTCCCCTTACCAGTGACAATATCCAACAACATATGCAACACACGTATTTCCCTTCTGTGGTTTCAAAACCACTTTTCCTCATTCATATCCACCTTGTCAAAACATGACAAACATGAATCTTTCATGATTCTTTGGTGCTTCTTCGGCCTTTACACGACAGTCTTGTTCACGACATAAAGCAAAACAAGGTTGGAGCAACACTGAATTTTCCTCATAATGCTTTTTTATCTGTGAACATAAATGTAAGAAAAGCAAAGCAATAAATAGCTTTATAGAATAGCTTCCACCAAAAGGGTCTTTATGCCAAAGTAAAGAAGAAAGATGAGGAAGAGTGTGTGGTCACACCACAAAGTACATTATGACTTTCTGTTTGATTGGTAGGCTGTACAGCAGAAGCCAGCATTAAACCTGATTTAGAAAAGAAACACACAGGAAGGAATAACCTGACTGCCAGCTTCATGATTACACTTGTAGAATGTAATTTTTTTCTAAATGACCTCTAAGAAAAAAAATAGACAAAAAGTATTATTAAATAAAATAAAAAGAGGGAAAAAGCACCACAGAAAAACTGACATAACAAAACCAGCAACAGAAATAATAAATCAGACTAAGCACAGTTCAGCGTGTCCAAAACCCCTGGCTTTGAAAGTAAATTAGGATAAAAACAAAGTCTGGCTTTTTCCTTTTCAAATTGTTCTCAGCCTTCTTGACTTGTACAGCTTGCACTTGTGAGCGCAACTATTGCTTTTTTACATTCTTGTTTAAGGGCTTTTTATCCTAAGTCATTAAAATCACAATATTTCTGCTAGAGTCTTTCAAGTTGTTTAATAATTCTGTGGTTTAATTATTGAGATGATTGCAATCTATATTCAGTGAGTGCAGCGGCATGTTGGTGATTTGAAGGGTATGATATATGTGTATTCTCAGTGGTAGAGGAAACATAAACAGTCATCAGTCATGTTAGCTGCTCCACATAAAACAGTGATGGGGGGAGAGGGGGTTTTGGAGGTCTAACAACCCAAAGAGGATTTCGGACCCCCATTGCTGTATCAGATCCAATTCTTCTCTCACCCACCCACCCCACCCCCCCCCATGAGGTAAAATTTCTTCAGCGCATGAATTTCCACCACTAAATTTTCACAATCATCTAAAGTTCCTCACAATAAGCACACGCAGACACCAAAGCCCAGGTAGAACAGAGTTGCCCAAGACTTGCCTGATGCTGAAACGAGTCTGGGATATTCCTTTATCTCCCCTACCAATAGGACCTGATCCTTTAGTTTAACCGTACCTCAAGGGAAAACTTGATGCCCCTATGTCCTCCCTAAGATCACACTGGATGAGCCTCAAAATGGGAAATCCTGTTCAAGTTCCTTTCCTTACAGCACAAGCCAGTGCCCTAGACTGCCCTGGGACTGTGGGTCCTAAATCCCTCTGAAAATTCCACTTTGTATGACCTAATCAGAGGTCATATTTTTCAATAAAACTCCTGGTTTGTATTAAAATAGGAATTGAAATGCCCCAAATCTCTTCTTTACCATTTGGTAAAAGGAATTTCTCTTACATTTTTGCATGCAAAGAGCAGCACTTTCAATAGACAATGCTGTTGAAGCCACGTTTTTCCTCCTGCCATCTGAACATTACTGTAAGTCTGGTGGGGTATAGCAGAAACTTGAGCTGATGGAAAACCTGAATTCAGCTTTATACCATCCAAGGTATGTTTGCCCTGACTATTGGCATATTTACTATGTATGTCAAACAGAAGATGTCCTACTTTGACATCTTTTTAGCATGAGAAAGAACCCCTGTAAAGGTGTTTTAAAGGCACTGAGCGTTTGCAGGCAACTAGTGATTGCAAATCCCAGGCAGAGACAGGAATCTCAACCAAGTGAAGTGTTAGGTGGTGCCATCTTCAAGGAAGTAGAGCTTGGTGTGTGCCTCTTTCCACACTTTTTAATAATTGTTTGAGAAGTTTCTCTTCTCTCACTGCCCAGACAGGACACATACTGGTAAATACTCATCTAGCAGACAACACAGAAATACTGTCTGCATGGGGAAACTGTGCATTACAATTAAGATTTGTAAGAAGACAGGACTACCAGTCACCTCAAGCACTTGTGGGGCATAGATCATTGTGTATTTTGAAAAGATGTGGAATAACATGGCACAATACAAAGACACAAAACTTGATCTCTCTCCAGCTGCTGAGATCAACTTTCATAGCTAGCTCATATCTGCGTAAATACTGGATTGATGGCTACAGCAGCAGTCTCCAGTGTGTGTGCCACATGTCATGTGTAAATTCGTGTGCTAAAACTGAGGCTGCTGATTGAAAACAAAACATGATGTTATCTGCAGGACATCCTCTTGCCCAATATTATCAGTACCTGTAGTGGCTGATCCTGGTGTGCATGCTGGCTTTCTGGTGTGGGTGTGTATCACACTCTTTCCCTCCCATCTCACTTCTTTCTGTGGATATAAAACCCAGATTCAGGGGAAAAGGAAGATACAGCAGCTTCCAGGAAGATCTCCAGTCTGGATGGTCAGATCCCAAACTGTCAGGTTGCGGTGGTTCTCTGCCAGAGAGCCTGTTAAAACAGTTTTTCTTAGGGAAATCACTGAGGTCTCCACTCGTGTTGTAGCACAAAGTCCACATTCCCTGGGTAGATTCCTACAACTATCTCTGGTAACAGAGAAGGAAGAGGGCTGATAGAAAATTGACAGTGTACTGAGGACAAAAGTATGCATTGCCCAATGTGTTTTTAGGCACAGTAGGAGTACATAAATTATCAGAGAGAGAAAATGCCTCAGCATCAAAGCCACGTTCAATGAGTGGGAGAGCCTCAATGCCAGCTCAAATATAGCACAGTGAGCAGATGTCTTTACTACAGTAGGCATACGTAGATCTCCCTGGATTCACAGCAACAACCCAGAACTGGAGTCTCTTTCATTCAAAAATTATAGCAAAAATCTATGTTGCCACTCACCTTTTATATAAACATGGGAGGCTACAACACTCACCCATAGTGAGACATCTACAGCAACAATGGAAAGGAACAGGAGAAGTCAAAGGAGGAAGGAAGCAGTTTCCATTCTTCCTCTTGAAGCCAGGCTTCCTTGTGTGGAAGGATACAAAATTCCTTGTAGCCAAACTGAGGAGGTGTAGACTGGATGGAGAAGCTACAAGATGGGTAAATAACTGGATGGGCCTTCAGGTTTCAAAAGTAATGATAAATCACTTGAAGTCTACTGAGTGGTTGGTAATGATTGGTGTTCCTCGGTAGCTGATACTGGGGCAAATACTGTTGTCTTCAACTGGACACTGTGGTGGAAGGCACAATCAACAAGACAACGAATGGCATGAAATGGGGATAGCAGCTGACACACCAAAGGGCAAAGCAGCTATTTGAGATGCCTCAACAAGCTGGAAGAATGGACTGGCAGAAACCTCATGAAGTTCAGCAACGACAAATGTAAAGACCCTGGAAAGGAATAAACCTATGCAATGTACAGACTCTACCTTGGATGGCTAGAAAGCATTTTTCAGAAAAGGACCTGTCCCCTGATGGACAACAAGTTGAACCTTGAGTCAGCAGTGTGCCCTTGTGGTGAAGAAAGTCAGCTTCATAAGGTATTAGCAAGAACGCAGCCAGCAGGTTGAGGGAATGACTCTTCATCTCTATTCAGCAGTTACAGGGTTGCTTCTGTCCTATAGAGTTCGTTTGTGGGCTGTGAAGTATAAGAAACATCAACAAACTGGAGCAAGTTCAGTAGAAGGCTCCCAGGCTGGTTGAAGCTGGAGCACTTGGCCTGTGAGGAGGAGAGGCTGAGGGACCTGGGCTGGTTCAGCCTGGAGGAGAGGCGGCTTCAGGAGCACCTAATTTCTGCCTTCAGCTGCCTGAAAGGTAGAGCCATACTCATCTCATAGCTGCACAAAGAAGGTGTCTTCCCTGATAGGGTAAGAGGCAAGGGACACAAGTTGTAACAAGAGAAACTTCAGCTGCATGTATTGAAAAACATGTTCACAATGAAGGTGGTTAAACACCAAAGCCATTTCCCAGAGAGGTTGTGAAAGCTCTACCCTAAAAGATACTCAAAATCTGACCAGACATGGCCTTAAGGAACCTGACCTAGCTTAAAAGCTGGGCTGGGTTTGAGACCTTCAGAGCTCCCTTACAACCTGATATATTGCTATGATTTTATGATTCATAGAACTCAAGAGAGAAAGTAGGCAACAGAAAACCTGCATACTTAATGTAATGCTCAAAACTTTCCATGAGAGGGGCAGTTTCTGGTAGATGGAGAGCCCTGGTGTCTGTTTCCACACCTGATGGCAGAAGGGTCCATGCCTGAACCTCATGGGTTTAATACCAGCCCTGCACATTCCAGCATAGCTCCTGTTCCCAGCCTTTGAGTGATAGTGTCCTGCCCACACAAATCTCACAGCTATGGGGAAACGCTTTGGGTGTCTGTGAGGGTGACTGTCAGTTAATCCTCACCTTACCAGATATATGAGGATATGTTAAAATTCTTGCTCCCTTTTTACTGGAGAGATTTTCACAGCCTATTTCACAACGTTTGTTTCTTTAAGCCACGAACTACAAATACCACGTCAAGTTTCTGGAAGATATTGCTCCACACCTACCCCTCTGGCTTTGAAACAGTTCCCCAGAGAGAGTCATGGAAAATGGGTAGGTAAATGAACTAATAAATACATAGCAACAGCAATTACTATGAATACAAAACAAAGCAGCAGGAGCAGTAACTATCATATTTAATCCCTCCTAGCACCCTCCCTCTCATACATGTTGTAGGAGAAGCTGTTTAAAACTAAGCATCGAGTTCTGTTGAAAGTATTATATAAAACCTCACAGAGTATAACTACTGTGGACACATTGGTCTTTTTTTCACTTTACCTCAGTCAAGTGGAATACAGGATGGACAACCTTAATGGAAAAGTTAATTTCAAATAAAACTCATTGGTGATTTGAGAAGCTACTATTAACGAACTCTTAAGAACAGGACACTGATTTAGATTCTTTATTGGGCTGTTGTTATTGAAAACAACTCTCTTTCCTATTTTAAAGCTGAATTACTGGAAAACAATATTGAAGTATGGAATGTTCCTGTTTTATGATGATTCTGTAGTTATAAAGTTATATTGTTCTGACAGATTTACTCTTTCCAATTAGAATCAAAAGTGCAGACTAAAGTTGTAACAAAATCTTAAATTTGCATTAATATTTTAATAGAGGCATTTGAAACAGTCATTTTGCCCAGGTCAACTTTCTGAATATTTGATTCCAAAACCCAAGTAGAACTAAAAATATTGACTTAAAGTGTTAAGTATATCAGCCAGGCACTACTGCCTTGAAGAAATAGACTAGTGTGGGACAGCAGCAAAACAAAAGCAGCAGGTTTTTTTATTAGACTGCTAGCAACAAATATATGGGGTTTAACTGAGTGCCTGCAGTCAAGCCTCAGATAATTTCTTTTTGTAATGCAAATGAAAATCAATGATTAATGTAGCATTTCCTGAATGGATACTAAAACTACTTCATCTTTTTGATTAATCTCTTAGACATACACTGTAGTTTGCATTAAAAAGAAAATCAGATACGAATTTACTGAGCCAAGAATACAGCCGTCTCCCACTTAAAATGCATGTTCTGTGTGCATCCATTGCTTGTATCACATTGTGAAGAGAGAACAGTTCTGAGCTGCACTGGTAGTGAAGGTTTCCAGCCTCTTTCACCCCTTGTCCACCACTACTTGTCCTACCTCTAAAAATACATACACAGTTGTGGGTGAAATTAAGTCTGTCAACCGAATATGAAAAATAATCAGAGGACTTTCACTTGTTGCTGCGTGAATTGTTTTTCCAGTCTCTATTTTCATGTCATAAACTATATAAATTCAAACTTAGTTTTACCCAGGTTTTTTTTTTTTTAGGTGTAGAGGGAATTTGAAGACTTTTCTAGAGAATCCAATCACCAGGTAAATGAGTACAGCACAGCCCAAAAAGTGCTACTTTGACCCTTGCAACGATGTATGGCACTGTGACGCAGGCAGCCAGAGGCAACTGCCAACTTTCTCAGCAAGGCTGAGCGTTGGCTTGAGTACCTCTGCGTTGTGCACGTTACGCAGCCATACCTATCATCACACCTGACTACAGCTGGCTTGTCACTGTTTCCGCCCAAGGCTGCACCACACTCCAGACACCTGAAGCCACTGAGGCTGCTACTGTCTGGCTCAGGACCACTGTTTTTTCCCGTCTCCCCATGAGAAACCCCATATACAACAAACTAGATTTCTCTTTCAGGTCCCTGTATTGAGACCAATAATTGTATTCAGACAGAGCAGATCACAGGAAGCCATCTAGATGTGACCTGGAGATGTCAAGAGAAGGAGAAATGCCTCCTCTTTGGTTCTGGTTTCTGAATTCCAGTTCATCACTGAAAGGGGCAGCACCTAAATTCTAGCTGGATTTGGGCTTAACTTCCAGATGTTCACTTTTGTTCTGGTAGGTTAATAAGCCTCTTAGTATCTCCAATTTACTTCTCTCCAAAATGCCCATTGGTTAATGTTTAAACTGTCTTGGCAAGACTGATGACCTTGACAGATTTCCATATTGTCTCCCAGTACATCTGTTTCACCACAACCTTTTTATATTTAACATATTGGTTTAATTATCAGGGAACATAGAATCATTTAGGTTGGAAAAGATCTTTAAGATTATTAAGTACAACCATAAACAACAGATGAATGTAAGATGAGAATTAAAGGAAGGTGTAAAGTTTAAAGCATCTTCAATTGCATTGCCTTAAAACCCTCGGGATTAGTGTGAATCTTATCTTTGAAATGCCTTTCTCTATCCAGACAGCATGCATATCAGTGTAAAGCTCAGGCCGACAGAGATCATGGGACAGTGTGCCTTTCATCTGAGCTGCATGTTGAGCTTGTCTCCCACACCAAGAACCACCACTGTGCTTCTTCAGGTGGGGTTAGCTCCCAGCACCCCCCTCTGGCAGGTGCCCATGCTAAGTTGCAGGGCAGGACAGCGAGTCCTGTTTTAGCAGAGGCTGAGCAAACACCAGAAGTGTGTAGCACTGGCTCTGAATCCTGGACCATCAACTTTACTGGCAAGAATAGCTAGCTGGCACAGACACAGCTTTCCAGCTGAAATCTGACTGCACAGGGCCACGTGGATGTGGATGTGTTGAGCTGGGCTGGTGCTGCCTGGGGTGTTACTGAGTAGATGCTCCTGAGTTTAGGAGATGGTCCAAGAAGGAACAGCTGTGCTCAGTCAAGAGCTTGGTTTGGAGTGCTCTTGACAAGTGGAAGTGTAAGTTGCTACAAGTAATGCATTATCATCCTTGACTTGTTTGGCTTCTTTCTGTATCTTCCTTGGGAGCAATGCAAAAGCCAAAGCTGTATTCACACAGCTCTCTTCCTCCTTGGCAATTTCCTTATCTTTTTGAAAACTAAGTGAGGCAGGAAAACTGCACACTGCAGGCACATTTCTAGTAACCCTAACTTTGCCTATTCATAAAACAAGCAGTATAACAAGTGGCAGTTTTCCCTGCAGCTTCTCTGTTTGAAAGAAGTACTGGGAAGGCACACACATTCTGTATCAATTAAACAACATACAGATGCCATGAACCAACCCAGAAAAAGACAGCACTTTACTGAGCCCTGTGCTAGCATCAGAAAAACCTGCAGCTTGTTTCTAATCAGGGTTTGTTGTGCAGTGCCTGGAAAAGGATGGGTGGGACAGACAGGATTTGTAGGGAGCCTAATGAACCACAGAAAAGACCAAGAAGAGTTTTCCCTTTTGAATTCTTCTCCTCCATTCGAAGGTTTGGGTTCATCACCATGAGCCTCTTTCAGACCCAGGTGCCTATGGCAGTTTTCCCAGAAGACATGCCAAAAGCAAACACCCAATCTTTTAATGGCTGAAGCAGCTTAACAAGGAGTAGGTAAGTTCACACCTTTCCTTTGGCTAGGGAGGCACGGATTGAAAGTCATATCTCATCCATCCCAGGCCAATGTTGTGGTTGCTGTCTAACTGTTCTCTCTTCCTTTTAATTAATAAAGCTTCATTTACTCTGTTTGAAATGGGATGCAGTTAACAAAAGAGGCTAGGAGCCTTTTCTCTCCCAGTTTGTCAAGGTGGTTCATAGTTTAGTGATCAGGTGAGACAGGGAAACAGAGTTTCCTCAGAGAAAAGATGGACTAGTCTAGAGATTTCATGTGCTGGGTGACTCCTTTCGTTACAGTGATATTGAATAATAATAATAATAAAAAAGGTAAGGTTCATTTTTGCATAGTTCCCAACCTGACTGGAGCGTTTCTCCAGTCAGATGTCCCACTACACCCCGACCAGACACGAACACTGAATGCGTTTGTCTGTCTCCTTCACAAGAGCAAATTTATCACTAAGACATCTCCACATGGTGTTACAGTATAGTAATGACCAAAAAAATCTCACTAAAGAAAAATCATTCATGAGAGCATTTTCAAAATACATCCTGCTATCCTCAGTTATTTTAGGTCTGATGTTTGTGACCCTCTGTTTTCTGGCAGAACAGCTATGCTTAATTAAAATAACAATTTGGAACAGCAGACACAGATCAAGCAATAAATGGCATATAAATAAACAAGATCACAAAGCAAGAGAAGAGGCTCATATTTTGTCCCAAAATCTGGTTCCTACATCTTTCCCTTCCACCAGTGACATGTAGTTTATCCATTTTAAGTGTTTGCACTGCTGTGATGTGTTACGATATCTAGATCACTTCATAAGCAATTTTCACATTGCACAGTAGAATAAACAACTCCCAAAACGTATCAGAAAAACACCTCCTCTGTATAATATTTTCAAGACAAAATTATTTTTTGCAAAACTAAATTGTGAAGGGAACCTTACAGAAATTATTCCGAAATAATGTGCTGTGAAAACTGAAACCTTTTTACATAATTCCTTAAACTATCAGCAAGGTTTGAAAAATATTGGTGTTTTCTAGACGGAGAATCTGCAACATTGGCCCAAAACACCTAAGCGATGCCGTAGCCTTTTCTTTGACTTTGTAGAAGTTATCTTCATCCCTCTTTTTGCAATTTCTTTAACCTATTCTTGAAGAAGTAAATGCCATTCCTAGTTATTCCCCACACCTCAGAATTTTTAATGGTCTCAGGGGGAACATGTTTGCTCTGAAGTAACGTATAGCTGTGCCAACATGAAATATATTTGGATTACACTCCTGTAAAGTGTGAGAAATGAGACCAGAAAGCCTCATCTGCGATACCAAACTTCTTCCAGTTGGATCATCAGACCTGTCAAACTACTAAACTCTTGGTTCAAATGCATGAAGCCAACATTCATCAGCAATGAAAGGATGGAGAAATTAGTTTTAAGGTCTTCAGTTAATGACAGGGGAGGCTCAAATCTGTCCAGAAGCCAGACTAGACTGTCTAGAGGCTAGACTAAGTTGTCTTGCAGTGGAAGCATTTCGTCACACACAAAGCAGCTCCTGAACCTCTTCATCCTACAGCATGGCACATCCATACACCCCAGAAGATTTGATCTAGTTGCATGGGCTGACAGTCAGAAGCTACACACATGGTTACACAGCTCACTTGTTGCCACAGAGGGGGTGGCATGACCATGGGGGGCGTGGGGTGGGTACACGGGCACAGTACGCAGCCAATTCATTTTAATCTGCCACTGTGTGTGCAAATTGCCACCCACAGTGTGAAGGGAAAAAGAAGATTTACACTTTTAGAGTGAGATCCTTAGTTATTTACCATCTGGTAGGACATACCTAGCACCATGCAAGACTTGATGGCAACAGAGGAGGCGGCCCTCCACTCCTACCTATACAACTTGCTGGTTGCTCTTACTGTGAGCTAAATCAGTATGTGGGCTGGATTGCATCTATTCTGCTAGGTCATGACATAAACTCAGCTAAAAAAGCAATCAAGAGCCATTATTTAGTAGATGGATTAATCGAATGGAAGAGGGTTTACCTAAAATTATGGTTACTTATTTTTGCACCCTACTACGTGTATCAGCTCTGCAAGGTGTGTCTTCAAAATCCCAACCCCATCCAGACAGAGACATGCTCATCTCTTTGGTTGTGATTTATTTTTACTGTTTTGTGTCAGTATTAAACAAGCTCCTTAATGTTTTTGGAGCAAATGGGGATGTGATAAAGAGAATGGCAGTTTTCCCCTAATAAGCTGTCATTACCTAAATAACTGTAAATGTTGTGCTGTTGCTTTCATGCAACTTAAGATACTGCAATATACACATTATGTCACTATGAGATTTTAAAATCTTCCTCTAGCTTTTATAAGAGCATCTGCCAGGTCACAATTTACAAATTATGTTTGCTGTGAAGAAAGCAAATTCATTACACCTCACTGAGATCTTTAAATTGATCGGGTCCCTTTTCTGAAACTGTTAATTTAAAGTTATTTGTCTTTATTCACGAAGCCTGTGGATACCTGGGTAATTTTATTTTTTAAACATTCAAATTCTGAAAATGAGTCTTTTTATACATCCTCTTCTGTCTCATGTAACATCTATTAGCTTCTTAAGACAATCATCATGGTAAGAATATCTCATTGTAAGACCCAGAATACATTTCCTACATTTGTTTATGCCAGTGTTGGGGAAATTAAATTTTTAACATATGAATATGTGTCTAGTCTAAACATGACTAAGAAATGGCACACATATAAACACAAGATATATAAGGCATTTCCTCTTTGACACAAGAAATAAGCCTGAGAAAAGAACACCATGAAATACTAAATACAAATTTACAGACCCCAAAATTAGATAGCTACGTTGCTATTGCGAAAGAGTCGGTTAAGTTAGCCAGCAATGAAAAGTTACCCTTGTGCTGACAGCTGCAAGTCAATACAAAACTAACATTGTTTTCCTTTTTTTTTTTTTTTTTTTTTAGAAAAGAGACAAGATTAAGCTCTCTCTTTTGCTCTCTGGACCCTTAGAAATAGCAGCTGTTATATGAGCTGGCTTCTGTTGTAAGAGCTCCCATTAGGTACTTCTCGCACTCAAAAGGGAAAGCATCTGCCCTTCCGTCTACCTTCCTGCAAGTCCAGGGAGGGTTATCAAGTGCAGCTTTTCCAAAGTTGGGTGGTTTTTTTTTTTCTTTTCCTTCACAGATTTTGATTTTTCCTTTCAGAATTGGGTACCTTTTTAGGTAAAAATAAAACAAAATTCCCTTTGCTATGCGAGAGGGGTTGTGTAGTATAGGAGAAGTTTTACGTTGTGGGATTCAGTAGGATGCACACAGAATCAGATGAGTGGGATTCAGAAGCCTGAACAGGAGCTGGGCAGAGCCTATGGGTTTAAAACTCCAGGCATATGCCATAGGTGAAAGTTACAGCAATGTTACTAAATAATATAGGCTGGAGACTGTTCTCTGCAATGCAGCCGGATACTAGAGCCTGACAGCTACATTCTCTTCCCCTCCCAAACAGCTGGGCTACATGCAGGCTGCTGCTGCCAGGTCTATTTGGTGCTGTCTTGGAAGGATATAAGTTACCATGCCTGCTCCAAACCCATACCAGGAGCAATGTTTGCTGTCTATCCATGCCTACCCCTTGCTGCTATTTCACTAAAGCACATTTATAGATTTAGTCCTATGGAACCAAGCTTCAGGACAGGCCCCAAGTTCTTCTCACGGCTATTTAACTCCCACTGCCATAAATGAACATAACATCTTACTGGGAATTTTACGAGGTGTCAGGATGGATAAATGTCAAGTAACCAGGGTGGTTGTCAGATCTTTTTGTTTTCTTTTGTCTTTCAACTAAAATTCTTATTTCGACAAACAAATCACCTGTCCTGCCTAGCATGCATAAGAAACACTCCATAAAAGAAGGATGGTGTGTAACTGGAGAAGTTATTTCTGCCTTTGAACTGTAAGAATTTGGAGAGGGCTGGCTTATTCAGAAGCTTGGGGGTTTTCCTCTTTTTTTTACATCCTATCTCAGTCCATAATTCCAGTTGCTAGCAAAAGCTGCATCAATGATACTGCACCAAAAAAAAAGGAGATTGACTTTCAATTGCTATTTCTTTTGTGGCTTAGGAAATATGTATGTCTTTTAAAGGATGCTTATTTTCACTTGAGTTTCTTGAATTACACAAATTGCTTTCTTATAAAGGAAACCACTATTGATCATAAAAGATGGTTATTTGTGTGAAGATCTCTGTAAACTAAAGGTTACATTTTGAGATGTCCAGGCTATAACTATTGTCAGGAGTCTGCTGGAAGCAATTTGGGTAAATGCAGAAAATGTTTCTACACACTTACTGAAGAAGTGTTGCTGCATGGTGTTCTGAAGGGCTGCTGCAAGAATGACAGTGAGAATTAGCTATTCTGAAAAGTGTTGCAGAATATGAACTGGCAATATGCACTGGACAAACAACTCAGTTCTATGAAATTTTGATGTACCAATGCAGTCTACATCAAAATTTCATAGAACTGAGTTGAGTTTAATTAAAGGGTAGGAAAAAAACTGATTTGTTTTTTAAAAAACCAAAACATATTCAATATTTTTGATGCTGTATTTTAAAAAACATGTTTAGTTGAATCTAATTAACTACAACTATAAAAAATATAAAAGACATTTCAATTATTACACCATGGATAATTCATTTTCATCCTGATCATTATTTTCCAGGGGGCAGAGAGAAGAAAGATGTTTCATAAGAAAAAGAGAAGAAATCTCTTTATGGTAAAGGACTTTTCTTTCTTCTGTTTTGCCACTGATAAAAAAAAAAAAAAAAAAATTTCACAATACTGATAATGAGCTTAAGCCTGTCACCCATAGTCATGTTATTTTCCAAATTAATGAAGGAAAGCAACATCTGGTTCTTGATCGAGACATACCTTGTTTTGTTCCTGCAAATCTGCATTGAGTTTTGCTCTGATCTGTGACAAAAATAATTAAAAATCACATTCTGGTATATATTCCTAGTACCATGTGTTTTAAGTGAGTGTAAACAAAACTTGATTTTTTAATTTATGTATTTATTTAAAATATCCATGTAATTAGTTATTTAAGTCATACAGTCATAATTAATTTCTCTCAAAAAGGAAAGAATTAGAATCTTCTGATCATGAATGGAAGTTATAAAATAAACTGAGAGGGTACCACTAACTTAAAGAGTATCTGGAAAACTTCTTGATCAAATGAAGCTTGCTAAAAGCACCAGATGCAAAAGACAAAAGACTAATTGTCAGCATCAATGATGCTAAGTAAATGTTTGACTTACTGATTATAATGAGCCACTGCTGTTAGTGGGAGCTTTGTGAAAATTGTTCTTGAATTATTCTTCCATGATGAAAATGTTGTTTTGGTGGCATATTTCATATGCAATTATTTTATCTCTTGACATACAGCTCATTTGCCCCAGGAAAATATCTCTTATTGTCAGTTGGGACTTTTGTAGTATGTAACTAATTTTTCTATAAAGAATATTGATTAGACTAATATTGGTGGGTTTTAATTTTAAAGCTCTTCACAGTGTCTAATTTGTCTCCATTACTAATAATTTTTGTATACATGAACTTTCTTCTAATTGCCACTGAATATCATTTGCAACCTCATAGGACTTTATAAATAACATGTCTGAAAAATCAGAAGCTCTTCAGCTAGCAGTTAAATGTTCAAGACACATCAGAGATTCACAAAATGACATATGACTACATGCTCATAACAAAAAAACTCCATCTAACAAGACCTAGCCGAGCTGTGAATATAATCAACAATCTCCCATTGCTAGCAATATTTAGTTCAAAAGACCTTCTAAAAATACAATTGTGGCATGTCATGCATTTTAATTTATGTAATTGGAACAGAAAAGAAAATACAAATTACCATCAAGAGATTTACCGGACATGGCTCTTGTTTTCTTAATGGTAGTAAAAAAATAATTAAGAGCCATCAATATTTTCCATGTTTAGAACATAACATGATTTTGGTTGCAGATTTTGGCTTGTCATCTGTGTTAGTGCTGCGCAAATACCTAAGAGTATTCCTGAAGAGAAAGAGAGGGGAAGATTGCTGTTTTAGTGGCTCTGTGCTTCTGATACCCACTTTGTCACATCTTAGCATATAAGAGTTTTTGATCGCCGTCAAGCTCACACTGCCAGGTTCCTCCTGGGTATGGACTAGTTTCATGAGCAGCTGGAGACTAAAATCTCTACAGACCCAGTCAAAGCGGTAGCAGAGTCATACCTGATGCTGTGGCCTGGAATATTTTTACACCTGAACTAGTCACAAGAGGTTCTAGTTCTCCAATCTAAATTACGCTGTTACTGACTGTCATAGCTTAACTCCTCCTTACAGACCTCTGAGATGAGAAAAAGGTCCGACCCAAGCATTTTTGAAGGGCAGCCAATGAAAAAGGGTGAGTCATGGTAAAAAGAGGCAAAGAGTAATGGCAGAAAACTGAAGCAACCTATTCTTCCAAAACCATTGATCTTCTCTTCCTATACATCCTTCTTAGTAGTGAGCAATGTTTGATGGACTTACCTTGAGGTTTCACTTTACACCTCGGCAACCCTTTCTCGGGTGACTTTGCTCAGGCTCAAAGAAGCCTGAAGGAGCCAGCTAAAGAGCTATGTGCAAAGGGGCTCTGCAAGCAAGGTACGCACAGGTTTATAGTGTAAAGCAATTATTGACTATCACTCCCAGGTGCTACAATTCTAAGCTTTAGTGTGCTTACCACCCTCACAAGACACCTGAGGAAGCATTGCTGGTCAGAAGGTGCCAGTCAGGAAGGAAAGAACTGGCCCCTGCCCCTGGATTGGATCCTCCATGCTGATGAGTTATCATCTGCTGACTCCACCTTTCTGCCTTTAGGGTTTTATTCCTTTCTATATTGGTATTTTTCCTTTTGAATCTGTCAGCTGCCAACAAACACCATCTCATGTCTCTCTATCCATAATTTTACCCTTTTTATTTTGCATGGTTCTCTCTATAGGCTTTCCTATGGCCCTTTTCAGAGCTTTGTTACTTGCTCGGAAGTCTGGGACAAATTCGTACAGTGGGGACCTGTCAGAATTAGGCCTGAGACACGGGAAGACAGACAGCTGAGCCCAATGGTGAGGGCGGTCACAGAGCAAGAGGGTTATGGGTTTTGTTTCAGTGTGTCAGGCTCCCAGAGGATTCAGAAGCTCTTCCTCTGCTGAACAAGATACCTTGTTTTATTAGCAAGTGTGTTGCAGGAAGATTACATGTGTGCTCTGGGTTTGTTTCTGAGTGTAACTCAGAATAAGTATTTATCTATAAAATTCGTGCTGCAGCTTGGCCCTAACTATGCAGCAGATACCTAGGCAGACATACTTCTGTTGTCACCCTGACCCTAGAATTTGAGAAACCGCCTCACAGTTGTACTATGCTCCTGACTGGTTCCCCATTCTCCAGTTCCTGATATATTTCAAGACAATGCCCCAGTCTTCTTGATCCAAACTGACACTGTGACCCTCTCATGTGATAGCTTTTACAGAGGCTTCCCTGCAAATATATTAAAACACATGTTGCTGAAATCTCTAGCAGGGTGAAAATGACCCTGGAGAAATAGTGACTGCTTGTTTTATAATGAGACAGGTGCTTAGGGTGACATACACATTTTCTCAGAGTCTAATCACAGCACTTTGTGTCATTTATGACAGACTGCTTGGGGTGGATTCAAAATGCCAGCTGCCCACCTACTCAGCATGTAAGCTTACTGTGTGCTGTGCACAGGAGTGAAAAATAAATGGGTATTAAGGTAGTGTTTTAATAACTCTGGGATATCTTAACAGGCACAGAAATCAAAGGAATCCCTCTCTGCCTTTGCATGTGGTATCGCGTACATGTTGAATAGAAACACTCTGGAAGGTGTGTGATGGGGATCACCAAAATGTTTTCCTTTTTGTGCAAATGAATGTGCCAAGGTAATTTCCTCAAAAGCATTTTTTAGGAGAAGTTGCTCATTGTTATGTGGAAAGGTAAAAGCTGCAACTTAATGCAAAAATGTTGATTTAATATCCCTGGTATTCATCACTGACAAAAAGGTCTAATGAAGAGTTTACTGACATGAATAGAAAGATTCCCATTGTCTTCAAGCACTAAGCATCAATATTACTAAGCTAATGACTACTTTGAGGCAATGTCTACCAATTACAACTTGAGGATTTCTGAAGCTGATGTCTGTTCTTGGCAGAAATCAATTACGGTAAATAAAAAACAGTAAGTTCAGAAAATGGAGATATTGTTAGACTGATGTGGCCCACACAACTGAAACATTTTATATGAGGAAGTAATATGCAATAAAGGAAATTACTGTTCTGTGAATCAAATGTTATTATGTGTACAGTTTCTACAATGCTAATCTATTGTTAAGAAATTAAACGAAAAACATTACACTATTTACAAAGTGACTTCATCAGTATTCAAGCAAAGGTTTTCTGAAAATAATTAATTATTTCTAGGTGAGTTTGAATCAAAGCCAAACTCTGAATATTATCAGCTTGGCTGAAGACATTTTGCACATTAACTCTTCTCCTCTGGGAACAATCATGTCTGTCTGCATTTTGGATCTGTCTTCCTTGTCTTCAATTAGTTTAATAAGCTCCTACAAACTTAAGATAAAATCAGTTGCAGAGCCACCTCATCAAGGAACAACTTTGGTCAATTTAGGTCATTAAGACCCTGTCAAACTCTCACATTACTGCTGTTCTCAGAGGAAAGGATTCACACACACACCCCCAGCAAAACCTTACAGAGAATAAACAGCCTAGATATTAAGGGGGCAGGGGGAATTCTTTCAACTTTAACTTAGAGTTAAAAGATAAAGGTGTAAATCAAGGAAATGAGTCCACAAAACTGGAATATCACTATATCACTATATCACTCATCATGATGTCGCTAATTTACTGAAAAAGTGTAAGTGCAAACCAAAGACTATTAAATTAATTCCAGAAAACCTTTGGGTACAAGTGCTGCTCTTTCATCATCTAGAGCATGAATTGAGGTTCCTGGGTTCTGGGCTATCACATAGAGAAAATCAGGGAGCTAAGAATAGATGTCAACATATTCTTTACAAAGCATTGGAAGAGCCCTCTCTAGTTTCTACATGAGGCACTTCAGCATATTTTTTGATGTTGGCTTGGTCCTTCTCTGCAGAGCATTTTTATTCCAGATTTTGCACGATATGGAATAAAAATCTTTAGTCAATTCTTTAGTCAGACATTTCACAGGACCTGGACACAGAGAAATACCAGCCAGACAAATGTAGAATAATTTAGAAGTAGCAGAGCTGCCACGGTAGGGTTCCACAGATGAGCAGTTAAACTGCATTACATAGTGTGTAACAAGCATGAAGGATTAGGACTAGTAAAAGTGAGTCTTAAGAAATATTAGACTAGACAGCTAACTTTTAGATGGCTAAATTCAGGTAGAATTCACCCCAACTTGGATATCAACAAGAAAATTACAATCCTAACTTAGATACTAAATCCAAAATTACAGCCCTCAGTGTCAGCATGTACCTAAAGGCACTGGGAACCTCCCCTTGCACCCAGAAACTCCCTCAGTGACTCAAGGCTATGATGCCAGCTGCCCACCTACTCAGCATGTAAGCTTACCGTGTGCTGTGCACAGGAGTGAAAAATAAATGGGTTCCCACAGAGAAAACATGGCGCTCAGTTGCCATCCAGCTTTACACATCTCTGGAAACTGATCCACGTGAAAGGTCCAGGGCAGTGCACAAGAGTAAGCACCAGGCACCATACCTCATGTTACAGCATCTCTGCTTCATAAATACCACAGTTCCACCAATAATCACAGCAGAAATTATGGCACTCTGAAAGAAAAATAACTAAGCATGGAAAGCATTCCATGGTTTCCCAGTCTGCTTGGAGCTGTGCAAGAGTTTTTTATAGGAAATGAATGTCAGGTTTGCCTTTGAGAGTTGAAGGCTGTAAAGCACTTGTCAGTGACAGAATATGCTTCATATTATTTTATGTTTTCAGTAAAATCAAAAAGTAGAAAGGGAAAGCTAATTCAGGAAGTGTGTGCTGGCAGCTAGACATATTCATGGGAGAGAGGAAAGGTGCAGATGCAGCCTCTCTCTAGAAGCCATCTACCTGGCAGTGCTACAGCAGTGAAGTATGAGGAGGTTTTCAAATTTGAAATCCCTATAGTGGAGAATGCTTGGACTTTACCATGGTGTTTTAGAACATGGCCTACATTTTGTTTCACAAGCTAACAGAACTGCTGTATCACTGCAGTTTGCCTTCACCTGCCTGCAGTGCAGCTGCATCCAACTCCTGCTTCAAAGGGATTTAGCCATCAGCCAGTTCCTCTGATCCTTGGAGGGGATAGAGGAATGCTCTTTGCACTGTTTGGGTTTAATTCTGGAGCAGAGAGGATCCTGCTGAACATGTCATGTCACTAAGTGAGCAGGCAACACACGTGAATCATCTGAGGGAGATTTGCATTGAGCATTGTCAAAGCACGGGATTAGCCTTGCAGGCTCGTGGGACTCTGCTTGCTTTGAATTTTGGTTGTTTCACATTCAGACAAAACATTGGAACAAAGACAACTCATCTGAAAGAGCTGAAGGCTCATCTGCCTGGTTTGATCTCAGATTACACCACTGGGTTCACCTGGTTCTCCCTCACAACAAAAACCAGCCAAGCGCTGCTTAGCTGTAGCGCTTGGTCAGGATGAGAGTTGTGGGCCTTGACGAATCCTCACTAGACCTGTCCTGAATGTTAGTTTTTTTCTCTCATTAGTATTTTGATACCTTTGGCAGCCTTTTCTTCTTAATGCCTTTATCTCATCTTCCATTTTGGTAAAAAGTATGTATGCTCCCTCCCACCAGTGCATGGGACCCACCTCTTTCATCACTGTAGGTGCCTCCTGTGCATCCCCCTGTCCTGGGTGCCCTGCCAGAAAGCAGACACTGCCCACCCAGCCCCAGTTCTCCAGATCTTCTCCTCAGCCCACGCCCCCTGCATGCCATCCAGCTGCTTGTGCATGACCTGCAAACTGTCAGTGTCACTTAGAGCCCATCCACCCCAAAACTGGGCTCCACAGTCACCTGTACATGTCTGTCCTCCAGTCACTCCATTTTCTCACCCCTAAATCCTGCCAGACACCAAAAGATGGGACAACTTGTCATCTAGGAAGGGGAGAGTGGTGGGGTGTGTGAAGAACTGCTCAGAGACAACCTCCACTTGGACCTCAGGCCATGCCTGGCACATGCAAGAATTTTCTTCATAGAGTGGTAGGCATGGGCACATCCCCCTCACGATGGGTACCCTGGCTCATGATCCTTCTGTGGCAAAAGGTAGTCCCTGGCACACATGTACCCCAAATGTTTCAGGTCACTGTCACACTGCCAACTCCTCCGTATCCTCTTGCTGAAGATTTGACTGCACATGTCTCTTCAGCTCTTCCCCTGTATGAGGCCCAACCAAGTCACTCCACCTTCTCATCCTGGCCCTGCCCATGTCCATTCTGACCACCTGAAGAAGGAAACTCAATGAAGAGTTCCCAAAGACTTCTGCTCTCCCATCTGTCATGTCTCCAAACAGTACTGTGTTCCCAGCTCCATGGATACCTCCTAGGATAAGTGGGTGCTCTCAGAAATGTTGAGTGTCACTCAACAGCTCCTCTGCCACGCATGTCTGAGCTCCCAACCCTCACACTTGTATTTCTGCATTCATTGTTCCCCATCACTGGCTATCTGTCCTCCTTATGTTTCATATTCCATTCTCTCCCTCTCATGCACAAGGCAGAGCACCACCTACAGGATTTACACAGCCCTTTGTCCACTAGCACTCACCATACTTCAGTTGCCCCTTTACTTTTCCTATTACTACAAACACTCCTTTTTTGGCATTTCTGCTTGTCTCCAATAGAAAAGGCTATGACAGTGCATTCAGGAAAAATATGAGAAATAATTTAATCCCCATGTGAATTTCTGTAACTGCAATAATAGACACTTTCTCCTAAAATAACTCAAAACACTCCACAAATAAATACGCAAAAAAGTCCTTTGGCTGTGCATGCCTTTGGTTTGAACAGCATACACCTCTGTGTCTTGGATGAGAGCTTTTTGTAATTTGATTTCATAAAGAAACATAACTGTTTTAATGTAACAGTATTGCAAAAATGATGTTAAACAGTGACTCTACTGAGGTTACTTCAATCTGTAGTTTCCTAGTAAATATAAAAAAAAGCTCTGAAGTCAAATTAATATTTTAAAATGGAGTCTTCACACAGTTCAGATCAACATTTACAATTCCCATGTCTCTTTTTCTTTCTTTTTTCAGTTTGATAGTCAAATATCTGAATTACTCACAAGACAATACATAAAATTTATAACATATTTCAGGGATCTACTATGAAACAGAAGAAAAGAATTATACCCATTATTATTTTCTCTTTTAGAAAATATTATCCTATATTTCATATCTAGTATGTTCTTAAGTCTACAGTACCTTATAAACACTTCAAAGTTAAGATTAAGCTGTTGTTTTGTGCTTTAATAACACTCCATGTCTGATAGCACTAGAACCTTCTAAAGTGCTACACTTAAACAGCTAGGAAAGTATGAAAGTAAAGCCCAAGAATTTCTGATCTTTTGGCCTATTGACCTTGTGTTATAATTTTCATTTTGATGCGCTAGAATTACATTTGAATTGTGTCCTGTTCTTCATGAAAATCTTATATTTTTTGAGCTCCTGCATTCAGGCACATCTGCCATCTCCCATTTTTTAAGTTCCCATCGTGATATTTTGCACAAATAGGAGCTTCAAAAATTTGACACAAAGCTTTAGTCTGAAGTTTGCTGTTCTGAAAATGAAGTTGCAAAAACACAAGCGCAGCTTGTATCCTAACACTGGCTTGATTTTTACTTTTTAATTTTATTTTGCATGAACTAAACACAAGATATGAATTTGACACAGACTGTAGAGACCATCTTAGCACAAGCTTGGAAACCTAGAGGTTTGCAGATAGTCCTGTCCCACATGTCAGTTCTGTATTCCTGAGATGTGGTCCATAAAAGATGACAGTCCACCCAGATGGGAGGTAGATGCCAAGAACAGATTGCAAATCGTTGCAGTAAAAGAGTATGAACTGAGGTGTGAAAACAAGAAATAATCGTCTATGCAAGAAAGTACCTGGATTTGTGAGTCTGAGAGTTTGGAGAGAGCAGTGAAGAAAAGGAAATATCTTAATGAGGAAAGGCCATCCACAAGGCAGACCAGGCAGATATTTAATAAAGAGGACCGCGGGCGGAACCGCTGGAGGCAGGCAATGGCATTAGTCACGACAGGGTGGAAGTCAGTCACAGGTCCAACTCACGCAGCAGCAGCAATGAACATAGATGCACCAGGTGGCTTTTCACAAAGCCACACTGTAAAGCTCACATGAGCCAGACCCTCCCGAGGGAGGGGAAGGCAGACCTGTGGCAGGACAATTGTTAATGTTTCCATTGTTTTTTTACAAAAGGAAGTTCATGTGATGAAATTATATTGATAACAACAGTTTAACCAAGGTTAAATGACATTCCTAGTCTTATCTTTCCTCCCTTTTTTTCCTCAACAACCTTTTATTAAAATCAGACACTAAGAGGCTAATTTGTATGTGATTCATGCAGATCCTTTCTTCTTTGCCTCTGACTTTTATTCCCACACAGACAGTCACAATACTGCTCATATTGATATAATTGGAAACACTGCCGTTGATTCTGGTAGGAGCAGCATCCAGCATAGCATAGGTGGGTTACTGAGTTTCCATGGGATATCCATTGTCACTATTCAATTCCAGCATCACGCAGGCCTATTACAGGAACACAAAGTACCATATGACAATTATAGCATTAAAGATCAGTACATTGTGATCACATCTAAATTGTCAGCCTTAGCAAGAAGCGCTTAAAAGGGAAAACTGCTCTGTTGCAGACAAATGCTTAAAGAATAGAAGTAGCTGGATGAATTTTTTTGTACAATAATGTATGCAATGTCTGATTTTCTATAGGAGACTATCAGGAATTATCTAAATCATCATGCTCACTCTAGTTAGGGCTTCATGTAGTTCAAATTTATATAATTCTTCTTTGAAGCTACTATGTGAGTTCCATTAACTCACATGGCAACAATGCTTGGCTTTCAAAGCACTTTCATAAAACAGCTGTACAGAGTCCATTTCAAGTCACAGAAATGAATAGTGATTTTGACAGCCAAGGCAGTAATGCTGAGATACGAAGAACTACTTTCCACATCATTAACCACAGCCTTTCGCCCTTGCTAGAGTAGCTGGTAAAAAAGGGCAGGGTACTTTTTGTCGTAACAACTTCTCAGCAGCTCATTTTGTAGGGTATAATCATGAATGTCTTTTCAACTTTCAAAAAATGTATTTTTGTTTGCATAATGGGCCTGATATAATGTTCACTAAATTCACTTATTATGACAAGTAACCAGATTACTGAAGTTTATTGAATTTAAGATTAGGTATTCTAACTTTCAAAAACCTTCAACCAGTTCAAAATGTAACCACCTTCTCAAATACAGCCTCAGTGTAACACTAACCAGCAGTCAGTGCGGACTCCCCAACCTTCCTCTTCCTAATAGGAAAGGTCGGTTTAACAGTCCTTGTGGACTATCTGCCCTCAGTGGAACTGCTGAAATTATCATAACAGCTCATGATAATTTTCCAAGCAGCTGAATCAAGCCTGGAGTGCTTTATGAAGTACGACAATCAATCTCTGCATCTAAGGTCTGAAGAGCAAAATTCCCTTCTTTGGCCCTGTCACAGTAGAGGGAGAATGTTGGACGCGAAGAGCTTTATATTCAGATATGTTTTTGAAGCACAGGCTGCACTCACAAATTGACCTTGTCTGCCCAAAATTAAGAGCAGGCATGAGAGCAGACCACTGTCTTCTAGTCATTTTCCGTCCCTATTATCACCTGTTTGCTTGAATTGATTTTCAGTTCAGAAGATGTAGTATACTGGCCTTAGGAAAACCCCAGGACAGGATAGCTGCTTCAGGATAAATCTGTGCATGCTTTGCCACATTTGTATGTGACCTGATCAGAGTGACCTGATCAGAATGACCTCCTCCATTAACAGGCACTTGGACCTACCCTGGGACTCTAGTGGCAATCCAGAGCTAAGACTGAATTCACACCCTGTACATCTACAATAAAGATGGAGCATGAGGAGAAGTTATTTTGACAGCAAACTTACAGAGTCCTTACAGCTCTTTTTTTCTTTGGAGGAAGGAGCACACTTGTTGTTGGAGCTCACCACTAGATAGCAATAAAGACAGACAAGGAATGCAGTAGGAACCAAAGGTCCTGTATGGAAGCTGCACAGCAAGCTCAGCAAAACAATTCTATTATGAAAGCACTGACATGAAACAAATGCATTCTGCTGTATTGGTTAATATAAGAACTTGGTTGCCAGAAAGAGATCTTAGGGAATGATAAATAGGTCATCTATTTTTATTTAGTATGGTAGTTAGTATTATAGGCTTAGAAGATGAACACAGAAGAGCTGAATTCCATTCATTTCCTGGCTATTGTAATGGTACAAATAAATGGAATTTTCTACATCAGGGAACCAGCTTTACAGAAAGGTTGAATCCACTGGGGTATTAGTGTACTTGTTAAGAAGGTATTGCAAATGTTGCTTATCTAACACTGGCTGAAAAAGACATGGATAGAAAAGAACATTTGGTACCATTTGAAACATTAATTTTTAAAGTTTCCACAAAGTGCTGCTGTTCTTAAGGATTCTAAAATAAAAACTTACTGTTATAAGGAGTTTGAGATTTACTGTAGCAAAACATTTTACATGTGCAGAATAGGAATTCACAGTTTTCTCATAGGGAAGATTTTTTTTTTCTTTTTAACAAAGATTTGGAAATGGGTGAAAACTAAACTGACAATCTTACAGTTCAGAATTTCCATTAAGAACTTTCTATTTAGAATTACATGTTTTAAGACTGTAGGAGCATAGTTAAAAGTTAATTATGACAACACTTTTTGAATATAAAAAATATTAATTCTCAAAGTGTTTGAAATGAAATAACTAACTGAAATTAAATTCTATTTCCCCAGGATTTTGAGTAATAAAAAAGTCAAAATTAGTTTACTTACCTTTTGGAGGGGTCAAATAAATACAACTTGTCAAAAATATACAGAATAGAAAAGTGTTTTTCCCCCAGCTACACTCCTAGAAGTATTTCCCAGAGCTCCTAAATGTCAGATCTCCACTCCAACATTCATTTCTATTTAAAGACAAATAACTTATTTATAGTATTTTTAATGATTATGAGTATGCACTGAGTGGAAACAAAACAAAAATACTGAAATGCTTACTTGCAGCGTAAGTATTTAGATACCCAGGACAGATACTTCATCCAGCCACATGCCAACCCTCTGGATTCTGAAGCAGAAACTGCTATTGCCTTTTGGTACAAGTACTACGGCATTATCTGACTAAGCAACACTTCCTGAAAGTGCTATCACCTGAGACTGTGCTCTGCCCATATGCATTTTGGCCTGCTGGTAGAAAACAGTATCTTGTGATCCTTGTGTGGATGACTGACTGCAGAGATGCAAGGGCTGATGACTTCACCTTGGAGCAGCAGCACAAAATTCAAGCTGGCAGAGTTCAACTGGATATGTTTGACAACAAATTATTAAGATTGTTCTTCAGAATTCAGTGATGCTCCCCCTTGTGAGAACTACAACAGCTCCCCCCAGAGACACCCCTTCTCCCTCCTACTCCCTGCCCTGAGGTATGATAAGAGCGTGGGACATCTCAGCTGGCCAAGTGCACTCCTTCCCATTTCTGCACTGACACCCCTTCTCTTGCACCCTGCAGCTTGTACAGAGAACTTGTCACAGCACTATCAAAACTAGCCAGGTGCAACAGGCTTTTACCATCCCATACCAGGTGAACTTCAATAAGTAGTTCCTACACCTTGCCCCAGAACAGCCACCAATCCCCCACAAGGGTTCAAAACTTTATCTACTGTCCACATTGTGCTGTGCACTGCACCACACCCTCCTCAGGGATATTTAACTACTTAGCAGGAACGAGCTACAGCTGCACATCATCCATGTCAATCAGCCCACTGCCTCTGAGGCAAGGCCACAGCTGCATGTTATCAATGCTGATCAACCCACTGCCTGCATTCCTCTACAGTGGCCTTTCTTCTGCTGGGAGATATGAGCATACCAGTCCAGGAACCGGTGATCTGCCAAATGCCTTTTTTTTTGAGGGTGTCCTCCTTCCATATTCCTACCTTTAGGGTTACAGTAGGGACAAGCATGCTTATTGAAAAAAACAGAATGAAATACTTTTTTTCTATTTAACAAGGCAAAAGAAATGTTTTAAAGATATTTATTATTAGGGTCTATGCCACCTGAATTCTTCTTGTATTTAAACTGACTATCATTTCAAGACCACTTTGCCAAATTCACCCAACATACCTTGTGCATTTAGATGACAGCTATGCTTCCACTAATGAGGAATACGCATATTTCAAGGATCAAATGCTTATTTGAAAATAGTTGACAATTAATTATGGCCTAAGGAAATGTCTCAGACCCATTTCTTTCCCTTGTACCTGAATTTTGCCAGGATAATTCTATCAAAGCTAGGCACAGCCGAAGCCTGTCAGCCCCACAGGTCACACGCTGTAAATAATGACTCATGTAAGAGAATGACCTTCATAGTCTTCTGTCACTGCTTTCTCTGGCCCTGTCTCCGGCTGTCCTGGCATGCTGCCTGGACTTCCTAGGTGGACCTGGACCTGACTTGTTACCTCACCTCATCTGATGATCACTGAATTGTTTGTTGATGGACTGTGTCCTTACCACCACCCTGCTCCTGCGTGGGTGTGGTGGGACTGGCCTCTCAGGGTATCTCTGCCTGCCTGTGCTGGGGTCACCCTCTCCTCCTGGCTCATCCTCCTTCCTGAAGCAGCCTTGCTTTTGCTGCTCCCTGACATATGCATCTACTGTAAGCACCTGCCCCAGAAATACCTGTTTCTTTCCACTGACTATTCATGGATTAGAAGGTGCATACTTTGAACAGAGCTAGTCCACTGTAGACATGGGAAGGAATCCCATCTAAGGCAATAATTTACAACCCAACACCTCCTAGAAATTACTCTGCATGGTTTAATATTGATTCTCTGAAAATCTTTTCTATTTTTCAGTAATTTTGTTAAAATGAAGTTCTACATCCTTATATTGTCATCTGGACAGCTATGAGATTCCTAAGGTCAATCAGTTGCTTTTTAAATTGATGGTCTTTGATTAGCTCCTGTCTTTTCTTGCAGTATTCTGTGGTTGTAGCTGTGGCTCTACCCAAAGGGCCTTGAGTGAGACACCCAATTGTGTTTTCCAATAAAACTACTCTTCAGTAATCTCCCCATCCTACCCCAGGATGTTAGTGCTACAACAGAAGATGTGGCCTTTCCTAGCTTTCCTTTAAACACAGATTTCCCTTTTCTATACCCCATTTTATAGGAATAAAATTGCAAGAGTTTTGGGGTTTTTTTTTCCTCTTCTCTGTGTTCTGCTGATATCCCTAAACTTCTAATGCAGCTCTTGACCTTGAATACAGTTTACTATGGATCCAGTGGGAGTAGAATTTTCTTTCTTCAGGAATTTTACTGGAAGAATTAATCAGAAATTATTTCAGCATTTTCAACAAAGAAAATCAAAATGTTAAAACTTCAAAAGCTGAAGTTTTTACTGGCAAATTCCACTTAAGCACAATCAGGTACATTGACAAAAAGGAGGAAATATGGAAGCTTATACGTTTGGGGTTTTTTTAAAAAGGAGTACAACAAGCTCCATAGCTATAGAGACTGGGATGAAGTGGGAAGTGGTCCCTAAGTGATTGTAATTTATTCCCCTTTTATTATTTTTTATTCACTTATCAGGAATACTATTATTTCCAAGGTTTTTTCATACTCACTGACTATTCAGTTCTGCCCCGCTTTATCACTTTTGTTTATATTGCACTGTCATGGTTTAACCCCAGCTGGTAACCAAGCACCGCGCAGCTGTTTGCTCACTCTCCTCTCACCCAGAGGGATGGGGAGGAGAATCAGAAAGTAAAACTCAAGAGTTGAGATAAAACCAATGTAATAACTGAGGTAAAATAAAAATGAAAGAGCAATAGTAATAACAACAATAACAGCTATAATGAAAAGGAGGGGGAGGGGGAGATGAATGAAATCCAAAGGGAATGGAAGAAAGAAAATAAGTGATGCACCACACAACTGCTCACCACCTGCTGACCGATGCCCAGCCAGTTCCTGAGCAATGATCAGCCCACTCCAACCACCACCACCACCCCCCAGTATATATACTGAGCATGCTGTCCCATGGTATGGGATATCCCTTTGGCCAGTTCGGGTCAGCTGCCCTGGCTGTGTCCCCTCCCAGTTTCCCTGTGCCCCCCCAGCCCTCTGGCTGACAGGGCCTGAGAAACTGAAAAGTCCTTGACTTAGTATAAATATCACCCAGTAACAACTAAAACCATCAGTGTTATCAACATTGTTCTCACACTGAATCCAAAACACAGCTCTGCACCAGGTACTAAGAAGAAAGGTAACTCTTTCTCAGCCAAAACCAGGCCAAGCCTGTTGTGTAAGAATTACAGATACTGCATTCTCCCACAGTATATATCACATGTATTAGCATGAAATGTGATGTTAATTTTGAACTATAATAGTCCAAAATAAGCATATTTATAAGATCTGTATGATTAAGAATGTCTCAAGCCCATTGTTGTTGTCACTACTATTGCTCCTATTTATGGGCTTACAGGATTTGGTCAAGGGTGGTAGTGGCATCCTTTCAGCATTTTAGATTCTACTATGAATCGTACAAATAAAAGGAAGTATATGTTTATTTTCTGTACATAAAGCATAAGAAAAGATCAAATAATTGGATGGGGGGGGTGTGTGTGTGTATATATATGTATATATATCAGTATCACTGCAACTGGATATCTGCTTGAAGATCTTAAACACATATGCCATGCTTAAACCACATTGTGATGCTACTGGAGAGAGCATTTGCTTGTTAAAAACAGATCAGGTTCTGCTGCCCTTTGTCTTAGTGAACCCTCATTCTCTGTATATAGGTGTCCTGCACTGACTCATGGTTCTTTCTACCTCTAGCATGCCTACAGTTAGCAAAATCTTCCCAGAAGGAGATTAGGCTATATAATAGATCAAAACTCACACAGTAAGAAATAGTGGGAGTAAAGATAAATTTATATACTTAGATTTAGTGGTAAATTTCAATGAGAGTTTAAGATGTAACAAAAGACTTGGATTAATAGGAATGAGTTGTGCAAAAGAAGCTCTGATGATTTTATTACTAAAGAAAACATTTGCAAACACAGGAATCATGCAGAATACTGCAGAAGGAAGATAATCAAAATTCCACAATAACCCCAAATGCACTTCCTTTCAATGAGTTTACAGAGCATCACACTTCAAAATGTGTCATTTCTGTTTAGAATGAATTACTACTAGGTTGCAAATTTGAGGAAACAGTAAATATTTACTTCATATTATGTAAGAGGCTGTTTAATCTATGGGATTTATGGGATGATAAGGATGTAGGTAGCCATATCCAAGGGGGAAAAAAAAAAAGCTAACCCACCACCACCACCACATATGAATTGCTGTTTGTTTTGGGTTTTTTTAATTATTTTTTGATTGTTAATTTTTCACTGTCAAATATCATGGTATCATTCCAGGTACATAACACTTTTTTTACTATACAAAATGAGGACAAGATGTTTCTTTAGCTGTCAGATGATAATTTTGACTAAAGACATTCTCACAGAAAGCAAAAAACCAAAGGCACTTAAATTTTCATTACATTCAAATCACTAATCTGCAATATTCACATGGTTGCCAAGATAACAGAGATTACAACAAGAAAGTAATTGGTATCTTTACAGACAGACAAAGAATACCAAAATGATGAAGAAAACAGGTGATGCTAAGTGAGATCAGCACTGATGTTCATTAGCTATGACATAATCCATCATGCATTTAAAATGTGTATTCTCTTAGGAAATCAAACCAAAAAATGTAAAAGACAGATGTATCTTGTAAAAGATCTTAGGATCAGTTTGACACAAATGGCTCCTTTGTTTAAGTTTGTGCTTAGATGTGCTATAGAAATAATCTGACGACAGCTACTTTGAACTCTCTAAAACTGAACTGCAAGTCCCCATCACTGGGGGAAGGTAAAGCAGTTACATGTGGGCATCAACTCATATCTACCAGTACTACAGCATGGCCGTCCAGAACATTACCTGCTAAGGAATAATTTTTCACCTTTTCAAAGTTTATTTGTGAGAATTTCTGGCATTCAAAAAGAATGGGATGATCTCCAGAGAAGAGAGATATTTTTTTGTGCAGACAGAACGCAATAAATCATTTTACAATACTCATTTGGAGCTGTTCAAAATCATTTTGTACGCTCAAAATAACCAGTAGGCAATGTTAACCTTTTAGTTTCTCAAAGCAGATGCCAAATCCTCTCCTATATTCTTCAGCATACAGCAGGAGAACTGCTACATTCCATCTTTCCAGGTTTCTAATACAGGATCCATCTAACAGCTTAGAGATATTCAGTTGCTGTTATCTTCCAGGCAAACCAGCACAAAAGCCTTATAACAGTAGAAGGTATATTGGTTGTATGTGTCCAGGTGTTGGCAGTGGTGGGAGGCTGCAGAAGTGGCTTCTGTGAGAAAAGACTAGCTGCCACCATGTTGGACAGTACCACTTCCAGGCACCTACAAGACAGACCCACTGCCGGCCAAAGCTGAGCCCATCAACAATGCTGGTGGCACCTCTGTGACAACATATTTAAGAAAAGATAAAAAAAGATATGTTGGAGCTATGAGAGAAAGGAGTGAGAAAATGTGAGAGAAACAGCCCTGCAGACACCAAAGTCAGAGCAGGAGGGGGAGGAGTTGCTTGAAGTGCCAGAGCAGAGATCCCCCTGCAGCCCATGGAGAAGACTGTGGTGATGCAGGTTACCTCCCTGCAGCCCATGGAGGGCAATGGTTGGAGCAGATACCCACACTGCAGCTCATGGAGGATCCTACACTGCAGCAGGTGGATAAGCCCTGGAGGAAGCTGCAGCCCATAGAGAGGAGCCCACACAGGAGCAGGATCCTGGCAGGAACTGTGGTCTGTGAGGGAGCCAAGCTGGAGCGGTCCATTCCTGAAGGACTGTACCCTGTGGAAAGGACCCATGCTGAAGCAGGTCTTGAGGACCTGCAGCCCATGAGAAGAACCCACCTTGGAGCCGTTCTTGAAGGACTGTATCCTGAAGGGAGGGACACCATGATGTAGCAGGGGAAGAATGTGAGGAGGAAGGAGTAGCAGAGACAAAATATTATGAACTGATCACAACCCCCATTCCTTTTCCCCGTGTTCCCTTGGGGAGGACAAGGTAGAAGAGCTGGGAGTGAAGGAATGAATTAGAGCCTGGCAAGAAGGGGAGGTGAGGGGAAGGTTTTTTAAATTTTATTTTTATTCCTTATGATCCTACTCTGTCATTAATTGTCAATTGATTTGAATGACCTTACCCATGTCAAGTCTGTTTTGCCTGTGACAATAACTAGTGAGCAACCTCCTTGTTCTTGTCTCAGCTCATGAGGCTTTTCGTCCACTTTCTCCTCCTATCCTCCTGGGGAGGAGGAATGATAGAGCAGCTTGGTAGGCACCTAGCAGCCACCCAAGTTTAACCCACCACTGAAGTAATTTTAATTATTTGTAAAAAATATAGAGAATAAAGATATAAATGAAAAAAATAAATAAATGTTTGAGATTTAAAAAAAAATGTCACATCACCAAGCTACAAAACCAATAGTCTAAAAGTTTTGGCAGAGCAGAGCAATAATAATGTCCTTATTTTCCAAAATAAGTAGAGTGCAATAAAATATGGATCTATACTTGAACCACTTTTAACATTTGTTTATTGACTTAACTTTGAATTAACTGTAATTTTGACTCAGTTTTGAACCACTGCCATCATAGCTTTTATTTCTCTTTACACTCTCTAAAGGTAAAGAAAAGGGTGAGCAACGATGCTCATGACCATTTCCTGCCAAGAACGATTTCAGTGACTCAACCCTTTATAATGAGAAGCTATTGAGATTAAAAACTCCTTGAATTCTCACTCATCCTTTTTATAGGATTGAGCTTTTCTAGAGTTTCCATACTTTATATCTATCTCTATTGGGTCTGGCTGAGGTCAAGTCAATTTTCCCCACAGCAGCCCCCACAGCGCTGTGCTTGCATTGGTGGCTAGAAGGTGTTGACAACACCCCAGCGCTTTGGCTGCTGCTGAGCAGTGCTCACACAGCATCAGGGATGTCTCTGCAACATCCCCCCTCACCAGCAGGCTGGGGGTGGGCAAGGTCTTGGGAGGGGACACAGCCAGGGCAGCTGAGCCAAAGTGATCAAAAGGATATTCCATATCATATGCCATCTGCTCAACAATAAAAGCTAAGAGAAAGGAGGAGGAGGGTGGGGGTCACTCACTATTGTGATGTTTGTCTTCCAAAGCAACCACTATGTATACTCAAGTCCTACTTCCCAGGAAATGGTTGGACACTGCCTGCTGACAGAAAGTAGCGGAGATATCTTTCAGTTTCCTTTGCTTCTGTGTGTGGTCTTTCTTTTGCTTTATCAAACTGACTTTAACTTGACCCATGTGGTTTTTTCCCACCTTATTTTCTTCCTCCCCTGTTCTGCTGAGGAGGGGAGTGATAAAGTGGCTTGGTGGGCACCTGGCATCCAGCCAAGGTCAACCCACCACACTATCATATATAATTTTAATGATTTTTTCAGGCTGTATTAAATTACAGGGAATTAATAAAATAGTTGTGTAAATCAAATGAGCAATATATGCAGTTCATGTATTGTATTCTTGCTGTTATTAATTAGAATTACACATATATAACATAAGAAAAAAAGAGTTCAACCGACCTGTTCGATTTCAGTAACTTAAATTCAAATCCCGTCACATGTACTTCTAGGGACTTATTCATTCTTTCATCTCAAATGGGATGAAACTTTATAAGTAAGCCCTTGCCCATTAGAACGAGTCTAGACAATTGCAAGATAGGTGCCAAACTAAGATGAAAAAAGATAGGTGTGATGAACCTTGAACTTAGTTTTAAACCTTGAAGATGTTCATATCCTACTGCTGAAAGCAATGTAAGTGAAATGTAAGAATTTTTTCTGCCTTCAAATGACTACCATGTGTCAATATGCTCTGGTTTAGCTTAGCCCTTTGAGTACATAGCAGGATAACTGAAGTTTTGCTAAAATTGGCCAGAGAAGCAGAAAATTAGAACTCAAAAATATCAGTTTTTTTTTTTTTAAATGGCTTTTAAATCATATTGAAATTGCTTAATCACTTCTCTTTCCTTAATTTACCTCTGACTGCAGAAGGCAACAAAAGGCAACTAGGGCCTTGTAGGCAGAGGAGAAAAATAGTCCTCTTTTGAAAAACCTCAGCCAAAAAATATAATTTGAGAAAGATGTAGTTTTCATAGGGAAACAATGAAGGTAAGCATATATTAAAGATAAGTAGTAGATTCTAAAGGACAGATTTAATATATTACCACTTCCTGAACAGGAATAAGCTCATATGCATTTTTTTCTCAGACCTTGCTAACTTCTACAGAACTCTGTCTTGGGTGTTAATAAATGGCAACGAATCATGACTATTTGTTTACAAGCAACTCTGGTGCCCAAGAGTACTGCGATACAGATTTATTACACTATTTTTCAATGGGACCCCTGCTTTTCAAAATGGTTTTCTGGCTTTTCCCAGAAGAGAAGGCTAACGATACTAGTATAATTGGCTGATTTAAGGGTTTCAGTAGTCCAAAATCTATTTTGCTATTGAACGTGTCTTTCATCTTTCTGAAAAACACAGGCTTTTAATACAGGACACTAGAAAAGAAAAACTAGGATATTTCATCTGAGCTGTCTGTGTAATTTAACTTAGTTGCTGGTTTAGGTCGATGATTCCTGGAGTGCACACTTTCCAAAAGATAAGCAGTTCACATAAGAATCCCTTTTTATATGGTTTCATATTGTCAAGAAAAATAGTCATTTTAAAATGAAAAAAATGGAAAAATGGCAGAACTGAAATGAACTCTTCCCAGTGACTGTCAAATAGAAAATCAGGCTTTCATTAATCACTGAATTCATTTAACTGAAAGAGTTATTCCCAAGAAATTATCACCTGCTCGAGTGGCTCCAGAGGACGGCCACAGAAATGATCAGTGGGCTGGAATATCTCCCATAAGAGGACAGACTCAGAGAGTTGGGATTATTTAGTTTATAGAAAAGAAGGCTCCAGGGAGACATTATAGCAACCTTCCAGTAGTCAAAGGGGGCCTACAGGAAAGCTGGGGAGGGACCCTTTACCAGGCAGTGTAGTGATAGGAGAAGCGGTAATGGCTTTAAACTGAAAGAGGGTAGATTCAGATTAGATATGAGGAAGAAATCCTTTACTGCGAGGGTGGTGAGGCACTGGAACAGGTTGCCCAGAGAAGTTGTGGATGGCCTAATCCTGGCAGTGCTCAAGACTAGGTTGGATGGGGCTTTAAACAACCTGGTCTAGTGGAAGGTGTCCCTGTCTGTGGCTAGGGGGTTGGAACTAGCTGGTCTCTAAGGGCAAACCATTCTGTGGTTCTACAATTCCATTATTCTAAGTCACTATCATGATAATAAAGTACAATTAGGTCTACTGATCTCCTAAACCTGTCCAAAAGCCCACTGAAAGTGATGTGAACTTTTAAATCAGATTCAGAAATAACAGTACTAAGCAGATGCTACAGGTCTGGGGAGTGTTGCTGTTGTCAGAGCCCTTAGAAGATCTTCCCAAAAGGACAAGAGGGAAGCTAATCCAAACGGTTTTAGGGCTTCTCATGAACAATGTCTTAATGATACATGGCTACAGAGGAAATCAAGTTAAATTATCTGCAACAAGATGGAGTCAATCTGATTATTTCTCTGCTTCAAGATGATTTCTTAGCATTTTGACTGTGTGGTGCACACAACAGAAGAAAAAGTATACTTCAGATAGAAAATAGAGGTAAAATTAATGAGTAGTTCTTTGGGGATAGTTAGCAATTCAAAACAAGATGAAGCTGTTTGACTGCATGTCTAAGCAGATAATTCTTTCAAACATGAGGCCCCATTTATTCCATTATAGGCTGAAAGAAAATAATATTAGTCTGAAAACCACATGAAAAATAAACTTCATTTTTAGTGAGACTCCATATTAACCTAATTGTCTAGGCAATAGTAACTAGGTAAGAAGTACTGTGACAATCGATCCTTACCTTAACTCATCTTTTCCTAAGCTATCACTAAAAAGCTAATTACTTCTGATACTTTTCCAGACAGAGTTTTAGGTATCTGTAAACACACTCAGGCATACACAGGAAAGCAGTTAGCAATGAGTTAAATAATCAGAAAGCTTACTTAGATTCTTCTGCGTTCCAGGTAAATAAAAGTCTTCCCTATCAGACTAGGAAATACTGTAATTACCTGTATCTGCCAGAGGAGTATTTAAATCTTGTGATGAAATGACTTAGTATTTTTCAAGTGCTAAGACATGTACCATTGTTATTTTGAGAACTGCTTAGGGCATAACCAAAAATTATATGGAATTTGCAGTATTTTGTTATATTTTTTCTCATTTAAAAAATTTCACAATTTCTGTGTAACTAAATCAATACTTTCTAACAGTTTTCCAATGCTTGTATTTTTTTTTTTTCAGATTTATAAGATCACCTCTTATTCATTCTCATACAATGGGTTGATTTGGGGAAACCAGTTATCTCTAATGCTTTTATGAAATTGCAATATCATTGATGGACTCAATATGCAGTAATTCAGCCCTAGGCTGAATATTATTTGAGAAAAAAAGGTAAGAAATCATTATCGTTGACAGCAGAGCTTTGCCAGGCCTTTTGGAATATTGGACTGGAATGTCTGATCTAAAAAAAAAAAAAAAAAAAAAAATAAAAGAAAACAATTTCACCAATGTTATCTGCAAAGACAAGTCGACAAGTCTATATAAACTAAAAAAAATACAAACCAGAAAAGTCTGGATCAAGATGACAATAAAAAAGGAGCTTGAAAGAAAAGTGGAAAACAAGTGTGCAGACTTTTTGAAATAGATGAACTCTGTCGGATCATGGGACAAAGGTCAAAGCAGGCTGGTTGAAAGATAAGGTCATAACACCTCAGCTTTCAGAGGAGTTGCTATCAGGGAAAATACCCAAAAGAAACAGTCTGGAAACTTGAATGGACACTAGCACATGCCAGGAGGAGCAGTCCACGTCAGTTAAGAAAGCAGTAGGTGCTGACGTGAATTTACTTGTACCTCTTCATTTAACCATGTATACCCCATAATACTGAAGCTCTGAGAAAAGCTGGATTTAAGCAATGAGGAAGACTGAAGGATGAGTTTGAAGTTTAGTGGCTCGACGGTTCTGATGTCGACTTTCACGCAAATCATGGATCTGGAAACAAGTAGGAATATTCTGTATAATGCTATACTTCTAAAATGGAGTGTTCTAGGTTAACACAGTTATATAGGTTCTGGACAATTACCAGTTTAGGGAGACAGGCATCTCCTGAATGAAACTCAGCCCCTCTACATTGATTGGTGCCCTGGGTTAGGTTGTAATGAGCTGCCTTCTGGAAGTGTCTGTCTCTCCCCATTAACTACAGAATGCAATCAGCTAGATAAGGTTAGATACCAACCTATTATGTTAATTTAGGTGAGGTGAATCCTAGACTGGAAGGCAGTATTGGAATTGCTGAGACCTGGAAAATTTGAAGGAGCAGCAATTCCCCATGTGTGCCCCAAAACACTCTGTGATGAAACACTCAGTCTAATGAGCAACCAGTGTATTGCCTAAACTATAAGATGCTATCACAGTGGTAGTAATTTTTTCTTACTTGTATTCTGATTATATTTCTCACACGTTATTCTCCTTATCTCTCTCTTCTCATTACTGAAAAATCTATTTGAACACTGGCAAAGTTTCTGCCCTGCTCCAGTCTTTCAAGATTGATTTCACACAGAGAAACTCCCTACAAAAGAATGGGAAAAATTACCTGAAGTATCTATTCAGATTTGGAGTGGCAGAAAAAGAGGAGAGTCCTAGCATGAGTCCATCACATAATTCAGCAGTGGTCCTGCCAAAACCAAATGGAAAGTAACTCAGATAGACATACTTGAAGAGGCACAGAAACTTTTTATGTTTGTGTACCACATTTTACAGATGTCTATTATCAGCCTTAAAGGACAAACTAAATCATTATTTCACACACTTGTCAGTTTTAAAGAATGTAAAGTTACTGAATTTTCTATGTGGACTCAGATTGCTATTATTTGCTGAAACTTTGGATCATTAATCACATGTTAGCTTTAAAAAGCTGTTCTCTGTCATAGAGTGAATCAGATGTCAAAGTTAAATTTGACTCAGATTCGTAACTAACCAGTAGGCATGTGGAAAAATTATTGCATCCAATGTGTACATATGCAGTAGGTACCTGAAAGTCCCTGAAACCCGGTTTCCCACATCTGCTTATTTTTTCTTCAGACCCTGAAGAATGTTTATGGAACTGAACCTTTTTGATCTTTACAGCTCTTCTCTTTCCTTGAAGTTGGTTCGGGGGAAGGCCATTGTCCCCTGTTTATAATTGGTCTCTGGTGTGTGAAAGTCTGAATTAGCCTGATCCAGCTCAAGTGAAAGAAAATGTAGGAGCAAAATATCTGAACTGTTGCATAGTCTTCATGTAAGAAAGTCGGCGTTTTGCACTTCATATTTCTTCCTGGACTGCTGCCTTTTCCCTGGGGAGGCATGAAACAGGACATTGACTTAAACAGATGGTTGCTACTTCTGAATTATTTAGCAGCTAAATCAATGAGAAGATTCTGCTGCCATGAGAGGAAAGAGTTTGCTGGAAGCATTCCTCCTCCTCCTCCTTCTCCTTCTCCTGTTAGAAGTGGCCAGGAACAGCTGGCTATTGGCAGCATCAGAGCCTGTAGGGGTGGAAGTGGAGGATGCAAAAGTGAAACCTGGATTTTAGAGTTACTAAAGGAGAGCTGTCTTACATAAGAAATATGTTTCTCCTCTTCAGATGATCTTTCATCCAGTTAGGTACTCACCTATGGTTACTAGGTAGGGTTAATGGGATAGGAGGATTAAGAAAAAAAAAAGCAATCCAGCTACTTAGCCTGTGTAGCCTGTAGCTTTGGAGTCTACGTAAGATGTGCTCAGATCTCATTTTTGAAACTCTGTGAGACCACAGGCTAATTGCTTTGAGCTATCAGCATAGTTTACAGACAATAACTCAGGAGAAACACTGGAAGGCCAAATTTCTCCATGTAATCCCTGTTTGAGATACAAGTGTATAACCCATTGCAATGCCCAAATATCTTCCTACTCTCACAAGAAGGAACACTCCTTACTGTCAGTGCCATCAGACTTTAAAAGCCTGGTCTTGCCTTGACAAATAGAATCTTCAAGCAAACATCATGCTCAGCAGGTCCAACCCCAGCTTCCCAACCTTCTAATTTTGAAAACAAAGGTGAAGCTTTGATCAGAGTCAGAGAGATAAAAGCTTCTCTTCAGTCCTCCAAATGTGTTTTATTGGTCGAAGGCGTGACTTAGAGCCGATAGTGATGGTAACAGCTGGTAGTGGAGGAAAAATACCTCTTCAGGGTAAGGTCCCGGCCGTGACCGCTGGCCAGCTGCAGCCCGGCGGGGCGGGGAGGGGGCGCTGTCCGTGGTGCTGAAACGCCGCGGCACTGCCGGGGCTCGGGCTGCCCGAACCGCACCGGCTCCCGCGGCCCCACATCAGCCCCCGCGCCCCGCGGCAGCGCGGAGCAGCTCACACCCCAGGGCGCGCATCTGGAATGCACTGCACACTGTGAGGCAAGCAGGTGTTTTTTTCCGGGCTTGTAACCAACCCTCATTCCTGGTTTCTCTTTAACCAAACAACCCAAGGATCCATCAGCTGTTGGGCTGACTGCTAAGTAGGCTGTGCACAATGGCATATACTTAATAGGTCATGAGGGAAATAAATAAATGAATAAATCAATAGAAACAAACCCCTGTACTGCCACCCACTGGGGGGTGGGGGGTGGGGGGGTTGGGGGCTGGAGGAAGCAACCCAGGAAAACATATATGTAGCTTATTGTGCTGCTGGACTCAAAATCAAGCCTGGACAGAGGCCACACACAGAAATAAATTATGACCAGTTCAGCAGTATCATGCTTCCACAAATGTAGAAATGCATTTTAATATAAAACCCCTGACATTCTATGTATTCATGTTCATGAATAAGACCACCTTTAAATGTTTGAAACTAAAGACCATTTTATAATCTTTTAGTGCTGCTAGGTCTAGGATAGGAAGAATCTCAAGGCACCTCTGTGCACATGTGAGAAAACTCAGCCTGTATTGGCATATTATCATACAGCTACAAAATCTGAATTGCTGTGTAAAACTGATCTTCTGGATCAATCATGTATGATGTAACTTTCTAGTTAGTACCCCGATAAAATGAAACAGAGGTTAAAACTTTTAGCTGGCTAGAAAGTGGTAACTTTTCCTTATGGGATTTGCTGCATTCATATCAAACAGGCATATAGCAATCTTTTTATTTGTTGACATTCTGCAATCTTTTTGACCTTAAATCCTAACACAAAATGTGACTTTAAAGTTGTGGGAAGAGCTTGTGCCAAATACTGGAATGAGAGATGCTTGGAAGTACAAATGAGCAGACTAAAGACATGCAGTTCTGGGTATGGAAAGCATAAAGACAAAAATCTAAGTATCATTGTATTATTAATTCATCTGCCTTAAAATTAAGCCAGCCTACACACTTTTTCTTTCTAATTGTAGAAAAATGAGGCTGTTTACCTCCTCACAGTAATGATTTATTATTCATAATGAACAAATCAGTAACAACTGAAATCTGGTGTTAAGGGAAGGAAGCACCATAAACACAAATGACCTTTTGGCACCCAGTTCCTTAATGTAATGAAAAAATTGCATAGCTTTAAATATTACCACAAGATACAGCCGTTGCTATACACCAAAGTAATTAAGTACATTCTGAATCTCACTAAACTGGCACACAAATTGTTTGGAGATAGGATGTATTGATATAGCTGCTTATAATAGTCAAGTTTACACTGAACAAAGGGATAATAAATCAGTAAATGGCAGAGAACACATAGCTTCTCTGCAAAAAAACTTCAGTTAGACAGCACATGGAAATAATGTATGTGCAAATATAAGCCACCAATTTTATTAACTATACATTTCCTTGTTAACTTGTTTTCATGTTGTTTGTTTAAACAAGCTGGCCACAGATCCAGGTGATCTGACTTTCCAACTGACTCCAAAATATATCATTAATTAAAGCACTTTGCTTCTTCCTATTATTCTTTCATTATTGTAATGTTATGTAAATTATTTTCATTAGGTTGTAATGCTTTCCTCTGCAAATCTGCCTGGGGCAGAGAATTCTTTGCTTCATTTTGCCCTAGATTATTTCATCAACTTTGCAGGGCTTCAGCATACCTCATTGACTCTAAAAGTTGAAAGTGAAACGTAATAGTAGAAGTTCTCCACTAAGATTTTCTGTCACATATAAGCAAAGAAAAACCAATCTGCTTTTGAAGTGCAGTAGCCTGCAACCCACTAAAAAATATGGACGGTTCTGAGGTTACCTAGGTATTGCAAACAGAAGCCAAAGAGACATGGCCTTGTGTCTGGTAAGCAGAATTCTGCAGAAACAGTCTCAAGAATTCTTTTGGAGGCATTGAGACTACAAACATAACTATTAGATAGGAAGTACTAAATTCTTGTTACACAGGCACTAGGAAAGCGACTTGCTTAATTCCCCAGTTTTGTTTAAGATTCACTTACAAGATCAAATTTAATTATGTAGATTTAGGCCTTAATTGTGTAAGACTGTAGGCAGCCTTACTGCTGTCTAGCTGAAATCTCCACAAACTAGGAAAGAGGTAGGCTTGTGTGTATCTCTAGATGTGGGTGTATGCACATGCATCTAGTGATGAGCTTGAAGCTCTTGCAAATAGGAAGTTTCCCCCTAGAAATAAAATTGAGTTAAAGCAAATGAAAACCAATGTGATCTTTCCTTTTTGTCACTCATTATAAATATAATATTTTTTAAGTTTAAGCCATGATTTTTGAGCAGGGTTAATCTCTAAAGATTATAAGAGAATTTACAGACCAAGAAACAGGCATTTTTCGTGTTCCAAACACTCTGAAAACACCAAGGTCTGCAGTTACTGGAAGAAGCAATAATTTCAATTTGGAAGTATCTTTTTCAAGTAGAAGAATGGCAGATATAAGCCCAGGAGTGCAGATGTCCAAGAAAGATGTAATACCCTCCAAAGGTCTGACATGAATCGTTCTGTTGTACCACTGATGCACTGACAGCCATCCTTCTTCATGGCCTTCATTCTTTTTTATGTAAATCATTAAATGCAGAAGCAAAATTTCAGAGTTCATTGAGGGCAAAGCAGTTTTTTGTGTTAATGTAGTAAACATCCTTAAATTTATTCAAAAATCTAAGTATTTGCCTAATAACTTCTATGAAAGTAAAAATGTAGTGGACCACTAATTGTCCACACCACTGAATATGTCCAGCAGCCTGCAAAACTGTGGTGGTTGCATGATACAGTACAAGCTCAGTGTGGCTGGGGCTGTTGCAAAAAAAAAAAAAGTAGGACAATAGAGAGAACTAATTTTAAACTATGGTCTGCCAGATTTACTTATATCTCCGTTAGGACAGCTGCCAATATTTTGACATTGTGACAAACAATCAAGGGAAAAGTTCATACAGATTCCATCAGCCTTTCTCCCACAGGCATGGGTGAATGGGTACAGTCAGGCTAAGGACTTAGGAAGTGAACATCTTGGGTATGTGCATATACCCCTATATGACTGAATCTAAGATGATTATGTATTCCACATATATGTGCACATAGACATGCCAAAGGATATATACTGTCTCTTTTCCAAAGAGGAAATGGATGAAACCCAGCCTATATCAAGGCTTCCACATTTCTATTTTGATCACCAAATATGCATGTCATCTTCACGTACGTAGACATATATGCACATTAAATATATATATATATATATATACACACACATATGTATGTATTTATGTAAAGTGATCAAAGTCATAAGGGGAAAGACATGCACACACTTGATTCAGAGATATCACTTTCCAGTAGCAAACTATTTCATGACTCTTTAATGAAAAAGGTGGCCTGCTATCAGTTAATAATATTGCCACCCTCATGGTGCAATATAAAATATGAAGGTCTTACCATCATTGTCCTTTTTCAAAACATTTAAAATGCTCTTATTCTGTCAAATACATTTTTTTCAGGTATATAGCTGAAGCCAGTTTTCATGCAAATAGCCTAGTGGTTTATGCTATTTCACGTGACAGAATCAGCTCATCCATGTTCCATTTCATTTTCTTAGCTAGGTGACCATGGCAGAGAAGGACATTGTCCCCAGGGGTTGTCCAAAGGAGTCTCTTTCTTGTCCTTGCCACAGCAATTTGCAGACCCTTGGGGAGGACAAACACTCTGCTGCCCTTTGCAAATGTTTTCAGTGTGTTCTTCCACCTGTAGAGAGAGAGAGGGCTCTGCAGGGCTCCAAGGCTAGGTCATCTGAGGTATGCCACTCTTCCTTCTGGAAGCTCCTAATTGGTCTTTGCCACCCAAAAACAGAAGAGCAATTTGTTACAAAGAAGAACAAAGGAGATAAATGGCTTTTTGTATCATCTGCCTTTGTTACACAACTAGAGCACAAGCCTTAATGTTTAAGTGACTTTTATTAGAATTTCAGCTAATAAAAAGGGAGATTTCATAACAATATTGCTAAGATGTTAGAAAAATGCGTTGCATTCTAAACCACTGGTTTAGAATTCTGGTTTTGTGCAATATTGACAGTTTGACATTCAGAGCTTGCTGGTATGACACTCAGACAATGAAACACTCATCTGTCTCTGAGTCAGACAATGTCATCTGTGCAGAAGGTTTCATTTGTGTGTGTCATCTGGATCCACTCTTCATTCCCTTCTATATTACTTAGCTAACCACCTCATTAACATTAGGTTGTCCTCACAAAAATAGGGAAGCATGATTATGATTGTTTTACAGGTAGGAAACAGAAGTAAAGAAAATTGTAAGTGATATGCCCAAGCTGGCATAGAAAATTAAGGCAGAAACCAGAGGACTTGAGCCCTAGCTGAGTGTCTCACCTCCCAGCCACCAATTCTCCATCTTAAAGTGATGTCCCACTCTTTGGAAAGCTGAATATCTGAGCATCCAAGAGTTTGTAAGTAGCCGCTAGAATTCACAGCCAAGGGAAAGAAAAGGTCACACAAAAACGGCAAAGCAGGACCTGCACGACAACGCTGATCAAATGCAGAAAATAATTCTTCAATTCACTGTCCCATGTCATATCATCCTTTGATATATTGAAGCAGTGTTATTAAGCTTGTCAATTATCACCATTAAAGGTTGGTTCCTTCAGTTTCAGCAGTGAGAGGAAAGAATCATTTACAGTCCTACTTTAATTATTAATTGGAAAGGATGCTATTAATGGCCCTTTTCCTCCTTGTGAAATGCATGTGCTAAGTCATACTCTGGACCCATGCTAAGTATAATAAAGAAAAAAATATTCATTTTTCTGAAGTGAGGCACATACAAATGCAGACATTTTATTTCTTTGAAGAACACTGAGCAGATAGTTCTGGCACAGCAGAATAGGAGCTGGCTTCTAGTCCCATTACATAGAATAAGTTTCCAAAAAATTCCCTGATTTCTCTCTCATTATTTCAAGCTAAGACAATATAGCGGAAAAAAAATGTTTTTCTAAATATTTGCTCACATTTTGCTTTGGTATGATTGCTAGCAGCTTATATTTCTTTTGTTCAAATGTTTGTATGATCAAATTGTGCTGGCACAAATGTTGGTGGAAAACAGATTTTGAAGTCATATGCACAAGTATTCATAGAAACTGAATATTCTGTCCTCCCACATGACAAGTTACTTTAGAAATGTTCATTTATCAGTCAAATCAGAGCATGGAATTAGCATCACATGATTTATCTCACCTATTGCTACCAGGCAAAACAACTAGAATATGAAATATTCTGAGAACCAGTCACAGGCAAGCCACAGATTAAAAATTCTGATCACAAATACATTGATTTAGTAATTGTAAGTAATAAAGAAATCCTGAAAAGCATGATCTGCTTGCAAATATCCTTTCAGTAGCCAAGCAGTACATTGGTTTTGTGAATTATTCATCCAAATCTCATAAATATGTATTTTACAACAGCAGGGTATACTAATCCATAACTTCTCCTAATAACCTGAATTAAATATGAACTGTAAATAAAAATTTTAAGAGGTTTTGTGCCCTTTTTATGCTTTTGTGATCAGCAAAATTTCAAAGGGCCTTCTGAATTTTAAATTTAGAAGTATCATCAAGTCTAGGCTTGATTTTGTTCAAAGGCTTGATGAGGCTTTCAGAAGTGTAGTTGAAATGTTTCCTTACATTGATTGAAGGGCAATGAGAAAAGATGCTAAGTCTTTAAACACTTACACTTTACTTTTGAGTGCTTATTTGCTGGAGTTCAGTCAGAGAGAAATGGTGAAGCAAGATATGTGAAGCAAAGCTATATGGCATGTGAAATAAAAACTCAGAGTGCATTGGCTACCTCCTTTTCCCATCTCTTCACTGAATGTCAACCAGCTACACGAACATTATGAACTAAGCACCAGCATCTGACCTGAAATACAGGCACTCCCTTGATGGGATGCATGTACACACCAGGCTGTGTCACCCAATGGCTCTGTGATTTCCACCTGAAGCTGCATACGTGTGCACATGCTGGAGCTTTGGTTGTGTTGTCTCCTTGCATGACTTGTGTGCATTTGTGCATACATGAGTGTGTGTGTACCTGTGTGCAGGACCAGGGTCATGTATCCATATAAAGAACGCTTGCATTTTGCTGCTGTGTTGTCTGGCCACATCCAGTAAGGTAACAGCAACTGCTGGGCCCCTGGGGAAAACTGGCACCAGAAATTTGTCTGCCAGGTTTGTAAAACTTGTAGTCTAAATGTCCCCAGGAGTTCGTTGAGGAATAAAGCATGGAATTAATTGGATTTGTTTTTTCTTCTGGCAGTCAGTGTAGTGTGTAAACTGTTGCACAAGCAAGGAAATCACAGTTTTGGCAGGTAACCACATCATATAATTCACCATAAAAACCTTTGGCTCCACAATACCTATTATAAATTGTTCTGAAAAAAAATTGCCTGAATGTTATAGACCTCCCCCATCTCAGTACCTTTCTGGACAGTTTAATCCAAAACCATCAGGTAAAACCTTGCATTTTAGTGTAATTGTTTCTTTCCCTTTTTTTAGTATTTACTAACACATACATATATGTTCATTTCAGAGAGCAATCAAATTCCCTCCCAGTCAGAAAAATCCACAGCTGAGACAGAATCTAAGTTTTTGGGCCAAGATGAAGCTCCGGTAATGTGGTACACTTATGCACCATGTTTAGCAGTTAGGAGGTTACTATGGTGACAGAGTAATTTCAAGGTAGGGTTTGAGAGCTACCTAGAAAATATGCAGCTTCGGCTTATCTTTTCAGGTAAAAGCCTGCTGATGGCTGTTCACTCCGATTCTTCCTAAAACATAAAAAAACCCTGTCCTCATCGTAAAGTGCCAAAAACAATTATGTGAGATTCCAAATTGCTACTGAAAGCTCTCGAAAATCACCATAACCTTTCTTTTTACAGTCTTTTAAATCCATACAAGTAATTCCTAATTCCCCCCATCCCCTCAGCCACAGAAAAGTGTCTGCACATGAGAATTGAAGTCTTTATGCCTAGTTTGTATTTCAGTGTGTCACAGTTTTCAGAATGCTTTGGGATCTTTTTCAAAATGAAGCTGCTGTGTCAATGCAAAAAAAAAGTAAATTATAAAATCAAAGCTGAAATTACAGGGAAACATGATAGTCCTGCTGTAAAAAGGATCTTGCAGCAATTTAATACAATATTCTTTGCCTGTGAGGAAAAGAAGACAGTACTTCATGTCAAAATATCATATTCAGATATCTTTCATTTCAAAAAGCACAACAAAAATACTCAGATGTAGCCTAAATCACACATCCTTAGTTGTATACATATACATTGTAGTAAAAATTTTAGTGTAAAAAGATAGCCACTGTTTATTTATGACATATTTGGTTCCATTTTAAGGACACTGTATGCCAGTCAGAAGAAGGAATTAAGTTTATCTGCCCTGACGTGCACTGTTGTGCTGACAATGCTGAAGGCACTGGTGATAAATTGAGGCAAAAGAGATGCCTCCAAATTAGATCCATATTAGAATTTTTCTTTATGAAGAAAAAGAGAAACCCTGTTATTTATCAAAGCGGGGGAAAAGGATTTATACAGCAAGGAGGTAAATTTTATTCTGGGTTTTGAATTGGTTATCACTAACAATGGAAGATGCTAAAATTCACCATTTTGAAATCCCATTCTTAATATTCTGTCTTGCTTGATAGTTTGGTATACCTTTACATTATAGTTGGTCTATACTCTGGAGGCAATTAAACAGCTGTTCTTCTTTTGAGGACCTATTATTAAAAATAATGGGAAAGAGCTGTAGAATATAAGGCCATTGGCTGAAAGGAACGTTACCTGCAGAAAGACAGAATGTGACACTTCTGTAACTCCTCGAGTCATTCCCATTCCAAGAGCCTAGAAGGAAAGAAGTGTTTTATTGTGTGTATGAAAACAGCTGGTGCTCTGTTGCACCTTCCTTAGGTCTAACGTTGGTTTGGTTGAAAGTTTTGGGGCACAATGCCATTTCTAAAAGTTTAGCCAGGGTATGTGTGGAGAAGAGAGAATTTTCACTAAGTATTCCCATTCCATCAGCCACCTGGGTGCACAAGAACTGCTATATTGTGTCAGACAAAGGAATCATCTAGGCCCACATCCTTGTCCTGATATCAGCTAAGCATAGATACTTAGGAAAAGGCACTAAGAAAAGATAGTTTGTCGTTACTGTTCTTAGAAGCCAAGCTCTTAATCTGGAGCTACTTTGGAATAGTTTTGAATGTCCTATAATGAATCTGTCCTTCAGAAATACGATTAAAACTATTTCTAGCTCTTTACAGCATCACATGTTAATGATCTATAGGAACTCTTTCCCCAGCTCCACAAAGTGAAATATGAAGTAGTGTTGATTTTCTTCTTAACCTCAGTTTAACACTGGCTCTTTCTAGTCAGCTCTTGTAACTAAAACAGGTTTCAAGCAGATAAACACTATGAATTCACACCTCTCAGCTGAATAAGATCCTGATGTATGAGACTCACTTGACATGAAGCCGTGAGGCTGTTGGATGGCGCCTGAACATGGCATGACACACTCCATATCATGGCATGGTCTTGAGACCCAGGTGTATCATGGCATGAGGCAGGGAACAGTTCTGCAGCTGGGTGGGTAAGTGCTTTCTACCAGTACATGGTCCTGATTATAGAACAGTCCTGTTCAGCCATTCTCGTCTGGGGCTCTTGGCACAAGGGTATGGCAGACAGGTACATGCTGAACACACACATCTGGTCTGAGGGGTCCTGAGGAAGGACAGAGTCTGGGGACCTGCATGGAAAATGTGCTGGATCTATGGACTGCTACAGGGGAGTGTGAAAGGGGGTAAATTGTGCTGTCTCACACTCAGCATGCAAGACTTGATAGCTCTGTGAATCTGCTGACAGAAGTGCTCTGTAAGAACATGGAAGGGGTATAACCCTAACAGCTGCATGGAACTGGGGTTAACAGTCAAAAATTTAATGGTCATATAAAAAAAAAATGATATGGATGCTAAGCGAAAATATTTCTACTTACATGTGAAATGATGGAGGGTTTCTGAATAAAGTTGTTCTCTATTCAGTTTGTTGTCTTCTATCAGATCCCCTACAAAATCCTAGTACCTGGGTTTTCTCTAGAATGTCCTTTCCTCAAACTATTTCTGCATATAGAAAGAGCTTTTGAATAGATATGTATTATAGTAATAATGTAACTAAATATATCATCCACCCATACACTTGCAATTGACTTTCCTCTAAAGCTGGTCTTTTCTCCATAGCTTCTGCATCTAATTATCATCAATTTCAGCTCAGGCAGGAAATGATATAACAATGAAGAGATCAATTATGTTAGCAGCAAAAGGGAAAAAATCAGATTAGTAAACTGGGAATTTTAGGTGGAAATTTGATCTTTGGGACATGTGCTTAGAGGAACAATGCACAAAACAGAACTTATCTGGTGGAAAACAAATTGAATTCAGTATAACAAAGTGTCAGAGGCTTCTGTAACTGAACTGTCAGAGTAATTAATTTCCATCCAATACCTGACAATAGCAAAATGTCCTGTATAAAATATGCTTAAGAGGAAACAAGGAAAGTGATAATACACTGATCTCAAAGAGAATGATGTCATTCTCTGAGGATATGGCTTGTTTTGTTTTACAGCAATACTTCAGCAGAGTCAAACATAATGATTTATTAACACAGAAGAAGTACCCCTGGCAGGCATAGTTAATATTTTAGTACTGCAGGCGATGGAATGTGACAGTTTCACTTGTTGCTCTGACCTTTATTTTCCTTTGTACCATAATTTCCTAGAACTTCCATTTATCTGGAGAACATGCAATTAGAAAGATACTTTTAGATAAGCCACAATCATTTCTCACAAAATTTTAACACCATTTTTTTCTAAATGAAGCTGCTTCTTCGCAGTGCACACTTCAAAACAGTTCAGAGTAGTTCACTGAGTACAATAAAGACCTTAGACAAGATACATTAAAAGATACCAATTAGTAAGCCGACAATTTTAGACTAAAATTTTATTTTAAAACATTTCAGTATTTCAAGGAACACTGCATACCAAAAAGCACAGATATAACCATGATGAGAGAAAATATTCATTTATATCTTTAAGTGAAAGAAGAAGAAGCACCTGAGTGACAACTTCATTAAATTTGAATACCTTGTCTCTAACTTCTGCTGTAAAAGCTTCAGGAGCAATTAATTTCCCTGCTACCGGTAACGATAACATATCATGGAACAAGAAACAAGAGAACTGAAAACAAAACAGGCAGGGTATGCTAATTCAGGAATCTGAAGAGCTAAATCTGATTTTGATAATATGTAAGGTTGTTTTTACCTTCTTTCTCTACTACTATTTCATCATCTTCCTTCAAAATTACAACTTATTGGAAAACAGAGGTATTTTTTCTTGTCAGGTCTGCATAATATTTTAGTTTCTTGTAGAGCTGGGTATGACAGTCTCATTACCTCCACGTAGTGATCTTCACTTTTTCCTTTGCATCCCCATGTCTGAGAGGTAACTGCTGGGTTTTTTGCAACAGGAGATCACCATGTAACTGAATTTACCAGAAATATGACTTCAATTTTCTCACATGGCTTTTCCAGAATCGTATTTTGTGGGGACAGTAACTGCAATAGCCCAGCATGTTCAGGTTCACTGCTGAATAATCTAGTGAGATCTGCATGTATCTATGTTCTAGAACCACAAAGCAGGCAAAGTTTTGTTTGAGTGAGATCTGCCTAAGCTTTTGCATTACACTGACACGCTTCCATTCTCCTCCCTTTAGACCCAGCTCACTCTTCCCTGTGCATGCCAGGAGCCCTGTGCAAGCCTTCTGCTTTACCCCATGATTTCTCTTCTACCTTTTCCCTGCAGTCTTTGAGAGGGGATTTTTCTCCCTCCTCAGCTGGTGATAAAGTCCCAAGGGCAGCAGTAAACTTCTCCCCTCCGAGAGGGTCCCACCATCCCAGCAAGCCACATCACACACATCGCTTACAAACAGACAACAAGAAAACCAAATACACCACACCAGGGCTACAGCACATTAGAGCTATTTCCAAAAAGATAGCATTGTTTATTTGCCTCCCCAGAGAACCTCCAATCTGAAGTGGTGATAACCTCTATTTATCAAAACTGCACTCCAAAAATCTCAAGACCAAAACTCAGTTTGGCTAGCAAAAACCTGACAGTGGGGGGCCGTGATGAAATTATCTCATCAGTATTAAACATTTTATGAAGCCAGAAGAACTGAACTCAGAAGAAAAACAAACAGGTAAGATCCATGCAGGCTAACTTAGACTGGGGAGGCAGGTTGATAAATTGCATCTGGAGTCACAGGAGAGAGATGTACTCCTCCGACAGATGAATCAGAGCACTTACAGTTAGGCTGCTGCTCTGAATCACTCTCTGCAGGTATTTTTCTTTATTCACATGGAAGAGGAGCCTCAGAAAACCACCTCACCTAAACCAAAGCAAGTGCCAGTGCATTGAACAGTCTGTTCAGGTCTTTCAAAGTTGATAAATAGTACGCATAAACACAGCTAAGTCTTCTCAAATCACTAAAAGTAACCAGGAACTTCACTTTTATTTTCAAAAGTACAGTTAAGGGCAATGAGGGTTTAATTCCTAAATGTCTACTGGCTGATTTTAAAATGTTGCTATAATGACGTTCCTCTGAAAAATACCACCTTGAGAAAAGAAGCCTTCTGATTAAACTTCACGTCAATGAACATGTTTGTGTAGCCAAAGTAAGAGTAAGATCTGGAACAAAAAACTCCTATGTTAAAGAGGTTGACAATTCAAGTCTGGCACTGTTGAGAGTTTACTTGGCATCACACAAAAGCAAACACAGTGAGATCGCAAAAGTTAGCAGCTAGCCATAAACATTTATAGGTTGAAACTGAAATCTTGAATTGTTTCTGTAAATTAACTAAATAAGCCATTATATTTTGCACTTGCTTAGTATTCTGAATGTTTTTAAGTTATAGTTTCATGCCCAGCAGATAGGATTATTTTCTAGAGACAGAAAAGACTACTTTTTAAAAAAACATATATTTGCATTGTGTTTACACAGTACAGATTTAATGATGAATTTGTGGCCATACTTAGTATCTGATCAGTCCAATGTGCCCAAAGACTGAAAACATTCCCAAACAACAGAGCAGGCACCAACAGTGTAGAAGTAGTCATTAAATAGTTTTACGCAAAGGACAGGTGCTTCTTTGCTTGTCTCCATTAATTCCTAACTAACCAGCAACAGCTGGTTAGCCAGACTTGAATTATGACCTATGTGTTAAAACTTTGCTCCATTACACAAATCAGTTTGAGCAAAAGTAGAGTAACTTCATTGTAGACTAAAATTGTAAGCAGTGTGTTTCCACTGGCCTTCCTAAGTGTCTGGTATTCATGTTAAAGAAGATGTACATGGTAAAATAGTGAAGAATTGAAGTCAGTATTGTGTATTATAGAAATAAAATTTCAGTGCTGTTCATTGGGCAGAAAATAAGGATGTTAGATGCTGTGAGGAGTTCTACGCCAATAATACTCAAGACTTGCAGTGTTCACTTGTCTGATTTTCTATTAAAACTAATGGTCTCTCTTCTCAGAAGTGTGCTTAAAGGCAGTTGTGGAGAAGTAAAACTACTGTGTTAATTTCTCACCCTGCTACAAACATCCAGGCAAACTCGGCTTCCAGATCACACTATATTGTAGTGCAGTTCCCTCCTGCCGATATGTATTGTGGGCACTGCTTCAGTTTCCAGCACAGGAATACGGGGAATGAGGAATAGGATCTGGCAGAGAAAGCTGATAGAACTGGTAGAAAAAGGACCCCTGAAGTGGCAGTCTGGAAATCAAGGTACTGCTACCTCCTTGTTAAGATTCAGGCTGAATCCTTTTAAGAGGATCATAATTCCCAACTTCCTTTACCCCATACATTCATATGTACCTAGTCTTATTTTAAACACCTAAACCCAAGCTGCAACATCACTCTCCAGCTGCCACCCAGGAGAGTCTCTCAGGCTTTTTGGGAGAAGCTGATTCATTCCAGTGCATCCTGAATGGAGTGACAGAACCTGCTACAACAGAGAAAAGGGACAGGCCTTTGTGAACACAGAAAAACATCAGGGTTGGGGCTCTATGTATTGTTGGGGTTTTTTGAAGCCAAATATGGATGATTTCATAGGGGTGCATCTGGCAGATCTCGAGGCAGGCAGGTGCCTGCTCCTCACCATCGCATGGGCTTTCCATGCCTCCAGGCCATAGCTGCAGTTTCAAGGGAGCAGCTGTTGGCACATTCCAGTGTAATCTCTATTTCAAAGGAATTTTTTAACTGAAAAGCAGGGTCTTGAGAGAAAAACAATGGATTGCACAAAGAAACCTCATGTATTTTAGGGTATCCATCTAGAATCGCCACCTCATTCCCACTAAAACCATTGGAATTTTGTTTCACTTGAGTAAATACCCCTATTTAAAGGTTTCATGTTGGCAGTCAGAGTTACTGTTGCTATTCCGACTTCATCTGTCCAAAACAAATGGACATACCAGTGAATACTGGAAGCAGCATAGCTCAATACTTCGACTAAACAAAAAATAACTAGGAATCTTTCATTCTAGAGAGTATAGTGAATTAATTACATTTTTCTGCTTCTTAGCTATTAATTAAGTTGTGAAGTAGGATCTATCTATCACACATCCATTAGACCAAAAGATTATTTATTTGCCATCTGAATGCTGCAGTTGCTCTTTGCTCAAGTAATACAGGCAGGACTGCAGAAAGCAGAATATTTTCTTAGACTTCTGTATGTCTTATTTCTTTATAAATGTAGACTGGCATTATACCTCCATGAGTATAAAAATCAAAGCGCTTCTCTGGAAACACTGTCAATGGCAATTTTCTTATCATTAGAGATTATAATTAGAAACCTCACCCTGTGGAAATGAATACAGAGATCAGATATCATTGCCAAGCCTTGGCAAAGGACCAGCTGAGCTAATATGACACATGTCATTATCCTATCCTAGTCACAGGTATGGGAATTAATTGGGAGAAAATTTTAATTTATGAACACCTGCACCTAGATAGTTATAGTCTATTACAGCCTCATGAGGGCTTTTATTAATCTACACTGCACCTTATCTATATGCTGCAGATTAGAGATTTTAACAGTAGTTATTTTAAGAGTGAAATAGCACCTAAAAAATGCTATTGTCTTATAATAATTGAGTTGAATTTACTGGGGGAGTGTGAGGTGGGGGTGGGGTATATACTATGTTCTTTACTGAGAAAGTTTAGGAAGCATCCAGAGAGCCATATTTTTCCTTGGTAGAAATGGGAACTTTTAATTTTAAGGAAGGCTGCTTATTTCCACTGGCTAACTGGATTCAACTAAGCATTTTGCGGTCAGACTAAGCCCAATGTTTTCATTTAATTCACTATGAAATATGTGCTATTATACCTCCTTAACTATTGAAGAAAATTCTTTTTTTTTTTCCCCTGAGTTTTCATGTTTTGGAGTTATACTGCACAACCTGTCTTTCTAAATGTCACAGGGGACCTAGAAAACATGTGGATAATTGAGGATTTGAATATCTGAAGGGCATTGCAATGTAATGTGTCTATTCTGGATGAGATGACCTTCTTGTAGAAAATAGAATTCTGGATGTTTATAATATACATACCCCAGTGCTTTGCCAAATGATTTTCTACTGTAGAATCACTACTTTGTGAAAACTTTCCCCCAAGTTAAATAGATTTTATTTTTTCATTCCCTTCCCATAGTCCAGATTCGTCTGCAAGTGTGAGAAGACCAGCGGTTTGTCTTGGATATTTTCCTATCTCCAGCACACAGATGGAAGCCTCCAGAGTGAGTATGAAAAACTCCAGCATGAACAATGATGGAGGAAACTCCCCCTGGAGGAAAGTTAATTCTATAATAACTGGTCAGTGTCCCAAAATTTTGGGACACTTTCTTGGCTCCATTCTTCCTGAAATCTTGGAAATTCACCAGTGTTTTATAGCAGTGACTTGAGTAAGTACCACCAGACAGTTTCATGGACATGACAACTGCTATAAGGTTGACGCAATTTATGCAGTAATTGACTCTGCCAGATCACTTACAAAAAAGTTTAAATTAACCCAGGCATACCCAATTTCTTTCACATGTCCCTCCACACCTCAAAGTGCTGACTTTTGCCTGCCATTTATATTCCAAAAGAAACTTCTTTGCCTGTGTTTCAATGTTTCTGTCAAAGAGTTCAAATTAATTAATTTCTTCAGTGAAGGTTTTTCTGGTGTACAGACACACTGCAGCTTCTGCATTCTTCTTTACAGACGCTGTATACCACATCACAACATAAAACATTTTCAGTAACACCTCTCTCTCCCTCTGAAGAGTTGGTCCATTTTCTTAGATAGAAAACTGCTGATTAAGAAACATGTTATTCATATAGTGGCTCAGATGGAAGCAATGAAAACCAGCTAAGCCAAGACTGATGTGAACTGTGTGTCACATAGAGGTGGGAGATAATTTTAAGTTCCTTAGTAGAGCAGCCTATTTTGTGCCAGACTTTGTACAGTTTCTGAGCATCTTGCAAACAAAATTATATTTACCAGAATCTAATGATTACTTCAGTTATTGATGTATCTGCTCAATAACCATCAATAACAGTTATTGATGCATTCTCATTATAAATGACACTGAGAAATGAGTGAAGTCTCCCATGAAAGATTTTGGTCCCATGATTACCGAAATATATTCAATTCATAATGTCCAACTACATTTTTCACTTGCATTAGACCATAGTAAGGGGAGAGGAGTATTTGTTATTTAAAGTGGGAATGCAGTCAGGCCAGGTCAGCCACAGTACATTTTCAAGCTCCATTTTACCTCTGTTGTTTCGTTTGTTTGTTTTTTTTTTTTAAAAAAAAGCAGATTAAAAAAGTGGGTGATTTATAGTCCTCTCGAGCCACTGATTATTACCCCTTAAATCTTCCAGCTAGAGGCAAATGAAGCATGGAATGTCCAGCATTGACATTATAATATAGTAAAGACAATCTGTTAAATCATACATATATTGTAGCTAACTCTAATTTAGAATATAAATCTTTGTGACAGATGATTGTGACATCATCCACCCCTGAATTTCATTGCAAGGAACTGGAGCTTAAAGATAATGAAATGCTTTACATCCCAGCAACCCTTTTAAGGTCAAGCAGGGGAAGTACCGGTACACTGCTGCGTGAGGGCACTTATGAGCAAGTTCATCCTGGCTCAGCACCCGGTGCTAGTAAGCCTATTTTTCTTCATCTGTTCAGGAGATTCTCAAAGACTGTCTGATCTTTTGACTTCCCCAGACTTTCCCTTTTTCCTTCTTCCTTTCTGGCTGAAAGAATCTAAGTTGCAAATAGTTCAGTGTTTGAGAGCTTTTGCAATATGTTACTTTTTCTCCATTTGTTTGCAACAACATAAATTCATTGTGCTTATGGTACCATGCAATAAGTACTCAAATTGCAATGTCACTGTTAACTTTTGTCAGCCTCTTTGAAATAAATCAAATGAGAATTCCAGGGTATAGGTGTACTTTGACTAGTAAGCAAAAGAAAATAGTGTGAAACTCCATATTGTTTTACTGATGAATGTAGCTAGGTAGAAAGTGCATGTATTTGTTGCCTGCTGGGGAGGTTCCTCTGTACACTCTGTACTTAATCTATGCCATTGCAGAAGGTATCTAAAGAGTCAAACCGATATCCATTTATGACTTCCGTGGACTTTGCTCTTTGTCAATTTAACACCAGTATGTGATTTTACAGGATCTCTTTAAAACTATTTTTTTCCCCTTATAGCATGAATTCTGATCAAGATTAAATAAAAAAATATTCATTTCAGACTTAAAAAGGATAGTATAGTGAAATACAATTTTAAGATCACACTCAGACCAATTTGATACTACAAACATAAACAGACTATTAGTGCTTGTCAATGAAAAGAAAAAATCTCAGAGTGAGTGATAGAAAAAGAAATGCAGAACTTTTCTCTATCAGAAGATGTGGCTCATTCAAAATCAGGTGACATCTAGAAATTATGTCAATATTCTTCCTTGTGAAAAACAAAACAAAACCCAATTTTTTTCAGCCTGCTTCAACTTCTTAGCTAGAAATAACTTTTTATTCTGCTACTTTAAAAGTATGTCTGTTTAAGGGTTGCCAGTGTCAACACCACAATGGAATGCTTTTATTTTGTTGAAATGTTCTGACAGCTTTGACACAAAATATTTAGATTTTTTTTCTCCTTGGGAAGCAAGTGTGAATTTCTGAGAGAGCAGACACATGAGAAGCTGTTGTGGGGGTGTGCCCATGTCCCTCACTGTATTCATGTCATCTTCACTTGTAGGAAAGTTTGTGGTGGAGGAGAATTAACTCCATTGTGTTACCCACAAATTGAGACAAGGACAATTTTCATGGAATAACTGAAACCACAAAAAATAGTCCTTGCTGTTGTTGTTGTTTGCCTCTTGCGTATCAACTAAGATAGCAGGAGAGACAACCATCACTTTTGAAGGCCTTGTGCAAGTAACAGGCATATATTGAATTTTGTTGTTTCATCAAATTGATGTAAGTCAAGAGTTAACCAATGAAAGTCAAGGGATTTGCAGTAGTGCAAGGTGGACATAAATGAGAAAGCACACCCAAAAATCCATTCACATTCAATAAACAACTTACAGACACATTGTTAATAGGGCAAATTAGCAGGAAACAATCTGTTCATTACAGGATTGATTTTCAATAATTTGAGAAATAATCACTTTCCACTGACATCACCTGGACTTCTAAACACTCATAATTTCTGAAAAATCAGCCTTAAAACTTTTTGTTATATCTGCCTGATTTTTGCAAACCTACTGCAAACGTAGTGGAAAGTGCTGGATGGATCTAGATGGTTCACTGGTGCTCAGACTTGCATGCACATATTCTGCAATCTCCCTCTTTCCCCAGGAAGGAAGGAATTTACGTACCCTATGTGGTTTATTTTATTACACTGTTATTTGTTGAGCTCAGATAAGCACTATCTTACCTAAAGAAACCAAAAGTGAATGTTTTTGCAGCTGGATGAGAAATACCTCCAAAGAATAATCCTCTTGCAGGGAATCTGCAGTAGCAATCTGTTTCCCAAAGATCTGAAGGCTGGCAAATGAACTGACCCCAACTCTCTTGAAACAAGCATTTCTGTCTTCTCTTCCATTAGGCTTCAGACAAAAATGTGACAGTCTTTATATGGATTGACGTAATTTGCTTCAGCAGAAGGTAGTGAAGGAAAATCACTGGACAGAAGGAAGCCAGCGGAAATCAATAAAAATACACCTGACTGCAACCCCAGTTTCGCAAGGTGGTAAATTAAATATGTCAGTGGTTTATCCTATTAAAGCCAATGAGATCAAGCATATGCTGAAGCACACACACACCACACCCCCCCCCCAAACCTCTTATGAAATGAGGCCAAGAATGTTAAGGCCAGATTGGAAATCCTGACACCCAAATCTCAGGTTTTCCTTTTATTTACGATGGTAAAAAACAACTGAGGACTATGGAAGAGGCAGATATAAGCCCCACACGTGTGGTTAGACATCAGCATCTCCAACTTGTTGCTGCTGAATGCAGACTGAGTTCCTGATCTGTTCTTAAAGATGTGTTGCAAATAAACTGTCAGATCTAGATATTCTCAAGTTGAATTTGAGGGAGGAAAAGGAATTGAGAATCTTCAGTAGCACAAGCATGTCTAGTTGCTCATGCATGAAAGCCAAGCACAGGCACTTAAGGTTTTCTGCACCACTTCTGTATTTCTTGAAACACCTGGCTTTGTACTTAAGTCGAGAATATCTATCTATCTATCTATCTATCTATCTATCTATCTGTATTTCTGCCTATACCCAGGAAACAGACAAAGGTCACCAACTTTTCCTGGTGATGAGCATATGGTGTCCCCCATCATCCAGTTGCTGTTATAAATTCCTTTCCAAGGGATCTAATGTTCACAGAATTTCAGCTCTCAATAGGGCAGGATCTGTTGCCCTCTTGGAGGTCGAGTGTTTTCAATGGCATCCCCAAGACATTCAGGCTGGGGCAGCATGTGGGAAGTGGGATGCTCAGGACATCAGGCACCTAGATGTTTCCCTCGTAGAATCGCAGCTGAAAGGTAGGCTGGAGTGTGTTTGGTTTCCAGCTTAGGATTTAGGTGCCTACAGCTCACTTACACCTTGCTTTACACACCAAAATCCTCTCATAAATCTAGTCAGTAGCCATAAGAGAATGGTATGCAACATTATTCTGCACAAATACCTGTGTAAAAATGTCTTCAAATGCCTATGCCAGCTCTTTTAGAAAGATGCAAGATTGTAGGATGAATAAGCAGTGAAGGAGAATTTACCAGTTATCACTCCAGATATCTTTACCTTTGCATCAGTTAGAAGTTTGTTTTATGGGCTTTCACATCCTCTGGGGTGTCATCCTGGTTCTCTGAATCTCTACAACTCTAAGCTGTGTGCATCTCTTTTCTGAAGTAAAACCTCTGAACCCCATTCCACAAGAAGGATTACCCAAGCACTCAAATACCTAGGAGAAAAGTATTAAGTCTAAGTCCATTGGCAACTGCAGCAAGTGTGTACAGATTTCTAACCTACTGCATTACAGCGAACTGTGCAGGCGGCCCAGGACCTCTGAATCAGCCAACAGTGGAAAGTCTAAACTGATTAAACTTTTTCAGCAGATTTATGTCATGAATCATACAGGTTTTAGTTATATTATTGAAAATGATCCTATTAAACTGTAACATTATAATCAACCATGTCAGTGTGTTTTATCAAATGCTCTTGAATAGCAAATGACTTTTTTAAACAGGGATAAAAGAAACCTAGAAAGTGCAGTTGTCCCTCCAGTCCTGAGACCAGCCTTGACAACTGTTCACAACTGGGAGAAAGTCAAAGAATTTCCAGAGTATACAAATACAAAATAAACTGCTGCTAGTTCAGAGACTTGGGAGCAGAAGGAAAGCATCAGATTTTAACAAGGTGCCTTTCAGAACATCTGCTTCTGCAGGGTTTTTTGTTGTTTTTGAGATAGAATGAAAACTGAACATCTCTGGTGTCTTATACAGTCATTCAGCAAAATTAATATAGATAACAGAAGATTTTTTTTTCGTATTTTGTTGTATCCTCATATTTACATAGGTCCACAGGCAAACAGAATTAAAAAAATGTGTGTATTGAAAAGTCAGGCATTCAGAAGTTAGGGTAAACTGAAGTTATATAACATGTAGGGGCAGCATTAATTTGACTCCAGCTTGTGTGCATCTTGCTCTGTAAAGTCACTTTGTGAACTTTGTGCTCAAGTCACTTGGGGAAAAAAAAAACAAAAAACAAAAAACAAAAAACAAACAAAAAAACCACCACCAAACCAAACCAACAAAACCCATGCAGCTGAAGTCTGTATCACAATATGTAAGTGCAATGGGGGCAGGAATAAGAAGGGAAGCTATGGCCTAACCCTTCTCCTATGCTACACTTTTGAGTGGTACCTAGTACAGACTGTTCTACAGGAGCCAGTGATTTAATTAACAGTAATAGCTTCACTAAGAATTTCCTGGGACAAAGAAAAGACTTTTCATTTTTTTCCTTTCTGCAAAATCTCAAAGCCTTGCTGCAAACAGTAATGTTAGAATGTCTCAGAAAGAACAAAAAAAGATCATCTGTATCTGCTACAAGGGAACATTAGGAAATTGAAGTTTTGCTTTTGTCAGTAAAGCAGAGATTTTCATAATGATTTCAAGGCATTTTATCTGATGGGTTACATTCAGCACAAGATCAAGTGTAAATAGTGGCTTATGGATATTCATTCCAATCTGCATTAGTTTTTTCATTTGCTTATCATTTAGTTTTACCTGCTTCTAGACCACCCAAATTCTTGGCAGTGCAAACATTATCACTGTGCCTTTTGGGCACTGACACTTCAGATGCTCCCTCCCTAAATGAACAAATTTATTTATTTAAAATTCCCCATGAAAATATATGTATACACATTACATGTATACACATATATACTGATACTGTGAATAGTTCTACTAACTTTCTTTTCCAGGCTAGCAGAAAATAAAACATTGAGCTGTAAAGTTCTGAAGACTGAATTTGTAAATAATTTTGCAATTTATTTGTGTTTAGCACAATGGAATGTACCAAAAAATCCTTATACTTACCAATTTGACATAATTTTGCTAGGTTTACTGTTCTTACTTTACGGACATGGCAGAAAATAGCCACTGTATGCTGTGTGTGAAATTTTGCAAAGATTAATTCATAAAACTTTGTGATTTCATTTATTTCTCTCATGGTTTGAGGCTAGGAAACCTCCTGTGAAGAATGGTGAATGGATTATCCAAGGGCATGTCCACAGGGTACATGGTGGGATATAAAGTCAGCTCTCACGGCACGGCTTTGAAGCAGCACCCTGCGAACACAGTAGGATGGGTTCAGGGAGAAGTTGAAAGCTGCAGGTGGCACAACATCAAGCTCATTAGCTTCTACGTGTCAAGGCACTCAGGAGGGCTCATGAGGATGGGTGTAGTGATGCTTTTAGGGATGAGACCAGGGGTTTCTAAAATTGCACTCTGTCCAGGTGTCACAAGAGCTCTTCTTTGACAAATCTGACTTTTCAGACAAGTTCAGAAATAATGCCTGGATTGTCCTTTTAGTTACACCAGTAACCTTAAAGGGCCTATGCATGGTCTTTGCCAGCTGGAGAGTTTCTCTACACACAGAATTTTGTATTGATGTGACACACTGGGCCTGTATTTATATGTCTTACTGGCATGTCTATATCAGTTAGGTATTAAAAAAATGCAAACCCCAAGCTCCAGAAAGACACGTACAAGCAAAATATCTCATACACGAAGTCTACTAGCAAAACATTACTTCACCTTACATAATTACTCCAGTGTAATACCCAGTTTCACTAGAAGAATTGCTCTAAGCTGTAAAAAATGCCATATTGTAATTCAGTGGTACTTTTCCAACCAACATTTGAATGATTCTCTGATACATAAACTACATCTCTATGAGGATATACCAATGCCAGCAAGCTCTCCTAGTTGCAGAGTTATAAATACCACTTGGAAAAAAATAGAGCTCTTTTTAGATCCTTAGTGAGGGCACTCTTCTGCTTGTGGAAAGAACCACTATCATCATAAAGCTCTTCACGTCTCCTACCTAGAGAGAAAGTTGCAACAACTGAAATCACTAAAGAAAGATGTAGATCATCAAGTGTACATTCTTATCGCAAGACAGGATCAACAGTACCCTTACCATTTCTAACAGACATCTGCCTGAATTGTTCCCCAGGTCTCCTGTGACAGCATTCTGTTCTTTTTGCAAGTCCACAGGAGGGCGACAAAGATGATCAGAGGGCTGGAGCACCTCTCCTCTGAAGACAGGCTGAGAGAGTTGGGGTTGTTCAGCCTGCAGTAGAGAAGGCTCCGGGGAGACCTTACTGCAGCCTTGCAGTACCTAAAAGGAACCTACAGGAAAGCTGGAGACGGACCTTTTACAAGGGCATGTAGCAACAGGATAAGGGGGAATGGCTTTAAGATGAAAAAGGGTAGATTTAGATTAGATATAAGAAATAAATTATTCACTATGAGGGTGTTGAGGCGAGACTCAGGAACAGGTTGTCCAGAGAAGCTGTGGATGCCCCATCCCTGGAAGTGTTCAGGGCCAGGCTGGATAGGGCTTTGAGCAACCTGGTCTAGTGGAAGGTGTCCCTGCCCATGGCAGGGGGTTGGAACTAAGTGATCTTTAAAGTGCCTTCCAACCCAAACCATTCTATGATTCTATGAACCTACCTACTGCCAGTGCTTCATAATCTCCTCTTAGAAAGCTTTTCCTAATATCTAACCAAAAGGTCTCTTATTAAAGTCCATTACTTCTCAACCTAATGATATTGGAGAAGATCAGTAGTTTTTACCCTCTTTAGAGTAGTTTTGGAATATTGAAGTCTTTATCAGATCTCTCATCAATTGTAATTTATCAAAATCCCTTTCTACACCAACATTGTTACATTTGTAGAAAAAAATGAAACCACATCTACGTGCAGCCCAGAGCTCGCTATTTTAAGAAGTGAAAATTAGCACCACCACAATCAGTGATTTTCAAATTGTAATCCATGAGCAATGGAAAATCTGTGGATGTTCAGTAGGAGACATGTAGAAAAAGGAAAACTGTTGTCAGGAGACTAAATATATTACAGAGGCACCAGTGCCTCAGCCTGAGAACTGAAAAGATTCTAAAAATCAGGAAGTATTGGGAACCACTAATGTCATGTTATTCATGCTCAAATTAGGTAATTTACATCTAGTTTGGCTGGGCTTACTGAACACTGAAATAATAGAACATAACCAAAGACATACAAGAATATCATTTTGCCCAAAGCAAGAAGTATCATTCTTTGGTAGTTAAGGTTTGTTGTCTGTCATTTTAACCTATATACAGAGATTGACCAAGGGCTAAATTCATGCAGCTGTGTTTTGGACTGAAAGAGAGATTATAAAACAAGAAATATGAGTACATGAGTAGAAAGGAAAAAAAGAAAAGCATTACAGGTTAAGAGACGATACAGTGTCCTAAAAGTGCCAAGCTTCTTAAAGGTAGAAAGAAGATTTGAAATAAGAAATAATTCAAAGTTTTAAAATATTTAAAATAAGGAAAAATTCAATCCAAGGAAAATCTTCCTAAATTAATATGATAAGAAATTAAAAAAAAAAAAAAAGGCTTTTTAGGAAATAGCTTAGAAAAGACTTATGGCTGTTTTAAGCAAAAACCATCAGTACAACTGAATTTTTGTAGAGCATACATAGTAGGCAGATTATTAGAGCCAGCAGAAAACAATTTTTGTAATGGGAAAAATCCTAAAAATATCACATAATTGAAACTTCAATAGAAATTATTTTTCTTTCAGGTCCTGATAAAAGCATTGGTTTATGAAGGACTGGAAAATCTGTTTTGCTGAAAAAATAAAATCTGTTGTAAAATTAAAGAAGCTACTTTTAATTTCAGAAATTCTTTCTGTAACTACTTAATGCAATACTCTGTGTCTGGCTATCATTAAACATTTTTTAGACTTCACTATCTTTTTTTCAGGCATCTTGTGGTTACTGTAAAGTATATGGTAGTTAAAAGTCAGAATGTTAGTAAAGTGAATAAGAAAAAGGATAAAACTCTATAATTTAGTAGGATATCTGCAGACTTTATAAGTAGAACTCTACAAATAACGAATTCTAGAAAAATTCTTCTTCCCTTATTAGTTATGGTGCACTGGGTGTTTGAAGAAAAGATACTGACTGCAGGAAATCTGTCTAGTTCAGGGAGAAAGGCAGAAAGGGAGGGAGAGAGGCATTCCTTAAGGCTTTATATCAAGAAGAGAAATTTTCTTTCCTAAGTTTTCAAAACCAAAGTGAAACTTTCCCATAGAAATCAGTAGGACTTGACTTTTTTTGTAATCTGATTAGACTTTTGTTGGCATGCATCAGAAAATATTCCAGCAAACCAAACAGAAGATAAAGCACATTTTAACGGTTCTGCATTTTACAAAAAAACCCAATCATCCTTCCTGTTTATCCATCCCTAGCAGAGACAGCATTGGCCAGATTGTGATACTTCACATTTTAAAGAAATGATTAATGCCAAAAGAGGATGAGAAAAACACTCTTGAAACGCACTGGAATTTGAAAGTAATTATTTAATTGGACTCCTGCAACTTCATGAAATGATAGGGGTTTTTTCTGTTAATCTCTGTAAAAGGAAATATTTGCTCTGTGGTTAAGCAGGCAGAATCACTGGAAGCCTCCTCCCCAGTGCCAAAATGTCAGGAAGTTAATACAATGTATTTAAGGGCTCAGTACAAGCATACAGAGCAATTTAAAGCAGGGTTGTAAACTCAAGTTAAAGCTGCTTAAGCTGTTCTATAGCCAGAGTGAAAATGCAGATTTCTCTTGAAATGAAATATTGTGGCTACTGTTTGATGCAAAAAGGTTCATAGCAAAAGTATCACATTTTTCATGTAATGTTTCTGTCTGCTAGTTTGATAAGTAAACCCTTGTCTACTGCTGTGGTAGTCTTTGGGTGTGTCTGTAGCGCAGGACCCTCGGTTTGTCCCCACTTACTGTGCGTGGATTCAGTGTGGGGTGCTCTGAGAGCGCAGGAGTGGGACTCCTGGACAAGATGGGGGTACATGTACCAGGAGTTATCACCCTCTCCTGTGCTCCGGCTGTTGACAGGAGCACAATACGTGGAGCCAGAGTGGGACCAGCCTGAAGGAGGAGCATTGTGACCCTGCAAGGTGATCCCCAGAGGTACAGCCCCAGGTGTCCCCCCAGCACCTCTGTTCTTCCATGCTGCATGGTGTGGCTCATTCAGACAGACACAGGCTTTAACATAGTCGGTGTTTCACATTTTTTCTTTCCTTAAGACTGAGCCTTAAGACTAAGTAAAAAAAAAAAAAAAAAAAAAATAAAGCACACATTGATGCATGTGTGTGAATGTGTTTCTTCAGATACATCTTAAAGCTTTTTTTCCTCTTTGGGTTACATTTGTGAGACAATGAAGAGAAGAAGAGTCTACCTGAACTCACTTCCTTGTGTGTCCTCAAGTAGGTATGAGATCTGGATCTGCTGTAATACATTTCCTGACAAGGAGTACATGGAAACCCCCTGATATCTGAGGAACCTATTAGTACTTAGAGTACTTCAAATCCTGGGTACTTCAGCACTTGACACAAATGAAAGGAAACTTCTTGATACAGGATAGAACCTCCACAATGACAAAATGCATGCTGGGGACACCTTCAGGTTTACACTAAGAGTTTCTGTTATGGGAGGCAATCTAATTTTTTACAACACAAAACCTCTATTTGTAGAATATGTTGTAAAGGAACAATTGCTGTAATCACTCAATTTACACACACACACCCCCCGATTCCCTTCCCATTTTCTTGGGTTAAACCTTTTCACGACAAGGATAACATGAACATAACCAATGACAGCATAGAACTACAGCTCGACAAATTTGGTCAAATTTCAGCTTAACAAAACTTTACCTGATAAGGCAGAAAGAGACAAGACAGAAGGAGACACAATCTAAGGCAAGTAGCTGTGTCTCCCGTCTCTGTTAGTCTAAAATGTCTTTTTCCGTCTGTGGTTCTGTGTAGGCCTATTGCAGGCACCTCTAAGGGATGAAATTAGGATACTTAATTGGCTGAATCAAGTTTTATTCTGAAGCTGGCAGGTTACGTTCATCTGAGCCTTACTAGTGTGTTTTGTAAGAAGTCACTTTCTTTTATCAAAAAACAAGCACTTTGTTAATCTTCATTTTCTGTGGTAGGTCTCCAGAAAAAAGCAAAAATAAATAAATCACATGCTGTGTACAAGAGTTATTGCAACTTCCCTGCAAATGTTTTGATTTTACATTAACTCATTTGAGCCTTCAATCTTGTTCATCTTAGAGCATGACTTTCATTCCATGTGAATATTATTTAAACATTATATTCAGACAGGAGCAGAATAAGCTTTTGTGAATATGAGTCAGGAAGAAAAAAATACTGTTTTCTTGAAGAAATTATAATAAAAAAGAGCATGTTTCATATTAGATAATAATCTCAAAGTTGGCACAGCTTTTCAACTGTGAAATTGAGATTTTGTAAGTGTATCAGAATTCTGATGGTAAGAAGTATTGAAAAATAATTTTTCTTTCTGTTTTGAAACAGAAGACATCCAAATGGTTGCAGTTTTCCACTCCACTGGGGACTCACCGTGTGTCCAGTTCTCTATGCATCTTTAGAAGGTGTTAAATCAAAATGTAAAAAAAATAAATAAAAGAGATGAAATCTACAATGTACAGTCTCATTTATGCAGTCATCGCTCCACAAGGGATTACTTTAACAGACAAATTAGCTGCTCTTATTTAAAATAATAATCACTACAAATAGCATCAACTGCTGAAATACCACCTTCTATGAAAGCTAAAAGAATAAAGAAATCCTGCTTCAGTTTTTACAAAAATTATTGAGTTTGAATCTTAAATATTCTGAGGCCATTTAACATTACTTAGATAACACACAGGGGATTTGAATTGCTAGTTACATTCACTCCTTTTACACAAGGTCACTTTTTATTACAATACAGTTGCAGAAAGGCTAGGGTGTACAAAAAAAATAAATGAACACATCTGTGTGACATACTTTTTTCACATTCCAAGAGCATATTTAGGTTACAGTTTTATAAAACATGAAGGTCTTTCCTTTACAGAAGACTTCTGAAAAGTGAGGACAGCTTTTGCAATCAAACCAGATGCAAGCTAAATTATTCATCTTTACTAAATTTTAATATTACAGCTCAAACATTTTCTGTTGTCAGAGGATTTCTGGACAAGACACATTTGCAATAGTTCCTACTAAGTAGTCAAGCTGCCTTTCATTAAGTTGGTGAAGCTGCAGAATACATATGACAGAACTGTAGGTTAACAACTCAGCTGAGGCAAAATGAGGCTTGCAGTCGCTGCGGAGTGTAGATTTACTGATAGGTCTAGAAATCTGAATAACACATAGGCAGCCCAGAACCTAATACGAAATAAATCTTGTGGAAAGACACACAAATCAATGAAACAAAAAAAAATTATTTCCTCATAAAGTTATTTCTTGAATAGCCATCTTTCATGGCTGGGGCAGAGTGTGCAAAGAAAATACAGTACGTAGGCATTATTTGCATGAGTATAGAAATGGTATAACAAAGGCAGTTGTTAATACGTGATGAGAATAGGTATAAAAACCAACCACTATGACCACAATAAACATAATGAATATGTAGGAAACACTAAATTAGATTTGGATAAATGATTGAAAGGGAGACTGGGTTTTTGGTAGATATTTGGGTGACTCCAAGTTTAACCCCAGAATTAATAGGATGCCTTTTTGTCTAAGAACTTTGCAGAAGATTTATGGTGGAGAACAAGGAACAGAAGTATGAATGAAAGTCATACACAGAAAAGTAGAGAACTGATGCTGCTGGCTCTGTGCCACCCCTCCTCATTTTGTAGCTTAGAAGTGTACATGTAAAGTCTTCTTTTTAACTTTTGAACAAAACGAAAAGAATCTTCTCCATTCTTAGGATTTTTTGGCAAATTCTGGTACTGGTAAAATGGTAAAGTGAAAAAAAAAATCATAGGTTTTTTCTGCTATTCCTTACATCTCTCCCAACAGTAGCTCGGGAGTTTTATTGTAGCGGCCTTGAGGTAAAGCAATGAAGATATGTGTAAGGTGACTTAAAGGAACAGTATGAGCAAAAGAGCTATGAAGCTTGAAAATAAAGCTGTGCGCTTGCCAGTAAAACACTGGTTCTGTAGAGTGATTTGCTTCTTGAGGAATGTTACTGATGTTGTATACTAAAGACATAAGGAATAGTTGTTTAATTCATTAAGATTAGTTTTCTTGCTTTTTTTCTATACCTTTTAACTAAGCATGATGAGAACTGGTTTTGCATTGTAAAGAAATATACAGCAAGTGGGTTTGTCTGCAAATTATAAACACCGATCCTTCTCCTTTCACATTAAACTTCTTAACAGAAAAGCTCTACACACTGGGCAAATTCCCAGTGTCACTCCTTTCTTAAGATGGTCAAGCTGTCAGGCACAGGGTTTGTTGGTGATCTCTTCAACCAGAAAAGTGGGGAGATTAATCAAAAAAATAAAGAAGTTAAGCTGATGCTGAATAAAGTAACCCAAAAACCAAAGAGATGCCATACAAACTGGAACTGAATTTAATAGTTTGCTTGCATCCAAATGATCTGCTGAGGCTTTCACAAGAGCCTTCTCAAGGTGAAATATACTGTGTGATGATAACTTGACTGTCCAGCTGGCATCATGTAGAGCAATAACCCTTTCCCTAATAGGTTTTGGAAGGGTAAGAAACATTTTTGTGCTGATTAGATTTGATTTATGGTTACAGAGGAAGGATACAAATGATATGACTAAGACTTTTATTATTCATACAATATCCTATATGAGCATAACATAGCAGGCCACCAAATAAAGGCTGGTTTTTGTAGAACTTGTTAATCACAAAGGTCCAGAACCTCAGAATTTATTGATTTTAACAGGAGTGAGCCATTTAAACACCTCTGAACATCTGGTCTTAAATTAATGTCGAATGATGTCTTTAATTCATACTTAAGTAGAGTACCCATTGATTGATTTGAAAATATAAACCCAGATGTGTTAATCAAAAACTAAAGTGACCTCTTGTTCTTGTCTCAGATCACTTGCAGTGTGAATTATTTTTAATAGCATAATAATTACACATTATAGCTAAAAACTGCTATTTCAACAAGGCCTTATCCCCTGAATTTACAAAGTTCTGTTCAGGTTGGCTGAAAATCTTCAGAAAATCTCCGTCCCTCTCCACTGACTTTGCAGAGAACCTATGATGACTAAGCTCCCATATGGGTTAAATGGAGTGGGATTAATTAAGTGAGATAAACTGGGGACTAAAGATATCAGCTATCTTTGAAACTCTCTGGGGATCATGATTCAGCTGCAGGATCCTAAATAGTTTATTCCAAAACTTAACAGCATGTCCTTTCAAAAATACAAGTTTTCCCTTCTAAAGTGTTTCCATATCTTTTCTTCGCACCATTTCTCAGTTTCATATAGATTTTAATATTGAAGGCTAAACAAAGAGACTGGGAGAGAATGCAAATACTCCCAAAGGAACTGGGTTCAAGCCTATTAGTTCATTTCACAGATCCTGGTTCAACAGACAGAAGCATTATTAGCACTACCCTGAATGAGTGATTACCAGTGGCTTTGGATCTAAACTCAATCACGCCTATTACCCTCAGGAGTTTATTCAGGGCCCTGTTTAGGGCAAACAGCTGAGTGCCAAGAAGAATCCCTTCCTTAATTTTGTCAGCTTTAGCTAACATTTAAAAATAATTTTATGCCAATGTGAATGAAACCAGGTTTTCCTTTCCAGCACTGGCTGCCCCAAGTAGCCCGTTCGCACTGCAATGATGACACGCGGCCAACATCAAGCAGACAGGACTGCCTGAAAGCTTCCCTCAAGGGGCCTGAAATAACTTACCAGAAAGACAGAGGGGAATTAGGGGAAAATTAAGATTACATCACCTAGAAAAGAAGCTCTGATTTGCTTGAAATTGAGTCTTGTGACTGTACCCAGCTTTGCCTCTTCTCATGTCAACCCAAATGACTGAGGGCTCTGATGTATAATGCAGTTACGATGTCTTCAGGGCTAGATTACAAATTCATGAAGTCAAACACACAGAAGATTGACATTATTTCAGTGAAATGGAAGGTCAGATAGCAGAGCATCAGGGCAACGAAGAGCTCTGAAAAGAGAATCAAAGACTTGAACTGTCCTTTACCTTTAAGAAACAGTGAAAGGGACTTTTTTTGAGCTTTTTAGCTGACAAAGCAGGTAAATGAAGAAAAGCAATTATAAAATAAAAATATTGATATTTAATTTTTTTTTTCAATTAAATAATAGATATTTTATGACAAAGACCAGGAAAATCCCTGTGCTTGATCCCAAACAAGTATCAGGCAGTATTTTTAATGTGATATTAATATAGTGTCAAATAATTTGATTTTCTAAATCAGTATGAATCTGACACACAGTGTCAAGACAAGACACAGCTCTGCACTCTGAAGTTCACACAAAAAATTTTCTCTGTCCTTTCTATAGCATACTTGGCAGAACCTGGGAGCCTTGGAAACTGTGTCCATTTACAGTCCAAAGCATTAGATCATACTGGTAATTTTCTTCCAAGGATGATTTTTTAAAAAAAGAAGCAAAAGCAAATGAGCAACACAGCCTGTGCTACTACAAAATGTAAGATGTAAAGAGCTGCTAAATGTCTTGAACTATTTAGCATTAATCTTCAGCACAGTAGCAGAGAGCCCAAGTTTATATTCTCCCCTGGAAATGTAAACAGTGAAATGCCCTCCAGATGCTGAAATCCCAAAGAAAGTTTGAGACTCCAATGTTATTCCTTGACAATCGCTTAAAGGCTTTTTCACATTTCTAGCACTGACTTGAAATGTTTTACAGCCTTGGTTTCTCTCCAAATTGTATCTCTTAATCACAACAAACTGTCACACACTGTCAGTCACCACCAGTGGAAATGATAATGAGCAGCTTCACTTTACAAAAACACATCTAACTGATTTCAGATTAATGGGGATGGCAAACAAATTTGCCCCAACCTTTGATGAGCATATTTGCACAGCTTGGAAATTCCATCCCAGAAGAGTAAATGTGCTCTTGGCAGTTGGAAGACAGATACCACCAGGGCTCTCTTCTAGTAATACTGAACTAATCGTGGAGCAGATGTTGATTTGCTGCCCTTCATACTTTGTTCTCTAAACTCTAGGCTGCAGACTCTACTGACCACTTCCACATGTAATAGTAGACCCCTGAGTAACAAATCCTCTCTTGGGAATATGGTTGTACAAATTCTGTATTTCCCTTTCCAAAATCCAAAATGTGGCGTGTGTCTTTACTCTTTGAAAGTGCAAAAGATTTATTTTCCTTGCTTTATTACTTCTGGAATGCAAGTACATGGCTAAAACCTCCCACCAAGTTCAAATAAATAAACAGATCCCTTATAGGGTATACGTGCCTTGTTGGCACATATTCAGGAGTCCTTGCCTTGTACCTAATCAGTCTCTGGTGAAGGGGGAAAATATGAAAGCTGGCATGCAATTTAACGCGCCTGAAGCAACTCAGAGCGTGCTGCTTTCCTGCACAAAAGCAAGGTGCTGCTTCCTATAGGAGCTCAGAGAGCAGGTTGCTGGCTAAACATTCTCTCTACTTGGGCCATAGCTTCCCTCCCTAAGAGCAATCTAACAGGATCTGGAAGTGGTGTTTTGTTCAGAGCCACGGTAGTGCCGATTAGTGTGTCTTCCTTCTGGTTTAAGCAACAGGTGCGACTTGGGCTTCAAACATCTTTCACCTCCCTTTGAACATAGAGGTTGGGTTTTTTTAATTTTTTATTTTATTTTATTTTTTCACCTCCCTTTGAACATAGAGGTATTTTCCTATTGTCTGGTTAATACTTTAATTATTATTAAAATTAAGTATTATTAAAATACATGTTGCTGACAAATCTTGGTTCTGTCCTTAGCCTCATTTCCATAATATATGGTATGGCAATCATTCCACTGAACCCCAAGAGTGGTAAATGCATCATGGTAATGTAACAGAGCATAGCTGTACTGCTGTTTTGGACAGAAAGAAATAACTGAACCACAGAAAGAGTTGACAGGGACTTAATCATGTGGAGTATAGCAGACTATGTTGGAAAACTAAGCACCAGCACATGATGCAAGGCCAAGGTCTTGCTTCTGTGCACTGCTTCTCTCTGCCCTCCATTTAATTCCACTTGTGAACAAAATCCTGGATTATTAAGGACTCGCTATGGAGTCAAAGTAATCATCTTGAACACTCATAGCAAGATAAAACATTTACTGTTCTTTATTTTCCAGCAGTTTTCTGCAACTAATTTATAGAATTGCAAACACTCAAGTAACGACAGCTTTCTGCACTATGTAACGGATAGCAAGTCTCTAATTACATTTTGTCTGTAAAAGCTAACTGTTACAAAAATGTTTCCTTATTTGGGAGAGAAATTAGTTGCTTGCTCATTTGCCCACACCATGGTATAATACTACAGAGATCTCAAGCTGCTTGACTTTTCAAAGGTATATTTGAAGGAAAATAATGACATACTTTCTGCTTTTTTTGTCAAGTGAAAGAAATGAAAATTGAGCCTCATAGAGGGATTGGTAATTTAAGAGTCTTTGAATTAGTCCCAAACACATTACTTTACGAAACCTGAAAACAGAGCAGTTACAGTAGCAGTAACTGCAGAAAATTGAAGTAACTTTATAACTAAGTACAACTATAACTTTGTAACTGAGTACAGTGGGTGTCACAAAAGATTCAGCATTCATCACAGGGGAAAGTGGTGTAACGCCCATGAGCAGTGCAGGAGCCACCACAGCTGCCAAGCATGCCCGCAGCGGCCAAAGTAGTGCTCAGGGTGGTAAATAATGGAGGGGGTTACCTTCACTGTGCTAAATGATCCCAGATTACAGGTATTTATAGCCAATTGAGCTATCAGTGCAAACATGGCACAAAAACGCTTGCAACACTTGTATTGAGATTTGTAGGAGGTTTTCAGAGAGATTTCTGTGCAGTGGATTACTAATCCCTGCAGCACATGTGTGAGATAATGGAGATATGTTTATTTATGGAGAATAAAAAAGCTCTAAAAATGTGTTTTCAGAGTGGTTGGTTTTCCTTGATTGACACACTTGACCCTGTTTCAGAAGGTGCAAGCATCTGGAGTTCTTCCTGAATCCAGTGAAGGTGCTGGTCATCAGCCCTTCTAAAATCACATGCATGCACCTATACTTACGACTTCAAATGATGGATGAAAGATAAGTTCCTGTTAGGGAGCCCATCTGGTCTCTTACCATGGTCTGAGGAACACCCATACAGCATCCTGCTGCACAGTGGCCCACTTCAGTCACTGTATACGAAGTGGAAGAAAGCGACCACTTTGGCAAAATCAGTACCATGCAGTCAGACTTTTGAGGCTTTTAGGCAGCTAAACACCTCTAGAATGTCTAGCGGTTTTACAGGTACCTTGCAGAAAATCAGCCACCAAGTCAGGTTTAACAGTCAGATATCCCTGGCTTCTCAGGTTATTGACGATTTTAAATTACTGCCTTGAAAGATTGGCTTGAATGACTACAGATGGACCACAATACAGCTAAGCAATGCGGGTCTGCACACTTCATCTTAATATGGGGACACCTACCACTAGATCCCCACCAGTTATATTTACCTACTTACACCCATCATCACTCGATGACATTTGGCCTAGCAAAAATTTGCAGGTGGAGGGCGTATTCTCCAAATTCACTGTGAGAAGCAGAACCTGTGGTTAATCAACATCTATTAAATGTGGAGGACCTATGCAAAGGATGAAGGATCAAGATGGTATCACCACTCACAGAGGCTGGGAATCTGCTGGAAGCATATGGGTACCCCAGCTGCTCCCTGGAGCACAGCTGCATTGACCTTATCCTTGCTATTCAGAAGGCCACAGCATGATGAGTGAATTACTTAGTACTTAGCTGCTCCCTTACCTCACTGTAGGTGAACATTTTTAACCCACCCTTCAAGCCAGGCTGCTGTCATTGTTGAAGTGAATTAATACCAAACTAACAATAGTTGCAGGGGGGTAATCTGATGCGAGTTAGATACCCTCTCCCTCTCAAGCTTCCCCCAGAGTTCATCAGAGATGTGTAATCCTGTCCCTTAAAAGCAGCAGCAGGAGGAGGAGCTGTGTTTGGGCATTTTTCAGTGTTCAGCACCTCCTGTGCCCTCCATCCTGGCTTCCCTGTCACCCCACTAGGAGCTTTCCTGCCCCTCTCTGGGCAGTGATAAATTTCTCTTCCCTGAACCAGTGGCTATTTGGAGACACACACAGCCTCAGCAGCTCTTTGAAGCAAGACACATATTTGACCAGTGCTGCTGATTTAGTGCATAAGACCATGTGGACATGCGATGCTATATAAATAATAAACTTCTTCCCAGTGAAGTCCTTGCCTCTCCTTCCAGTGCCTAGTTGAGCTGCACAATACTTTCTAAAAGATTAATTTCTTCCCACCAGCAGCATGTACTGTAGATATTTAAATGACAAACATGGGCTCTGTCCGGCCCTCGATGGAGAGCTGAAATACAGCTTTCTAGGTCTGTTTCCCCATTCAGCTGCACCAGGAAGCTGAGAAATTAAAAACAAAGTATAAAGCATCTACATTATATATCTACTAGAGAAGGAGGAGAAAAAGGAAAAGGAAAGGCAGAAAATTGTCTTTCATTGTTTTTCTTTTCAGTACTATTTTACTTCATTCTGGTTTGTTCATTAGCTGTACGTTTTAAGAGAAGCTCTTTTTGCTTATATATTAATTATGGTTTATTTTTAATATATGGTTGTAATATATATCCCAATGTTTAAGGGGATACAAACATTTTCCTTTTGCAGGACTTTTCCTGTGCAGCTGTTCCTTTATTCCATTTTGGTCACTTTTTTCTGTATTCTAGGATCATATAAGAAATTAGGGCAGCTCTTTCTGTGCCAGGGAATTCATGAGTGTTTCCAAAAATACTATTTTATGATAATACCAAAAGTGTCTTAATTTTATATAATCCTAAATTGTCATTGCTTAACTGTCATGGAAAAAAATTCCAAAACCCTAAAGTAACCATGAAAGGAAGATAGCATGGCTGTCTAAAATCCAGGGCATAGCTTCATCTCACTTGTTTCTGGGAACATACAAAGATTTTTATAGTTATTATTTTGGAGGTTCTTTTATTTCCTTCATAGTTTTTAAGCCACAACATCACTAATCTTAGTAAAACATAAGAGTTGCTCAATTCCTTCTTTAAACTCGTACCATGTTCTGCTTAGTTAACAATGAACCTTTTTTATAACTTGCAAAAGATGTCACTAGATTTGTTGTTGAATTTATAGAATGCTAAAATATAATCTGAAATTTCAACAATGGTGACAAGTTTGAACACAATCTTTTCTATATGACCACAAAACAAGTTGTGGATTTAAAGAAGAATATGCACTCATTAAACTATCTTCTGCATGCAGAATTCTTTTTTTATAAGGCATATCTTTAAAGTATGGTGCCTAAAATATTATTTCCCTTCATATTTGTTCCTTTCCAACAAATCTACGATTTATCTTTCAATCCATGTCACACTAACATGATTCAGCAAAGCAAAGCACACAACTACACCACCAATTATTTTTTCTCAGCTGCTGCTTAGTAACCATGAATGTTTATTTTTAAAGTACTTAATCACCTTTAAACCCCTAAAATTAGTACAAAACTATAAAAAAAGTTTTGTTCCCAGAAAAAGGATTTGGGTGTCTAAGGTACATGCCAAATTAAATATGAATTTGTTATCATTATCTAATCAAAACCGAGATATTTCTGTCACTTCATTATGGTTCCTACTTATAATCATAAAAGATATGTTATTAAAAAATGCCCTTGACTATTTTTAACCTAGAATTTTAAAATGCTATCCTTCTCGTGCCTGCCCCTTAACAAAAGTACCTTACAATGAATGACAGTATCATTTCTTACCTAGTTCTAACTATTAAGGTCTCAGGAGCAAGTAAGAAATGAGTGTTCTATACAAAGTACACTCCGTACTGTGAATTATTGTCTGAGCTGTTACCTGTTTGGACATAATTTTAAAACCTGCAGTTACTGATGCCAGAAGCCCATCTCAGATTGTCTCTACCTAGTGGGTTTGCCATAATCAATTTACTTTCTATTTGCATTTACATCAAACAATAATATGCAATGCTTATTTATTGACAATAGAAAGCTGTCAACTGCTTGTTCATCTTGTGGGCAGCTTGAGAATTAAGTAACAAAAATGATTCACAGCGGGTAGATAACCTTTTTAAATCATATATTTTTATTTTTTTTTAAAGAACTCAGATACCTTACAAAATCCAAGATATTTCTTATGTGCCTAATCTCCAGCTAGATTTCTAAATTCAGAGAAGCAAACTAGAAAATTGCTACTTTGCTCTTTTGGATTCTTGATTCAATACATGTATCTGCATTTTTCAGTGAAAACTGCTTTCTGTCTGTAAAGCTGTGTGTGCTTTTGCATATATTGAAATAATCCGTTCTTTAGGCTGATGAAACCTACCTCTTGCTTAAAGTTTTGTGATTCAAGAACTAGGTGATTCTTACAGTTATGTCCCTGGAAAACCCCAAATCATTCGGTGTATTCTGAGTACTGATGCTGAAGCACAGGACTTAGCAGTCCTGCTCACCATCATTTAAAGGAAACAGCAGGTGACGGGTCATGTTTAGTGGTCCCAGACACGAAGTGGGAAGTTCCACTACCCCCAGTCACTTTGCAGGAGCCTGTCCTAATCACCCAGTGACACATCAGGCAGAGGGATACCTTTCTAATACTCGTTGTTGCAGCTGCAGCGCTCTACAGACAGAGATGCAGAGTAACTCAAAACCAGAGAGCAGGTCTCAGCAGAAGCAGAATTTTGTACCTTGGCAAATGGGCTCTCTCACACAGGAATGGCTCCTGCCCTCCCTGGTGCTTCGTTGGTTTTCCCAATGGCTATCTAACTTTAACCACAAAACCCCACAGTGCAAGTAGTAGAGCCTCTCACTCCCCAGTCCTTCTCTTTCTCACTCTCCCCAGGACTCCTCTTCCTGTTTACACCAAGCAAGATTTGCACAGAGGGGCAGAAGGTGCCTCCTGTGAGAACACTGCAAGGACCCCCAGCTTCAGATCTGAGTGGGATCTATACGTTCATCACTTCTCCTCCCTTCTAGGACTGAATTGGGATCTAATTTCTTGCTTGTCAACCAAGCATCTCAAGCATCTCAAAAAGAGAATAAGTGCCAGTGTGACCTCCTTCATCCACGTTCTAGGTAGAAAAGGTAATCTGGCTGTCAGCACATGGTTTCCTTGTTGACCTTAATCAGGTGACAACCTGGCATTGCCAGTTCACTTAATCAGAAAACCAAGTAAGGCAGTAAATCCTCTCAGCGAATGGGTTTCGGGTACATTCTCTTTGTTCCTCCCCTGAATTAGGCACAGGTCTTGTCATTGTCCTGCTTGACACTCAGTCAACTGAGAAAATATTGTAAATTCTACTGCAGAGCATGAAGTCTTTCTTTTAGACCTGTTCCTTTATTCAGACTTTCTGAACCACAGAGGACACACAAACCAGTATCACTATATGTCAGATCTTCAAATGATATAAATTGGTGTTGTTCCATGGAGAGGAGTATAGCTATAATGATTTCTACTGTCTAAGGCTTCATATCAGCAATGCAACTCCTTTGGAGTAGCTTTGTTAGAGACAGCAATTAACCAGGGCGTGGGTGGGGCATACAGAGCTTTCCCCATCAAGACAAGGCAACTCTGAAAGGCTTCACTAATTGCTGGGTAAATCAAGACACATTAGCAATGACTCCTTACATTCAACAGAAAAATACCAAGCCTAGCAAGACTTCTTACATTGCAATTCTGCCATGCTCCTTATTTTGGCAGCTGAACTCCTTCTCGGGCTGTGTTGTACTGGCAAATTCAACATTTTAATTGCATATAGAGAATTAAAACATAGGCTTATACCTACCTGGAATTGATTTCATGTTCAGTCTTTAAAAATAAAAGCCTATTATTTATGAAAATACAAATATCTCTTTAAAAGAAAGTGCAAGTTCTTCTAGACCAAAACAACAACAACAACAACCATTTTGCTACTTGGGAACTGCTAGATCAAAGACGAGGTTATAAACACTCTTACAAAAATTTGGAGGGGGAATGTTATTTGGCAAAATTTGACAGGCTTTTTCAAGCAAAGTAAAATGGAGCTCAGATTAACAGGTAACATCATTTCTGACTCCTCACCTTATGCGGCAAATATCTGGTGCTGATTTAGGAATTGATAGGTTTCCATAAGGAGAGGTAGTGCCCAGCCGTCCTGTCCCCAAGGAGAAAGCCCAGCCTGTGACAGACATTGTGCCCCACAGGGAGAGCTGAGTGGCAGCATGAAGTGACCAACATGAAGTGACCAGCAAAGCTCCTTGCAGCTGTAGAAGCTGTTTTCTCTGGTGTTATGAGTGTCATTTATATAATACAAATATAACTATCCCATTACTCCCGTAGAACATGCTCATAGCTGAAGCACTGAGGAACTGGCAAATTGCTTTAAATTCTCTTTGCTGAGAGTTTATTGCTCACAAGGGACTGGCTCTTCCTCTGTGTTTCCAGCTGTTAAATTGCCTTCAAGGACACTTTTCCACATGATCATTTACTGCAGTGACTTCAGAGAAGTTGAGGAAGTGATATGGTGAACATTGTTGCAGTCCAAACTATGTGAAATTTGGAAAAAATCCTTTTTAAAAGCATTTTTGTAGCTGGAAAGTCAGGAAGTACAAGTACATTCTTTTCTAAGTCTCTTCTGAGTGTGCTTTACTACCACTCCTACCATTCAGCACAGAAGTCCACCCAGCCATATTTTCACCAGAAAAGACTTGGTTGTGACACTGATAAGCTGAAAGGGCTGTACTATCTCCCAATAACTGGTATGTGCTATGGTAGTTGAATCCTGCAAATTCATTTACCACAGAAAGGCAACACCAAATTAACCCTGTAAGCAGCTCTCTACCTAGTCTCCAACTACCAACATAATGAAAAAAAAATTCCCTTTGAAATTCCAACTTCGGGGAGGGGGGATGGACATGACATGGGGGGACTGGGTGGGGACAGTCAATACAAACAGTGTTTTGTAGGGGAGTAAAGATTAAAGTCAGAGATTAACTTCTATTTCTACTTAAAAAAAAAAAAAGGCTTACACTGAAGTAAAGGTACAGAATGCCTATTTTACACATACAGATATGCACCTACATCTGTAAACATTAGCATGTGGGCAGACTCCTCAGATGAAGAATACTCATTTTGAAAAGAAAGGTGAACTATTTGGAGCTTGAAATTCTCATGATACTTTTACAGCAAGTTCAAGATAATTTTTTTTAATGGCAAAAGTAAAGGGTAGTCTACTTTAAACAGACTTTCTAAAGAACAAAGAGATCATTAGAATAAATTACTAATCACGTGCAACATAAATATGATACCTTAGTGCTATGTAAACACTGATGCTCAGCAGTGCATGAGACAGGAAGGTGAGGAGGTAATGCCTTCAAGCATCAGGTCTAATGGTCCTAACGATAGTCTTGTGTTCATTAGGATGATAAACATTTAGTATGTAATGCTTTGCATGCATCAAAAATCAGACTAGAAAACAGAATTGTTCAAGGGAGCCAGCTCAATGTCCACCAGACAACCTTTACCCAAGACCTGGAAGTTTCACAGGTACCCAGCATTGATTTCCCTGCCAAAGTTAGCCCTCTGAATACCTTCTGATCCCAGCTTCAGACACTGTAAGAAATGAATGAGAAGCACATCCACTGGCCAGGGAACGTGTTGCAGAAAGGGCAAACCCCTGGAAAATAGTGCTGTTTCTAAAGAAAATGTTAACATTGTTAAGGCTGCATCTTGGAGATATAGGAAAGAAAGGATTGAATGTAACTTTTCCCTTTTGATCTTGCTGCAATAGGAAAGATCCAGCCAAGTCATTAGGCAGCAGATCAGTACAATAATCTGTAAAGATTGGCATCATGGGCACCTCATTTGTGTATTCAGTTATTAAACAGCTCTTTCAACACAGCCATATGGACATCCTACTGTGTTTATGTAATTTAGGCACAAATACACATTCCTAGTGTGAGTCACCACAGTCTCCCCCATGTTTTACAAAATTCATTAGACTCTAGTCCCCTGCTATAAAAGAAAACTAATGCTTCGCTCTCAAACACCTACTTCAGTGTCCTTGATTTCCACATGAGCTCACAATGACGTATCTTCTAGCAATCAGCACAGCACCTCCAGGACAGGGACTTCAGATGTCACTTAGCTGTCTGCCAGCCCTGGGAACCACCAGAAGGTACTTCAGTTTGCTAGGAAAGTTCAGCAGACCTCAGCTGTCCCTGAAGTATCCTTTGACACTGGGGATGTCCAGGGTGCTTGAAACACTCCTGAAACATTATGCCCCTTCCTGAGAGAATGCAGCCCATGATGGGCTGTTTAGGAGGCAATGGCATAGCATTAGCTTAAATTAGCAAAACCCTCATCCTTTGCAACAGAATATCCATTGTTTTCCTCCTCCATCGACGTGGTCTCACAGAGCAGTGAATTCAAGCACCACCACTCTAAAATGCAGTTGCTGGTCAGATAGCCTCAGTAATAATCTGATGCTCACAGTTAGCTCTCAATAAACTCTGAAGAGTTTATTGTAAGCAGGTAGGGATTCTGCTCTGGGGCTCTGAGTGCTCTTGGCTTTTTGCATCATTCTCTGGAGGCCATCAAAACTGGGGGACCAGATTTGGACTGTCAGCATTTTAGCTACTTTAGGGATAGCAGAAAAGCCCGAGTTAATCATATTGGGAAATGTAGCACACAAAGCTACCTCCAGTGACACTGCACCCCCAGCTCTCATGCCACAAAAATTAGGGACCATGATGTAGCCAGGGATCTTCAGATAGCCAGCCTGAACATGTCTCCACCACACACAGTACCTATGCAAACAGTTGCATCCATCCTAGCTAGGCATCCTCACTGTCAGTGTTGATTGCCTTTGTACTCCAAAGATTAAGCTAACCTTTTCATTAATTTCATACATTTCTATACAAATTAGCAGTTATTTCATCTGTGATAATGATGTGTAGTTGAGATTAATGGTCTGGTTTTCATAAGTACTTGCAAGTAACTATTAGTTTTCTGTATTTACAACAATATGTAAACTTGCTGAATGCACAGGCAATGCACTGGGAGAGTACACCTCTTAAAAGCTCTAACCATGCTTGACTTCAACTCTGATCAATATTCTTCATTCAAGATGGGCACATGTTCATGCACTGACTGAGGGATCAGTGTTGCGGTTTTACTTATATCTTTTCTAAAATGTAATCATACATTCAAAATATGATAATTTCTTCTTTTCAATAGCTTGGGCACTAAATGAATGTTTTAATCAATCATTTTTATTGTTACTGCTCTAGTACTTTCTTCAAATTTCTTGTTATAAGGAAATGTTTTGTAGAGAAGTCTGATGTTTTTATCCCTAAGTGCTGGGGGGTGTGTGTGTTGTTGTTGTTTTTGTTGTTTGTTTGCTTTTTTTTTTTTTTTTTTTTAATGGGAAGCCTAGTTGCATTCTGCTACAGGATCCAGTGAGAGTGGTAGCAATACCTAGAGGGTTTCTTCAGTATGGTTATAAAGATGAATATATGCTTTATCATCTCTTTTCAGATCAATTTCCAATACTCCTGAAAAAAGAAAAGCTGTATGGTGCCACAGAATTAACATTTTTATGTCAGTTTGCTACATACCACTAGTCCCAAATTGCTACAGTAACTACCTGAATGACATTGCAAGTGCTAGTTCAGAATAGGAGCAACACATAAGAGCAAGAGAATTTGAAAACTAAAGATTTACAATCCAACTCTGATACCTTTTCTATTTATAAACCAAATAAATTTCCTTTACAAGATGTTACATACCTTATAATTGTACTTGGAAGAAATTGTTGGATGTCTACTGCAATCAAGTTCTGGGTCATCATGCAGAGAGGAGGGCATTGCTGAAACTCCAAGACAAGTACCCAGGACTCTATGACAGTCCAATCAATAAATGAAATCTGGGATTTTTCTCCGGTTACATAATTTACAAGTAAATTAATTGTATAGCATATTTTCTGCTTGGTTTGGGTGGGGGTTTTTTTGGAGGGGTGCACTGCAGCCTTTATTGTTGAAAGTGTGTAACAGAAGTATGCATGCTGAGTGTATATGGTAGGATAAATATTTTGACAACCCCAGAGAAGCCATACAGAAACTTCAGGAACCACAAATTATCAAAGAAATGTGTTTCCATAACATTCATGCTGAACTGATCAACAATTAAGGAGTTAACCAACCTCAACATGTTGCCAGTATTTAGCTAGGTGGCATCCCACTGTTGTGAAGACAGCAGTTGCATTTCCTGAGGATGACTGTTTCATAATGATGGCAGCATTGCAGTTTTATAGAAACGCTGTACAGACCTGAAGGACTAGCAGTGTAGTTATTTTAAATGCAGTCATTAACTTTAGAAAGCTATTTAGTGACACCAGGCCAATTTCTGGCAAATTCTATGTCTTCAAGGCAACAAACCTAAAACCCCCACTCTAAATATAACACACTACACTTTTGTGAGGCAGTACCTGTTTGAGGGAAATAGTAAATGAAAACCTTAAAGCAGAAGCTTAGATTTCATGATTTAGACTTAATCTCTGGGAGAGAAAACATAAGGGAGTGTTTTAGATCAACTGTTTAGATCAAAAGCCCCATGTTCTGACTTAGGATGTCCAGAAAGCGGCACTGAACCATACCTGAATCAGCATTTCTTCTGCCTCATACTCCCCCAGCACAAACACCTCAGTTTGCTCCCTGCTGGCATATAGACGTGTCACTTAAGCTACTGGAAACAGCTGTGCTGAGGTTGACGTAGGACTTCATCCACAGGGAGCAGCTGTCTGGGACATGCTACTGCCCACCATGCCTAAAGGCAGCATTTTTGCCAGCCTTTCCCTCAGGGAGGCAGGGACATCCCCCTCAGTCATTACCCAGATACTGGTTTTCAACTAAAACTTAAAGGACCTTCAAAATCCTAATCCTCTTTTCAAACAAGATTGCAAACATTTAATTAACTGGCTCAGAAACCATTAGGGGAAGACTGAGAGACAGATGGATGACTGGACACACAAACAGACTTTATTTTAGTCTCACTTTCTTAGGAAACCAGACTATGAATAAAACCCAGTTGCACACCACGCTTTGAGGGGGTTTTCATGCCAATATTTGTTCAATGAGTACAACAACTCTCTGCAACCAGGGTGAAGTGTTGCTATTAATTACCTACATCAGTGCTTATTTAATCACCTCCTACGACATAAAACCTAAAATGTTTTTTTGTAATCCCAAAATGTTAGGAGACAGGACAGGTGAAAAATAGACATTCCATTTTTAGACTTTTCCTTTCTGACCTTCTTGAGCAGAAGGCAAAAACTTTCACCAGCACAGCTCATTCATCTCTTTGAGATGGTTTTACAGCTCTGTGGAGTTCTTGGTTTTACAGCTGTCATGGAGCACCAAGCTGGGGCATTTTTCACATTATCTGCTATTCCCTGTACAGCAGATCATTTGGGAAGACCCCGAGAAAACTGCAGAGTAATAGTGCAAGGGAGATTTGTAAATCTGTGAAAGCAGATCTTTTCCTGGCTGCTAATCCATGTAAATACAAATCTAGCTTTATTTTTTTAGTAGAGAAAATGTAAAATTGGGGCCTGAAAATGTACTGGTACAAAGCAAAGGAAACAGAAGTTAAACATCAAAATTCAGCTCCCAGTCTGTTAGGATCAGAAATAGACAGTAAAATCTAGCCTGCAATGGAAAAGCAAAAGTCCTCTGCGGACTGCAGGTGGTAGCGGTAGTGATCTCAGCATGGGGCACCTTGCACAGTGGTGAGTGGGGTCTCACTGTTTGTATAGCTGATAAAGAGCCAGCATGTTCCAGTTGTGAGTAAATTGTACCAGTAATGAGTGATAAGTTGGATAATGGGAAATACAAGTAATGGCCAAGCACAAAGCCTTTAGGCATTCCATCTAGTAAGCAAAGTAGAGATTGATGAGCTTCATTAAATGACCAATTTTCACTTACTCTAAAGGGAAAAAGCACACCATAGAGAGGCCTGCAGAAAAATGCATAAACAGGGGCATGAAGGCAAGGAGCTGAATTAAAACAGTTCTGAGATTAACAGTAACCAAAGAAATGCCCTGAGAGCAGTCTGGCTCTTTTCTTAATCAACTGTATTCCTCACAACAGGGTAGAACCTGGCAGAATGCCATTTCATTTCCTGGGTAGTTTCTACATCAGAACAAAACCCGGATACTTTCCAGCGCTTTTGTGAAATATCCATCTCTGGATTTAAAAGGTGAAGTCTTTGTATTATTCTCCTTCTCTCTCCCAGCCTCTGCCTCTTTCTTTCCCGCTTTCAAATAAAAATTGATAACAGAACACTGCTGTGAGAAGTCTCAAAGAAAAAAAAAAGTGAATTTATTGTGTCCTTATGAAGAGCTTTAGATAAGCAGTGTTCCATCAAAAATACATTTCTCTGAAAATGTTCCAATCAACCTAATTTTTCTTCATCTTGTCTAAACACAAAAGAAGGTGACTTTGGCTGACTCTGCTCCTAGAAACCAGCAGTGAGGGAGGAGATTTTCTATGGAGCCACCTTGATGATGAGTGGAGGCAGGTCCCAGTCAGCCAGAACCATCAGTGTGAAAGTTCAGGACATTCTCTGAAATAAGAAGGGTGTAAGAAGAGAGCTGAGAGGCTTCACAGAAGTCTGAGTGAAGACCCAGGTCCAAGACAGTTTAGAGAAAAATGTATATTTTTTAGAATAATTTTCCTTTAAACATTGTGGCATAAACTAAAAATAAAGACAAGACAAGAAGCTGGAACTCTCTCCATTGTACGCATTGGTGTCATGCTGCATTTTCAACTCTAACTCAGCTAAGACACATATTTTGACTGTGAGGATTTTTCAGGAAAGTCATGAGGGATTTAATAGTTGGGTGATAGTTTATACTCTTTTTGTTCAATGGCCAAAACAAGAACGTATTTTTAAAAATCTGCACTGGGGGCCTGATGCGGCAGTAACTTCAGTTATTTAAATTCTAGACTTTGACTCTAATGAAAGCAGAAATTGTCCTTGAGACAATTATTAAAATTAAATGATATGCTAACCGTATCTACAGACTGTGTTATCACTGCAGTGGGAGGAACATGAATTCACAAGACTGGGTGGCTGTAGATCCATTCAAAAATCATAAAAATCAAAAAGCATCATTAAGATTTCCTTATGAAAAAAAACAATCTGGTGTATTTGCAGAATGAAAAAAAAAATTTTCATGTTTGCTTTATACAGACACAACTATTCAATTGTTTAAGGTGGCAAAACCACAGCCATTTCAGCAGCTTATTTGCCGAAGTGAGGTTTTTTCATACAATTGTCTACCAGAATGCACTTCTGGGAAGGGATTTTGTGAGGGGCATTTCCAGACCTCCCTGTGCTCCTGGTATTTCTTGGATGCAGGACTTTCCACTGACATTTCGTTACTTTACCGTAAGGCTGTTTCCAAGGGGAAAGAAAATAAACCCCAACCAAACAGCTTCCCAGAGCCCAGGTGTGTTCCCAACTTCTACTTTTAGAAGCAAGGATGAAAGAAATCCCTTTGTATTACTGGTGCTGGGAACCCAGGCCAGGGCTGCCTGGTTGGGCCTGTGGGATGGAGTTGAGGCAATAAGGGAAAGCAGAGAAGACTGGCAATTCAACAGACACCTCTTGGCATCTCCAGAAACAGTATTTCTTACAGGTACAATCTTGTGTACTTCAGATGTTATATGTATGGCAGCTGCATGTTATCCCTCCTCATTCCCTTTCTGTGTGCTACAGGATCCTGTGAGTGCCCTCATTTTCCAACTGACGGCTTGGCACAGGTACAAAACCACTGTTGTGGGTCTAACTCCATAGGAGAAGAAGCTGACGAGGTATAGGACACACGCTTCCTCATGTGAATGAGGGTGGGCATTCAGACCATAAGCCATTGCTTTCACAGACTTTAGAAATCTAAGGCCAGAATATGATGGCATACAGGCAATTTCAAGGCTAAGTAATTCCTTAGTTCCCAAAAGAGACATAAAAAATGACAATAATATTAACAGAGTGAGGATTTTGGCTTCACATTCTTCATTCCAAATATCTTCCTATTGCAATTCACACTGCTACTCGTGTAGCCATAGATGGTATATCCAGTCAGAAACGATCAGCATGGGGATGGGCAAAGGCATTCTAGCTACCTGAGCACATCGCAGTAACAGTGGAGCTGAGGCTTACACCTGAATATCTAATGGGCCAGAGCTTCGCTGCTGTTGCACCCAAATTGTCCCTGGTACATCTTCAGCAGTTGCAACCAGCTCTGGATAGCTGTGGAGATGTCTATTGAAATCAGAATCTCATAGAGGTGCAATAGAGTTAAATTACTTTTCACACTGTTTTATCCAAGAAAAATAAATATTAAAATAAACAAAGCAGCACTTCATGACTTGATGTTTACAGCTTTATATGTCAGTGTCTTCTGATGTTGGAGAAAACAGCTTTAAAGTGGATAGCAGGGAGGGGCAATGATGAAGGACCTGGTTCTTAAGGAGCAGAACAGCTGCTGTAGAAGTGGTCAGTGGTCCCTCCAAACTGTTACAAAAGTGGCTTGAGGTTCTCTGCAATTGACAGGATGCTCAGAAATTCTCAGTACTGAGCAGCAGAGGAATTATTAGTGTCAGGTACCTGCACAGGAATAGCTACATGTAGTCTGACAGCACTTAAATGTTTAACTAGTTTGATTAGATGGAGCCTCATCAAATTGTCACAGGAAAAATTTTCTGGAAAGCTTTTAGGGCTCTCAGGAAGACCCATGCCTTGAGGAGCTGTCTGTTTGTCCCAGATTTCCCAGAGGGGCATTTAATGGCTCTTTCTCCTGAGGCTGTAGTTCTGGTAGCCAGTGATCCATATTTAAAGATATTGCCCATTATCCTTTTGCTGAGTGCAAGTATAAGTTCTTAATAATTACTTTTCTTTTATTCTTCTCTATTTCTAAAAGCTGATAATGTCCAGAACTATATCATGCACAATCCAGTTTTGGACTACAGCTGAATAATCTAGGCATTAATACAGTAAAAAATGGTCTATTTAATAATAGATAGTTCAAAATACTGAGAAACAAGATTTCTTATTTTACTGATTATAATAACATGACTTTTATTAGGTCTTTCAGGCAAAATCTGAAGTGCTACCTGAAATAATATATAAAGTGATCTGGAGATGATTAAGTTTGACAGCTAGCTACAAAAAGACTCTGACATAATTTTGTGGTATATAAAATGAAGAAGAAACTGATAGCTGCTCTACAAAAGCTTTTATCTAACCACCCCATGTATTTTCTCCCCCTGTCCTGCTGAGAAGAAGAGAGTGACAGAGTTGTTTGGTGAGCATCTGGCAGCCAGCCAAGCCCAACCCACCACAAAAGCATTTAGCTTGAGGTGTTATGTTTGAGCAGACCATAGTGCCTGACCAATGTAGTGGCCTTCTACGATGGAGTGACTGCATCCTGTTCCAGGATTCCCAGTACAAGAAAGACAGGGAACCGTTGAAGCAGGTCTAGAGGAAGGTCACAAAAACAGAGGGATGGCATAGCTCTCCCATGAAGACAGGCTGAGAGACTTGGGGTTGTTCAGCCTGGAGAAGTCTCTACGGAGACATTATTGTGGCCTTTCAATATATAAAAGGGGCTTACAAGAAAGATAGAGACTTTCTACCAAGGTCTGTAGTGACAAGATAAGGGGAAGTGGTTTGAAACTGAAAGTGTAAGTTTAGGTTGGACATAAGGAATAAACTTTCTGTGATGAGGTGTTGCAACACTGGGATGGGTTGCCCAGAGAAGTTGTGGATGCCCCGTTGTTGGAAGTGTTCGAGATCAGGTTGAATGGGTCTTCGAGCAACCTAACCTAAGAAAGAAGTGCCTGCCCATGGCAGGCATTTTGGAGTAGAAAATCTTTAAAGGTCCCTTCCAACCCAAGCCATTCTGTGATTTTATGACTCTATGATAGTGAAAGATACCTTCAGAAATAATTTTACCATTTCCAGGTATTCCATATCAATACTTGGTGAACAAGATGATGGTAAGAAGTCAATATCTATTAATAGTCATTTAAAAACAACTGCCAGTCCATATTTATTTTCTTCTTTGATTGAGGACACTCAAGCAGTACATGACATATAAAATACAGCTTTTTAAATTAGAATTTAAAGGTATATTCACTGAAACAGATGGACAGAGGAAATATCTACACAGAGTAGAGAACTATTAATATTTCAACAATGAGAATAAAGTAAAGGTTCTAAAAGGGACATCAGGTGCTAAGCAAATTGAAGAAAGTTGAAGCTGTCAACTGCTGTGCTGAGTGATCGCCTGCCTAAACCTTAAGGTAAAAAGTCAAAATGTGAAAAGTAGAAGAATCTCAGAAAAAAAAGGGAAAAGAAGAGAAAATGACTGCAGCAAATAAAAGATTACACAAGAAATATGTAGCTTGACAGTACTTTGACTGGTCCACTGCTAACCAGCTACTAATTACTATTATTAGCATAATTAAAAGCATAGTTTTTCACCTTTCCCCAGCAAAGCAGGTAATTTTCCAGGCAACATAGGAAGCATGAAACAAACAACACTAAATTGGTCCATTGGTCTTTAATTTTGAACACAGAGTTTCTGAATGAAGCCTTATTTTTATATGCATCTCAAAAGAGTTTCAGAGCTAGAATCTGTAAAGTATTTGGATCTAAAAAGTCTGGATTCATATATTTCATATAATCAGGTTGGTTTGTCCTAAAAATTACAAGTATTAGAGAGTTAAACACTTGTGTCTAGTAAGAAGCTGGTGGGGTCAGTATGGATCTGAATTTACTTTGCTAAGTAATAGATGTTCATAAAAGTAAGTTTTAAATCATAATTTGATTTGTGTCACAGTGATCTTAGGCAAATTGTGGTGCATGGCAGTCAGCCAAAAAGACCGCAATTTAGTACAATCAAGGTTTTCTTGTTCTGTTACAAGCTGAGACAATTTATGAATGCGCTCAGTGCTTCGCTGTGCTTGCTTTCAAGGCAGAAAGCAATTTTTCATTGCTAACGCTGATTCTGGGCTTCAGTGGCAGAGGAAGTACCGATGCTGTTGGCCGGTAAACAGGGCAGACCGTACCCTTTATGAGCCCTTTATGAAGGAGAGATTCAAAATGTTCACAGTTTCCTAAGAAATCCGTTCTTTGGTTGTATCTTGGGCACAAATTGTCAGTCTTTTCTGGTTGTGACAGTGTGCTTCATTTTTCTACGTTAGCCTTCAGTACTTCCAAAATCCTCCCCTCTCCACTGAGAGAATTCAAGCCCCTCTCTCACCTCTCTGGCTGGGAGAAGGCTAGTCTACCCCGCCTGGAAACATCCTTATTCCTATCAATGTTGGGTCACAGTGCAAAGTGTAGAAGGTGAGCTAAATCAGGGTGGCTTCGGAGGCATCTGGAGATCATGAAGGAAAAATATTTTGCCAGAAGAAAATCCCCAGCGAGTTCATACTTCAGGCAGTTCAAATAAAATCAACACCCCTTCACCACCTATTCTGTGTAACAGGAGTTCACACTGGTACAGAAGGCTTGCCTGAGGTGAAGGCTGGTGAATAAATCTGTGGGTGGGTGAACCAGGTTCTCACACAGTGTGATCCAAGGTCTCTCAATCCAAGAGACAGGCTCCTCAGTTTAATTCCGAATTGAAAGGAAGTTTTGTAGTGGTGCACTCTGAACCTTTTATGTATCTTCTTTAGTGGAACAAATAGACAAGGCTTAGGTTGCCTGACAGATGGCAGTTCAAATCAGTGTAATGACTGGTAATACACCTGGCCCAGAGGCAGGGCTGCGCTCATTTGTTAGCATTCACAGGCCCTGTTTTTCAGTTTTCCTTCCTCTTCCTACTTTCCCAAAGAGGGTGTATGGTTGCTCCCCCTTTTATCATGTCTCCTGTACACTCGGCAAGCAGCTATGATGGGTCAGAGCCAGTTATCTGCTTCTTTTGTAGCAGGAAACATAAAGCAAAGATTCTCTCTGTTCACAGCCCGGCAATACAGGCTTTTTCAAGCAACAAAGGAAGACAAGGACAAGGTATGGCATCTGCAGCAGCAGGAGATATGCTGGAAGAGTGAACTCCACAGCTGTATTTGATGGCAGTCCTGTTGTGAGCCTCAAAGTCTGTGACTGAAGAAGCTTCTTTCCTTTCCCTGCACCACTGAATATAGGCTGCAGGTATCTTCTGTTTTTGGGGTTTGGGGGTTTGGGCTTTTTTGAAATGAAACTCCTAGTTGAAACTGTTGATGAAACCCTTGTTTTGCCATTTGTTTGTCAGAACTTTCTTACATCGTTTCGTAATAGAATTCACTGTCTCCACAAAAAGTGAGCTTTCTGCTATGACACATATTTTATTAGTACACCAAGTATCCTTCCTAGCTCACAGCTTTGCTCCAGCTTATTCCTCGCTTTCTTTTCTATGCCATTTCCTGCTGCTCCGGTATTCCTTTCTTCCAGTTTTATTGATTCCTTCCATACTGTTCCAATTGCTTAAAATACTCTTCCAGGATAAATGCCAATTGCTTTATCTCCCATTCAATTCCTATCAGCCAGACAGCATTAATATTTTTCCAATAGAAATGCTGCACAGCGTGAGTTTCAAAGAAAGGCAAAAGCCGTTACTCCCCAGCCAGGCACTCTTCCAGGTGGAGAGCTGCCTGGTGCTCTTTGGCCTGTCCATTGCTGATTCACAGCAGGCAGGAGCCTACCCTTCCTGCTTGTGATGTCAGCACTAAATAACATCTGGCAGCACTGTTGCAGATTTTGTTTTCGTTTAGTTTACTATAGAAGAAAGTACAGTTTGTTACATATTTGTTTTATAAATTCCATTTCCATTTTAATTAGAAGGCAAGTTCCTGCAATTTCCATCATAATTACCATAATCTTCTTACAGTCAGTATGATGAGCACAGCCAGGAGAGGCAGCTGGGTTACATTTGCTTTATCCTGGGTGGAAATCTTTAAACAGATAAGTATTGGAAATAGTTCTGCAATCACTCTTTGTGAGACAATAGCCATCCACAGGAGTTACTTGATGGACTGTGTATAGTAGGATCTATGTAGCAGGAAAGAAACGATTTCAAATGTGTCTCTGGATGTATAACAATGGCCATAAGCAGAGCTCATTTTATGGTTTTATTATTTATGGAGGAGATCTTATTGAGGATGCTTACATTTTCTTGGGAAATTACTTATATGGGAGGGCACATATTATGGATTTATTCACTATTGAATTTTATGCCTCTGTAACTCAATTGAATCCAGAGTTAAAGCAATACAGCAGTAAATCAGACTCTATTATTCTAAGTTACTTATATGGATTCGAAAGCTAAATTCACTGTGATATAACCAGGAATATGTGTGTGGGAAGGTGCTTTAAAGGGACTCTTCAGTGACAGCCATCAGTCTTTCTGACTGCACTCATCTCTGCTCGACAGCACATTCTGCAGCCAAAGGAGAGCTTCAGAGGGTGTGTTCATAGAGCATCCTCATCTGTTGCCTCAGATTAGAGAAGCTGCTGCAGAAAAGTGGGAGCGTTCAGTGCTCTCTCTCACCTATACTGGCTTCACTCTTCATCAACATCATACAGCATAGCTGTAAAACTGTTCTGGAGGGAATTAGTGTAATAAAATACAAGGACAAGATTGGGGAAGTGAGGGGTGATTTCATTTTACGCATTCCCTAGGCAGGTTAATTTTACTCACTCAGGCTCATTTGCTCACAGCCTCCTTTCGCTCACGCTCTCATGTCCATACACCTGCAAGCCCCCAGATGTGCATGCCCAAGCGGTCTGGCCACGATCAATTGTGTGCAGCAGAGAGGACAAAAGGTTCTGCTTGCTGAGGCTTCATGTCTTTTCAGTTTCTCATGACTAGTGATGACAAACCAATTTTGTTTTGTATTCCTTAGGAGTTACAGCTGTTAGAGGATGGCCCTTTTCTTCTGAATCGCACATACTTCAGACCCCAAAAATCTTAGGCAGGGTGGCTGCTTATTGTCTGCCTGACTTTGAAATACATTTTTGTAATATATACATCTTTATGGTTGTCTTCTGTTTTCCCACTGGGCTGACACAGACAGGAATGGCATATGTGATGTGTTGTAACCTCGCTGCCCCCACCCCGTGGTCAGAAAGCAGTGTCTTCCCCTAACAAGGCATCTGCCGAGCTTTCAGCAGAGTGCAAGCCTTCGGGGAGTGAATAAACATCATGTTCCTCAATGTGATTGACGGGGAACCGTCACTGCCAATATAGGTCATCCCTTTAAAACTCACAGCAACATTAATATTTTTAAAAGTTTCTTCAAGTATAGCTCCCCCCAAAAAAACAGCCAACAACAAACCAACAACAAAAACCACACATCACAGGGAAATCTTCCCAGAAGCACTCAATGGTGAATAGTTTGGGTTCTTGATTAATAGTGGACTTGAATTTTTTTTTAAAACTGTTTTTTTGCTAGTGCTACAAATGTATGCAACCAGAGGCAAAGAGCATGTAAAAAAAAAACCCAAACCCAAACCCAAACATTATTTTAGCCAGTTTTAAATAAGATTTGAACAAAGATTTAATATTTAAGTCAAACTAAGTCTGAAGTGCTATTTATGAGTCTTTAACACATGTTCAAATAGTCACTTCCACTGCCTGTATTTCTGGCCTTAAATTACTCTATGAATGACTTTAAGTATTTCTGTGTTATTGGTTTCACTGTAACTGCCATTTGCTAAAGCTAAAGCTTAAGAAATTTGTTTATTAATTATGTGGCAGTATGATTGTCACACCCTCCTATCAAAAAAATGAAGAAAACATGTTAAATCACTCTGGATACCTTTTACATGATGTTTTCACTGCATTCACCATTTGAACAATCATGATTTATTTGGAAACCTCTTTGTGGGGATGTATTGAAGCAGCTAATCTGAAGTTAACCGCGTAGACATTCGTCGTTTAATTGAATGAAAGCAGCAAGATTTTATCAGAATTCCTCACTGCAGAAACAGGAAATGTCGAAAACATTGTCAGTCACTGGACTGGCTAAATTAAAACAACTAGGTTTTCATACTACTTAAACTGAAGTCAAGCTCCCATGGCCATTGATATTGGATTTTTCTGCTACCAACATACTTAGGAAGACAAATGTGGTTTGGATTTGACAGAGGCAAAGAACCATGTTTTTCTTAGTTATAAACCATATAAAAATTATTTCAGACCAAATATTGCCTTCTGTCCCATAGCTTTCATAAAGGCATAAAGCTGGCATTAACTGTTGGAGCCAAGCTAACAAGCCCCACAGTCTGTGAGAAATGTCCCCAATGAAACAGGAAAGACAGTTTTGATCATTTAATATGAGAAATCGCATTCTATCCTTGTATTTAAAAAGTATACGAGAATATTGTGTCCCAAACCTACTAATTAATTAATTTGATGATTAGACCTATCTTGTGCACTCCCTTTGACCTTCTGATGGATAGGGAGTGAGATAGGGTCTACCATCAGGAGAAATTAAGATACCAAGGATGTTATCATAAGAATTTTCCTATACATGAGGGAAGAAATAAATAAAATATATACTTCTTTAAGAAATGTAGAGAAATAAAAAATCCACAGTCTTTGGATACTCTGCAAACATGCTTTTCTGCTGCCATAACACAGTGGAACATCCAAGAAAAGCATCACTCTGGTTTTGGCTGCATCCAAAGGAGAGTTCAAGTACATACTTGGTTATGTGCCTCAGATAAGAGGCACTCTTGGCTCCTGAGCTTCTACAGCTCCAAGAAGGGAAAGGCCTGACTTCACCATAAGCCATGATTTTCTTGGAAAACAGTGTGGGTAAATTCCAGAATAAAAGAGATGGAGGAATACCTGCCAAGTGTTCAGTGTGCTGCTCCCTTCACATGATTTATCACTTGCTCTCCTTACAGCTTAAACATCAGGCAGTTTGCTACTGTCTAAGCTCCTGACTTGGCTAGAAACTGGAAAACATTAGCCACACCATCTGGGTCTGATATGAATGAAGCAGAAGGCAGCATTTTCAAAATGCAGGAGTCCCAAACTTCCAAGTGCTCAATCACTTGTATCTTTTCCAGTCTCGCTTAGGTGAAGCTGATATTTTTGTCCTCATAAACCCACTTATTTTCCACAGATTGATGATCTTCCAGCTCATCCAAGCACATGGGGGTATCATGTGAATGTCAAGCAAAAGCAATGACAAGTGCAAGCCTGGGAAACCTCACAGAGGCCTCTGATCTACAGCTGGTGGACAATTTCCAGACTACTTCTGAGATGCATGGAAGAGACTAATTTGTGGAAAACAATGTTTCCCAAAAAAATCTCACTGAACTACATGCAGAGTTCTGCTAGAAATTTGTCACAGCTTCTGCCAGTGCATAATCTCACAGATACTGGCTGGCCTGGCTTCCCCTGGTTCCAGGGCATTCCTGCTGGGTACCATGCCCTTGTGTGGGAAAATGCAAGTTTTTACCAGTTTTGTGCCAAACCCCATCTGCCACAGGGTTTGGAAGCTCTGGTCTAAGAAAAGCTGTGTAGCGAGGTGTCTGGAAGACCCACAAACCCCAGACCAGGCTGGCTTGACCTCCCATCTGGAGGAAGCAGTGGAAGGCTGGATGACTTTGGGGTTCAGCTGGTGGGCTGCAAAGCACCTCACTCAGTCTGGCACTCCCCATGGCTTCAGGACTCCCAGCTCCTGATGGCACCAACCAGGTGCCACATTTGGCCCTGAAACTCCACGCAGCAAGCTTAAAGATATGATTTCATCTTTTAAAGATTTGAATTAATATTGTCAGTAATTTAAAAAAAACCTTCAAAATACACGCTTTTTCCCCCCAAGAAAGCAGGAAATACTCAGAATTTTAGAATTTCCTGAAGGACATGATCTTCTGATTACTGAGTAACATTGGACCAAAATGAATGGCAGTTCAGCATCACTCATTCTACCAGCAACATGTAGAGGAGGAAGGGGAACACCATCCCTCCCAGAGACCGGGGCTAAGCCAACAGGTATTCTGGCCCTTTTGTAGCCTCTGTCATAAAACTAAAAATAAAGGGAAAACAAAGAAGACAGAGATAACAATCTTCATGGGGAATAAAAAGATTTTTACTTGAGTAGAAGGGTCAGTGTCTGAAGCTTGCGTGACACTCATTGCCTTTCAGTAAGAAAACCCTAACAATATCCAAAATCAACCCTTCTCTCCTTTTTTTAACTTTTCTGAGTGTCAGGAATTCCACAGCACAAAGTTCTGATTCTTTCTGCTATGGTCTAAACAAGCTCCTCTAACACAGACTTGGGGTTTTTATTCACTGGAGGTTGAATCTCTGGCAAGTGCTTTGTCTTCCCAAGGCCATATTTATTTGCAGCTAGATGAGCATTAACTTGCAAGGTAGCAGCCCACAGACTTTGCAGATAGTGATCTTTAAATAGGATTCTGATGATTCCACAGAGGGTTGGAATGAAACACCACAAAACATTTACCTTGAAAAGCCTTAGTTTCTTAAATCAGTTTCCCCAGAGTACATTTACAGTAGCTGTCACCAAAGATAGCTCATTGCTGATAAGCCTCAAATGAGCATTTCAAGTCCACGAGACAGAAGGTGCATAAGCAATCACATTAATGCTATTTAACTAAGCTAAATAGCATAAGACAATTTTAATTTGCATGCTGACGAGACTAAAATTGCAGGGTTCACCTGTAGCAAAAATAAATCAGATGGTGATCATTGCTTGTGCTTTTCTTAAATTAGCATCTGCCAAGTACGCCATAAAAATTCTGGTCACCTAAAGAAAAACATATTCTAAAGTTAAATGTCATCATTACTTTGAATTGCTTGACTTATGATACGGAAAGCAATATTTGGTAGCCTCTGGCGAAACAGTGGCCTTCCCACAGTCATCTGCAAGAAACAGTAATAGTGTTGATAAAATATGATACATTTTTGTAGTGTCACAGGCTTTCAAATACTTGGAAAAAAATCCCTGATAACAGATGGAATGTTTTTTGCCATTATAATATGCATTTTTTCACACATGGCAATGAATGAGAAAAGCGTTAGCTTAATAAATAGTGGTGCTCATGGGTACTAAGTAGTTTCAGTTGGCTTCTTTTCTATCAAATATTCTGGCTTTTTCATATTAACACAAATTAGAAATGGCTGATAGTTTTCACTCTGTACATTGCTGTTCATAAAGGTCTCATATAACATGTCAGCATGCAGCTGTATAATATGACACCTCTGACACAGAAGTAACATTACCTATATAAATATTTTTTAATGCAGTTGCTTCAAGGAGCTCTAAAAAAAATGGTCATGACACTCTGCCAGTTCAAGCAGCGGCACCACTTCCTTTCCAGAAAGGAAAAGATCTTTAGGGTCTGAGTCCTTCACTTTCTGACAAACCTGCTCACAGCTGAAGACGTTGAAGGATGTTTTTTAAAGGAGAGGAGTTTTTTGGGAAGGGAGATAGCTGATGGGAAAGAAAATGACTCTTCAAAATCAAAGCTTTTCACAAGAACATGCCTGTTTGAACATAAATGCCTTCTGTGAACTTATCTGCACATCAGAATGGAATTTCCCATGGAAATCAAAGAAATACAGCTGTCTGCATGCTGAATTGGCTCTTTCTCACCCCAGGATGTGTATCACAACTGGTTTATTTAATTTACTGGAATCTCCTTGTCTTTTTGACTGTTTTCACAGAAAAAAATGGATCTTATTATTTCACCCTGAAATTTCAGCTTTGCACGGAGCGGCTATATCTCCACCCTCGCTCCAGTTAGCAAATATCATAAACATTATTGGTAAACCTCTACTAGTTGCAACCGGTTTCTGTACAGCCCTTTCACACTTTTTGACTTGTTCTTAGTTTAATTGCAATACCATTTCTTTTGTATTCCTTGACTGAGCCTTATGAATACCCTGAACCTCATTTCTCCTTCATGCTAGTGCTGTAGCCACAGCCATTTCAGGCAACAATGGACTCCAGAATGCCTAGGGAGAAAAATGAGATAATATATATAAGAATTTCAATGTCATTTTCCTAATTTGCATAAATTCTTTGCTGTTTGTTGGACACACTAAAGGCAAGCATTACTGTGAGTTAATTAAAATAATTCCATGAATTTGAAGCAATTGTGCTGTTACATGATTTCATGTTGCATAATCAAAGAGCTTTGTACTAAAATCACCCACTTGATTTCAGTATGCTGAGCCCCATGGCAAAACAGAAACTGAAGTGCAGCCTCCCACTTCCCTCCCCCTTCCAGGAGAAAATCAGAGGAATTAGAAGTCCCTAACAAAGAATTCTGGTCTAGAAAGCAGAGAGAGACTGTATCACAATTTACATTTCAACTGGGTTTATTGCACAGTTTCAGCTTTCAGCTGACAGTTAATTAATTTATAAACTGGTATTGGTTGTTCCTTGTTATGTATTCCAGAATTTAGGTGCAATGGAGATAGAAAATCTGCTATGACATAAGAAGAAACCACATAGTGACAAACAGATGTATACAGCAGACCTTACATAGAGGTAACCATACAATGAGACGGATGAAACAGAGACATTCAGTGAAAAGCTGCAAGTCTAACCTAGTATTTCAGCAGCTGATAAAGTATAAATAGGTGCAAGAGGGTGGCGAATCAAGATGATAAGCACTGAGTGTTCTAGCTCGAACTGTAGCATTAGTGCTAACATTGCTAGTTCATGAGATGTAGTGTTTGGAATCAATTACATTTTACCTTACATCTATACATATATACCCCCAGCCCACACTTCAGCTCTTCAAATGTGTATAGGTATTATAAATGCCTCACCTGGGTAGGTTATTCTAGGAATCAGAATCCAAATGGAAGCTAATAGAAAGAGGAAAGATTCAGTCTGTCTCTGGAAGGATTTTAAGCATGTTGCCTAATAAACAAGTATATTCAAATTTTTCTATGCCAGACCCACAATATGTAAGCAGATACTAGGTTAACGAAGATTCATGCAGCAAAAGCAAATGTATGCGTTTAGAACTTCCTGTAATCGGATAGTAGAAGTTACGGTTTCATTTCTTTTCCCCTTCAGCAGCAGTGAGACAGAAAAAGCAGGCAATTACCATATCCATTTCTAACTGTCTCCTATAGCCACAGCTGAGCCCTCACATACACAGCATTAATCTCCTTTTTAAAATTAATGAAGACTAATTAAGGAAAATAAGACTCAACAACAACAACAACAGCAAAAAGTTGCTTTGTGTAAATACGATTCTAGTAACTATCACAAAATGCCGTTCCATTGGAGAAAGTCGTATACAATAACTAACTGTAATATGAACTGATGAACATTATCTTTTCCCAGGCAGATCAGACAAGTTAATCAAATGCCAGCTTTAACTCTTACTTTAAATAGGGTTATTAGTAATAAAAATGGTACAAAACTGCTGGGTAATCTGAGCTAAGTGAAATCAAATGATGGAGGAACAGAGGAAGAAAACATTAACTGAGATTTAAAGAAACTGTTACAGATCTATTTTATGCCACATCCAGATATTATGAAGTTTAAATTCTAAAATTTGGAGAGACTACAGAGGAATAAAAAAAGACACATTTTTTCTGTGGGTATGTTGAAGAAATTGTTTTCACAAAAGCTATGAAACCGTTGCATACCAGTTATGCTATAAACCAAACCTCAGAAATATTCAGCCAGTTTTTAGAACTTGCCCCTACAAAGAAATGCATCAAATAATGAGGACTCTGAAGGTTGTGTAACTTCTCTCAAGTAACACTGTGTCAGTCCTACCCCATCACGGTGTATTAATATATATTAATCTAATTCATGTATATGAATATACATGTATTAATAGCTATATCAATTATAACATTTAAGGACATAACATATAAGTTATGTAAACTAAACATACAAGTTAACATATAAACATAAGCTAAACATACATAATTTATGTAAGCTAAACATATAAGCTAACATATATGTACATAACATGAAGATGTAACTCATATTAATATATAATATTAATATATAACATACATTCATATATAATAACATGTATATATTATTATATATATGTATCTCCACCAATAGGGCAAAATCTGCAGGTATAAACCCATGTAAATATATTTCTAAGCTCATTATCTCTGTGATAAACATTATACTCAAAGGAAAATGAGAGAGTAATTTTTGCCTTTTCATCAAGTAATCCTCCCAGAATTAAGATTTTTGGAAGTGTAGGGGTAGCACCACTAGCACGATGTCTCATAAATCAGCTGCATGTGCACTGATTTGTCGCTGTCATTCAATGCATGACAATCTTTTATCTCAGTCAGAAGTCTGAACATCAGATCTGGGACGTCTAAATGCAACATGGGTTTACTGAGAGCATTCACTCCAGACTAGTCTGCTATCTGTCTTTAAAGAGAGAGCTGAATGTCTAGACAAGTGAAAAACAGAAAATTGCACCCATTTGGCTTTTAGCCAGACATAACATAGGATTTCATACAATGAATTATCACTTACGCTAGAGAAAATGAGGAAAATTGTGAGGTCAATAAGGAACTGGTTCAAAACAAGGTGAAAACAGATAGTGATGATGGGCAGCTACCAAGCTGAATGAAATATTTTGCTGAATTGCTTTTAAAAAAAGCTGCACACCTAAGGACTCTGGACAGCACTCTGTGTCACAATGACAGAGCCAAAATCAGGGACTAATGTTAAGTGCATATTAGCACAGATTTACAAAAATTTAACTGAACTGAAGTTTCTTCCATTCTGCTGGAAATGAAAGAAGATTGACACCTAAATGTAGAAGCTGACTGTGAAATAACATTGAACTACCCATACCATGAAGCAAATTCGATCCTACAATGCATCCAGTTTGGTATTTCTACCAGAGGAAAGCAATATTTGTTAGCATTTTGCAAAAAAATTGATTCAGAAGACTGTGTATGTTTCTGTTTGGCCATTGTAAAAAAAATAAATTAAAAATACTTGAAGTAGAACAAAAAAAGAGCAAGGTTATGAAACTAACTAAGGAATTAAAAGAGGGTCTTAGGAGGACACCAAAAGAGTTTGACTTGTCTTGTTTAACAGAACAAAGACCAGAAAAAAGATGATGGTTGTTTATAAATACACTAGAAGATATAAAATAGGAGAAAAGACCTATATAATTCAAAGGGCAATGTTGTTTCAAAAAATGTTTAAAGATTAAATATTATAAATTCTCAATGTCTGTCATTAAAAATTGTTTCTAACCATCTAAGTAGTGAGTTTAACTGTTACAACTTTCCAACTGGAGCACTGGGAACAAATAGATCACAACTGGTTTAGGAAAAATATTGTCTCACGTGTCCAGGCATTTGCATAATAAGCGGATAATAAAAGAAAAAAGAGGACTACACACAGCCACTCTGAAGCAGGAGTAGGAGTGAGATTAAGGGCCATTTAGATGCAGACACTTTTATTTGATTAACTGTTTCTGTGCCAAACGTGGTGGATGGAGTCTTACCCAGATGACCAACTCAATCAAATGCACAAAACGCAAAAGCACCAGTCCTGGTTCCCACCCACCTCCTTTTTAAGGCTCACAAACTAGGGCTGCTCAGGTTTGTAATCAAGCATTTCCTCTCAGCATTCATCACTGAAACTACATTACAAACTCTGTCCTTTCTTGCAGTTAATGTATTCTTTCTCCCAGATGCTACTGAGTCACAGCACTGTATTTCATAGGACTGATTTCAGTCTTTCCAATATCCTGAATATAAGATTCTGACATCAGTCTGGGAGCAGAGCATCCCAATTTCCTCACATTCCAATACGAGGTTGTTCCATGGAAACAGTGCACAGAAATTTTAAGTTAATTAGAGAAAAAGAGACCAGTAATCTGAACAGAAGTATTTAAAAGGTGCTTAGAGTACAGATGTAGCATTTTGAGAAAGCACTGAGGCCCACAGTCGATCCTGATGTGAATGTTCCAGGCACTGGAGGAGTAAGATAAGATGCAAAATGGATGCTAGTTTTGGATCATGATCAGAAAAAAATAGAGAACAGAAGCTATTCTAAGTATGAAACCTGAAAGGAAAGACATCAGATCAGTAGAGATGCTAAAACCAGAACGACAAATTCTACCAGAGCATTAGAAAAAAAAAAATTAATCACAAGTATCTGATGACAGGTAAATGCGGTCATTGAGACAATACTGTAACAAAGGAGCCCTGATGACCAAATAAGTATAGACACAGAAGCTTATGGTTTGTAATAAGAAAAATCATGATGGAAGTAATAATCATCAGATTAAAGGCATTTTTAAAGGAAACACAGTAAAGGAAAACTTGCACTCACAATATGCTAAAGCTACACAGTCTAAAGCTGACAGTTAATGGCGTAAAAACAAGAATAGAATCAAGAAGTGTCTTGATATTTATTGACTTTTTGAAGCCAGTTGTTTCAGGGAGTACTATGCAAAGCTGAAGAGTTATATGGACTTCTGGATGAGTTTTGCAAATCTAAACACTTATGCACAAACTCCCTGCAGTGCTTTAAGAACTGCTAGAAAAACAAGGGGCTCAAGTGAAGGACAAATCACACTTTTCATCCTGCTCTTAAAGTGGACGTGGTGAACGTCTTGTCCAATGAAGAGCATAGCATTGATGATCCCCCTGTAAGTGTCTCAGTCTAGGCAGATGACAGCACACCACCAGCATGAGTTCATATGAATGACCCACGTGCAGGACCTTGCGCTTGACCTTCTTGAACTTCATAAGGCTCACACAGGCCCACTCCCCAAGCCTGCCAATGTCCCTCTGAATAGCATCCCTTCCTTTCAGCGAATCAACTGCACCACACAGCTTGGTGTCATCTTCCCACTGGTTTCAGCTGGGATGGAGTTAATTTTCTTCTTAGTAGTTGGTACAGTGCTGTGTTTTGGCTGTGATGTGAGCATAATGTTGATAGGACACTGATGTTTTTAGTTGTTGCTGGGTGACGTTTATACTAAATCAAGGACTTTTCAGTTCTTTGGGCCCTGCCAGCCAGAGGGCTGGCGGGGCACAAGGAAACTGGGAGGGGACACAGCCAGGACAGGTGACCCGAACTGGCCAAAGTGATATTCCATTCCATATGACGTCATGCTGAGTATATAAACTGGGGGAAAGAAGAAGGAAGGGAGGGACATTTGGCATTATGGCATTTGTCTTCCCAAGTAACCATTACACATGATGGAGCCCGGTTCTCCTGTGGATGGCTGAACACCTGCCGGCCCATGGGAAGTGGTGAGTGAATTCCTTGCTTTGCTTTTGTGGACGGCTTTTGCTTTATCTATTAAATTGTTCTTTATCTCAACCCTTGAATTTTACATTCCTTTCCAATTCTCCTTTCCATCCCTCTGAGTGGGGGGGGAAGTGAGCAAGTGGCTACCTGGTGCTTAGTTGCTGGCTGAGGTTAAATCATGACAACTGTCTATGTCACTCATGAAGATATGAAGTAGCGTTGGTCCCAGTACAGACCCTTGAAAGACACCACTGGTTTCCACTTGGATATTGAGTCATTAATCATAACTCTTTGGATGCAGCCATCTGTATAGTTCCTTATCCATCTAACTGTCCATCCATCAAACTTATCTCTTTCCAATTTAGCAGCAAGGAAGTGGGGGGGGGCGGGGGGGGTTGGCATACTAAAGGCCTTACAGAAGTCTAAGTAGATGACATTGTAGCTCTTCCCCTGTCCCCGATGCAGACATTGAGATTGACCACTAGATTGGTCAGGCATGGTTTTCTCTTAGTGAAACCATGTTGGCTGTCTTTAATCACCTCTCTGACTTCCATGTCTTCAAGGAGGTCTTACCAGGCATGGGGGTGAGGCTGACTGGTCAATAGATCTCCAGGGCCATCCTTTTTACCATTTTTCAAAATGGGTGTTGTTTCCCTTTTTCCTAGTCACTGGGGTCTTTGGTTGACAGCAACAACTTCTCAGGTATGGTGGAGAATGGCTTGGTAACTACATCAGCAAAATCCCTTAGTGACCTGGGGTGCTTCTCATTGGGTGACATGGACTTGTGCATATTTGGGGTCCTCAGGTGGTCTTGAATCAGGTGACAGTCATGCCTACAACATGGGGGAATTGAAGTCTGTCTTGTTTTTGTCAGGGCTGGGTAAAGGCACTCGCTGACCATTTGTTGGAGGCATCTGGGAATTGAATATTTGCAATCAGTTTCAATTTTCAACAAACTATATAATTCAAAAAATGGGGAAAAAAAGGCCTGTTACCTGCTGCATGACACTTACTTGGGGGAATTGGGCAACTATTTGCTACGAAACAGTTTGGATTGAGTCCTCCTGTGAGTTGCAGCCAAGCTAAGACAACTTGGATAAAAGTTAGCAAGATAATTCTTCATAAATTAAGTATTTTGGAACTAAAAGTTTATGTAACAGTCTAGATGAAATGTACCACAAATGGACTGACTTTATTGAGTTTTTAATATATTTTGGAGTAGGAGGATTGTACATGACAGTAAAATTGATGGAAGAAAAAATGATGAGGGTAAACTTACTGTGTTAATGAGCTTGAGCTATACAAGCAGGATTTCTTCTACTGGCCTGTGTGCTGATCAGCCCCATGCATGACACAGGCATTTGCCCTGGTCTTGCAGAAGCTTAAAAACTATACTGCTATGAAACTTCTATTCAATTTTAATCATAAAATATTGTGAATAAAGTAGAAAATATTTTTGAATACCTGTAATGATATCTTACAATTTTCTAAGGCTTTTGGTGTTGAACCAAATAAACTGGAGGAAAGCATGAAGCAAATGGAAATAAACTTCATTCTTTGAGTGATCACTGTGACTCATACAATCACAGATTCCCCAGTGACAAGGGAAGTCTTCTCCAGAGGGTCTATATTGTTTGGTCATCTCTAAGGACTAGCTGTGATTTTTAAACACAAACCAGATCATCAGTTATTTTCCTATAAATTGAAATTTATTAAAAGGTCCTGCAACAGGAAAGAGTACTCAGGAAAAACAGAGACACTGGAAAACAAACTGCAGTTCTAGTTTAAGCACCTAAAAACCTGGGCTGAAGCCCACAAGACATGTACTGTGTTATCCTAAGGTGCTGCTCTCAGGTCTCATTGCATCTTTACTGTTACAGCTCTCTTAGAGAGAGGGGGACTTCCTCCTTATTGAATGAGTTGAAGTGGAACATGGTTGTATGGTGTTTGCCCCATGTGAAGAGTAAAAGCAAGATGGTCATTTATAATAATATTCTTCATGGAACCTGACAGTAAAATGAGCTGTGTGGCATTAGAAGCACATATGTTAGCACATGCAAATGAATGGGAATATAGAAGCATGTATTCAAATTGCACCGATGACTGTTAGTATCACATGGGAAATTACTAGTCAGACAGAAAAAAATTAAGAATGTAGAGAAGAATTAAAAGTTGGAAGGTATCTGCTGGATTAGACAGGAACAGGGTCAACCTGGAGTGCGACCACCTTGAGAAATTTATTGTAGTTCCGGCATGGACCACAGGCAGTGTTGAGGTGCACATGTACTCCCTAAATGCTATACCCTACTGCCACTGCTGGAGGTGTAACACTGGGCTAGATAGATCACTAGTCTGATTCAGTACAGTATTCTTGTCTTGCAGCTGCTTAATTTTTCATTACTGACTGCAACATGAAGTTTTGAAAAGTGCTAATGAAATCTGCCAGTAAAACAAAGCTGCCTGCCAATGAAGAGCAAGAATGGACTAACAAATAAGAAAGATCTGGGTAACCTCGAGGACGGCAGCAACAGAAGCATCATCATACTTATTAACACAAGAATGAAAACTCATTAATATTTTGCTAAGGATTTTTGCTTTAAACAATAGCTTGATACTAGAAAATGACAAACACAAAGACTCAAAAGGTTGCAGCCATAAAAATGTAGATGTTATTATAGCAGAAACATCTTCAATGGAAGTGGGAACCATTAATGCCATCTTCACTGTGCTTCTCAGGAATATTTTTTGACATTCCAGACACTTATATTCAAGAAAGATTCATTCAGGTTGTACTGGTTTCCAGGAAGGGCTATTAGGATGCTCAGAGGAACACCTTGCTGAATGAGAGGTGGTCAAAATTACCTCTGAACTGCAGTCACAGCAGATGACAGAGTGCTGTGCAGGAATACTAGCTTTAACCTATCAAGCTTGGGTACTGTCAACAGTCCAATTCCAACAATAAATAGTTCAATGTGGGCTAAACCCACACTCAAGCTACCCGATTAAAAGCTGCTCACATAGCTCTGCTTTTCACGCTGGTCACAACAGCAGTAACAAGAAGGATAGACAGTAATTTTTGCATAAGACTATCATTTATTGTGACAACCTAAAGCAGCCTAGTTTATTAGCTTAGTAAAAAAATACGAATACAAATATAAACAAGAATAAAACTGGGAGGAGATAAAATTGCTCTCAAGCAATACCAAAAGCATCAGGAGGAGAGCTTGCCACTAGGAGCTATTTAGCCTACTAGACTATCCCAGAAAAATAAATAGATGTTAAGTGTCCACGAATATATTTAGTCTGGAAATGAGAAAAGGTTTCTAATCAAGCAAACAGTGAGATGTTAGAACAGGCTTTCAATCAGAACTATGGGTCTAAAACATAGCTATTTTTAACACAGACTTTGATTAGATTAAGAATAGGATTTAATTATGAGATTGCTTTCAATGACTGTAATCAAGAAAGTTTCATATACTGTTATGGTTGAATATACGTATAGATTGCAATATTGTGTAGTACTTACTTTGTCTGTCTTTAGATGAGAAACCATTTCTCTCTTTTTTACATCAAGGGTGAGATGAACCCTGTACCTTGTTGCTAGTCTGTTCCTTTCATGATCTCAAACCGATGAATCCTTATGATCAAGATTTTGGGTGCCTATAGAATAATTCATTTTCTCTTTAAAACTTTGTAAATTACATGATACAAATGAAAATGTTCAACAATTATAACTTCGTTTCTCATTCAAATTAAGAAGACTAAAGAATGTAAATTTGTATTCATTCCCTTTCAGTCTGTGCAGAAACATTTTATTTTAAAAATATTCTGTTGTTCTAAAGAGAAGAAACCAGAATAATTCTTTCTTACTTACCACAAATTCTGACAACACGTTAGGATCCCTGCTCAGTATATCTCCAGATACCATTGTTACCCTATTTTAATGTAAGTTTCATTGATCAAGAAATAGAAAACTTTTGTGTCTCTTAACGTGGGAAAGCAGCTGCAGAACACAGACTTTACCTGCAAACCAGAGTATTTATGTATTTATGTAACAACTTTCACACTTCTGGAGGAAAATTTGATTTCTTACTCCCTACTACAATAAAACTGCAAAAGGAAATTCTAGAATTAAAACAAAAAAATATATTCTTTTTTATGGAAAGACTCACCATCTGTCATCTAATAGCTCTTTTCTGCTAATGTGTCTGCAAGATGAAAGACTTTAAGCTCTTTCAAATCAGCAAGTGACTCTGAATGGTAGAATGGTAGAGGACCCAATGCAATCCTTGGAGCATCGGGGGAAAGAGTTCAATACAGGCAATAAGCTAACTTACTAAAACTGAAATAAACGTTGAAGTGCCATCTTTAAGGTAAAGCAAGTGTATATGTATATGCATGAGTATAGATGTAACATTTTCCTCTTGCATATGTGTTAGTGACTCAATCACTGCCTAGCAGAATGTCACTGTACACCCCCCCCAAAAAAAAAAAACAACCAAAACCCAAACTAGATGAAAAAGGAAATGTAAGTGTTTTTCAGGGGAAAGAAATGTGGTGGAGTCAGTTTCTGCTTTTAAACTAACAGGGCCACAAGCACTATGACCTCTTTCTGAGAGAAAATCAGATTTCATTCAAAAAAATCTGCCTTCTGTAGTACTTTGGATTTCTTTATATGGATTATCATGGTGAGACAAAGTCATCCGTACCATAACAGAGGATCACGTTCTCCTTTACAACTAAGCTCCTTTACACTGCTTTCCCTTTCACTTTAAGATCTTTCTATGCCGCCATAGATGTGTGAACAAATCTAGCTGAAACTCAGTTAGTATCAGGCTCTGTATACACATAGGGACTAGAGCTATATGGGGGAAACCCAGACACGTGGACTGAAGGAAAGATAACTTAGAAAGAGTATGAGACCTAAGCCCGGAGGTGTTAACTTTGTGCTTGCTGAATGAAGAACTTCAAGATAGTTGGGTTTTTTATTTTGCTTTGTTTTATTAGAAAATAAACACACGGAGTTGTAATACTTGTTCATTCTTCTGGTCTCTGTGGAATGTGAACAAACATGTGCATTGCTGAATTTTATAAGCCCTAAAAATAAACCAGAAGAAAAAGTCATTAATTGAGCTAGGAGAGAAGAACAACAGACTGGGAGTCTGGCCTTTGGGACTCATTATGTGTATCAAACATCTAGGGAACAGGAAAGCATCTTTGGATAACATTTCACAAACTAATTTGGTCTTTGAGCTGTGTGTTTCATCCAGCTGGGTAAATATTATTTGCAGCCAACTGAGTAAGCTGTTAGATTAGCTATAGTGAAACTGCTGATTTTGAGCACTTAGAGTGGAGAAGGTCAATAGCAACAGGAAGAATTAATAGGCATGTGGCTTTTATAAAGTTCCACGAAGTTTAGCCTCCCCTCATTTGGCAATAGTACTTTGATTTGAAGCTAGAATCTGCAAAAGCAAGGTAATTCTTGCCTTAGGTTGCTGTGACAACCTTAACACAGTTTCTGTGAACAACCTGAAATTGCATCTAAGAATACAATACAACTGTAACTCCCAGACAGACTTAAGGACACAGGGAAGAAAAGTGAGAATTAAAGGAGAGGGTGATTTTTATGGGGTTTATTGTCTTTGCTAAAAGAATCTAGCAGATTTTTAACAACGAAATATAGAATATAACTTGGTTTGCGTTTGGTTTATTGATATTTTTTGGTATTACAAGCTCAAAGTCTTCATTATCCTGGAAGGTTATGTTTACATTTAACCATTACAATATTGAATGATTAAACTCCAAAGTTTGTCTTGAAGTCTCAGTTTAGCTAGAGTACAACTTGGCTTCTTCTTACGCAAAATAAATGAATTTGCTTCCTAAGGAAATTAAAGCTTATCAAGGACAAAGTGTGAAGCAGAGATAAAAAAATAAAAGAGCCCAAATTTAACCAAGATATTTGTACAGATCATGAAGATGAGAAATAGTCCTGAGGCATCCCCATTCCACAGTTTAGATGTAGCTAGTGTTTGCTTGAGAAGGGAAATTACAAAAACTCTTAGGAATAAAGCGACTCCCCTGTAGTCACATACCTTCCACATAAAATTGAAGAAACTCGAGGGCGTAGCTGTTCATCATTAAAATTGCTATTCAGTTCCAAAGCCAGACAAATCAGAAGAAAGGACACATCTACTATATATTCAGTGACTGTTTTTATTGAGAGTAATAGACCTAAACATCTGAGAGTCCTCCAGAATGTCAGAGAAAATCCTAATACATAAACTTATTATTAATAATACTAACAATTTTGGAAGAAATTATACCAAAAAAAAGCAATAGAGTTAGACTCTATTATTGACATTGTTTGTTTCTGGTAAAGCTGGATTAAAACCAGGAGGAAAAATATCACAAGAATCCTGTCTCAAATGTCCTGAACAGATCTGTTTCCCATGTTCTCACAGGTCTGTCTTCCATCCCACTGCCCCTTCCCACAAAGCATGCATAGAAATACGCTTCTGACTAAAAGGGCTAAACAGTGAGATCACCATCATAAGAGCTGATTTTAAAAGAATATTGCTGAAAAAGTCCTAATATTACAAATTTGCATCAGAAACCTAAGCCTAAAATTGCATTCCTCTGACTAGGGACAGAAACTTTACTATTCATCTTGTGCCTAATAAAAGCCAGCTAATCCTCAACCAGATTCTTTACACTTCTTTATATTGGTTTGTTCTATTTCATATGTATCCAATTAATATACAGGCAGAATCTTAAAAATGCACAAGCCCAGATATGTTTACATTTTGCAGTTACAAAATAATGTGGGATTTGTGATGCAGTCCTGGATAAATAAGGTATATTAAAAGTACTAAATGAATTAGCAAGATTAGCTTTGTTTATGAGAAACACTGTCACATATTTCATACAAAAGTGCATAGATAGTACCAGCTTCATTTTGCAAGCCTATGATCTCCAGAAATCTGTGTTGGATCCTTTCAGTTTCCTGGTGGCAGTTTCTCGTAACAGGGGCTACAGATTTGCAGAAGCATTGTCATGACAATAACCTCTATTTCAATGAAGAGCAGCTTTGCTCAGATTAAAAAAAAAAAAAAAAACAACTGAAAAAAAGGTAGGTATATACTCAAACTATTTTCCAAATTTAAAAAAGGCACTCTAAAGAAAATGCTTTCAATTTCCAATGTCACAGACAGCTGAAGGCAAAATTTTTAAGGGGGTTATTAAAAGTGGTTTTAGAAGCAGTTTTGTATTAAGTGCATTCTAATAAAAGTAAAATGTAGTTTTTCTTTATAAAGGCTAGATATCAAAGTTCAAATTTTTTTGTGGAAGAGGTAAGAAAGTCCAGCCTGAGAAGACAAATAAAGTTACTCAGTTTCATATGCTCTGAGATGTTCCATCAGACAGCTTTTAATGATCTCACCAGGGAGGGCACATAATACTCTTTGTCTGTCTTTTTTAGAAGACTGCAAATTAAACACCCTTTCTTCTATTTCTCCTCAAAGTTTCTGTGCTGGCTTCAGATATACGAGAGAGGAATCAGAAAGGAAGAAGCTAGGAGAGAAACTACTCCTGTCATTGTGATATGAATATTGTCCAGAGGTGCTCTGCTCGTGCCAGAAGCAAAAGAAACTTCCTCTATCTCCTTCACTGTGGAAATAATGCTTTTATCTCAACAATTTGCAGGTGGCCCATTAATACTGAAAGAGTATTGCCTTAAAGGAGTACCCTGTCTTCAAAGAGCAGGTTGGCACAGGTCCTTGGTTCAGCATGCTGATTAGCTACCTGGTTTAAATGCACAGGTGGAGTAATGATTCAATACTATCAGTCAGTGGCAGCAGTAAACAGCAGCTCACACAGTAGCTGGCTGAGGGCTGAGGCGAGGCTCTGATAACTTCTAGATTACAAGTGTCACATTGTGACCACTTGCCCTGCTGCCAGCATAAAAACATTGGAAAACAAAAACAATCCAACAAACTGATAGTTTGAGGGAAGGTGGTTTGCTCTGAGTGCCTACTTACTCAGCCTGTATTTTATCTAGTTAATGTGTCATATGTGGTCTTGATCAAAAGACAGCAATGCACTATTTGCCTATCAGAACTTTTTCCCAGCACTTGGGGGGGTGGGGGGGGTGAGGGGTGTGTGTTGTGATTTGTGATGTGTGAAATGTAGAAAGAAGATTTTGGTCTTTGTAGAACGCTACCTGAAGCTAGAGGAACTGGCTAAACCTGAAACACAAAGGACATCCTGGCAAGAAAGTGAGTGAGGAATGAGTGCTCCAGAAAATGTTATTAATACAAGAAGCAGCAAAACACTGTCACTTCACCCCACTTTCAAGGAAAGCAAGATGAAAGATGAGAAAATGTGAAGTCTGCATTCAGAAAATAAGGGCTGCTGCTTGGGTTAAATTCATACCTTTAATGGTAAGACAATCACTGAGGATCTTAGCTAAGCTATTCTGAGTATGAGAAAGGTACTTATTATTAAATATTGATGGTAGACACATTCATATTCTGTTCTTCTCAAGCCCCTGTTTTCAATCTTAGAACTGAAGCCTAATCAAGACCTTGCTGAAATCGATCCTCTTTCTGAAGTTATAAATTATTTCACATGGAACACAAAAAGCTGAGTCCATCTTCTTGGAGCGGTGAGTCCAGGTAAAGTTCTGTAAGCATCAGAAAACCATCCAAAGATGCAGGGTCCTCTTACCTGCTGGATATATGGCAAAGCTGAAGCACACTGAGCTTCCAAGGCAACTGAAAAGTGGCTGAGGCTTTTCTTGGAAGAAAATACTTGCTGGATGAAAGAGGAAAACATATAAATTTAGGATATAGAATTTATTATTATTTCCATTTAACTTTTTCTACATATTTTTCCTTCACTTCCTTCATGATGCTACACTCCTAATGCATTTATTTGCAAAGGCAAATAAGTAGGTAATATGTAAAATAATTCAATGAGCAATAAATTACTGCTGCTAATTTAAGAATTGTCAGTACTGATTCCAAAGGCAGTTTCAGAGCAGAAATCCTGTAGCCGTATTATATCACCCATGCGGACAGCCCCTATTGTTTCACATGAAATGGTGTTTCCTAGTTCCTCTATCATCTGGTTACCAAGGCTTTTTAATTGTATCTGCTATTTGAAACAGGGCAGCATGATGCTTGAACGAGTAGAAGGAAAACATTAAAAAATGAAGTCCTCTAAGGGCTTTAAACTGTTATTCATCATTCATTTATCTTTAACAAAAGAGCACCCATCTAAATTATGCACATATATAATGTTTAGATTACTTTATGTATATCCTTTTTTTTTTTTCCTGTTGCAAGCACTGCAAACATTATAAATCATTAATAATTTTAAGCCAAAGAGTATTCCCGCTGACTTCACTTGGGCTACTCTGATGCAGACAGGAACAAGTAGATGACAAGCTTGCAGAGCTGGGAGCTAAGCATGAAACTGAGTTAGAGAAATGGAAGAATGTTTAGGTCCAATTAAGAACTGTTTAATAAAATGTTAAATCAGAAAATGATGATGCATCAAATGTGAAATTTCTCCTCTTAAGTCATAAGATTTCTCAATCTGAGGCAAAGGAAGACTTTCATATGGGTAGATGCATATCACTGAAGAGCTCACTCCTGAGCGATCAGAGCACTTAACCTGGGCCACAAACGATTGATGCTTACATCTTTTTTCTACTTGATTTAAACTGAGAGGCATTAGCAGGACTGACTTTCTCAGTTGAACTTGATAAGAGATTTCATATACTCACAAACTTATTGACACTTTTCCTTTATCCATAAATACTGTGATGGATTCTGGGCTACATGCGATTACTAGTGGTTATGTATATCAGTGTTTCCAGGATAAGATAGTATAGGTCAAAATCAATTTCTTTAGCCAGGAAAGCCATTGACATAGTGCAAATCATAGCTTAATTATTTAATATGCCTTAGCTGTCTTATATCTGCAGTAAATTCAATTTTTACTATGGCGGCCCTTTATTCCTCTCTTGCTCAAAGTATGTTCCCACATGCTATAATTTCCTGAGATTCACACTTACTCTCTGAGAAAATAATAAATTACATCCTACTGTGAACCCTTTGCAATTAACACAGTTGCCTCTGTCCTCCTTCCTGAGGAATGTTTATGGTGGGGTGCAGCTCCACATCACATTTATTTCAGCATTAAAGCCAACTGAAGTGATCCCTCAACCCTGGCTACATCTTCTGGAGTTTGCCAGGTCTCTTTCCTGAGCTTGCCTTGGTTTTGAGGCCATGCCATGGAACAGATCTTTGAAGCAATTCCCTTAAAACAAATCCTCACCAAAGAAGAGATCTCCCACCCTGAGACTATGAGGCCATCATACTCCTCAGACTTCAGTGATTTTGTATTTAAAGCAAAAAGCTTGTTTTGTGAAGAACCTGCGTAAAGTCGCATAAGAACCCCATCATTCTGCTGCAAAGATTGTTTTACCATCATATCTCTCCTTAGTGCACAGGGCATTGGTAAGTAAACTTTTAATTATATATGTAGAGGAAGAGTACAGTTTTATATGCATTTATAGGTTTTATTTATACATCATCACACTAAGTATGTATTAATTTGGGCTTTGGACAATGCCTGAATCTTGATTAATATTTTTTTTCCTTTTTTTAACAATAGCTACCTACACCCACAGACATCAGAGAGGAGTCAAATCAATGTCACAGAGAACCTAAACACTGCATCACTGCTCTTGTATCTAGCCTATGAAATTGAAAGTTTGGTGTTAGCTGTAACAGATCCTACTGGTCATTCTGGATAGAATTGAATACCACCTTGTTATTAGTTAAGTCACAATGCCATGTACTGGTATTAATTTTTAGATCTTCATTATATTGTTTAGGAAAGTGTTTATTTTTAAAAGCGGGCACGTGTGAAAATTCAGCAGTAGTTGGTCCATTTTACACGAAAGCGACAGTTATGTTTTCTTACCTTGAGCAATACTTTGTTTCCTTTTTGTTTAATGTGTGATGGTAACAAGTCACATTAGTGATTTTCTAGCATATTCAATACGAAAAAGAAAAATTCAGCTAATCAAATTTCAGTGTCCAACTTCATAAAAGGAGAAGACTTCAGCAAGTTTCAAGTTTTCAACTATAACATAGGTTTGAGCTATAAAGGCTGTTATCCTTTCAAAGGAAACTCATAAACCTTGTTTAGGGTCAGCATGCAATTTTCTCATTGTATTAGTCCATTGTTAATCTTTCCTGAGAGCAACAGTCACAGTTACAACTTGCTTTGAATACTTAATAGAATATACTGAACAAGATAAATTGCTTAGAGTTGTTTGGACAAAAAGCTTATTCCATTCTCTCATAACTAATTTACAACAAAATAAGTTACAGAATTTAGTGATATTCAGAGGTAAATGCCTTAGCACAATGAGGAAAATTATATATTTAATAAGGTTTCCATTCTTAGGAAGTAAATAAATACAGCAGATTATTTTAAGTGTTAGGACAGACTGCGTACATTCTTAAACATTGCCCTTTCAGTTTTACACGCAAGTTTTTTTAAATTTTTTTTTACTAGAGATTTTTTAAAAATTTAATAGAGATTAAATAACCATTTTGCTTTACTTAATGTGAAAGAAGACCAGAAAAGTGACAAATTTGGGGCACAACACTTCCAATAAACATGTCAATAAACAGGAGTGTCCAGAGAAGTGCAACAATAGAAATCAAAGTCTAGAAAAGTAGTAAAGAATGAGAGAGTTAGGGCTATTTATTACAGCAGTAAAAATCTGAGTGTCTTCAAATGCATGAATACTTTAAAAAAAGCTTAAAATACATTACAGGCTGTTCCAAAGAGGAATAGAGCAATTTGTTCTCCATATTCATCTTGCGTAGAGAATGTAATAGTCCGAAATTGCAACACAGCAGACTTGTATTAAACATCAGAGAAAAAGCAGGGACAGTTGGGAGCTGAAGCAGATCAGCTAAGGTGGTCATTGCATTTCCTAGAGGTGTCTTCAGGACTCCATAAAAATCTGTCGAGAATAGTGCTGAAGTCATTGAGCCTGCTATGAGAAAAGGACTGACAGGCTGTATGATACTTCAATGTCTTTACAAATTCTAGTCTCTTAATTGCTTCAGGTTAGCTACACAGGAAAATCCAGCCATCTTGGATTTACCAGCAATAATAAAGACATGATGATACAGACTTTACCAAAGTTTTACTTATCAATACTTGTAACTTTACAGAACATGCTGTATTACCTATCTAGACTCTTCCGCAGCTGCCAACACACGTTCCTGCTGTGTCTTCAATTTTTAACCATGGTTACTAGTTAAGGCTGTACGGGTTACAATTGCTCCTCACTTTCTTAGGCCAACTCTACTATTCTTATCAAAAGTTGTTATTTTTAATCTTACACTTACACAGCTCCAGAACTACAACTCGCAACTTCTGAGTATGAAGGGACCTGCTACTACCAGCACCCTTAGAAAAATATCCTGTACAGCTGTCTGTGATAATTCTCAAGAAACCACCTCACACACACAAGAACTGTCATAAAGTTCATATTACCATCCCATGAATCTTACTCATCTCCTCACATCTCCTAAAGCAAAAAAACCGCAACCAACCACCCCACAACCAACGACAGAATCACATTAAAAAAATGTTTTGACCCCCAGAGTCTCAGCCACGCTTGCTTTAAGAAATTTCCCCTCTTCTTGTTGCCTTTAGGAATATCCCTTCAGTTCACACTGCCTTCTTCCATGGCTTCTGAGTTCACCACTTAAGCAGGGTTGATGGCACCCAATCATTGACTTGTTTAAAGGCTACTTAGTATGTGGTAGGCCTACATTCAATACATTTTTCAGCTTAAATCAGGTGAAAAAAATCTCCTGGTGAAATGCCCTTATCTCTTTCTCCTAGTATGAGCTTTCCAGCCTTTCTGTTGAAGCTGTGGGGTAGCAGAGCAGGGAATATATGTTTCTTGATGTCAGGGGAGAGCTAAACAAAGAGAACTAATTTTTTGCTTCTCCTCAGACCAACCCAAACAAAATTTCTCTTCAAGTCCCTGAATGAAAGTACATTAGTTACAAGACTTAAGATGAAATTCAACCTGAAAAAATATAGCCCCTTCTTTTTACCTCAGGCTAATCTACATATTTCTCAGTCAATAAAGTACAGAAGCAACACCAAAACCCAAGACTAAACCCAAGGATCTATTTCTCTGAATTGGCTGTTTAAATAGTCTCTCCTTTTTTCTTCAGGAATGACAATTTTTTTCTGCACAGAGCACAAATTCATCACTCAGGGGCTGGGGAATGGAAACAAGAGGAGAGAAAGTAGAGTGTCCTGAGGTCAAACCAGGCTAAATGTGGTCACAAGGTAATCCTCCTGTAGGTAAAGACTAAGGTCAGTGGGTCAGTACTTTCAGTGGGTCAGAAACTTTCCTAGGGGAGACCTGTAACTAGAAGGTAGAAAACTAAGAGGTAGGAAATGAACTTCCATGTCCACCATTTCTTAAAATTAAAAATTAAGTTAAATCTGCTTCTTCCAGTTGTAGCATCTCTCTGACAGACAAAGATCCTGGATGGCAAACCTAATTAAGTTCAGGGCTAACTCTAGTGCCTAAGCCTAAAAGAGAGGCAGAATTTTTGACATTTTTTGTTGTTTCTTTTTTTCCCTAAGAAAAGCCTTGAACAAAGACATTTGCTTGCCTGAAACTATCATCTTCCAAATTCAAGAGATTCACAAGGACCATTTGTCTTTTCCATGACAGCAGGTTTTTTATATATCCTATAAATACTGCCCTATTTCCATGAATGAAACTATTAAATAACACAAAAGCAACTGCTTTGCTCACTTGTCAAAAAAGAAAATATAGGGAATGAAATGGAACCACAATGGAAGAAAGAGAATACTCATGTTTAAATAGCAGGAAAATCTTCACTTCTTGCTTTTGGTTTTGGGTCAGGTTTCTGAAGGCACCAAATAAAGGAATAGATAATGCGATATGTGGAGAAGCTTCTAAGAAGATCACATCTGTGAGGCTAGTGCGAGGCAGAAGGAGAACAGAGACAGGAACAGGTAAGGCTCGTGTCTAACCTGCTTATGTAGTTATCTATAATTTAATTATTTAATTAATAAGCTGTTTGGGAATATGGGGAATTTTACTTCACTGGATTAAATGAGACTAAATATGCCCAAAAACTGGCCCTTAGCAGTGCAAGACTGGTTTTGAAAATCAGTTGGCAAAACATTACAATAAGTAAATTTTCCTTGAGAAAACCCTACAATTTCCTGCAGCCATGGCCGGAGTACTTACACACGAGATGACAGCAGCTGCCGGGCTTTAAAGCACAGCATCGCACACGGAACAGCTTTGCTCTGAGCAGAACAAGATGTGACAGAGCTACAATTAGCCAATGGCCTTTTTGCACACTGGGCTTGAACCCATGGAGGCAACAGCAGGAGTTTTCATGGAAATTATCCAGTACAAACACAGCTTTCCGTTGCCATAGTAGACAAGAGCTTCTATCTTCTGAGCTGCAGACAAAGGCTGGGAAAACAAATCATGCTTTATTATAATATTTATAGTCTGAGGCAAACAGAAAAAATAGCCTAATGTGTTTATACACATACAGCTAGCCTGGCTTATCTTGGAGTTTGCCAGGGTTTTTTCTTTTTCATGTATCAGTTTTGGTTTTTTCAACTGACTTTCACCACCTATGACAAGTGTTTATTAAACATGCAGGAGCAAGTTGTCTTTTGTATTAATAGACAGCTTTCATTTCACAATATACTGATGAGTTTTTGCATTTTAGAAAAATGTTTTTCTGGTTTTTAGAAAGGTACAACAGACTTGGAAAGTTCATATTCTACGGAAAATAAATGTTTCTTGTTTATAGTGCTGTATCTAGATATTGAGCAATATTGACTGATGCAGTAATTTAATTACAGGGAAGCAGGACACCCATTATGCAGAATTTTACTGAGACCTTTGAGGTACTACTGCCTCTAACATAAATACTTCAACAGGTCTGGGAACATGTCCAGGCTATCAAGGGTTAATGTATGTTCTGAAATCACTAGTTTAGCTGATGTTTTTACTATATTGTGATGGTTTTCTGTGCCTCATCACACATACTTCAGATCTACCCATAGGAAAGAAGCTAACTATGGGAAGGAAGTTTGTCATCCTTTCCTGACCCCAATATTTAAGTCTGGTGCAGCAAATGTGATAATTTTACCATTACTTCAGACATGATGACTCGTGTCTCCAAACCATTCATTTAAGTTGTCCTCCCACTCTCACTGCTCCTTGCTCTGCCTGTGTGATGCAGAAACAAAAGAACAGAATATATGAGAGATGATATGCGCAGTATCTTGCCGGAACAAAGCCATTACTCATCCTCTCTGGGGACTCCAAGGAGGAAGACAGTAGCTTTCATGTCTGTTCAGGACTCATTTGAACCTTTACCTATGGTCTAGGAGGGAAGTGATGAAGTGGGTTTCACAAAGACCACCACCAGTATATACTAGAAGCAAAATCAACTTTCATTCCTCCTCTGGAGCTGTACTTTTAGGTAGTGTGTGGCTCTGCCCTGTCACAGGATATTTTATAAGGACAACATTATTACCTATGTCAGCACAGGGTACACAGAGCACTTTGTCTTGTGGCTAGGTGGGGTGGTGCTCATTGCCCTGAAGCAATCCCACTGCTGAAGGCAGTAAGGAGCAAGAGGCATGAGACTGAAGCTGAGTGATTTCTTTATTCTTAGCACACTCGCTAAAGAGCTGTTTGGATGATACTGTAGCCGTGTGCAAGAGTGGGTCAAATTCATCAAGCAGCTTTAGCGAAAAAACTTTTTCAGACTGATCCAAAGATTGTCTCAATAGCCAAGTAGTTAGGCCACCTGTTCAGTGTTAATAGACTGTGTCTGTGCTTGAGGACCTGGAAACTACCTCTCACATGTCTGAGGAGAGTGGCTTAAACAAAGATAATTCTGTGTCTGGGTGCTCTTGGTGTCTTCTAGACTATGACCTGTTCTGTAGTAGGTAGTGTCATCTTCACCAACACAGTGATCCTCCTTTTCTGGCCTGGTGGGGAGTGTAGGTAGGACACAGCATCTGATATGGGGAGCTTTTCATAGTTATACCCAGTTGAAAAATGCAAAGAGAATAAATGAACTGATAAACTTCAATATGACTTCAGATGAAGGGCTATGAAGGGTTGAGTGCTCTTCAGAGAGTGAGAGCCACCAAACCCCTGAGTCACAGCCAAGAAGGATGCAGCCACTGTCCCTCAGCCCACTGGCCCCAGGCTGGGCACCTTGGCTGTGGGATGCAATGGGAGACAGCAGCCACTGATGTTTTCCTCCAGCCCTCTCCAAACAGCACATTCTTAAATACAAAATGTTTCTGCCTTTCCAGTCTCTCCTTCTGGATAGAAGTCCTAAAGAAGTTCAAACATGTTTTGAGCCAAACCTCTCCTCTTCCCCTCCCTCTGCCTTTGTCTAGTATGGCTGCCAAGCTAAGAAAAGCACAAATATTTACTCAGCTTTTGTTTTACGCCCTGCCATCCACTTCTGCCTGAGCAATGTTCACGCAGCAGTATCCAATACCATCAACACCAAGCTTTATCATTTAGCTACCAAGGCTGCAATACTTTCTGTTTGCCCAGGTAAGAATGAGTCCTAAAGTGATCTTAAATTACCAGCAGAAACCCTTTTCTTATTTCTGCCTCACTGAAGGCATCCTCGAAGGCTTTACAAACATCCTGCTTTGTAGGATTTGAGATATTTCTCCATCCATAAATTTATGATTTATGTCACCAGAAGAAAGCAGAGGCTGACAGCAGAAAGATGAAGAAGAAAATTATTTTAGTCAGAGTATCCACAGCTTTGCTCCTTGTTTTTCTTTTGCTATGGCCTCAAGCAATTGAAGAGAAGAACTATATAACTAGTCAAGACCCAACACTAACAACAAAACCCATCTCAGATTTTTCAGGAGTTCAAAGAGTAAAAGAAAAGAATATAGTGGAACTTAAGAGAAAAGAAGGACAAGGTTTTGAGACGTTTAGATCATTAAGGATGTGAAGATTTGCAGAATACCTGTAAGATCTATCAGCAAAGTAACAGAAAAAAACAGTCAAAAATTTTTGAAAGTTCAATATCATACATAGTAAATGGATCGTATTCTGCACTGACTTGCAATTCAAATGCCAATGTATTAAAGTAGGACTTCATATAAATTCAGTTTCCCTGAGAACATAAAGTTTATTTCAATACATTTAAGAGCATTTTAAAATGTTAGGTTCTACAAAACTATATAACTTCACATATATTTTTAAGCATCTTAATTTTTACAAAGATATTTTAATTTTTTTCCCACAAATTCTTTAAGATTTAACTCATCTGTCTTCTGTAGGATTGAAGGATAGCATACAGACACCAATGAGGCTACCAAATCATGGTGGATCAGCTAAGCTGGAGACAAAAAGGCTTCTGCATCCCACAAAAATTTTTACAGATTTCAAACCTTCCTCCTAACCCAAACTGGAATGAAATAGTGAAATAAAAGTTTATGACTGAACCTTTCACCTCAAAAATGTGCTTGGGATTCAGCAATTTGTTTTCACTGAAACATTAAAAAAATTATGTTTATCTATCTTAGATTTTATAATGAAATGGTCTTTCTAACATCAAAGAACTTGGAACTTGGAATATCTCAAAGGAGAACATTTGTCAGTTTTGCATTTTTCTGATTTCTGAATCTGTTTTCAAAGCACGGCATTTTGTGAGTACCTCAGCCACTGACTTCCTCCTGGGATAAGGCTTTGGAAAATACTAAGAAGCTTTATAACTCATGTTATTTCCCACCTGGGTGCAGATCATCCTTTTTGATCCCCCACAGCTTACCTGTTAACATAGAGAAGAATCTCTTTGGGTGTTTTATTATTTCTCACCACACATTTGCACAAATGTGAAAATCCTTTTGATAAGAAATAGGAATAATTTCATCATACCAGAAGTGTGAACAAGGCACCACAAAAAAGTTCTCTGGGGCTCCTTTATGAATTTGTTAAAACAACATTGCAAAAAATAAAATTAATAAAAAAGGTATTAAAATAAATATACAGAGACCATTAGCTTTACCCATTACACCGCGAGAGAGCTGGGTCAACAAAGCACTGATTAACAGCATAAAGCTCTCAACAGGAAAAATAATATGACTCAAAAAGATTTTCCAGCCTGGAGGGAACATTACTACTTTATGATAATTCTTATAAATACAGGGAGCTGGTGAATATATTTTCTTGAGAGAAGCATATTCATGGACCTTGTCATCAAGCTTGTTTCTGTACAGTACAAATCAGTAAATCTTGAGAAAGGCAAAGCATAAGGATGTAGTGGAAACATAGAGAGGCATATATGCATCTGTCCTGCAAACCCTGTTCTGTGATTTCCAGACTTACACCCCCCTCCAAAACAAAGTTTATGTGATATGACCATAACAGTTGAAGCATGCACCCCTGGACTGTTGCAGCAGTTGACACAGAATTATTTGTGTCAAGGAAATTTTGATATTATTTCATTTGTGAATGAAACCAGTTACTACACAGAAGACTCTGTAAGGTTCAGTTACAAAAATAAGAAGTTGTACCAGCCATGTGTGTTGAATAACTCAGAACTGCCCATGGCTGGAAACCACTGTTCCTGTCACAAGGGAAAGGATGAGGATATTCCTTCCTCCTTCCCTCTGATGTCTGGGGTGGAGCGTCTCGGTTTGCCCATCAAAGGAGCTCAGAGGACTCAAACTGCTCACCTGAGCACAGGCAGCAGGAGTACTGGCTGGACACAACCACTTGCACTACTTCTGTTTTTAAATGCTTTAGTCAAAAGCTACTAGACGTTATTGTTTGTAAAGCACTGAAGAATTTCCAAAGGTAATCCTGCTAATTCTTTGAATGCTCCACTGGGATATTTTAACATGCATTTTCCAGCTAATATTAATGAACAAAGGTTGGTTGGTTTTCAAAAGGGAAGCAAACCTTCACCCTGAGTTTGCTCAAGCTAAGGGTAAACGTTCTTACCCAGACCCCCTTACTCTGTCGGTGGTCTCCCATAGTACCTCCAAAGTCACAAGTCCCAAAACCAAAGCTCAGTTTTTGCAGCACCTGACTTTCAGCCCTCCATCCTTGGTGGAGGGGCCACAGCCTTCCAGTCCTCCAAAGCCCAAGACAAGCGGGTGTCTCAGAGGGGATACACAAAGCACTTTGCTACAGAGGGATCTGACTACCTAATCAACGGAGCACCCCCCTGAAGAAGAAGGGTATAAGAGCCTAGGCATCTCTTTGTGAATTTATAACCCAAATCCTGTTTTAAAGATAACCACTTCCCATCTATATATGACAATGTGACTGATGTAACTAACCAGGCTTTCTCAAGCTTACTACTCAAAAAGGGGCCTAAACCTGAGGTGGTGTTTCTCTGGGTGGCACTGTGGTCTGGAAGGCAGTATCCTCAGGATGAGGCTTGTCCCTTGCACCGTCAGTGGCTGACCCCTCCAGTGCCCCCAGAGGTAGGAAACTTGATTGTCTTTGTGCTGTGTGCAGCAGCAAAAAGGAGCTCGGCACTCACCCAGAGCCTGGGAGCCCCCGATTTCGGTTTTTTTCCTGGAGAAAGTCCAAGCTTGCCTCTTTGTAGGAGAATTCTCAGTTGTATAGGTTATTCTAAGACTAGAAAACACGCTTTCCACTCTGTGCTTAGAGGTCTTTTTTCCTTGTCTTGATTACTCAAAGACTTTAGACAATTCATAAGAGCATGTACCTCTGTAGCCTAATAACCACTAGCACAAGCCCCATAACTGAGGTGGTTGTGAGGCGAGAGTTCTTAGACATCTGTCTTGCAGGCAACCTAATATTACAGTCCCTAGACTTTTCTGACTGTGTATTTAATTCAAAGAAACTAGATTTTACCTCTCATTTCATCTACAATCTACTGATGCGGCACCTTCCTGTGAAAATGGTTTTGACCAGACCAGAGCGTCAAAGCGGGGTCTCCTTCTTCTTGCAGACATACTCAGACTACATACTTGGGATGCAGACAACCCTCCTGCTGTGGGAAGACGGCAGTGGCTACTCTTGTGTTTGGCGTGGAGCTTGATCTGCTAGTCAGTCCTGAAAAAGTTTTAAGCTATCAGCAGTGGGAGGAGAAAAAAGGCAGAATGATGATTTCTTTCTGCATCCCAATCAAGTTTGCTCAAAAGATAGAAATCAAGTAGTTCAGCATTGCTTAACTGTAGCATTGTTAGGTCTACACTGAAGGCTCTTCAGTGCCTGGAGAACAGCAGTTGCAACCCCGCAGTGCAGACAGCTCTTGTATTATGTGGCATAGATGGAGCTCTGCAGGGTGGCAACTAAACCACCTTTTCCAGACCATCTCTATGATCCTGCTGATCTTCACTGCGGTCTACTCTTCCAAATGATAACTTATCTTCCTGTGACTGCTATTTTTTTCCTTGAATTTGGGGTTTTACATGCTATTCAGAAATGGGAGAAGAAGGGCTGCAACCTCCCCTTGATGGTGCTCAAAATAACATGCTGTGGGAGATAGTACAGTCTCCCCATCCTCAGCATAGACATCCCTTGCCCTGACTACAAGCAGTTTAATTTTTCAAATCTGTTACACTTACTATACTTCAGAAACATTCTTGATACTGAAAAAAATTAAATCATGCTGGGGAATAAGTGTTTTCTCATAGAGAGCCAAGAATTACAAAGTCAAAGAGGAGATATTTTCGACATATAAGGATATGTTTTAGGCATCTTTCATACTCATAAGTATTATCATAAGCAGCTGAAGGATTTTCTTAGATGTCCACACTTCTAAGCTTTTAATAACAGCAGCATAAGAAGAGATTTCTCAGTCTCTGACTTCTGGGTTCATCATTTAGAACAGAAGATAGCAAAAAACCTTCTGAATAACTGAGTGCAATACCCTTTAAAAGTGCCAGCATATAACCCCAATTTCAACAGTCTAATGAGTCTGTAATATTTTATTTCATTAATCAATTAGTAATTAACATTTAGGGGTTTCTCTTATTGATCCTAAACTCTATAAAGTCACCATATCATTCACATATCTATTCCTTTGAGAGGTTGTCAAAGCAAGTTTCAAATTACCTAAAAGGCCACTAATAACTTCTATACTGCTTAGTTCCAAAGAGGAAATATTGATGATTAGTTAAACAAGCTTCTTGCATCTTCTCCATCCAGTTTATGGGAGACAAGTATGAGCTTCATTTCTGGCTAACTTAATCTCTTTAATCATAAATAGTCTGAAACTTCTGTTATCTTATTTAGTTTGGGCGACTAAAGAAGCAAATGAAAGTTAGTTCAGGACAGGGTAATTATAACTGTGGCCATCAGTACAAGGAAAAGGTCAGTCATTCAGGCTGCATCTAACTGTGAATCTCTCAGATTTTAGTTGTCCAACAATCAAATAAGAATAAGAAAATTCAATGTTATTTCCCAAGAAACATAAAAAAGAAAAAAAAAAAAAAAGCATACAAATGATTTAAATTTACAATATGACTGCAAAGACCGCTGCAGGGAATTTATTCTTAACAACATAAGGTGACCTTAAATAATATATAGTATGTATAACCATTTGCTCAACTAGGTCCCATGTCCCATGTTTAAGAGCATTTTTCATTCATTTACTCAGCAGTAACAGGAGAATAGGGATGGATGCAATTATACTACATAAATAGGTATGTGTTCTGCTCAAGCTAGAAAAAGACCTCCTGCTTAAATCAAGCCCCTAGGTTCCCTGTGCCATGCCTCTGTGTTAAAATGGAACAGGATCTGGGGAGTTCCCACCACTTATTTAATGTTAGAATAAGCTGGACTGGAAAACCCCAATCCAACAACCACCAAATCCTACATTATCTAGAAATCTCAATTTCCAACAGGCAGTTCCTTGTCATAAACTGTTGAGTTTGCAGTACTTCTGAGAATTATTCAACTGTTAGTTTCTCCAGTTTCTCATGACATGCAGAAGCCCATGGTGTGGGTTGAGTTCCCCCTGAGACACTTTGATTTATATACTGAAGTTGCATTGCTACAGCTACAAGTGTTTACATTTCCAGTGGTTAAGAAACAAAAATAAGTTTAAAGAAGCAATCATTTACTTTGCATTACTGGCAAACCATAAAAGGATATTCAATAACTGAGACAAACGATCAAAATGACTATACTTTGCAAATAAAAACGTTATAAAGGAAGTAGAAGAACATTACACAATATACACATAGACAAGGGCAGATTTAAAAGCTCGTGATGCAGGTAGTTGCAAGTATAGTATCTGACCCATGGTTGCTGTGCAGGGAACAACAAACAAGCCACAGACCCTTCAGCAGCACCAGAAACAGCCAAGAAAATGCTCAGCCTGATCAGTGTGTCGGTACTGCCACAGCTACCCCCTGCTCTCACCTTAGATGTGTCCACTCCTTTGCTGATGGAGATGCAAGATGCAGGTGCAGAAGAAGAGGCAGGAGAGGAAAGGCTGGAGATGAGGCTTAGAAGGGCAGAATGCCTTTGGGAGAAGGGATTTAGGATAGGAAAGACCCCATTGCTTTGGGATAACAGACTGACATAGAGCCGAGCAGGGACTCGGCAGCAGGAGAAGTTAGGAACCAAGGTCTTCTGTGCAGAAGGTGCCACAGGACAGACCCATGGAGCGGGGACGGTAGGCAGCGATGAGAAAGTGGCCTCTGGGAGGGTAAGGGGGCTAGGGTGACAGGGTCAACTGTCCTCAGAGGCTTCCAAGTGGAACCACAATCTGAGGCTGGAGACACTTCACCCCTCAATCTCCACCTTCTTTTTTGTCTGTCTGAAATATTGAGCTTCTACTCTTAAGCCAGGTGCTGTTTTCCCTCTCTGGGTTATGAATTTGGGATTATATCCATGTGGGAGTGCTCTCTGGAGGTGCTGCTACTGTGCACAAGATCCACTGGGGGCCAGCTCAGACACCTCTGACTGATGCAACAGTAATTTCCTAAGGAGCTGCAAGGGGCTGATCACAGTCAGAGGGTCTCAAGTTTGCAAACAGACACAAGGGGAGATGCAACAGCGGCTGACCAGGGACAGTAGTACCAGGGTTTGCCAGCTCCTCAGGTGAAGGGTAATTTATGTTTTTGCTGAAGCAATAACATCATGTTGGTAATTTGCCCCAGTAGTATAGTGATGTAATGAAATTTACAGATTTTTAGATGTTTTCCCACAAGAAACTAGCTTGTTAGAGCTGCTCACAACAGATCATCAAGAAAATGTCTAACAATGGGAAATCCTCTGATGGGATGGGATTTTTAAAGCACAGATTTTTCTCTTTTTCTTTTTCTGCCAAATTTACTACTTGTAACAAACAAGTACAATGAGTGGAAGGAGGAGTTTTATTACTGAGAAATGCACAGACAGTGCTGTCAGTGGGATGCTTTTGCACAAAGCCCCAATAGCTATTAAATATTTCCAGTAAATTTCCTCTTTAAATGATTACTCATTTTCTGAGAGGTTCAGCTCTGAAGAGAGTGATTTGAAGACAGATATAAAATTAAAAATTACATATGGCAGAAGGCGTAATTCCTTAAAAAGTTAGGCCAGGCACAACCCCTTCATTATTTTGCATATTTCTGTACATTGTTTACTTAATTGACTGAGCAATATTCAAAAGATTTTGTAGAATACAGCAGGGGTAAAAAAAGAGCATGGAATTGGAAATAGAATAAAGTGATAAATACATAACTTTACATAATATAAATATTTTATGGGAAAATTGTTAGTAGCCACCTGGGATTTATGCATACAAATTCAGTGTTTATTCACAGTTCATCCTCACTTAGATTTATATGACCCAAGATGTTTTTCTGTAGTCAAGATTTGCTTATTGGCCCGATAGCAAAAGTATCTTGAGCTTGGTGAAGGGACTGCTAAAACCTGATCATCACAGACTTTACCATCTGCACTGGTCATACCACGGCTACGTTGGGATATGGCAATAGGCATTGCACACACTTTTGTGTTGGAAGTCAGAAACCTTGCTGGTCGTTGTAAAAATAGCTATTTGCACCAAGAATATCTCTCATTAATGATAGGTATATCTTTTTTCTCCCCTCATTTTTTAGTTACATCTGTTGGTTAAGGTGCCATAAAGCCATAGCCAAGGGCCTACAAACCTTATCTCCGAATGTTAGTGTTGGACTGACAGGGATTTTTCCCAGACTCCTAAGGACTACTGAGCTGTTCCTATACTGCCCTGATCACTTTCTAGCAGTTGCTATTAGTTTTGTTTCTGCCCAAGAACAAATTCATGGCCAACAAAGCCATTAAAATATCAAGCACAGATCACTGCTTTATATATAAAACTGCCTTAAGGTTTAGGATGACAAAATGACTGATGAAAGAAGACATGAGCCACCAGCTCCACACCAAAGCAAGCAAAAGCTTCTATTTAAAGAGCAGCACTACAGCTCTGTCTCTGCTAACAGTGCACACCACTGCATAAGTGAAGAGCCTCATAAGAAAATGTCAAACACCAGGAGGCTTTGGACAGGATTAGCAGATGCTAAGGTCCCACAAAATCATTATGATAATTCACCCTGATCCCTGGAATGACAGGTCATATAATGAAAAAAATGTAACTGCCCCTACTCCAAGGTTTTGAGGACAAGGAATCAAGTTAAGCCAAAGATTTTTAAACAACTGCCCTCCTCTGAGGTGTTTTGGTACAGGGATGCTATACTTCAACATTGTCTCTACCAGCAAAACAAGGTGGGGGGAGAGCTTATTAGTTCCTGCTTATTTAGTTTTAAAGTAAGATCTTTAAAAACCTAAGACATGTTAGCACTTAGATCTCTGAATGCGAAAGAGGCAGGTAGGCTTTAGGCTCTTCAAAACTGTTCCCTAAGAAAAATAAAGAATTTTGAAATTTCTCCAGGTCTTTTTAAGTCATTTTTTTAATTGAAGGAAAGTTTTGGATGTCACTTTAATATGCAAGTCAAGCTATTCTTTAAATTACCCTCATTTTTAAAATACACAATTAACTTGAAAGCTTGACTATTAAATGTGTCAAGTGCATCTATGTGCAATATCTCATGACTTTCAATCATGGTTATGACTGCCTTTTCCTGAGAGAAACATATTATCTGTCATCTTATCCTTTTCTTATTGCCACCCTGAAACAGCTGAACAGCTGGGGGGAATGAGGTGAGACTTCATGCAAAGCTGAATGTTACAGAAAGTCACTAAAATCAGAAGCTTTGATGATGTTCTTCATAATCCTTATGATACAAAAGCAATACTAATCACAAATTTCATCAAAATACATTTCATCTACTGCTCCAAATAGGACACAGACCAAATAGACCAGTTTATGCGTACCTTTTCATGAAGGATTCATTTTATTTGGGTTTTTTGTTTGTTTCTTTGCTTCCTCATGTGTTTGTAAACTGGCACACATGGAAAGGCCACACAATAACCCCCAGTGCCAGGCTCTTCCTTCAGAAGTTTTGTACTGTTATGCTGATGAAACCTGACTGTTTTCTTTGGAAAATCTGATGACATGAAAGCCTGTGGTAGATCTGTATCTGCAATACATGAGACCTTTCCAGGGCAGATAAAAACCACAAAAAATGTAAAAGAGAAGTTTGTCCTGCAGGAGTTCCTACTGGTTTTATGTTTCAACAGACCAGACTAAGTGAGCAGATAATAACCTGCTTGTCTGCAAGGATAATTTAGAATTACCAAAGGCCTTTGCTTCTGACAGTTTCTGTTCTGCCATCACTAAATATTGGTTTGGATACTGCTGTAGATGAGGCAAAAATTGCTCATGGACCAACAAAAAACGCACTTGTGGAACTTTGGTAGGAATGATGGGTAATTCAACAGGGAAGGCTCAGGAAAGACTTAAAGGGCTTGAACAAAGGTAGTACTGCAAGACTGGGGGAAGGACCTGGAGTAAATGGAAGGACCCTGGGCATGTAGTTGAGGACATGTATGTCCAGGCTGGGGAGGATCCTCAGGCTGAAAAGGCTGAGCAGGAAGGACAGAGGGAGACAGACACCTGCCCTCCCCACTGTCCCCTTGCAATGAGGACTCATGCCTGGAGGAAATGATGCATGCCTAGGGCTTCAGCTGTGCTCCCTCCACTTGCCTGCCCCACTCAGTGCCAGGGCGATGGCAGCCATGAGCAGTGGATGTGTGTGTTGTGTTCATTTGGCAGGCTGAGCACAGAAAGCAGCCTGGGAACAGAAGCTGCCTCCAGAAGGGGAAGCTTTAATTAGGGCTGTTTGTGGAAACACCAAGCAACCTTCCTTAGAGCGTGTGCTGGGAAAGAGCTGCAATTTATCCTTCTCTTCCCAGTACAAGTGCATCTGGTCTATCAAGTCCAGACTCACTTTATTTTAATTTTCTTGGTTTCTGTTTCATGAAGCTCCTAGTGAAAAGAATAGTAAAAAAAATATTATTCCAATCCATATCACCATAAAACAAAACAAATCCAAATAACTTCTTAAGCAAAGCTTTATATGCCAGCACATTAACCCAAAAATGGGAGGCAGACAAACATCTTTTCCTTAAAATTTGCAGTGTCAAAGCTTTCATCTAAACTACCTCTGTCATTGGACAAATAGACTCAGATTACCAAAGAAACAACCTCAAAAATATTTCCTGTATGTTCTTGTATAATGTTAGTCTCTGAAATAAGTTTACAAACTACCTTGTCAACTCTACACCTTATAGAAAAGGAATAATCAAACATGGATTATTGCCCTTGAACATAAATGAACCCAAACTTCATGACTCAGTCCCATACTGATCTTTTCCATCTTGATTTTTGGAGGCATTTGGACAGGGATGCTATTGTTACTATCATGCTGTTGCTGCTGCTAATAATGGTGATGATTATTATTATTATTAGTAGTAGTAGTAGTAGTGCTAATAATAATAATAATAATAAATAATAATAGACATGAACTGTGGCTTCCAAACTCCTTAACTGTGAAATCAGGCTTAGCAGTCTGAGACTATCTTTCCTACTTGGAAAGGAGCACCAACGATACCTGTCTCCTGTGGCTAAAGCAAGTTCCTCACAGACAGACGCTCCCCTGACTATGCAGGCAGTGCCATCACTGCTGCTCCGTTAAGGCTGCTGTGCTCCTGCCAAGGCTGTGAGTCTTCAGCTGAAACCATCCCCCTCCTTCCAGTTCCTTCTCAACATCTGTTCTACTGTCTCCTTCCTTCTCTGCCTTTCTGATTGTTGTTTTCTGCTTTTTCTCCAGTAGTTCTGCATAAACCCTCCAACCTTATAATTTCTTATAATTGGAAACCTCCCTAAGTAAAATTCCTAGTGTAAAAAATTAAAGAAGTAATTTTTTTTTTTGAAAGAAAGGCTATTTGGGCTAAAACTAAAAGTGTTCTACTATTAGAAGACAGAATACTAAACTCAGACTATTTTTTCCAGACCCATGGTGTGAATCATTCCACTCAAATGCCAGTACTTAAGAATTTCACAGTGAGATGAAACAGTAATGAATATGCAGTAAAGTATAAGGAATCAACAAATGGTAAACAAAAGCATCCCATTTGCAACATGTATGCAATATGGACTATAGTATATAATTAAGCACTAAGAAATAGCCAAAAATAGCAATAAATGTTTTTCAAGAGAATACTAATATATATGGCACCTACCCAAAGAATGAGCCATTTATAGCATCAGTGAGTAACAAATGGACTGCATAATGAAATAATTATCTCATTAAAAGCTGTCTGGTTAAAAAAGATCAAAGGAAAAAATTCCAAATTGCAGACTTATTTTGTGGAAGAAACTCACTAACTGCTCACTCTGCAGGAGCTAAAGGTTTCAGTCAGACAGCCAAGAAGAGAAGCTGCTATTTCATGAAGGCTCAGGAGTCAAGCAGTGGGAGCTAAGCTGAGGAATGCAAGGCAATGTACAGAAACAATCCCAAACAGCAAAACCAGCTGTGTTTAGAGTACTAGCTAAAATCCTTTAGACCCAGTAAGAAGGTGATCCAATAACACTCTTCACGAGAGTCCACTCAAAGCCCATGCAGAGGTGTCTGTCAGACCAGATGGCATCCTCCTCACCTGACTTTGACTATCTAGAAGTGCCTTATGATCATTTATCTGTGTTATAATGGCTCCTGTGTCTGGGGCACACCCTGAAGATGTTCAATGCCATCCAGAAAGGCCTCAGAAGGGGTTTCTTTCTTTCTGTTAACTACAGAGGGAAACTAGACAATTCTGATTAAAATGAATACATTTAGGCAAAACAAAACAAAATCCAGCTAGATAACAAACTAAGAAAAACCCAAACCTTTACAATAAGGGTGGTCACATATTGGAACAGATGCCCAGAAATGCTGTGCAATCTTCACCCTTGCAGACATCCAAAAACTATTGAACAAAGCCCTGAGCAGCCTAATGTAACTTTGCAGTTTGCATTGTTTTGGGCAGAGTGGCTCCAGAGGTACCTTCCAGGCTAAATTATTTTGTGATTGCATGAATCCTTTCTGCAGAACAATTATATTATTTAGCCACCTACAGCTCTGCATGCTTTCATGATTTTCCCTCACTGGGCTGCATCTTCCCTGCACACATCAAACTGAGAGAGCTCAGAGAGGTCTTGACACAAAAGGGGGCATGACAAGGTTCAGTTCCTCTCCCCACCACACAAAATTTTTCAGCCATACATTTTCACCATATATCTGTATTTGGATCAAAACAAGGTAAGTGTATTAAATACTTTCAGCTACAGATACCATAATCTCTATCGAAACAATAGTTATTGAGTAGACAATTCTGGAGGGATTTTGGCAAGTAAAAACATATTAGCTGAATACTTACTGTGCAAAACAGCTGTAGCATTTAGAAATCAGTAACCAAATGCTACATTTATGAATGCACTCATTTAAAAAAAAATTAGTTGTTTTCAAACATATTTACTTGCTCACTTTGATAGAGAAATAGAAAATCAGTGAATGCACTTCTGCTTGAGTTTTTTTGAACTATATGTGATACTTAAAAACTCTTTAAAAAAACTCATTTGTCTGTATAGGTGGTCATACATCATTTCTACAAGCAAATAAATACAAGAAATGTTGAAGAATGAGGTATCGCTTGGAGAATACACCTTTTGTATTCCTAATATTTCATGTTAGTCCGGTTTAATTAGCTCCAGTTAAGCTTCTATCATGGAAAGTTTAACTATGCTTATTCAAGGATTCTGTGTTTACAGTACTGATAAATGATGCTCAGCAAAGACTAGACTAAGTGCAGTTCCAGAGTCAAACTAGCTTGAAACTGCTGTAAATTGTATGAGAGCAGATGGTGAATTTGCGTGGTGTGCCATGGCCTCAAAGAGGTTCTGTCCCACCGAGGATTTGTTGCTTGTGGGACTACTGAAAGGGCTTGTATTAGTGTTAGTCCAAGCTGATTCAGTAGAGGTGGCTATGAAAGCAGTGTAAATTTACAAACCAATGGTTAGAAACTATCGCATCAAGCTCAGCCCTTGCTCCCTCTCCCTAGAGCCATGTCCCAAGATTTACTCAGGAGCAGCCCCTTTGTCTTCTTCCCATGCCCCCATATCCAGGGCTCCACTGTAGCCTTGCTCCATTCGTCAGTATCAATCCTTTGGATCGTTTATAGTAACAGCCTGAATGAGGCCTCTAGGTTAAAATTCAGAAGTATTAGAAGGATTATTATGGCAACTCCTCCACATCAGTCAGTATGTGCAACACTTTTATACACCAATTCCAAGTACAGCAACTAGAACCCAAAGTAAGTTTAAATTAGATTATAGATCTTAAATTAAAAATTGATTGAAGATTAGATTATTACAGTTCAGGTATCAGAGCAGAGAAGTGTTTTACTGTACTTATGGAGGAACTGTAAAAAATTCTAATAACTAATATTAGGCTTGCAAGATGAATTGATTATATTTTTGAACTTAGTAGAATTAAACTCCATGCAATGTATTAAATAGGCTAAGCAGAATTCCTGTAAGCATAAAAATTAATGTTGTGAATACACTTGGATTTGATCAACTGAATATCTCAAATATATACTATGTTTACTAGGCAGTACACTTATGATGCTCAGCGATTGAATCTGGCATAGCAGTTCTAATCAAATCTGGTACTGATAATATATTAGATAAGAAACAGACCAATGAATTGAAATTACTTCACATCACAAGTGTCCAAATTTTTTTTAGCAGAATGGACTGAGATTCAGCTGGCATTACCCTCTCTGTTATCCTTTTTTCTTGCACTCCTTTTCCTGCCATGTGGAAAGAATTGTATCCACCAAATAACAAAAGCATCCCTCTTATGTGATGGGTCTGCAGTATATATTTGGGCTGTCCATGGATTCTAACACAGAGCTGCATAAACATCCATCAGGTGGTGGGCAACATTTTACCAGTGACAACCATGGCTTCTGGATATGTGAAACTGCAAAGAAGGCTAGACTGCCTTTGAGTCTTGTTGTAAATATCCATGCGGTGCCACCTCAGCAAAATTTTGAGGATCACCAATGATTACATTATAGTACATTACAATACTGCAATAATCATTTGTTAAATCCACAGTCCTTGTTATTCACATAGTTCTGAAGGTCAATATTAAATCTGAACAGAATATAGTCCCACCTAGTTATGGGGCATTTGAATTCTAGATACAGATGGTGATACACAAGGAACCAACTTAGACCTGTCCTGTAATCTCTGCTTGCTAAACATTCCCCAGGGCACAAGCTGTGCTACCAGCTTCTTAAAGAATGGAGCAGCTCCCAAGTTCACGTGCAGCTGTGGTTTGTCAGAAAAATAAGGGAAACACTAAGATGTCATTTAGCTTTGTGCTTGGTCTTTTTCTGAAGATACATCTACCCAAAGTTCTGAGAAAGCCTGAATATCCAGAAGATCTACAGGATATAAAGCATATAGAAAATAAGCAAAGAAATTAGAAGCAATGTTTAAACCTCCCAAGTCAAAAGGATTTTCCTGTTAGACAACTCTCATGCCAAAAAAATCAGTACTGAGCAACCATGTGTTCTGCAGCATGGCATGTGGTCACACCAGAAGGTCTGTCATCTAAACTCCAGGTCCTCAGTCCCTCTGTGGAAACGCGTGACATTTTACTTCCCTTCAGCCAGAGGGAATCTTACTCAACGTGATCAGATACCACAGCAAGATACCACGGCAATCAAAATGAATTAATGTCAAGCTCTGTGACATGAAACCTTCATAAAAAAGATAATTTACTCATAAAAAGTGAAGACTTAGTAAATTAAAGCATATGCAAAATCATGTTGAATGTACTGAATAGCTTTGATTGGAAAAAGTTGAAAAAGTACACTGTGATGAAAAAAATCACTCTCACTTTTTCAAACTTCCAAAATTTACTTTCCCTTTATTGTTTTTAAGAAAGGCTACACCTACTTTAAAACATGTATTTCCAAAGTAAATAAACTTTTATTTATTTTTATTTTAAATGGTTTATTTTAAGCCAAGCACAAGACAAAAAAACAAACAAACAAAAAAAATGCTGTTCTTCCAGCAAAACTAAAAATATTTTGGCTATTCACTTTGCTCTAAACTATAGACTAGCATTTTTAAGCAGACACAAACTGGAAAGCACTGAAATGCAGGCAAAGAGGTGCTCTTTGTAAGAAGCAAATCAGCTGCAGGCAAATCAGCAAAGGTATCCTGAACAAGATGGGAAGGAAATGCATGGCACTGAAATTTCTTCCAGACAGCCCCTGTCTGTGAGTTCCAACAGAGGCCAGGCTGTTATTGAAAACTGTTTTTCTTGGCAGAACTGTAAAACACCACTTGCACACTCCAAGAATGGGGTCAATCCCAGCTGGATCCCAATATTCCTATTTGCAGAGGCCTGCACTAACAGTGACAAATCAGGCACCACCTTTTTTCTTTTTTTTTTTTTAATAAAACCATGTATTATTATTTTTTTTACAAAAAGCAAGCTACTCAGAAATTATCAGATCTATAGCTTTAGCTTTAGTTTGTAATTCTCCTTTCCTCACCAAGTTAGCACTTACCTTATTTAATTTTTCTTTTCAGAGCTGGAGTGGCTGCACAGGGAGGCAGGAGGTGAAGCTGTGTTAGTCCTACTCCTCATCACAACTTTTCCCATCCCTGCAGACATAACAGTGTATTTCATCTCGCTTTTCATCAATCAGTTTCTCTTTTTCCTCAGCACAATTTTCATTCAAAACCAATGACAGTTTCAGTGGAATTTTCCAGCAGGAGGGTCAGAATCCAGCTCCACTAATCCATTCAAAGGAGCTTCAGGTTGGCAGTGATTTCACCTCAATTAGATCATTTTGCAGATAAAATCAGGAAGAGCTCTTGCATCATGACAACCAGCCCTCCCCAAACCAGGCTACAGAATTTCATTTGTACCAGTCCCAAACATCTGTATTGAAGGCACATCTTCTGAAAAACAGCTTCATTTTAATATTTATCATTGTTTTTTTTAAAGGCAAAACAAAGTAAAACCTTTGCAAAAAGGCAAAGTCTCAGAGGTGTTTTTGTGGGTTGAAGTTTATAAATGCAGAGCTGGTCTCTGCAAACCCAGAATTTTGCCCCAAAACATTATTGTACCTGTGGAAAGTCAGTAGGGCAAAAAACATTAAGAACAATAAAACTTCTTCTTTTATTTTGAAAAAAATGTGTTTAATTCTATACTCATATTTCATTTTCCACTGTATTCTGTCAGAAATGGGGATGTTTTTAATGACCGATATTTTATACACAGTATTTTACAAGATAGTAACAGTCAATGCACAGTTTTCAAGGACTACTGTGCCTTTGAAATTCAGGCTGATAATGAGTTCTGCTGGTCAGTGTGTTGACCACTGTTATTGTATAAGTTTTTGGTAGTAAGTATAAGCAAACCACAATTCTGTACTTCTTTTTACCAGATACTGTCTCCCCTTGATGCCCTTCTGCAGTAGATCTTCATTCTTTGGGTTATCCCACTGATGCTGACATCCCATTTGCCCAGGAACAAGAGGGTTTGACCCAAAGACTTCATGACCATTGGAAAGAAACTACTTTCCCAAGCTGAGCTGTGGGCTGCACCACGAGCACTGCTGCCAAGCCCCTGTGGCGCAATTGCTTCTTCCTTGTTCTGTGGAGAAGAGATAACACCACCAATGCCAGCACCGCAGCGGGTAAAGGACAGTGGTGTGCTGTTCCCTTTCTCCTCCCACTCCTGACCCCCAAAATCCCATGCTCCAAAGATGAGAGTTGAAGAGTGTGTAACTGCACCGTTAGAGATCACATTGAGATGTGTACAAACAACAATGGGGATGCTAGGGTGAAAAAACAATAATAATTCAAGCCTGAGGCAAGGACCTGCCTCAGAAATGTCAGCCCACACCATGGAAGTTTGGAAAGAAACAGCAAGTAGGGATCCCTTCACAATGAGTAGCTGATAGCTCCATTTTCCCAGGTCAGTAGCAGTACATGCATAACATTATTTTCTTCTTCCTTCTTAAGTATCTCTTAAGTATAAGAACCGAAAGCTCCCTGGTTCAGGTATTACAGGAAAGTGTAATTAAGCATACTTGAGGGATCCCTGTGCATTTTGCTATTCAATACTTTTCTTTGCAACTTTTCCTGGCAACTGAAGACCTGAGATTGAGGTAGCTAACTCTCACACTCTGTGTGGGTTTTCCAAACTGTTATCCATGGTCAAGCCTTAGCACTGCACTACAATAGGCAGAGAGGAGATTAGCCCTATGATTAACATTTCATTATCCTGCTATTCTGTAGCATTCCACTGATTTGCAGTAGCTTCAGGAGTGGGAGAATCCTGGAAATATCTGATAGTTCTCTTACATGTCTGTTTTATATTTTATAAGTGCATATGAAAATTTTATATACAAGTAAATATAAAAGTATTATATATGCATACACACACTGTTGTCCATATAATTATCTCTTTATAGTTTGGTTTCCTATCCAGGGTCTCAACCTATATAAGAATTCAGAGAGATGTGCTGTAAAGCATTAAAAGACTGACTAAAGGGTTCACCAGCTTCCCTGCTGAAGGCTAAATGTATGAAAAGATTTTTTCTCTGTTGCTCTTCCCTTCTCCCTTTCTCTCTTTTTAATTTCCTTATTCCTCTCCTTCCCTCCAAATTATTAAGAAAAAAAAGAAAAAAAAAAAAAAAACAAGAAAAAGAGAGAGAAAAAAAGCATTATCATTTTGTATCCCGATTAAATCAAGTGAACTATGGGGCTAATTGAATACGCACTGAAGCCACGAGCCTCCCATTGCTTCAGGGGAAAAATCTGCAGAACCTGGCCCTACTAACCCACGTGGGGATGCATGACAGGCTTGGGTCCTTGCCCTTTTAACAGTGCTCAATGCATCCAAAGGAAACCACAAACACAGTACAGGACTCAAAAACAGGTGTCCATCATACAGCCATCCAGAGGAACCCGTCTCAGCCTTGTCTAATTTTATGTCAGTGAAACTGCGTCACAGTGCTCCACAGAGGACAACATGTTCCTTGTGTTTTGCTAGAACAGCGCTGATCATAAATTATTTTTGGGCACATTTTCCCTTGGGTAAAAGTACTCTCCAGGAATGTGCAACATACTTGAGAATATGCTTCTGCAGCTCGGCAAAATGAGTAGGAACACCAACTCGCTCACCCGTTATTGTATGTAGAACGGTTTTGTATTTGCAATTACCAGGAGAAGTGACAGGACAGTACCCAACTGGGAAAAATGGAAGTTGCTGAGATTAATCAAGTGTTCCCATGGCAAGAACTATTCTGGAGTACCTGCCATTCTCTGAAAAGAAAAATCCCTTGTGCTTTAATTGTTTGTTTGTTACTATAATATATGTGGTTTCCCTCCCCTTTTCTTTCTGATTTTGTCAAGTGAACGCTTTGAAGAATGAAAGCTTAAAAGGTTGACTTCCTCTAACACAAGCACATTTAGTGTTTATGTCAGGTTTAATTCTATAGCGAACACTAGCAACATTGATGAAAAATACCCTTGATTTGTGGCTGAAGAGAGGGAAAAAATACAACATAATAATTTTTAAGATGTACTTTAGAAAAAAAATAATAAAACAGGAATCTTTCAGGTACCGATAGCTTGAGAAAAAAATACTGGAAGGCTTCCAAAAGAGCAGTGTTGATCAAATGATTACTGCCATGATAAGTCACACATGGTTTATATTTCAGATCACTGGCCCTGCAAAATTGTACATGGTAACAGCATGGAGTTGAAAATGCTTTATTGTTCATTACCGGCTAAAACTCTGACCTTAGGTTCAAAAGATGCCTTTTCAAACAGTGTTAATTAAGCAAAAAGAGGTTTGCTTCAAAACCATACGTTCACTTGGAAACAGCTATAAAAATAGGGTATTTGAGTTCCAGCTAGCTAAATAGTTGAAATTGTGCCCAAAGTTGACTTTGCTTACAAATTGTTTTGATTGAAGTAGTATGTGCTGGCTGAGCCAGACCCAAGATCCTAACATGGCGGTTAACACACACGTTTTTGAATTCCCAGTATTTAAAATACTTACTAGTGTTTTCCCCTTAAAATACCAAATACCACAATGAGAAAAGGTTAGTAGGCTAAAACACTAATAGTATGAATGCCCAGTGAACCAGCCTGGTTTTTCACAGCCATGTACAAAAGGTCTGGGCCGAGTTTAGATCAGCATCAGCAGCAGTTTGGCATTATATGTCCCTTGACTCGGTGTAGCCCTACAGCCCCAGGCTACGTAAGAACCAGCTCTGAAATGAGAATAAGAGAAGAGAGAAGGGAGCCGTAGCGCAGGGGACATAATATGAACGTCAGTATGATCTGAAGTGCCATAGCAGAGCTCTTCAAAATCGGGTCAGGAGGTTCAGGCACCACAAGAACAAAATCACTAAGACAGTGGCATGTCAGGCCATACATTCCTAGCGAGTGATACCCCTTCTAGCTGTTTTGCTGCATGCTGTAGCCTCTTTGCAGTCTTGAGGCCTCCCATTTCCTCTAACTTGGGGGGGGGGGGGGGGGGGGGGGGGGGAGGGAAAAAAGCCCTTCTGCTTTATGTGCTTTATTTTTCCCTCTTAAATATATGCATTTGAATCACTTTAAGCAGAGGATGATCTGAGGTGTTCTCAGCACTTTTGTTTGAGTTAATTTCTGGAATAAGACCGAGGTTTCTAACAGTTTTAATCTCACAAAGTTTCTTCAGAAATAGAGGTTCAGCTTTTTCAAGGAAATATAGAAGGGTGTATAAAGCTCTTTGGCAAGTGATATTCTTTCACACACCTGTTCCAGACATTTGAATCTGGAGTTATCAGCCATATTTTATTCCCAAAGCATCATATGCAATTTAGTTTCCTTATTTGTAAATTCTTGCAGTTTTGTGCACAATGAAGTACATTAAAACTCTGATGAAAGCCTTTATTAACTGACCGTCTCATTATACTTATTAAAGGTCTAGGTTCAAAAGTTCGTATGTCTAAAGATTTGCTGCATATTTTCCTGCAGGCTGCAGATTGCATTAATTTTAAGAGTAATTAGCAGATTATTGGAAGTTCAGCATGTGTACAAGGCGAGACTGGAGTTTATTTGCCAGAATTTTTGAAGTGACTTAATCATTTTTTAATCAGGTCCAAATACATCTTATATGAATCATTTTACTGTAGATGTTTATAATTTGAAGCACCAGAAATCTCAGTCAAGGGCCAGTCAAGCTTTATATATGTCACTGGAGGACAGCCCCTGCCCTAAGGACCTAAAAGTTTCATCTAAAAAGCAAAGTAATAAAATGATACCTGTGCACTTTCTAAAAATTTTAAGAAATAAATCAATTCATTAAGCAGTGAAAAATTAGCCACACTTCCTATTATTCTTTTACTGGAAAGCACAATGTCTTCTGCATGTCAGAAATCATTCATGGCATTTTATAACCTAAATAAGGTCTTGCCTTTTTCCCCTTAAATTCATTGGTAGTTTTTCCAGACGATAGAGAAAGCAGGAACTTTGTGAGTTTTAATTATCTTAAATTGCCCAACTGCCATCTAAACCAGACTCTAAATCATCTAGATACCTACAGCATCATTTAATAACGTTTGTGTTCAACAGACTGTTATAAGGCTAGATATTTTCTACTGCTAGACATTGCGTTTCTTGCAGGTGTAACTTCAGTAAAATATTAGACTGTATTTTGTGACATATTGTGTTTTGCTAATGGCTGCCAGTTGTTTTCTACCCATCAGCAGAATAATTTGGAAGAAGCATTCTCAAGCTTATGTGACATATTTGTGTGGGGATAGGGGTCTTGTCCACTCACATCTACTCATTGTACACAAATTTGAAGAAATTCTATGGGTACTCTGTTTAGAGACAGTATTATCAGTAATGTATATCAAGTGCATGCCTACCTAGATACAACCAAGATATGTGGAAAATAGAATGGACAGAATTATCAATTCTGAAAAAATTCTATCAAAGTGTACTTCTTGGGATCAGCTAAGCCATGTACCACAGTATAAACACAGTTTCCTCATTCTACTGTCTCTGAGTTCGGGTACACAACAGTTAACAATAAAAAGTGCAGAAAAATATTTTTTTCCCAATATTCTCCCTAATCGGCTATCACAAAAGGGAAGGCCTGATTGAAAATAGGATTTCTGCTATTTAAAATCTTCTTTATCTTTCCAGATTTAGTACAAAGAAGCAGCCTACACAATGAACAGCAGTTATCTCAAAACACAAAATAATGACAGCAATTTAGGATCAATACAGTGAGTCTCTCACAGGCTAGTCTGATATAAAGTGGAATGTATAGGAAGGAGTGAAATTTAAAAATGAAAAAATAGAGATAGGGGTATGCTGAAAGAAGTAAGATGGAGATGACAGCTGTAGTAATAAGGAAAGAGAAGTGGGGCTGTCCTTCCTTTACAGGCAACAGTAGAAAAGCAGTGTTCAAGAAGAAATGAGAAAATGAGTGTCACATTGCCTTGAAGATAATATTTCAAATCAGTATAAAAGAGGTCTCCTTCCAGCAAAACACTTAACCACATGCTTGGCTTGAAGGACACAAAAAATTTCACTGAAGCCATGAGCCGATGTCTCCAGCGGGCAGTTTTCCAGGGTTCCACTATACACAGTCAAGACGGCAGCAGCAGCAGCCACAGACCCCTGTCTGGACAGATAGTTGTTTTCACATTTCAGTTTTATCTCGGTGCCATTTACCTCAGTTTAAAGCGTAAAGAGGGAAGTCAGTTGCTAAGCCTGTACTAGCCGTCTGCACTGGCCAGGCTCAGCAGCCACCCCACATGCAGCACCGGCCACACAGCTCAGGGGTTTGGCATGAGAGAGGGACTGCTCCCAATGAGCAAAGGGCAAGGCAAAAGAAACTTTATATGGGTTATGCCACAACACTTGTCTGCGTGGCCGGAGAGCATGCCTTGTTCTTTCTTACTTACTGATGTCAATGTGAATAAAGCAGTACAGTGCAGAGAGATCCGAATTAATTTGCTGTCTCAGCTACTGACCTGCATCTGCATTACCTCCTCTAGGTTAGTGAGGGGGTAGATTCCAGTGCTGCACTAAAGAGCTTGATATAATGTATTGGGTCTGGCTCAGATGGAGTTAACTTTCCCCACAGCAGCCCCCACAGCGCTGTGCTTGCATTGGTGGCTAGAAGGTGTTGACAACACCCCAGCGCTTTGGCTGCTGCTGAGCAGCACTCACACAGCATCAGGGATGTCTCTGCAACATCCCCCCTCACCAGCAGGCTGGGGGTGGGCAAGATCTTGGGAGGGGACATGGCCAGGACAGCTGAGCCAAACATATGCCATACCATATGACATTTGCCCAGTTATAAAAGCTAAGAGACAGGAGGAGAAAAGGGAGGCATTCGTTATTTACAACATTTGTCTTCCAGAGCAACCACCACACGTACTGAAGTCCTGCTTCCTGGGAAACGGGTGAACATTGCCTGCTTACAGGCAGTGGAGAGTAGTATCTTTTATTTTCCTTTACTTCCATGCGCAACATTTGCTATTGCTTTATTTAACTGCCTTTATCTTGACCCACGAGAGTTTTCCATCTTATTTTCTTCCCTCTTGTCCTGCTGAAGAGCAGAGTGATAGAGTGGCTTCGTGGGCACCTGGCATCTAGCCAAGGTCAACACACCACATACAGATATTCACTTTGCACTGAGTTTATGCTATGAACTTTCACTGTTCTGAGAAAGCAGTTCTTCTTTTCCTTCATAAAGCACGGCTTCAGTGTATTTGAACCAGCTCTTTGGCCTTCTAGAATATAGACACGCCTATGATTCTGCAAGTTTTAGTCTTTGCTATCGCTTTCCTACTAATCCAGTATTTATAGTGCCTTTTATGTTTCTTCCACTTAGAAACTAGTTGCAGGAATTCTAAAACAGAAATCTCAGTGACAGCATCAGTGATGCTGTCTGTCTCTTACAGGGTTTATAAAGCCTGTTTCACTGTCTTCTCCAGACCTGCTGAAACAATGACTGCAATCCAAATGCAAGCACAGTCCTGACAGGTCTTTTGAAGTTTCAGTCCATTTCTTGCACACAAAGAGCACAATTTGAGCATTTGTAATGGTAGCAAGAGCTACGCAGAAGAAAGGCTATTATCCTTGTTTTACCTAAGTCTTGGATGATATGCCACAATTGGTTTGCAAGCAGGTTTGCCAAGTCACTAAAGTGACAGAGAACTAAATGACTTTGTTGTTAAAGGGAATAACCCCAATGAACCCCAGATATACTCAAGGACTGTGTTTGATCTATTTGACCCTGTACTGAGTCTATATGCATTTTTCAAAAACTGTATTTCACAATAGGTGGACCCATATAATACGATGCAAGCAGATGTGACCATCTTCCAAGCAGATGAAAAGGCGTGTGGTCATATTCATGGGATAACCTCACAGTAGCACACCTTGCCAGTTCAGATCAGCTGCTTTGGATTTGGTAGTACTTTAACAGAATCACAAGGCTTTTCAGCAGGAACTAACTCATAAGAAGACCCCATCATCCATGCAGGCATACCTCATATCATTAGTTAGTCAGGTTGTCTCTTCAAAAGGATTAAATGATTGGCTCTGTTGGTTTTGTGGACTGATATTTCTTAGGAAATGATAATTACATGACCAGTAAGAATTCTTTTCAGAGATTGCTGAGGTTTTAACTGACATGGTTCTTAAAATCACTTTTGCAACAGTAGGGGATTGTTTTGTTATTAAACTCAATTCAAAGAAAACTATTTTGCTTTAACACCAATACATTTGGGGAATCTCTCTTTCCTTGCTTTTCTGTTTAATGAGTACATTATTTTAGCTAGAAGGAAAAGATTCACTTGGATTGGCAGAAAGCAATAGATGCTATAAGTAGTAGATACAGACCTTTTAGACAATACCAATTAAAAAGTCCACATAGCAATTCTTAATGCATTTTTACAGACTACCTACTACAAAAGCAAAACCACAGCTAGCAAAACAAACAAACAAAAAAAAAGCAACCAAGCCTTCCTCAAAATAATTTTTGCTCCAAATTCATAAAAAATGCTGTCTTTCATAATTTATTTTAGAACTCAACATACATTATCTTTTTTTGTTATTTTACACAACTCTTGGTGGATTAAAAATGTTCAGACTTTGCTTTCTCAACTGATGAAGCAATTCCAACAGTCCTTGCCCTAAACTTATGTTTGGAAAAGAGAAAGATTAATGAGACAAGATTGTTAACAAGTTTTGGTTTTTTGTTTCTTGCTGTTGTAGTTCCTGTACATGACCAGCAACAAACCAGCTGACAGCACAGTTCTGACTTTAGAGGGACATCATTTATTTCTTCCTTCTAAGTTTATTGTATGTCTAAGTCATTTTGAGAATGCTTATCCTGTTTAAATATCCTCGTATCCATTATAGACTCACATAAATATTTAATTTAAACAAACATCTTCAAAGTGTCTCCTTACAATCAGTAACAGACCCTTCGCAGGCAAATACAGCTGGATGTTCTGAAATCCAGCATGATGGACTGTGAAAATGCAAACCAAAAATTGTCAACTGCACATTCTTACAAAGCTGTATTTTTTAGGCAGTATTTCCATCCTCTGAAATACGAGCTGTTTATACTGCAACAGCTCTGGCAAAATGTGTGGTCCTTGGTGGATGGCCGAAAGCGGACCGATGGTGACTGCAAGAAGGGTTTTTAATTTCCAGCCTGCTAGAATAGAAGACCTTTGAAGGGGGAGGAAGTGAAGGATTTTATTTTAACTGTCTACAATTTAGGTCTTCATCAGAGCTAGTCTCATCTGTTGTGTTCATGGAAGGTTCGGTATGTGGATCCTGGGGAATGATTCATCCTGCCCATAAGCAGGTGCCTACATTTGATCAGATGGATTTCATCTTGAACGCATTATGTGATTGCTGATATGTAAAGTGGAAGCATGAATCTTCTTTTAAAATCATTGGTATTTTTACAATTGATTTAAGGAGAAGCAAGAGCAACGGTTTTCAAGATGTAGAAAAGGTAATTACTACTATGAAAACTTACTTAATTGCTTCTTAGAAAGCAGCATGTTTAAATGGACATTAAATAACTAAAATCTAAGATTATTACCTCAGTATGGTTATTCTAGATTTACTGTATTTGTAGTAGAACGTATTACATTTAAACATTAAGCAGGATACACCTAACATGAATATTTCTTCTTCCATGTAAAACAACTGCCAGAAATTACCATTTCCAATTTTTTGGCTCTTTTTAAGTTCACAAAAGAAATTTATGAGGAAAGAATGGTTGAATATAAATTTTTACCTTAGCAAATTTTATAGAATTTCTCTGACAATTGCAGAGTACAATGATGCATAAAGAAATGTCACGATTAAGCAGACTGACCTAGGACAACTTACATAACAGATGTTTTTAGCTAGAGTAGCATATGCATTATACATCTGACAAGCTTCTGTCTCTACAAATCAGTACTTGCTTGCAAAGCCACAGAGAAATGATGTCTTAGTATGCAAATTGATGTACAAAAAAAAAAGCAAAAAAAAAAAAGAAAATAAGATCTTTAGGAAAATACAAGACATTTGCTACAGAACTTCAGCTGTTAGAGAACAACAACAGTTTTAAAGTATAACAGATTGAAAGTATTTTTACTCTTTGGATGTTATTAGCAACATCAGTGAGTAAGTAACAGAAGCACATTTCAAGTGATTGCTTTGAAATTTGTGTTTGCAAACAATGAGGTGCTGTCTTGCAACTGTTGCAGAGCATTCCTCGTAAGCAGGACACCTGACTTCTTGCTGGGTGGCAGCTAAGGCAATACTGGAACGGGTCTGTCAGTCACCAATTGATTTTTAAAAGTTACACAGCCATACCTCCACCATTGCAAGCTCTCTCATGAGATCCGAGACAAGAAATCATCACAAACACCATCAGAACTACCAGCATAAATGGGAATGCTAGAAAGTTGTGAGCATTGTATGTCTATGCTAGTTGCTGACAACTAGCTCAATTTAGTTCTGTGAATTGTCTTTACCACCACAGATGATTGCCTTCAGATTTATCACATGACACTTCATGAGATCTAAAGCTTCTACATTCTTTGCAATCTTCCTTTATATCTGTTCCTGTCTGCAAGCAATAAGGATAGAGCAAATTTTTCTATTATTATTTTTGTACGGAGACATGCAGAACAAGAACTGTAGTACTACAGAGAGGTCAGAGAAATGATACTGAAAGTGTGCACACATTGGATGCTTGGTCCCCCATGGTAGGTCACACAGACCTCCTTTTGTCCAACATAGTTCTTTTTACCTGCTTTCAAAGCAAGATGTGCAGGTATCTGCATAGAGCTCATCACTGAGAATGGTTTTGCTACAAGAACCTGGTAAATACATTCTGTACTGAAAGCACAGATCCCTTGCTTATCAGCTGATTGCTACATTAGCAAAATGCTCCAAATCAAAAGGACAGCAGCTGTGGAACCAGGCAGGCCTAAAGAGGAGTTAGGGTGAGAAAAAGAAATCATAAACACTTTTCGTCAGACCTCATTAACAAGAAGTGTCCATTCTTCTCGCTCTTTGCATAGCCAGGGCAGCCACATTACCGGTAATTTTCTGCTGTGTGCTAATACTCAAATCCAATCAAAACAGAACTTTGCATAGGACTTTCCCTTTTATGCTGATGGTGGATTTTGGGGGTCTAACAGAGGCATCATAGACCCAAAGTCTAAGCTTTAAACAATGTCAAGTGAGAACAAGTTACAGTTGGACCAAAGTTTTATAACTAGGACTCATCATTGAATAAGAATGGATCCAGAATGGACACTACCTATGTCATTTCTACCCAAACAACTTTTATTTAACTAGCACTTTCTCCTGAGCAAAAACCAGATTGGTCCTAGCACAAGTTAGAGCCCCATCATCAACCTGCTTTGATTTGCATCTGTTTGTCATAACCCCAGAAAGCTGCTCCCACTGCTGCACTCCCACTTCATTTCTCCCAGGAATGTCTCCCAAGGCAGATGACAGGAGCAGGAGATCAACACTGTGTGCTTTCTAGAAATGTCAGCCGCAAACATCGGAGCCATACATATCTTTACAGCATATCTCAGCATTAAGCCAGTCCTCAAGCTTTTCTGTGCCCAATGAAAAAGAAATGACCAGTGACACCAGCGCTTCATCAATGCCTGGAGTAGAAAATTGTCTTTATTTTCTCAGTCTGTCGAGCTGCTCCTAAGCTCCCTACCAAGGAATTCAGTGGATCATGGCTGGAGTGTTGAGCAAACCATAAAATCTGGACCTAGCAAATGGAAATAGTAAATATTTACACTTATGAAGAAGTAAAAGTTACTCTGCTCAACTAGAATATGGCAGATAATAGAACCATGGCATGCCTAATGAAGTAACAGTTATTTTGACAGTAAATGTTGATATTAAAAAGATATCCAAAATAATGAATTTATATAAAGTTGCCAGTGGCCACTGTTAGATGTTGATAAAGTGACTGAAGCAAATGGAAGCAGATGCCTGTCTGCCTATGTCCAATATTAATATACAGGATTGAATACCTACATCTAGTTTATTCAAATATATATCTTTGTTTCAAATAATCACAACCTCTTTTATTGTCTGGTTTTAGCTCTCCTGAATTGCAATAAGAACAAGATCTGAGTGTGTATCTGTTTTTTCAGGTTTGTTTTGCTTTTAATGTTATTATTTAGTAATTTAGCTGAGATGGCTTGAAATTACATTTAACTAAAATTAAATTAAAATGGAGCAACAATCACTAGACAGTATAAAAAAAAGTTATGCTTGTTGGTTTTGCCTGAATAAACCAATTAGAGCAGCCTATTGAGATTAAAAGCAACTAAGCAGATCTCTGACATAGACGTTGTCTCTGCTGACTTGAAATGGGGGCCATGAATTTGCCCTGTTAGTGTATGCTGTAGGATGGCACAATGGGGAGAAAAACAGGGAATTGTAAGCTTTGTAACATAGGTGACATCAGAAGAAAAACGTCGTCAGTGGACCCCCCCTTCTTTATAGATCATCACCAGATCAACCAGAGCCATCAGCTCTTTAACAGAAAATTAATTCCACTCCATTCACAGCTACATTATATGTAGAGAAACAAACACTGGCTCCCTTCATTTAAAGCAAGTCACATCCTCCCCCTATTTTTAACAATTTCAACAAAAAGGAGGCATGCGCCCCTTGGTTATCAGCCATATTGGAGTGTATGCTTACAGAAGGCTGATTTAGATACAAGCTCTATTTTCCTTGTCTTTATCACAGCCTACCAGATTTAGCCTCTAAAGGCACATTTTTTCCTATTTAATTTCCTCATTGTTTTCTTTTTAAAGCATCTTTTAAATATTGAACAGTGTGATGTAATTGCCATAAAAGTGCAACTTATTACTGGGTGGTTGAAATCAGATGTTTCTTCACTATTTCAGTGCAGCAAATTGCCAGATCAGCCCTGTTAGGAGGAACAATTCTCCATGGCTCCCTGGGGTTTGTTACAGTGAAGCTAGACTGCACTGGGAAAGTACTGACAGATTTTTAACTTCTTCTCATGCAATTAAAAGAACGGAAACAAAGTGAATGAACACCAGACGATCCCCTGCGCTTTGCAGAGAGCATCCCACAGAACGTTCTGCAGATGACTGATGGCCCACAGAGCACGACTGAGGAGCTGCTGGAAAAGACGTGGTTTTGTAATAAGCCTGCATTGCTTGCAAGTGAGGTAAATATGCATTTCAAAGCACATTTTGCTACCATATATTTTACCTTCTGTGCAAAACTCAGGTAGACTTTTCTTTAATTAAAGTTTGTGCACTTAATACTTGTAAAAGCACAGTAATCCCTCTGTTTTTCACATTCTACCCACAGAATCACTTCACACAATCTTAGGAGTAATGCCCAGGCCATCTAAAGCAGCATGCTGATGTTTCTCAAATCAGAACACTACACTGAAAAAGTACAGTAGGTCTTCTTATCATTAATACTGATCTAAATATTATAAGACATAATGGTATGCAAACTGGGTTTAAATTCTTTTTTTAATTTCCTTTCTTTTTTATAAACTATTTTTACACTATGAAACTTATCTGATTTACTTATTTATAAAAATACAAAATAAAATTGGTTGCACTGCTGTTTAATACATTTTTGCTCACACAATCAATCAAAGGATGACTATGTTATGCAGTTTGTGATTATGGGTATAAACAGGCTGGAAATTATATGACATATTTTGTAGAAGGAGAAAAAGAAGTAGTTAGGCAGAAAGTGTAGGCAGGAATCTTGAGTGTACCCTCTCCTGTCTGAATAGACTTCACAGTATACATTTCTTTGAACATTATTTTTCCAAGAACATCCCATTTTGCTAAAGAAACCACCCTTAAATTTGGAACAATTTTGGATTCTTCTATTTTCTTTTTCTTTTCAGCTCCTTTTTTTTTTTTTTAAGGAAAAAAAAAAGTGAAAATCTATTTGCCCCCGAGTTGTTTTAACCACTGCAATGATACATAATCAAACAAGCAAGCTCCTGCAGCTCCAAGGGTGAACTGACTACAGTAACACTGACAAATATGATGCTTTATGAGAGCTGTGTTTTGCTTTCAGATATACAACATGCATATTTGATATGCATGCTCCCATTACTATACTGTTGCTTGAATGCAAGCCTTTAATTTATCTGCACTCTCAGACAACACCCAGAAATAACAGTCAGAATAACTACTGGAAAGGTGAAGCTCTATAATAAAATGAAGCCCTATAATAAAACTTTCTGTAACTCACTCACATACACAAAGGTCATGGGATGATTTTTAAAAGGTGAAAAAATAATCCAACAAATATACATTAAAAAATGTATTGGTTGGCTATCAGATGCAAGTGAAAATACTTTCTTTTTCTTATACCTTTTCCTTGATAAATCAAAACAACAAAATAGCTCAGTTGCTTTTGTCCTTACATGTCTACAATGTAACTAGTAATGCTATTTTTATTTTATTTTACTGCTTGAAGTATCACTCCTTCTTCAATATTTATCATCACAGGCATTTACATCCGTATGGATAAAGCTTTAATGCAGGATCAAGCTGTGAAAATTAAATGGATTTCACACAAGTGCACAATCCATATCTCGCTAAAGGAAATGCACAGATCACAGTGACCATTGTATCAGGTTCATGATTAATAACCTGATGGTTAACCTAAGGACACTGAACTCCACTTAGGACTTAAAATATATGTGCATGTATATATATATGTATATATATATATATATATATATATGACTTTAAGACTGCCAAAACATAGCTAAATTGCTGTAGTCTTATCATGATTATTTTTAGCAACATATGTTGCTAAATATGGCATGAAATCAAATTAGTCAGGCTATTTAAGCAAAGATAATGCAACCATCTACCTTTAGGAAAACTACTTTCTAATTATAATTACAAAAAAGAAAAATCATTAAAATCAGCAACATTTGCTTTTAACCGTAGAGAAATTAGAATGATTTACAGCCTTTCATTCAAAGTTGTTTTCCCAGCTGTATACTTAACTGTGTTCATGTCATGTTTATGTTAGTAGAAGAAAGACTAATTTTTTAGGCAGTAGTAAAACAAACAATTCAGACTTAAGAGACCTTCCCAGGGCTTCTGTTTAACAATGACAGAAAGTTGCAGTTACAGGACCTATGTGCATACCAAAATGCTCTGAGAGTGGTGCCCCTGATGTAGGGGTTGTAAAGTCTAGATTGAATAATCTCATAAAACATCAGATACATATCTGTGTGACAGAAATTTGTCTGTTGAACCAAAGAGCCCTGTAACAGATGGGATCTAACGAGATCTGAAAGCTGATGTAAGCTACATTCAGTTTTGAAATAAAGGCATTCTTAATAGTGAGAGTAATTTATTAATGAAACAAAATAATTATAATATGCTTGAAGATTTTGCATTCTTTTATTTCAGGATGAAAATATTAAATAAGGTACTATTTTAAAAGAAAAACACAAAGATAATCACTTTTCCTTACTCTCTATTTTTTATTCTTTCATTTTTAGAATGACCGAAAAAAAGGTCAGCTGCCTACAAGCTAAAAGTCTAGGCTAGTGTCATTTCTTAGGCTCCCTTTGCTGTTAGCATCACCTTCAGAAGGAGATTCATCTTCCCCCTGCTGAAGAAATCATTGTTCCCACTGACAAATCCACTGCGCAATCCTGGGTCATAACACCAGTAACTGAGGTTCTGCAACCTGCCACACCCCGCATAAAGAGTCCAGCAGTTTACATCTGTCTAAGCCAAGCTGTGATTTTCCTAGGTGTCTGGCCATTTTATTCTTACTCATCCACTTAGGCTGTGGTTCCCTCTCATATCTTAATCATGTTTAGTAACATGCAACAGACTGCAGGGAGGGGTGGCAGCCGGAGGGCACCGGCCATTGCGGAGGCTGTTGTATCAGTGGACCTCATGCTGTGAGCAGGGTTTGGGGGACGTGTACCGTACAGTATAAACTATTCCATTTTCTTAAAGCACAGGCTTCCTGATCTTGCTCTTTCAGTTCAGAACAATACAACTAAGAAAGGTAGAAAGATTTGCCAGAGCGTTATAAGCAGTAGCACACATTTAGTAACACTTGATTGTTGTTTTTTTCTTCTTTTAATTTACTTCTTTGAGGTTAGACGCAGTTGTCATATCTTGAATACTAATGAGATTGCCAAGAATCTTCATTTATCTGGTCAAAGCCAAATAAATAACTCCTTAGGAAAAATAACCTATAATAAAATGCCAAAGTAAATAAGATATCTGGCACTTTCCAACACCTAGTTTTCACAGGTAACTTTATTTGGCCAATTCAGCTTTTTGTTTGTGAGGTCTTTAGGAACAGCTATTGCTCCAGGAAGGCATGTGACTGCCTGTAGAGAGGTTGAAAGATGAAAATGGTTGTAGTATCACAGACAATGAACCCACTAATCAGCATGAGCAAGAATACATATAAAAGACAAAAACAATGAGCTGCAGAATACAGCGTGAGACAGCTTTTCAGATACTCTTATGATCTCTAAAGGGACAGTTTAACATGGTAGGTGTTTACTGAATGACAGAGATACAATACCTTCAAAGTAATAAGACATAAGCATTATATCTTTGCTCTAATTCAAAACAGAAAAACAAAATTAAGTGGATAAAAAATGTGTCAATGACTGTATCAAAATTATTCAGCCAGCAAGTTTTTCCTAAGGGATGCAGGAAAAGAAATTATTGTCATTTAATCTATATTAATTGTGCACAGTGCTACACAGATGTGGCAGAAAAGATTACACTTCCAGTTAGTTTTCTAATCAATGATTAACAAAGATTAGGATATGTCACTATATAAGGTATTCTAAACATCTCACACGGACTGTTTTACTGTTTAGAAATTCCTGTTTCTAAATGGGAATCATCTGGAGCTCTTCCACTTTGGGAAGTCAAGGCAGAGTAGTAGTTAGGTATAAATCCACACCTTACCGCTGACCTCCTTAGCCAAGTATGCTCTGAAGTGTTAAAAATCTAGAAATACCCAATTCCATCCTATTTCCAGCCTAAGGACAATGTAGGTTCACTTTCAAATGCTGGGATGCCAAACTTTCAGGTGAAAGAGCTACCTTTTATAAAAACATTTCTACATAGGGAGCTGATAAAAAGTCATTCTTACACTGTCAATTAATACCCTTAGCATATGATCATATGCTATTTTCCCTAAACTGACAAGCTCTCACCATAAATATTGTCTTCCTCAACGTGAACCATACAGTGAAACTGTACAAAGGTACTGTGTCATCTTAAAAAAGAAAAGCAGTATGTATAAATCAGTAAGGATGGATAGGTTCTTGATACTTTATGGGAAAGGTTATTTATTTATAGATAGATTTCTTAATATGGACAGGTGTCTTAAAAATATAAATCAAGCTTGTTTGTGTTTATTTGTTCAACTATAGAGCAGACCGTAAGTATTTCTAGGCAGAGGCACTGAAAACAACCAGCTTTTGGCAGACAAGATATGACTAAACATACTACATGAAGAGTGGTAATATTAATCTTCACTGTTTAATACAGCAACCCAAAGAGGCCATCTGCCTGTCATTTGCAAGGGTTTCATAAAACCTACTGAAGCATAGATGTGGATGGCTTGTTGGAACTGTGATAAGGGCCAGGAAAAAAAGTCACATGTATTAATTATACTCACTCCTAATTGCTCATTCTTTAGGAAATAAACAATACCGTTTCTACTGAACATGAAATAAAAATGTTTAAAAATGCAGATGGGTGTGTGGGCACAATCAGTTGCTTACAGAATGCTTGAAGAAATCCAAGCCTGGCATGTGAATCCCTGATCCAATTATTTGTTCTTCCTGCTCTTGGCTTAGGGTAATAAAAAAATAAATAAATTTAAAAAAAAAAAACCAAACAAACAAAAAACAGAAAAAACTGGGGAAATGGATACTTGAGATGAATACTTCATTATTGATAAAAAAAAAAAAAACAAAACTGGCAGAAAGATTTACAGAAAATGATATTTTATTATTAAGCAAGGCTTGATTCCTGCAGCCTGACTCATCATTTGGGCATGAGGAGCAGCAGAGCTGAGCACACGATACTGGTTCACTGGGATCACTAATGAAAAAGGAAGTACTCCGAAAAACAACACCAAGCCAACAGGAAGGTAATGTTCATGAGTTACATTAGCTCTTTCTTCATGGCAATTGTCTGCTGAATGAACTTCAGCTCTGCATGAATACAAGGAGAAACTGTATAAAGACATTTGCGCTCCTAATCCCAAACGTATTATTTTTCTCTTGAACTCTGAGTCTTTGTCATTTCTATTATATTACACTTACTCTGTTTTACAGGCAACTAGCTCCCTTTCAGTGAATAAGGTTGGGTAATTAGCAGTACTGTCAAATGTGTGTCTACCAGGAGCTTTAATTACTGTAGAGAATGCCTGGTTTCTTTAGCAGGCAACCATGTCTGGGACACACTTCTGTTCTCCAAGTCTTCTAATACTTCATTATCAGGTTCATATTACAGAAAATAAAATGGTCCTAAACTTGGTATTTCAACTGATTGCTGTTGCATTGACTTGTATTTCTTTTTTATAGTATCACAGTCCCTCTCCAGCTGAATGAATTTGGTCAAAACATTGCATAACCTGCCTGTCTTTTTACCTGAAAGGATAACTCTGCATTAGGTAGCTTCTTCCAGGGCCATACAGATCTTTAGCCAACCAGTTGTGATCAGACCACTAGAAGACATACCAGAGATTGAGATGAGTATAGCTTCCCCCTTCTCTCCTACTAGCTTTATTCAGCACCACTTGAGCCTGACAACCCCATTCACAGCACATCTTGCTCAATCTCCAAATCAGACATTTTTTCTTAATTAATTGATGACTCTTCACAATAAGTTTTCTGCTATTCTGGTCTCTTCTTTCATTAGCAGAAGGTGGTTTGATTGGCTTTTGATCCAGAGAAGCATAATTTCCTTTAGTCAGTTACATTTCCAAAAAGGACCCTTTGCTGCGAATAGTCTTGCAGAATATTATCTGTGTGGGAGATTGTGTTTCGCAGCAGTGGCCAAAGGCTCAGACAGTGCCTGGCAATTACAGCTCTGCAGCACTCTCAGCTGGAGGCAAACTATTTAAAAGGTGGTTGAGAATAAGTATACACGATTACATTAAGGCACCTAGCCTGTTCCTGCCAATCAGCTGGTCACTGATCCATAAATGAGTATGTGTACGTTCTTAGTTGATCCAATGGCTAAGTAAAGCGCATCATTTCAACATACACTAATTCTACGGTGTCCGATACTTTCAAAAATTATGAAGCACCCAAAACTACATTCAGTCTTTCCCAAGTACAAATATCACAAAACAAAACAATAACCCACTTCCTCTAAGTTACTACTACAGCATGTTGGCTAGTTCCTTTACAGTCTAATTTAAAGGTTTGCAACTTGAAGCTTATCACAGACAACAGATAAGTCTTTTGGATGATTCCCAGAAACACATTAAAAGAGATAGTCCAATCTAGGATTGAGCCACACCACTGAAGTACAGCACACAGCAGTTTTCAGACTGCAAGCTTTCAAGCCTGGGCTACATCTTTGTCACAGTGCTGGAGAGCAAGAATGCAAAAGCTCCTATAACTGTACAGATTTTAATGGCTACTGCTCTCCTGTTAATGGACATCTCCCTCTCTGACAACTTTAAAGCTTTCTAATGAGACAAATGTTTCAGGAAAACCTTCTGAGACATGAAGTTATAATCTGCTGTTCCACCTGATTCACCTCCCATGGCATTTTCCTAGGCAAACAGAAAGGTAAGGTATTTTAGAGATCCTCAGGACATCGGATGATAAATTACACCAAATTCCAAGGAGAAAAAAAGTGCCCTTCTGATCAAAAACAACATTCACAGCACCTTTATTAGATGCTGAGCCACTATGCACACAGTGCAGGTAGTTTAAAGCATTGTAAAATGAACAGTGTTGAAATGTATGCTATTTTTACTTCTAGCTCATTGAAGTCTTCTACTGCTATTAATAGAACTGAGTAAAATATTCCTAATTTGTTGCCATTACCAGTAGACAATGCAGCCTAAATATTTATTACATACATAGCAATTTATGCAATACCTGGCAGACACTGCCTAACAACTTCCCAAATTCTAAAACAAATAAATGAAAGTCTACAATAACACATATTCAGAGTCTCCATCAATGCAGATGTTGCATTACTATACAATTAAGACAAGATTTTGGTTCTAAAGGTTAAACTTCACTGTTCCTGCTCCTATCTGTGTCTTTGGTAAGTAGTACAAATAGAAAGGCATTAGGTGACAAGCCTTGACTAATTTTCCCAGGAAAGGGTATAAAACTAAAGCTTTTTTTCTTACAGGGGAGGATTTGTGTTTTAGCTAAGTATCTAATCTAATTTGATTAGCTCTTCTGAAACTTTAAATTTACCCATCTTTCCACCCTTAATGGCATTTTCTATTGCAAATGTGATAGAATTCCGTCAGTATTGTTTTCCTAAAGCTTTGGGCATTGAAGTCTTTTGAGAGGTCCATTGTCTGTCTTTTCCACTAAAAAGGAAAAAATCGTTTCTCCCGATACACAAGGACTACTTTACCTATCATCACTAACATGTTAGAATATTTTGCTGACAAGGTATTTAGTAGTTTTCCCACCCCATTTTAGTAATACAAAGACAGGGGGAAGCAAGCTTTCAGGTTGCAGATGGAGAAGAGCTCAGTTTTAAGTTCCTACTTTTCCCTAGAAAGGCTGTATGCTGGAACAGCTTTCATTTTCTGCTCAGCTCTGTATTTTCCCTCAAAACTGGCTTTACAACCTACCTTTAATAACCATAGAGCAATAGTTCACCAGCTCTCTCATATCACATCTCACTTCCCATGCCTTCCCTTCTTCTTCATTCCCTCTCTCACTCCTCATTCCCAGGCTCACAGCTTGGACTTCAGCCCAAACCATTTTGCTCCAGGTCAGAATTATCCTTCTGTGTGTACAAAGTGTGTATCCAGTGTGTACAAAGGGCAGAGACACAGAGCAGAAGAAATCCTGCCATATTCACTGTATGCTGCAGAGTCCTGCTCAGCTTGTCCTACAGCATGCACATACAGGAAAGCCTAACATACAGGAAAGCTTCTGGCTGAAGGAACCCCTGTATATAGCTCTGCAGAAGCTTTCTTCTCTGGATATCCACACCTCTGCCACATGCAAAGTGTTCCCAGGAGGGAAAAACAGAAGCTTTGAGAAACTCAGAGAAAAAGACATAACCGCTTCAAAAGCCCGTGTACTACAGAGTTCAGTTCCCAGCAGATTAATGTTCCAGTGGCACAAACATTACAGATGTTGAAGCATTTTGGTTTTGGTTTAATGGACAACCTGAAATACATTTTTTTATCGTATATTTTCATATATATCATATGTCCAAATGTTTTATTTGAAACTTCAAATTGTTTACAATTGTAAACAAATGTAAACCTTTCTTCAGAAAGAGGTAACAGAATTTTTTTAATACTTTCATTGTCTTCATATAGAGCTACTGCAATTCATGCTGCAGTCTGCATATAGCTTTAGCCAACAGGAAACTGCTTACTTTTTTGGTATGTAAACTATTACCACCCAGTTGCAAATAGCACTTTAATCACAAATTCAGTGGAATTATGAATGTAGTGCTGATGTTTATCCATGACAAACATGTTGAACCATACAGTCTTTCTACTTTCTGCTCAGTCAAGTCCCTCTGATGCAGCAACAAACTCACTCTCCCCAGTGGTTCAGGAATTGCATACTGAATAATAAATAACACAAAACAATGCCTGGGTCTCCACGCAGGAAATTATTTACAGAGATGCTGCAGATGCAGAGGTGGCAAGCAGTCAAGCTGTGTACGTACACAGTCAGATTTCCTTGCACTGCCTTTGAAGTACTCCTTTGTGCAATCTCACTTTCAAGTCACTGACAATTTTACCCTTGCCTTCTCTGTACTTTTTCCATACAGCTGAATGCAGGCTCACTCAAAAAGAAGGCTGCTATGAAGTGTTTCTCTTGATTCAGCCTCAGTCAGCCTCAGTCAGCACAACCTGTCTGTGTCTGAGCTTTAGAGCTGTAGCTATTTTGGTCTGCATTCACTTTCCCAAATACCCACGTGTCCAAAGAGACACCACAACATCCTGCAGACTGGTTCCTGTCTCCTAACGTATTTTAGCTTTACTTCTGGGATATGGTTGGCTGCATAAGCTAGAAGGGAAAGAAGGCCTGAGAACAAGTAATAAACATTCTGCATCATACAAGCACAGGTAACTGTAATTCCTTTTTCCATCAGCAAGTTCTTGTCCACACTTGAAAGCACACATGTCTTGCTGCAGGCTCCACTTCAAGGCTGGTAGAATGAAGTTTTGTGGTGCTCAAGCCAGTCACACAGCCCACTTTTACTCTGGACCTCTTCATCTCATTTTTCTGGTGCACTGGCACTTTGACCACCAAGCAATTCAGTTCAGTCCACTGAAACCGCAGCCTTTGACAGCAGCAGACTTTTTCTCCTCTGGGTTAATTTGCTGGTGTTTTGGGAAGCTAACCCTGCTTTTAAAGGGCTGGGCAAGCACTAGACCCAGCTGGAGGGAAGCAGCAGGGATGTACAGCCAGATGGTGGGGAAGGGGGGGCATGACTGCCTCTGTAAAAGCAGCTAACAGAGACAGTGATAAGATACCATACCTTAAAGAGCCTCTTGTTCTCCTCTTCCAATTTTCACCTCTTTCGGAAGTAAGGGAGATGTTGTAATAAAGGCTACTTCCCCAGAATATTTTATCTTCATATAAAAGTAACATAGGAAAAAGTCTTTTTCCAGAAAAGATTGTTCAACTTGCTATCTGCAATATTTCGTGCATACCTAAGATACAAATGATCCTTTGCTGGCCTTTGGGAACAAATCACCTTTATATGCCTCCTGTGTACTAGAATTTAAGCAGGAAGGGGCATTTCTAGTCAGACAGATATATGTGGTATTATACCAGCAACAAAATTTAATCCATAATTCAGTTTAAATATTCTATATCCCCATTTTTAGATTAATATTTGAAATTAATAATGGCCCCTCACAGAGCACATGCCAAGAGGTGAACTTTCCAAAGATCCCATGCATCCTGCAGAATGTATCAGTCTTGCATTACTTAAAATGGAAATTATGCTGCCTGCTCCAAGTTGCTTGACCATTATTTTGTTAGATTCCTAACAAATTAAAATTGTCAGTGTTATTAATAAACTGTAATGTTCCTCTACTTCCATTTAAATATTTTTAGTTTAATTATAGTTTAGATTTCATAAATATGTTTAAAATTAATTTGAAATTATGAGAGTAGTTCAGATGGAATGAAGCCTAAAATTAATTAATTAATCAATTAATTAATTAATAGCTATGTTTATAGCCTCAAAGAGCAATTCCCCATTTCCTGGATGGTGGGTGCATTTGAAACTTGGTACAGAATCAGTGGCAAAATAACTAATTTTTATGCCAACTCTAGCCTCATAAAAATGACACAGTTTTATGTATCTTATTAAGGAGTTAAATCACAGTAATGGAAAAAACACTAATATTTCTCATTTTTCCAGCCAGCATCAATTTCCTTTTCTCTGCTTAACAAGCTTATATTTGGTTTCATTACCGGTTTTTGTTTTTCAAAATCTTTTGTCATTCTTCAGAGGGGATTTCTATAGCACAGACAAATGTCCAAACAGAATCCATATGGGGAATTCTCAAGCGGTTCCAGTGTTAACAGGTTAAAAAAGGTAAAATGTGCATTTTATTCCATGGTAAATGTTCAAAAAACATGCAAGAAAAATGAAATTGCATTAGAAGTATTATTCTTCTGAAGGCAATAGCAAACACTGCTGGCATAGGTGAATGAATTGAATCACCTGCTTGTTCTTTGTTCTGAATCATGTTCATTATTTTACCCTCAGGTCTTATCACAAAATATAGCACTAATTGAAATTTGCTACTTGTCATGAATCTATCTTTGTGTTATTAATATGTATATTGGAAAGATTATTAATTGCATGGGTTACTTGGAAGAGGCTTGCTAGCTGTTCTCATATCAACACTCTCATATTTGATTTACTATCAAACAAAATTTAGGTGATAGCTAGATTCAATCTCCCAAGAACACCACTGAGCCGTGGAAAGACCCCCAAAAATATTGCACAAAAAAACCTGCCAAAGTTTGAAATTATATAGTAGTTTCCAAAGAGGTAGATCAAGAAAGTGCTTGCCACTATTCCAGATATAAAGTAGTAAATTAAATGCCTAAAAACAGAAAACACCACTAGGCACCTGGTTATTACCCATCGGTCATACCAACCATAGCAAATGTCAATCATGAAAGTAGTATCAGTTTGCAGGAATTTTAAAGAAAGATGGACTATATAGGCTAGTTGTCTAGAGGAGAAAGTGACTAAAAAGTCAAATCATTTTTTTCAGGACATTGTCTTTCTGCCTATGAATAAGATTATTTGGTTGAAAAACAAAAAGTCAAGAAAGTGATAAATTTTGTACTCTTCTAGTTCAGAAATAAAAAAAAGATTGAGAAGATCTATTAATTCTAAATCTTTGAAAGACTTCATCATCTCCTCATTCAGCTAAACCATTAAGTACAGCCAGTATTTCTTCCATATGACAGAGTCATATAAGCACCTACTATTTTTATTGCTTTTATTAAAGAAGTGAAGAATGGTTTCTAATTCAATAGAAAGGAAATCTGCTTTGTGTGTAAGTGGATCCTGATTTCCAATCAAATGCAGCTTGGCACAATTCCCAAAATAGATATTAGTTGCAAAGTAATGTAAAAACAGTAAGTGAAAACACTTAAAAACCAATTATAAATATATGGAATGCTGTAAAAGTTGTTCAGAGTAAAGAGATTTTATTTTTTATATGTCAAGGTGAATCTTCAAGTGTAAAGGTTACATTTAACTGAAAGCGTGGATTCAAATGAGTTGTATTGGGAAAGTCATTATACAGAATGTTAAATGAAATGTAAATATGCAAAGAAGTTAAAAACAAATACATAGTTTAAACTTTCCTGATCACTGATTTAAATCATGATTTATGATCACTGAGTTAAATCACTTAATTTAGATTTGAGCAACAGACATAGGGCAGACAAAGGCTGAAGTGTGTATTGTGATAACTCAGAATTTATCGTTAGACAAGATCTGAAAATGAAACAAGCAGACTTTTCTCTGAGAATCTAAGTATTGAACTGCTGTTGTGCAAATATTAGGCACGATCCTCATATTGCCCTTGAAAAAGAACAACTGACTTTCCAAAAAAGTAATCAAATAAATAATTAAGAATATGCATTTTCATTTCCAGTAACAATGTTATATAACAACGTAAAAAGACAAATTAATTATTTTTAGTTATGGATTAGTTAAAATGTGCCCTACAACCTTCTGGACTTCAATGTCAGTAGGTTATCAAATGCTCCAGTTTGTTGGAGATTAAAAAAGTGACATCATCCATAGCCTTTTTCTAATTACACAAATAATGTAAGCAGTAAAGCCCTGGATTACATGTCTTCCTAAAAGTAAGCAATCTGCTGTTCTAATTCTGGCTTGCACTAGGCTTGAATCATATTATACGCATGTTAGACATATCCAGGATAAACACAATTTCAGAATCAAAAGAATTCTCACAATTGCATGTTCTGCTCTTTTTCAGAAAGACTCTATCTCAGGAATGTTTATTACTCTTCAACAAAGCTAGATCAATTTTCAATTAAACATAAAATAGGAATAACATTTTTGTTTATTACATGCAGAAGGACTTTTTGTTCTTACTCAAATGTACTCAACCTTGAAGTTAAGTTCCTAACCAGAGTTGACTTACTGAGTTATGCATTGGCATGATGTAGCAGAAAAGTATAATAATGTATTTTGACATGGGTTTTCGTCAGGGTCATGATGAATTCTTAACATCTTGGAAGACATTCATCTTGCACGTCCATCTGTAAAATGCGTATGTTAAAGGCATAATCAGAGCCAGTGACTCAAAAAGAAACCATACCTAATCAAGGTGAAAAAAAACAGTAGTTACTATGGGTAGGATGAGTAAATATTGAAACACCTATCATGGAAATTGTTGGACACTCCATTTTTTACTATTAATGAATCATGCCTGAATACATTGCTAGAAAATACATCTTACAAATAACTGTTATTGGAGGGGTACCCATGTGAACCTCTCTGCCTGTTTGCATAGACAACCCAAGAAGGCATCGCAGTCCCTTCTTTCCTTGAAGTGCATGGAGTAAAGAAATAATATTGAGTGTCACAGAAATGATCCTGCCACTGGCTCTGCCCGTTTTAAGACCAATGGTTTCCATTTATGTCACTATATTTCATCAGGCATTATGTGCATGACTCTGTTCTTGGAAGTTTAGTACTGATCCATGATAATTTTGACAATTGTAAATATTAGTTTTCAATGTGGGAAATTAACATTTGGTCAGTAAATATTTAAAAGAAAATCAATTTTTTCTAAAAAAAATAATTAGATTGCATTAAAGAGGAGGCCTGTTTTCATTTCTGTGCAAAACTCATTTAAGACATTTAGTTAAATACTCATTTCACTCCAGAACAGAGACACCAAAGCAAAACCTACTCAGGAAGGAGATGCCTGTATTCAGGCTTCATTTTCTGGAATCTTCACCTCTTAATACATGTGAAACGAGTTATGTGACTTTATTAACCTTCAAGGAAAGAATTGGCATTGTAACATAGCACACAAGGTTCTAAAAGCCCTTTAGAAGTTCCTTTTCTCTCTTCAAAGTAGAAGTAACTATAACACATATCTGGTGGGAAATGGTGAGGGAAAAGGCAATAAATGTGTATACTTCCAGTTTTGCCATTTTAGCTGAGGTCATCTAGAAGGTCTGTCATTATCTCTCTCTGTTCCTCAAACTTCCATTCTGTGAAACTGCAACAGTCATAGGATCCATCTTCATAAAGGTCTTGCAGATCCATGCACAGCTATTAATTAATATATAAGAGCTGAGCAACACCGCTATTACATTGCTCTTCAACTAACTTGTGAAAGGAACAAATGCTGAGCTAAGCAAATCAAACCACATTTAAGAAAAATTAAATTATCAATTCTTTTCCCAACCTTTCATCCCAAAATGGAAGAGTTCCAATACTACACTGAATGGTCCAAAGGTGTCTGGCACTTGTAAAGCACTTTGTCCTCTCTGACTGCCCATGACAGTAACCCAGCTTTGTCACAAAACCAATTCCTTTGCAGTACTTTCTTGATGAGTTGACTGAAGAGTTGAGGACATTTCCCCAGTCAAGGGTTTTCAAGTTTGCTCACTTCAGCCTTCTCCATGTTATTTTCCTTTCCCAGGGGTAGTTGGCCCTGAAAGTGTCTTTACCTGAAAGTGGATCTTTTGCCTGAGGTAGACCCTCCTGCCTGACTTGAATCTTGCAGGTCTCCAACGGGACTTTCCTGACCTCACATAACTCTTCTGAAGGTTGGTTGGAGAACTCTCAAAGCTAGAAGAAAAGGACTTCAAAGATTAAACAAGAACATCTAACAGCACAACAACCATTTTACCACCAGAAATGATCCATCAGTCTTACCTGCAATTTTTTGTGGCCACAGAGGAAAAGGCTGTTGTAGGTTATAAGTGCTTATAAAGCCTATAAATGTCATTGTGAATTAAGTGTTTCAGAGCAACAATTTACTACCACACAGTGTACTAAACAGTTTGGAATGAGTGTACTGATCCCAGGTCAAACACAAACTCCTTAAAAGCAGAACTGTGCATCCACACGAAGTCCAGCAGGGCTCCAGATCAGAGTTCAGAGTTCAGAACTGCAAAGAGGCTGCTAGAATTGTATTTAATCATAGTTGGCAGCTTATTATAAAACACCACCATGGCTTAAATTTGATATACCACTTTTAAAGTATCAAGTTCTTTCAACAGAGGAATTCATGAGGCTATATTTCTTGTGGATCTTGCAATGCTGTATTTCCCCCTGTCACAGCAACTCCAGCTTCCCTCCTTGTGATAAGCCCCCTTCGCCTGCCATAGTGCTACCCAGCTCCCCCCACATCCCCTCGCTGTCCGCATCCTCCGAGCCCAGTGCTGGTGCTGGTTCCCACCTTTGCTGTGCTGAATTGCTGAGCACCATTCATCTGCTGACTGGCCAGCAAGAGGCCAAACAGAGCAGGCAACTTGCCGCAATATGCACTAAATTTTAGTAACTTAATAACAAAAGTTTTTTTCATCTGAGAAATGTGATTAAGATTGGACAGTAGATCAAAACTTTGTTCTCATGGAGTGGAAACACACAGACACACGGGCAGAGTGATTGTGTAACACTTATTGCCTTAGAAAAACTGATTAAAAATTCTATGTTAATGAAGCCCACACAAGGAAATCTGTATCCATCACCCTACACTATCAAAGGGAAACTTCGCAAGAGAAGGCTTTTCCTGACTTGTTTTTGTCCATTTAGATGAATTGGGAAATAGGCAAAAATCACAAATACAAAAGAAGACTGCTATTTTGTACAATATCTGACAAATGACTTTGTGCTGCTGATCCCACACACCAGATGGTATACTGCCATAACCAAAACTGGTGTTGACATAAATATTGTCCTTACTTGTAAATTTTAATTATTTTTGGATGCAAAATGTACACATTCTTTTTTATCTAGGAGACTCTGCCATACAACTTTAAAAGAAGCAAATACTGCTAATCAACACATTGCTCGATTTTCAGACGTTCTTAATTAGTTTGTATAACTGGCATAGGGAAAAAACTAGCTTTTTCTTCTTTTTTTTTGTTGTTGTTGCAATGTGGGGTGATTTTTATTTTAAAAAATCTTTGATAACTTTCTGTGTTTTGTGATACACTTGGGTGGATGTGAGGTTAAATTGTCAAGTTGATTTCCCTGAAAACCTTGTGTGCTGCCAAGTTAAATCCTCAAGCTGAGTGGGGTGGCTATTAGGAGCAGGTGGTGGCTCTTTTACCCAGCGGTGACATACAGAGCTAGGCTCAGCTGAACGAAAGCTTAGTTTCCAGTAACATATCTTTCCCATTAGATTAGAAGCATGTAAACTGGGGGGAAGGAAGGAAGACAGAGGAAAAAGTACATCTCTGGCTGTAGCAAAAATGGGAATGCAGAAGAGAGCTCTGCAAATCCAGACAGATGTTGTAGGCTACCTGTACACTTAATTTTATACAAGTGACTTTCTCACAGAAAATCAGTGTCAGAAATCTCACAAAAAGCTGCCATCCACTGCCAATATCTATACTGAAATTAACAATTTTACCCAATGTTACTAAGCAGCATTGAGTGATTCAGAGGTTTTCCACACAAAAAAAAAAATGTCAATCATATCTGCCTGGGAAAGGGGATCTACATTTTCTCAGTGTGAATAAGCTGAAGTGGGAACAGGTTGCTCAGAGAGGCTGGAACTAAGCAAGACCCTGAGAAACCTGATCTGACTTCAGAGTTGGCTCTGCTTTGAGCAGGGAGATTGGACCGGATGACTTCCAGCAGCTCCTTCCTATCTAAAGTATTCCATGATTACCTGATTTTTTTTGATAAATCTTGTGTTTCAGTAGGGTTTCTGATTCACGCTAGTAGACACATAATGTTAGCCCGAAATAGGCCTACCTATGTTTACTTAAGTTCACAAACTTTGTGCATGTTTACAATAGTCATCAGTTACACTATTGCCTGCTATTTTTTCCATTATTGGTTTTCTCTCATCCCCACCTTTAAGTACTCCTTTGCTGCCACAGAAGGATCTCCCTTCTCCCAGCTGTTTGGGCCCCAGGAGTGGTCACTATAAAAACAGAAGAGATGAACTCCCAGTTCCGATGTCAGGTTCAAGACCCAGCACAACCCCCAGCAGCAGTTTTTTCCCCTTGTTCCATCCTAGACTAGGGCGTTCCCAGTGCAGGCAGAATCTTTAGGGTATTTGGCTGGTAAAAAGCAAGTAATTTGTTTATCATTGTGCAAAACATGATTATTCAAAGCTTTATAAATTGGCTACTTCCTCACAAATTCCTCCAAAACAAGGAGGTGCTAGAACATTTCCAAGAAAAAGTCAGCAGAAATATTAACACAGGCAATACCAGTTGTTCATTTTTCCTTTTTTTCTAGGTGTATTTCAGAATGTTTGAGAAGTGTCTGATACTTCCTAATTAAACATCAGTTGAGGCAGCTAGACAGTGTGGGATATTTTTGCTCTAACTGTGAAATTTTCACAAGGCTATAAGCAACCAAAACCAGAGACCTACAATGGGAAGTACTCAGTGACCTCAACAAAATATGGTGTTACCAGCCCTTGCAAAATTAGTCCTTTGGTTGCTGCTTAAGAATTGATATGACAATCTGGAGTATAAGTTTACATGAGACCATACTTGCTCTCTAACACCAAGCACCCACTGTCACCCCAAACCAAACTGAAAATCAAGCCTGGCTAAAATCAAATTTTACTATGTCTTCACCTAGATAAAAGTTCTGAATGGGAACGCACGTCTCACCAGCACTGGCTCAGTTCAGATGATATTAGCCATTACAGGAGCCTTGCCAAACTTACCACACATGTTTTTTTCTAACATACCAAATTATATTTCCTCCAAAAACAACTTACTATTTCTCCGCAGTTATGACAGGGTTCAGAAGAATGTGAGAGAAGTAGCTGACCACTGGAAGATCACCACCAGAGGTGAATAGGCAAGGTCTGAAAATAGGGTGAATACTGACTATATCCTCCTGGTTTCCCACCCAAAAGATCTGTAGAATTGCAAAGATGAAATCATCCTGCAGCTACTGACACCACTAGCCAAACTAAGGAATAAAGAGCATAGATGACCCAATAGACTCAATAAAACTTTTCATGCATACTACCTGAGGGCATGCTGTGATGTTTGGCTGAGTGCGAGCTAGGGTCACATCACAAAACTCATAAGCAACAAAAGATAAAAGAAGATGTGCTGGTACTCACTGTTCAAGATGAAAAAGGTAGCAATGACCATGGATGACAAAGACAAAGTTGTTCCAATATAAAAACAACAACTGACTCTCAAAATTTGGTTCCATGAGTCAGGAAAATTCCCCTCTGCATCTCAATTGCCAAAAAAGGAGGCATTACTAAAGAGTAACTCAGATTCATACTTGGATCTTAATCTTACCATTGTCTCCACTCACACCAGCCTTTGTGACATCCTACTGAATACAAACACGAATACAGAAATCTGCAGTAGCAAATTCAGAGAGGTATTAATGGATTTATGCGAGGCCAAGAATAACCAGAGAAGATGCCCAAATTTTCATCTCCTTGCAGCTTCTCCCAATGTGTATGATCATAATTATCGTAGCGATGCCAGAAAAACAGGGAGCTATATTTATACTCCAAAGAAGGTATTTGGAGTTCAAAAAGCTAATCATATTTATGTAGAAAGGGAAGGAAACCTTGTAATAACATACATATGAATTTTATTGACTTATTTGTGTTCATTAAAAGCAGATGCTCTCTGTAGCCAACAGAACAGGAGCTTACAGCAAGAGAAAAGCAGACTTGGCTGGTTAAAGCATAGCAATTATTTTACCTCACCATGTGTTGTTTTTCAAGCTTCTAGCAGTCAGATGGCTGCCGGAAAAACACGGTCATCTGTGAGGGCACAGGGAGTTGATCAAGTAAGAAAGGCTTTGTCTGATAAAAATTGATCAGGTTCTAGGGGCAAAAAATGCAAAATCCCTTCTACAGGTCAAAATGGCATTTTTTTTCCACTGCTTAGAATGTAGGCTTCCTATCTAAAGTATTTTACTTACTAATACAAATAAAACTTTGCAGTGATTTTTTTTTCCTGTTTCCTTGAACACAGTAGTTCACACAATAATAAACCTACAAAACATCAGCTGAAGGCAGATTTGACATTCTTCTGACATCAGAATTTGCTGCTTTATAAATCTCTTCCCTCTGGTTACTTACTGACGTGAATGATAGAGATGTGTGTGTCCTGGGCAAGAAAAATGGTAACTTAGATACCATCATGATCTCAGGCAACCTCAGATTTTGCATTTTAAATGTGTGGTATATCTGAAAAGTCTTACAGCCAAAAATATAATCTAAGAAAGAAAAAAATAAAATCAGTTCAGGGAACTGTGGTAATGATGGGATGAGTTTACCTGAATGAATAATGGATGGAGGGACAGACATCCATTCTGCCCTGCATTTTTAAAGCTTTTTTAATCGAGCAGGTGAGAAGACTCTAAAGTGTCATTTACCAGAGCTATCCAATACCTTTCTACCTTCAGTAGTATCTACCCATGTAACTGTTTAGTCTCTTATCAACTAGACCAGCAATAAATAAGGTGATATTGGCTCCTAAGTGCAAGTACCTGCTGAAATCCATTATATCATATGTACATAACCATTAATACAGCTGACTACAGTCCTCCATGTTTAAAGGGACAAATGGCAGGCACAATGCAGAGGTTCTCCCACTTTTCCTTCTTCAGGGACTGGGGCACTGTAACCCTACACTCAGCTGTCCTGTTTCTAACATGGTGCCTCAGGTAAATGAGGCTTATGCAGACGGGCTGTCTGTTTCTTCAGGGACTTCGAGTTTCAGCCAGACTTACAGAGGAGTGGAAGTCTCAGATGTAATGGTAGACCTACAAGCTTCATAAGAATAATCATCAGGGTAAAGGAGAAGTAACAAGCAAATGCTCTGACTGTGGGAAGAAGAAATGAGCGAGTGAAGTCAGCTTTTTAGCTTTACTAGAGATTCCATCTGGACAGGACACCTAGCAGATGCTCCAGTCATATCAAAATCTTCAACTAGAGCTTGTAATCAAGCACAAAACACAGAGATAAAAGGAGTCTTCTGATTTCAGGATTTGAAAGAACTAATTGCTTTTTCAGGACATTGAAATTAGAATAGAAATGAACCAGGAGGCAGAGAGGGTCAGTCTCTACCATATGTTCTTCCATGCTCCCACCCATTTCTGCTTTACTTAATGTTACTGCAGGTGGTAACTAAAGCAATGACTTGTGGAAGCTTCCAATCACAGTGGCTTTTTTTTTGCACAAGATCAGAAGATGTTTCTCTGCTTTGTTTGCAAGGTAATCATTTTTCAAAATACTTTTCTTCCTCTTTAAAATTGGTCTCAAGTTTTTTTCCAGCTACATTTGAAGTTCAAAGGACAAGCTGTTCTGAAATATTTTGAGATTATTCTCAATATGCTAATTTTTCTCAGTTCTCCATTTTTCAAAATGCAAGCACTCAGACACCATCAGCCACCCAGATACCACGGGTGTATTGGAAATGAATCCTTATTAGCAGAGACCATAACCTCAGCTGAGTATGTTGATAAGGATATATAATACAGTCTTAAAATTTAATAAAAATGTACTGCTTTATACACAGGCATTGACCACTACATTGAATCAGGGATACTATCAAGTCCAGAAGTTGATCTCTTATCTCTTGCCAGATCATATGTCTCAAAACATAGTCAAATAAAAAAAAAAACAAACCCAAAACCAACCCAGAATTATTTCAATGAGTCTTGCCATTCGTACCACTAACAGGGTTTAAAAGGGATTTTCAGACATCACTTGTCATGAAGTTTAGCCCAGAACAGATGCTGATACTGACTTTTCCCTCAGCACAAGACACAAGTCAGACCAAGAGAGCAGGACAGGGCATTCCAGTTTCTGCAAACACAAATAAACTTCAGAGCAAGCTGTGCCAAACAGCATTGTGATTGTTTCAGTCCTGAAATCTAAGGGTTAGGAAGAAGAAGAGAAAGGTTATCTGCAAAATCTGAAATGACTCAGAGGCATGCTCAGTGTGAGAGGCCACCCCAGCACTCCCACAGGCACTGCAAGCAAGAAGGTAAATACAAGTTCATTGTGGAGAGATGTTGCTGCATTGAACTGTGCTGGTTTATAGCTGTAACAGAAAGAATGAGCAGCATACTGAACACGATTCTGCATGTAAATGAAATTGTACTCTTATGGTAACCATTGCTGATTTCAAGACACACGGTGATAAATAATCGGCAATGTGTACTTTTATTTCCAGTTTATATATGGCCAAAAGGAATAAGCAGGGAAGCTGCATGCATGTCCTGGATGACATTACCAGTTCCCAACAGATTTTTTTCTTACATCTTTTTTTTTTATTTTCCCCCCAAAAAATAATTGACTAATGATAATGGATGATTGTGTTCATTCCTGTTACTAGTTACAGCAAAGTCAGAGCAATTTCAGCCTGGATTAATATGGATTATAAAAATCTTTGCAAAGCATTGTTCACCAACGTAATGTACAATTTTCTTTTGTTCCTACATAGTTTTCCTATGTTATTTGGCAACTACTTGCTAAATGCTAGTAGCAAAATATATGCTTTAAAAGGGACACTGGCTGGGGCAAAGGCATCACAGTAATTGTTAACAGCTTCAGTTTGTTTTATAAAAGGTAACAATATAACATTGGTTCACATCTTCAAAAGAGTATTTCTGGTGCCTTACAGCCAGAACACATTACCATGAGGAGGCAGAAAACTGTCTGTCCTTTGCAGATGTGTAACTACCTTCCTCTCCCCACCCCAAGCAAACTCACAGCATCACTGTACTAGACCCAGCATCTTCATATCAGCCTGGAGGATCCTACAACACCAGGCTCCACACACTGGTCACAGCACAGAAAGGGGGCCCGCATGTGGCACCCCGAGTCATATGAAAAAAAGAGATGCCGAAGAAGGCTGCAGGTGTGGGTTGACCTTCTAGACAGGCTTTTTACTACATATATATATATATATTTATGCAATGCACCACCTCCTGTGCTGTCTCCCACTCTATGAGTCCAGGCACGAGGCACACTCACCTGACAGATCATGTTTATAACTGATCATTCATGGTCTGCCATGTCCAGCATGTGGGGGTTTGGAATGGGCAGAGAAAATGTGCAGAAGCTTCATGAAAAGTATGAGGGTGAGCAGGAGGTAAAAGCAAAATAAATGAGTCACACATTCAATATAAGAGACCTCACAGAACCTCCTCAATCTCTTACCAGTGCTGCATAACCACAGTATGGGTTTGCCCTATAGCTCTTGAGAAGTATAGCCACTCTAGTGCTGTATCTGTGAACAATTAAAGTCAAGAGGGTGAGACCGCCCTTATGCCTGATATTGCAAATCTAGAGATTATTCACCAATACCTCCTATTTTGCCATAGGGTAGTATTCAAGTTTTAATAGAAAATCCAATTCCATGTTCTCTCTTTAGACGTTATTTTACAGTTACTGTCGTAACTCACTACAGCCCATTATATTGCAAAATGAATCTGGTGTTCTGAAAAGCTTTTCTGCTTTTATTTTAGCTATATGTGAGACATAGGGTGTCTTGAGAAATAAGTAATGCTTGACTGCATTCAAAATCACCTTTTTAAGTCCATCAGCAAGGTTTATTTCCATGAAGAGCTTCATTTTAAAGGTTAGGTTACCTACCTGTTGTCATAGAAAAGCTATCATACTGCTTTAAAAGAGACTGCTCGAGGCCATGACAAATTACTTTCCCAAATGTTCTTACTATTAAAGGCTAAACTCACTGAACCAATAACTTTCTGTTAATTTGTAACATTTTCTCAAGCGCTGCGGTTGGAATAGAAAATGAAAATAAATTATCCTCCAGTGCTTAACAATGCCTTCCTTGCATATAAATGTGCTCCAAAGATTGGAAGACTGCTTAACAATTTTTCTGGGTGTATATGAGATCTGCAGACTCTAAGATTTAAGGACCTTAAAAATCCACAAGGACAGACAAGCCACTGACAGCTCCATTGCTTCCAAACTTTTAGATTTCAACAGCCAATTTAGCTCAAAAGAAGAATGCATTTCAGAATGTTCATTTACTTTTGATAATACATATGAAGCACACCTGTGGACAATGAACACTTTGATTCAAGCTATTTCAGTGTTTTAGAAATCATCCAGGACATAAACTTCATGTTCTATAGGTTATAAACAAACTTGATGACACCAGCACATGGCAAGGAGACCCCTAAAGTAAATTCATTTGGTTAACAGAGACACTTAAGACGTATCAGCTGGTCTTTTCCTCATCTTTGGTTTTATGAAGTCCTTGAGATAGCAGAGACATCAGAGAGAACTGCAAGTGACAGCAAATCTGCCAAACAGAGGAACTGACATTTTGAGTACTAAAGAGGCATTTGAATGGAGAAAGGGCAAGAAGTCAGGGCTAAATCAATCAATATAAGTAGCAAAAAGCTTTTATCCTAAAGTATACCCACTCCTAATGAGAACCTCAATTTAACATTAGCCACTCTGACTCTCTGTTCAATAGTACTTACTAGCTGGTGGCAATTCTGAGGGCAGAATGGGGAAAGATGGCACTGGTAGACAGGTGATACTCCATGTGTCTTTGAACTTTCCCTCCAGACTTGCAGATCTATAAATCTGGAAATAAGAAGCAATAGAACATGTTTGAGTAACAGAGAGGGAGAAAGGGCATTTCTGAATATCTAGGGATGGGGAGCAAGGAATTTCTTGCCTGAGTAGGTAGTGAGTACGTTCTTCCTACATCCCACCCATCAGGCTAAAGCATCACTCTTTCATTTTCTTTACCCTTAGTCCAACTAATAGAATTAATTCATTCCCATGTGGGAGTACAAAAGGAGGTTTTCCACAGGAAAAAAAAAAAGAAAGTCTGAGCCCTTGGAGACTAAGCAGCCTAGTGAGCTGTGTCCTGGTGGAGGAGCTGTGCTCAGGGCCCAACTTCAAACTAGTTGGAAAACAGAGCTGAAAAGAGCAATTACAACTTTCAGGTGACAGTCCTGCTCATCATCTGATATATAAAAGCTTTAAAGCCCATGCCTGCCTCTGCCATCCCTGCCAGACCTGTCTTTTGTTTCTCTTCACCCCCTTGAGGCACTGCAGGATTCCACCCTCCAGTTCCCTGACAGGGCAGCAGCCAAAAGCACTAGAGTCTTGACAGTCCAAGCATTTGTGCTTGTGTCTCACACTGAAACCCAGACAGGATCCATGGACTCCGCGTGCTCGGCTAAGGGGCTTAGGCTTGGTCCACTAGATGTTGTAAAGCTGTTTGGTGTAGACTTTATTTAAAATACTGTCAGCTACCACTTTCTTCTAAAACATGGGGGGGGGGGGGGGGGAAAGGAGTTAACTCTTTCCCCCCGGTACTCACAAATCAATGTTTAAGTCCTTATGCAACTTGCTTCCTTGCCTTCCCCTAGGGGTTCAGAGTTCATGCAGCTGGGACTGCAGCCCACGTCTCCCAGCACTAACCGCCAGTCTGCACTTACACTGAGACAGAATTAATTCATGATCAAGAGAGAGGAATCACAAAAAGGAAAGATGACCTCTAATCCTTTTTAATGTGTGCTATCTAATGGCTATAATGCATACAATCAGGCCTTAAACTGGAGACTGGGTATTCTTCTTCCTGCATGAACACTACGGCAGAAAACCTGTGCCCGTGTCAGAAGCAGAGTGTAAGAGAGGTGGAGGATACTCCTTTCTTCCGGTTCCCCACTCCTAACTCCTAACTCGCCCAACAGTTACAGCGTTTGCTCATGAAGGGACTGTAAACTCTCTGAAGACAAAGTGAATAAGGTCTTTGAAAAAAGACCTTTAACGATTTACAAAAAAAAAAAAAAAAAAGGCTTTTTTCTGAAGATACTACAGGCATTTCTTTATTTGTGGAGGTTTTCAGAGTACAGGAGAAATATCATTATTAAAAGCTCTTCTCAAGCCCCATCACTCTGTCTGGCACTGCACAAGGCATGAAAACAAGAACTGAAAAGCTTTCACTAACAGATAGTTTGGTACAGGGGCAGGGAAACACAGGCAGGATCCTGAAGGTTTTGGAAGAAGCAGGCAGCTATCAGCAATTCCCTGCAATAAAAATCTCTACTGGTGATGCCAGAAACCTTAAATTTGTACAGATTATCAAAAGAAAGGTTTCATGTCCTAATTAATGCACTGTCAGCTTCACACAGCTTGTGCCCATGTATGATCAACAAAGATTTTTGATAGGTACTGTTTCCACATCAGTATTATTTGGTAGAAGAAAGATAATTACCAATTGTTCCCCTCCAAATTAGATTTTTAAAAACAATATTCCTTGTAATTTAATATGTAACAACTGACAAAAGCACCTTTATGTTGTGAAATAGCCCAATGAATTAGATTGCATCAAGCTATGAATAAACTTGTCAGCATTCAGTGGGAACAAAGAATTGCTGGGCCCACAACCAGCTGTTTCCAGATTTACAAGGATCTTGTGGTTCTAAACTCCTTTCAGGCTGTTCAATGCATCCCTTGATCATGATTTCTCTGCAAAGTCTGCTTATTGGCAGATGGCATCTATCTGTAAGCTGAGCAGCTCATGTAAGGATCATCACAACTCCCATCAATTTCTTGAGCATCTGGACCCCGAGATCTCCAACATAAAAAGCAAATCCCAGTCAGCATTAACGAGGGGAAAAAAAATGGAAAACAAAATTCTTATTGCCTTAAGAACTAGAAACGTCACTGTGATTTGGATCCTGCCTTCCCCAAAGTAATTATCTCTATGTCCAGATCTCATGGCTGGAAATCTAAATAACTTAGCTACAAGCAACACTGTCACTTTGCACCTACCAGTGCTCTACTCTTACTGAGGTGTGAACAAACTGCAATTAAAATTGTTAGTATTTTAAAACCAGTTTAGTTTAAAGAAAGTGTGTAATATACTCACAAATGGACAGGTACTCCATATGCTACCACAGAAAGAATTTTCATTCTATGGGTAAGTCTTAACAAAGAATTCAGGCTCAACATTTTCAGTTTTGACAGCAGGGGACGGAGACTAAAAATATTACTATCGTCTTCCTCAGACTGTATTGGCAATGTGATCAACCTAAGATTTCCCCCAATATTTTGATACAACAAGGCAACTAGAACAGTTTAATGGTTTATTCCAAATGGAGATAACAAGCTTTAAACAATGAATATTCCAATGGAGGGTCTGAAACCAATCAATGCAGAATCAATAACCTGAAGATTAAAATTATTTCACTGGTGTATCATCCAAATGCACGGAACTGCAGAAATTCAACAGAAAATAAAAATTATTAATAAAAAGATGAATTTTTATGATAAGGTAGTGCTCAAAAAGTCTTTGAAATCAATAGCAATGTCACACATGGCTCACCGGGCTTAAATCTGTGTTCAATCACATCTTTTAACAGGTAACTTGCATCATACTAAAGAGCTTTAGTTTGCCTGTAGCATGAATTTTTGAACAAGGAACCCTTGAGCATTATATGTAGCCACGAACCCTCATATTAAAAATCACTGTGCTATGTGCCCTTGGAAGAAAAGTGTGATTTACAGCAGCTTTAATACACAAGCCCGTTTGCTGAGAATTATTCTATAAACTGTATGTCTGGATGACAATAAATCCACAATCTCTGTTGTTTGCTAAACTAGCCCCTGTTCAGTTTCAGTCTCTAAATGCGGGGCACTCTAAACGACGGTGGAAATGTAGTGAGAAACTTGGCTGGGGGAGGTTAAAACTGGTGTGCCAGAGGGAAGGTGTTCCCAGGCTTTCGGCTGCAGCTTTGCCTCTCCCTGGCCAGGTCGGGCTTCCCCCCTTGCCGCAGCTCTCCCGCTGATTCCACGGTCCAGACAAGCCGGTACGTGGCAATTCATCTCAGGTAATCCCCTGTGTCAGATGAGAGGCTCCTCTGTTCCCGTCAAAGCCCAGTTTACTGGGAGCCTCCGTGCGGGTTGACCGTCCAGTTAACTGAGGGACTGCTTTCCTCAGCTAACACAACGCATTTTAAATCTGCCGGCCCCTCATGAACGCCCCGCGGTTCCGTCTCCGCTCACGGGAGCTTGGATGATTTAACAGGGCCGGCACCTCCCGCGGCGCCCCCCGACAGCCCTGCCCCCGGCGGCGGAGCGGGGCTGCCGGGGCGCCGAGGAGCTGTCGGGCGGGATCGGGGCTGCTCTGCACCGGAGCGGGGGGATCGGGGCTGCTCTGCACCGGAGCGGGGGGCTGAGCCCGCCTGGGGCGGGGGGAGCTTTGCTCTCGCTTGGCTGGGAAGCGGCGCGGTGCGGTGCGGGGCGGCGGGTACTCCCCCGCACGGGTCCGCGGCCCCCGGGGAGGCGGGGGGCGGAGCAGGGGCAGGCGGTGCGCTCCTCCCCCGGGGCACCGGCAGCTCCGTCCCGCTGCCGCGGAAACCCCCGGGAGCGCGTGGGGGAAGCGGAGCTGGGTCCGGCGCAGCGCGGGGGGGAGGGAGGAGGCAGGAGGGGATAAAAGCCCCGGCGCCGCTGTGACCGGGCGCCTACTGCCTTTCCTCCTTACCCGCCGCCGGCACCGGGCCTCCGCCGCATCCCTGGGGGCAGCGGCCAGCACTGCCCGCGCCCGCGGGGGAGCGCACCGGGGCCGCTGCCGCGCTCTCGGCGGCCCCCAACTTCCCCCGGCGGCGGCGAAGCGGAGCGGAGCATGCGGGGCCGGGGCTGGCGGCGGCGGCGGGGCCGGCATCGCGCTTCCCGGACATGAAGCGGCCGCAGGGAGCTCCAGGTAACGCTGCCCGGCGGGGAGGCGGAGCAGGCATCCCCCCCGTCGCCGGGCTGTGGCGGGCGGGCAGGGTCCGGAGCCGGGGCTGAGAGAGGCCGCCGGAGCTGGGGGCGAGCGCAGCCCGGCAGCGGCCGGCATCGACCCAGCTCCTACCTCCGCCGCGCAGCGGAGCGGCGGTGTCCGAGCCTGCTGGGGGGAGGCGGTGAGAGACCCCCCAGGGGAGTGTGGGCGAGGCGAGGGTACAGCTCGGTGCCTGAGGGTGCCCCTGCCCCGATGCCGGCACACCCCACCGGGCTCGCCGAAACTTTGCACTCCGCCAGCCCCTGGTAGGGATCGGGGGGCTGCAGCAAGCAGTGCCCATCGGAAGGCTGGCAGGACCCCCCCCTCCGTCGTAGGCAAGGGGATTTCTCTAAAGTTTAGTCCGTCAGAGCAGCTTTTGGAGGCGGTAAGGATCCTATGCTGGGCAACTAAACTTTCGTTAAGATCTGGCATTGCCTGGAGACTGGCTGCTGACACTGTAACAGGCACTGCCGCTTATCATTGCATTTTTTTCTTAATTATTTGCTGATCTCCTTAGCAACTGAAGTCATTTGCAAGGTTTAAGCTATGGTGCAGCTTGATTTACAAAGTAACATGGCAAAAGCGATACATTTGTTGTTTCACTGATGCATATCTCCCGTGTACTCTCTCGAGAGCGGTAAGAGCTGCGGTGTGTTGACTCCACGTAGCTGGTACTGCCATAAACAGACTGCTGATGATTAGTCCAATCCAGGCTCTGTGGTACGTCACCCGCTTGCTCATCCATGTCTGTTTGCTTTAAACCAAGTGAGTTATCATGGGTGAAAAAAAATAATATATATATCTTCAGAGAAATTCAATCTTTAGTGAGGGATGAGTGGGAGAAGATAGTTTTAGCTTGCTAGGGTTACTAGGGCAACTTCATCTCTTAATTCAGCACTATTGAGGTCTGGCCAGGTGCTGGCTAAGGGAGAGCACTCCATTTGCCAGACTGACCTCAGGATCAGCTTGCTGCAAAGGTGATGTAAAGCCATTTTTTTTCATTGCTGTTAGGTCCTGCATCAAGCACAGCTTAGTCCAGTTCAGGGATTATGCCAGTGTATCAAGATATCACCCAGAGGTAGCTCACCAACAGTCTCTGCCGTCCAATCCATCATGTCACTAAATCTCATGGATTACGATGGTCGGGTAATCCAGATCTGCTCAGTCAAAAATGCTGAGCACAGCTATCAGGCAGATTTGATGCAGAGGGTGCCTTTCCCACTTACAAGTGATAAAAGCAGAGTAGAGCCTGGAGTGAGGTAGCCACTACAGCCATATTTCTTCTGACAGCATCCCCCCCACCCAGATGCGCACAAGGAACAGAAGTTTATGCAGACCTTCCTTATAAGTGTAACATTTAAAAAGATTAATTATGTAGGATGCCACTGCTCTGTTTGTAATTAATGGCTGTGTCATGTACTTCAGCAGGATTCATAAAGTTAGGATTAAAAGCATGAATAATTGTACTTGTACAATATTCTTTTTATAAATTAATAAAACCCCATTCTAACAGTTACTTTTTCTTCTGAGTTCATGAGGAAAGCTTTGTCAAATGCCATGGGGGGAAAAAAAAAAGACTGAGAAAACATTGTTAACACCTGAGCCATCACTGTTTTATTTTATGTATCATATCTAACTAATACAGCCCTGACTTAGCTGATATGTAAACTGGTAAGAGGGAGGGATCAGCTGTATGGGCATTGGAAGTCAATGGAAAGGCACAAAGGTGTGTGAGAGGCTTGTGGACTGGCGAGACTAGGGGACAGACAAGTCAGAGGAGACATGGCACAAGGGAAAAAGCTAGGAGATGTAGAAATGCTGTGGCCCTTTTGGAGGATGGACTGAGATCTTTAATATTCTCCAGTGTTTGAGCTTTCTAAAGGCCCAACAGTATTTCTGCAGTAGTACAGCATGGTTGTGTGCTAATATTTGCATTTTCACTGTGCAGAAAGTGCCAGTCAGATGTGGGACTGTTTGCATCACCAATGTACTGGAAGATGCTATTCCTACTGTAAAGCATTTATCAATCCAGTTTGTTCAACACTGAAAAAACTAATGGTAGCATTTGCAAAAGCATTCAGGTGACTCGTGAGCTCTGGTTCAATTCACTGCTTAGATTAAGAGACGTGCCACATGAAGATTTTTTTAACAAAGTCTCAAATGAACTGGGAGAGGTAGCTTGGTGTACAGGTTTCCCTGGAAGAGACAGCAATAAGCCTGAAGGTACTTACTGGAGAAGAGAAAGCTGGTGTAGAGATTATTAATGTAGCATTACTGGAGAGAGAGTGGAGTGGAGAGACAGCTCAGAGAAAGTGGAAATAAGTGTTTGGGACATTAGTTGATCTTGCAGTGATAACTGATGGCAAAGATGTTTATGGTTACCTGGCATTCCACTTTTCCATAAGAATCTTTAGGTGTTCATTACTTTTAAAAAAAACCCAAACAAACTAAAAAAAAACCCAAACAAACAAAAAACAACAACAAAAACCCCCAACAAAATCAATCAACTGAAATAAAACACCAATAAACACACATTAAAAAATCAAAACCAAGGGTCAAGTCCTCAGCTTCTCTAGGAGTTGATCTGTTAGTCAAGTGAGCTGCTCCTGACAACAGAGGATATTCCCTACTATAGGAGAACGTGTCCTGCATTTCTTCTCAAATAGTTAAGAAACATGTTCTCCATTACTGCACAGATGATTCATCTCAGGGAGTACTGTGTTTTTGGCAGTGAACTTAAAATATCACACTTTCATACCACAAAGAAATTATTTCTTGAAAAGAATTCAAGTACAAAACTCCCAACCATGCCCTTCACTTTACTATAAATCAAAAAAGCTGTTTATCCAGCTCATTCAGAAATAATGGTGAAGTACTTAGCCAGAGTCTGTTGGCACGTGTTAGCTGGTAGTATTTAATAGCACTATCTCTCTCGAGAAAACATGTAATACTGAAGTTTGTAAAATAGCATTTTTCTAAGACCTGAAGTAATGTTACTGGGATGAAAGAAAATGCCACTTTTTAATGTAAGGCTGGTTGTAGAATAATTTTTATTTTTTTTTTTGCCACTTAACGTGTACACATTGCTAACCCAGAAATGCTTATGCAGTCATTTTAAACAAGTTCAAATGATCACACAGGTTATAAATATTGATGTTGAACATGCTTGGCTTCACAGACCATCCTGTGTAATCTATGCAGAAGTTTTGGGGAACACGGGTTGAGAAGCAAATTGCAACTCAACAGTCCTACTCTCCAAAAAGGCGAAGAACCTCTTGGAATTGTAGGCACTGCACGGGGAGTTGGGCATGACAAGGAAGGTTTCCACCTCTCAGGGCACTCTCCAAATAGTTTTGTGTCCCATGGTATGTTTACAAAGCCTAAAATTTGGATTTACCTGAAACAGTTTTCATCTGGCAACTTCAATGAGCTTTAGAAACGGAAACCCCTGTTTTCAGCTCTTGCAAACTGGTTTTGCTCCTTAGAAGTCAAAGGTATTATGCTGATCTACACCAGCCACTGATCTGCCTTTGGGATTTGATTGCAAACTGGCTCAGAGTTTCTGGTGAGATAGTAGCAGGTATGGACGGAAATGAATATGCAAGGCGATTTCATGTATTAAACTTGTAATCTTTCCAGAACTGAGCATTGACATAGTATGTTGCATTTGCAGTATCTCCAGGATCACAGTACTATTCAACATAGGAGCTGATTTTTCAAAGTGCTATTCATCTTTTTGCAGGTGTATTTACATGACAAATTAGGCTGCATATGTTGCAGAATCAGGCAATTCTAATATTAGTGGGAAAGGCAACCTATGTAGCAGCAGCTTGTCTCCCATTTTGTGGGTGCTATATAATTCAGTCTTCACACACATGGTTTATGATACGCGTATATGGTTTTCGGATACCTTGTTTCATGCAATATACTAACTAAATGAGCAGTTATCAAATTATTTTTTCATCTGTCAGTGTGTTTCCATTGTGCCTTAGGCACTGCATGCCATACAAATCCACACCAAAGTAAAGAATTATTTCTTGATGGTCATTTCTATAATGCTTCATAGGTCTCACCCTCTAGAAGAATTTGTATCTATCAACTGTTGCCATAGGCTAGCTAGCTAGCAAAAACAACCAAGTTAGGTGCTTAGGACTGGTTAAAAAAAATAAATTGCTCTGGCTTCCTATCTTCTCAATGAAAACCCCATGCAGTTAGATACTTCAGTAGGATCTAAAAGCCTAGAAGATACTAATCTTTTATTCAAATCAATCTATTTTTAGAATATTTCTATAGTTAAGAACATGTTGCTATACCTCTTTTACAGACAGGGAAGCAAGGAGAAGCCCTTACAGTCAGAAGTGCCAGCTAGCATCAGAGCATTTTAACTCTCATATCAGCACTTCTTCAGATCAGTCCTTCCCAAACTTAATGTGCAGAGGTTCCTTATTTTCTAAGCATCAGGCTGGTTACTGCAATATGTTCCTTATTTTCTAACAGTCACCACTTCACATAATTTGCCTGATCTCACAGGAATTCTTTGGCAGAGGCCAGATTATGCTCCAGTTCTCAGGTACAGGCATTTACTGAGCCCTGGATATAATCACCCTTTCTTCTCCCTGTTCCTTCTCAGAACCTGTGCACAGTGTGAGGAAAGGGTTTGGGGAAAAAAAAAAAAAAGATTAAGTGATCATGTAACTGGGGACTGTACATAAAATTGAAAATGGCACAGAAAACCTTCATTCTGATACTTCAATTTTTGAGCACTTGACTTGGCAGTCTTGCCGTTCTTTTAATACAGTTTTTGGGAGTGCAAACATTTAAAGCTAATGTATATGTAAGTGCTTGTGAAAGGTGAATTCTCCCATCCTGCTGCACTCATATTTCTTCTTTCAGTGGGTCATTAGGAGGTCCAGCTCTTTAGATCCATTGCACATCATCTACCACTTGACTTAAGAGTAGACTTGTCAGCAGAAAACAGCAGCCGGCCAGATTGACAAAGGGTTAGAGGGGAGGGGAGCAAGGAGCTGAGGGGGAGTGGAATTTAGTGCATTTCACATATATTAACTATTTGCATAGATAATCTTAGACTTATAAGTAGCAGATGCAAATTCTCCAGAGAAGTGTGTTTTAAGGTTCACCTCCTGAAACTCTTGCCTCTCTTCTGCGTAACCCTCTTCTTGCCCTTTACACCCTCCCCACTTGCTTTTCCAGTCTCCTATGCCTCAACAGACTTCATCCTCAAACTACCTCCTCCTCCTCAGTTGCTTCATCTGCAACGACGATGATGGTCTGTTAGCATTTTCCTCCCCTGGTTTTGCCCTTTCTCCCCTATGCATCTCTCATCCTCCTTTTCCCTCTCTCTTCTTCTTTGGCTGCCTCTGTGCCCCGCTGTCCTCCACCTTTTAGGTCTTGATTTTAATGTTTTTGTACTCAAGACTCACCCTTTCCTCAGCCATCTTGGCTCATCAGATAATACAACTTCTCCTTTTATTGTGCTTCTTTCTATCTGTGGTTGCTTCTTTCTCCTCCTCCCTGCTGCCCGCAGGCAGCCTCCCAGCTCCTGGCCATAGCTGCTGTCAGCAGCACAGAGCAGAGATTGCAGGTTCTGTCCTGCTCAGATACTGTACCAACAGGTGGGTGAGATTGGAGAAATGAGGTTAGTATGTGGGAGCTGAATACCACGCTTGAGCTGTGAAGGGGTGGGTATAATCAATGCAGATGGATTCACCTGGGAATTTACTGACAAACTCTTAATAGGTATCCACGGAGAATGAAAGTGAGCAGAAACGTTCATTACTCTGCAATGTATGTGTACATTTTCTTAGCAGATGGCAAAAAGCATATCCCTTGGCACAGAATCACTACCCTGCCAAATGTTACGTCCCTCCTTCAAACCATAGTGACACTAAAATATTCTCAGAAAAGAGCATGGTTGGGTTTGTTCTTACTATTGAAGTATGAGCAAAACAGTCTTTTCCTGTATTAAGTTTTGAGAAATGGCTGACCCATTCTTACTGAAAGTTCCCCAAATTTGTGCCTGAGGTAGGCACCAGACATGAACATTTCCTCCTCAACAGTTGTTCTGGCAAAGGTACAAGTAGCAGAATACAAAGTATAATACAAAATATTCCAATTGGACATCTTGAATAGCTTTAAAAATAGGCTGTTGCTACCTGAACTATCAGTTACTGAATTAAAAAAAAAAAAAATCATATGACATTTAAAGCTAAGTAGTCTGAGAAAATTCTTTTCTTGAAAATGTGTGACATTTTCCAGTTGGGAAGAAACACATGTTGTAACTGCTCCCCACTAGACAAAAATAAAATAGCATTTTTGGATGAGACTTTTTCTTTCCTGTACCACAAATTTTCTATCTTGTTTGATCTGGAAACAAGTCGGGGATGCATTTGCCCAGTCATGTTCCACTATAACTTTTCTGATTTATTTTCTGTATGAACTGTCAGAAATTGCATTACTTGGTGCAAGACAGAAGAATAATTGCATTGGTTTTGAAGAGAAAAAATGTATCTGTAGTGTGAATATTTACACAAGTGCGGAATTTCATGTTTTCATAAAACCAATATTAAGGTTACATCACCTAAGAACAACTAAATTTTATAATTAATCGTATGAAACATTAAGGTTTAATTCCCTTTATTTTTCAAAAGGCATGCATAAGAAATCAGGCAGGGTATGAATCGTAAATGTTAATGAGCTGTACCTCTGTATCCCTCTCTTGACAGTGATTAGTCCAAAGCTAACTGCACACATAATCTGCAGCAAGGAGCACTGGGAGGCAGCTAAGAGACAGTGACAATGTCTTTAAACTGGCGGACAATTCCCACTCGACTTGGAGTTTTAAAAGTGAACTGCAAAGGACTGGCATGCCTCTTGGTCTTCATGGTGAGCATTTGCGGCAGTGCCCCAGGAATGTGTCCAACAGCCTGCATCTGTGCCAGTGATATCGTAAGCTGCACTAATAAGAACCTCTCTCGAGTGCCAGGAAATCTTTATAAATGTATGAAAAGGCTGGATCTGAGTTATAACAGAATTGGGGCTTTGGAGCCTGAATGGGTCCCACTGCTGCTGGAGAAACTGAACACTTTAATAGTCAGTCATAATAGCATTATCAGCATTGTCTCTGGAAGCTTTTCCACAATCCCGAATCTGAAGTACCTAGACTTGTCATCCAACAACCTGAAGACACTGACCAGCCCCGTGTTTCAGGAGCTAAGGGCACTGGAGGTTCTCCTGCTGTATAACAATCAGATAGCACAGATAGAGTCTTCAGCCTTCGGAGGATTGTACAAATTACAGAAACTGTACTTAAGCTATAACTCGCTCTTGCATTTCCCGCTGGACTTGTACACTGGAAAATTTAAACTGACAGACCTTGCGTTGCTGGACATTTCCTTTAATCACATCCAGTCAATGCCTGTTCAGCGCCTGAGTTCAGTGCCAGCCAAACATCTTAGTGGAATTTATCTTCATGGCAACCCATTTTATTGTGACTGTATGCTGTACTCCATGCTAATCTTCTGGTATCAAAGGCACTTCAGCTCAGTGATGGACTTCAAAGGCGAGTACTCCTGTGTGTTGCAGTCAGACCCAAGAGGTTACAATAAACTGCCTTTACTGCAGGACAACTTTCTGAATTGCTCCGAAAGCACCGTCAACAGCTCGTTCCAAGCCTTTGGGTTTATCCACAATGCCCAGGTTGGTGACAGGCTGATTGTACACTGTGACAGCAGAATCAGCGATGCAGGCACGCACTTTGTTTGGGTTAGTCCGGACAATAGATTGCTAGAGCCAGACAGGGAGACCAACAACTTTAAGGTGTTCCATAATGGCAGCCTGGAGATAACAGATGCCCAGCTAGAGGACTCGGGGCTGTATTCCTGCATTGCAATAAATAAGAAAAGACTATTAAATGAAACCATAGAGGTTAGAATAAATGTTAGCAATTTCACAGTGAACAGGTCCCATGCTCATGAAGCATTTAATACAGCTTTTACCACCCTTGCTGCCTGTGTAGCCAGTATCGTTTTAGTACTGCTGTATCTCTATCTGACCCCCTGCCCATGTCAATGTAAGGCAAAAAGGAGGAAGAGAAAGCTGAACCAAAGCTGTGCGCACTCATCCATACTGAATTCCACACTGCCGCACGAGCTGCCAGCCGACGAGAAGAAGGCTAGCACTGGTAAACGGGTGGTTTTCCTGGAACCTGTGCACGAACCAAAACACAGTCAGAACGGGAAAGTAAAACTGTTTCCTAACGACAACATCATCGCCGAGAGTATCTTAAAAACTACTCGACCAAAATCTGACTCCGATTCTGTCAACTCCGTGTTCTCAGATACACCCTTCATGCCGTCAACTTAGTCTACTGCCTGTGTTTGTACCATGCAGTTACATTTCCGAATACCTCCTTTGCTTGTAGCAACCATCAGGAAAAAAAAAAAACAAACCCAAATAAAAAGAGATAAAATGTTTTAAAAAAAAAAAAAGTATCTATTGTCGGTCCTTGAACTGTGTCTCCCCTCTCTGTGAGTGCAGGGCCATGCAGCGGTGATATTGTTCAGGAAAAGGAAAAAGCATGGCAGAAATCTGAATGCCTTCAATGCACGCTTAGCCTTGGTTTTTACTCTCTGGTCCATACACAGCAATTTCTCATGCATGTTGAGAGGGGCTTTCAGTGCACAGAGCTGACTCTTCAGCAGCAGAAGCTGACCCCTATAAAACATTCTCAGTCATGCTGATAACTCAGCTGCTCTGCAGTGAGCACAGAAGCGAACTCAGATAGCTGCTGAGAAAAATGTCCAGGCTTCCTGCAATTCCTTTTACAGGCTCATAAAATCTTTACAGTAAAGTCATGAGGGGGAAAAAGTCATGAGTTTTCTTGGATTGAACAGAAAAAATCAGATTTGCCACCAGGATGCCCGGCAGCACTGGGTTAATGTTTGTGTCAAGCAGCTGATAATGTGTTTGCCAATAATTGCTTGAAAACTTTAAATGGGGGTCATTGTACTATTGTTATTCAAAACTTAGTCATGGGATTACTCATGAGAAGTAAAGTGTTTGTTTATAAATATTGACACATAATGAAAAAAGGTTAAAGTTAACACATCACCTTTGCAATTGGCTTAGTTGAGGAGTAAAAGCTATCAGTCATGAAGACTCATGCTAATCAGCAGTAACTCATTAAGTTGGGATAACTGGATTTATTGTAATCGGTTGTCTTAAACTCTGCTCACTGTAGGCTTGGCATCATATGTGGTGAACAAGTCTGCCACTGTCACCAGGGCTCCTGCTTCATCTTAGGGGTGGGTGGCTTCTCTTCAGAGGTAACTTCAAGAAACAGGGGAAATGTTTCAATTGATCTTTTCAGTGGCACATGGTTCCAGCAGTCTTAGAAAATTTGCTTCCTAGAGATTTTTCTTAAAAGAGGAAATAAATTATTTGGACAATCTCATGAAACATATAGAAGACTTTATGCACTGTGAATTCAGAAAGCACAACTTTTCTCTAGACTTGGCCCTCCTCTTGCATGTGCTGCTTCCTTCCTTGCCCAAAAGTATTGTCAGAGTTTATGAGCCTGGTAAGACTGGCCAGGACTGGTCGTGCAACCTATGTTGCCTCAAGTGTTGTGTTATTGCAATGAGGACACTTCTATTTATTTCTTTTTCTGTGAAATTTGCCTTTTTTTTTTTTTTTTTTTTCCTTCTAATAGTGCTTACTTACATTGAGATGAGGCTGGACTTTGCCAGTCTTCCTTACATTGATTATTACCAACTTCAAAGGCGTTTTGCAAGGCATTGCAGCTTACCAAAGAAGAGTAACTGGAGCGTGTCTGTCTCATTCTATCTTTGGGGAATATACTTGAAAGGCAAAGGATAAACAAAATCAGAATCAAAGGGCTACATGGTATGGCAACTGTGATTTATTTTTGAGAAGCTTACTGTAGCAGCCACTTGCCATTTTTTGTGATATCTTTTGAGAGGCATGTCATCATGCTAAAGCTTCTATCTGGCTGAGCCAAAGCTATCAGCAATTGATTTGCTACAGAGAAATCCTGATGTAGCTAATTGTTTGAAAGCAAGCTATCTGGAAAACAGATTAGATCGGGAAACAGTGTTGCTGTGATGTGCACAAAGTATACTGGAAAAAGGGACTGGAAAACTGCTGGAGATTTTCATTCAGATATTCAGGGAAATGGAAAATGGTAATTCTTTTTCTAGGCAGACGACAATAAATATTTAGCAGCGAGAGATGGTCAGGGGTCTGGATCTTTTATTTGTACATTTGTCTGTGTAAATCTAAAGATTGCTTCTGATATCAAGCAGGTTGGTGTCTTTTCGTGAAGCTCTTTCCCTCTTTTGTCTGTATATATGCATTAAACCAAAGTCCATGTGTTTACATGTAGGGTATGATGGAAAAATAGTGGTTGTCTTTGCCAAAATCAGTGGTATAGTTGGGTCGTCTGTCAGTGAGTCAAAGACTTGACAATGTCTCCTTCTCAAATATTTGTTTATTGAAAAGATTCAGCTAAACCCTGTTGATCTGCTGCTGTGCCACGTGCATGGTGGGTGGATGGGTGTCCTCTGTGTTGTGCAAGGAGACAATCAGTGACCCGGGGCCAAAGGGCTGAAACGGTGATGAGGCAGACTGGGAAACAGAGAGACAAATACTCCCTTGCAAAGTTGTACAGATCAGTTACAGCCCTGGGCAGATATTATGCTCTGTTGTCATACATGAGGCTAACTGACCCAGATTTCAGTTTTTACACAAGAGCTCTGATGGTCAGTTCCAAATTGGGCTGAAAAAGAAAACAGGCTGGTGGTGCTGCTGGGAGGCAGATGTACACATCTCCTTAGCAGCTACAGCTGAGTCGGTGCACCCCACTGCCGTTCCGAGTGCAAGGCAGTGACATTACGTATTGAACCCACCGTGCATTTTAAACCTGCATGGTAATCCTAAATAAAAAAAGGTAGACATCCTGCAGACTTTTTTCTGCAGGGCTGCTGTCCTGCAGCAAGAGCCTGGGGATTTGTGGGATCAGATTAATCCTACCAGATGACTAGAGAAGCTGGGTGTTGATCTAAACGGCAGATATTTGCTGTGACTATTAATTGGCTGGATTTTACTGACTGCTTCAAAGTGCTCACAGTTGTACCTGTGATTATGAACAAGGTGGTAAAACCAAAGCTTTTGGAAGAGCCATTGGCTTGTTTGATACTTCTTTACATTATCATAGCCTTGTGAGTTCAGGAGGTGCAGCTTTAATAAAGACTTCAGAAGTCTGCTGAATATTGATCATATAGGACTGACACCATAAATCTACAATCCCAGTCCTTCTTTGGAAGTCTGTGGAAAGCCAATGCAGGTTAGTTCTTCCTCCCTTCCCACTGCAATGCAAGCCCCCCAAGGGCTGTGAGCAGGGATCTGGAACCACCGTCCAGGTCCACGGCTATGCAGCACCTTTGGTGGTCGCATGGGCAGGAGGGACTGCCCAGACACCACACCTGCAGCTCTGGTGTGGTCCACCCTCCTCACGAGTCTTCATTGGCAGGCCCATCTTACCGCCATGTCATCCCTGTTAGCCTATGTCCTGGATTTCCCGTGCTGTTTCCAGCAACTACCAAAGAGCTGAATGATATTTTTAACACAGAGTGAGCTCAGTTCTGCAAGGTATTGAGTGCTCTGGCACTGGTCCAGCCACACTCTTAAAATGGGTTTGCAGTAAGGCAAAGGTACCAACCCACTGGAAAGAAGTCTCTGGTTGGGCACGGGGTTACTCACTGTCTCTGCAAGATGCCTGAAATGGGATATTCCCCAGGCAGCTCAGATAATCCCAGGTGAGTTTTGCTTCCCTCGTCTTCTTCCCAGTGCCTGAGACTGTGCCACACAAGGTCATAGGCAGGACTCTAAGCTACAGCTGAATACTGAGTCTTGGTGGGGCTGCTTTGAACCTAGGTCCTCCACTGCTGTAAGGTGGTGAGCGGCTTTTCTCTTGCTCAAGAACCTATTGCATCAGTTTCATCTGTCTCACAGAACAAAAATAGGGGTAATGGCCATACACAGCTCTGGGAGGTCATGTCCTTGCCTCTGTGTGTTTCCAGCACTGCACATGTCTGCAAGGCATAAGCTTTTGTGGACTGCGTTGGAAATCGGTTGTGTAAGGCCAGCATGAAACCTCTCAAGCCAGTCCCAAGTGTAGCAACAGCAACTTCACAACTGCTTGTCTCCCTATTACCCACCTGCAGTGGCAGGTGAGAGGGAAGGCTGCTACTATCTGACTAGTATCTGACTGGGACTGTAGAGGAATGAAGCTGGGCTAATTAACATTGATAATACACATCTGTGGGCTGGCTTCAGGGGCAGCATATTGGCTGATGTAGACAAGATGCAGGTGTGGCTGCTTCTGTTAAGAGGTTGGGCAGCCAAGGAAGAGACGAGAAAGAAGCAGAGAGAGAATACACATTCTGGATGAGGTGAGATGAGAAGGCAGCAGAGGGACTGTATGAAGAGTATGCTGGTATCAGGTGGTAAAAGACCTTGTTGCAGCTGGTTAGATTGGAGAGTGCTGTGACATGCGATCACCTCGCTAATGATGAACAGGTACAATGACTTACTGCCCCTCAGATAGGCTGAACAGCTGCTGACCAAGCTGGAAGCTGAGGGTGAAATGCTTTGCTGACACCACTCCTTAATCTGTAGTTGGTTATGACAACCAGTGCCATGTCCTTTTAGCCCAGGTATTCATCCTCAGCTTGTTAGGCATGTAGGGCTCTGAGTTAATAATGTATCTATGTCCTTAATATTGCTTATTCCAAAAGTCAAATTTCCGAGGACTGCTAATAACAGTGTCAAAGGACTGATGGCTCATATAGCTTGTTCCTCTGAACAAGCAAAACAAAGATCAAGTTGTGATTAAACCAGAAATTTTCATTTAGGATAGCACAAGGTTATTTATTCCTACTAGAGTAAATCAACCTCCTTCAGGGTGTTTTCATACCTCTACTGCAGTATATTCCTAATAACCTCTCATGTCTCTGAACTGGGTGAGAATAAACAAGCCTTTATAGACCAAAGCATGCTATTGTGGTCATCTCTAAAGTAATGCAGGAGTGATAGTCCCTGGGGGGGCTACAGCTGCTGGCCATCCCCCCCAACACACAATTCTCTCTTCATTGAGGCTGAGCCATCACTGTTTGGTTGTGGCAGGTGCAGGGACCATTTCCAGCCTCCTCCTTCATAGCTCTCTGTGTCAAGGCTGGCTTCTTGAAGAGGGTTTTGGGATGTACTGTAAAGTTGCTGGAAGGGATCATTTTAATTAAATAATTAAAACAAGTACTTCCAAATGGCTTCTAAATGATAACTGGCATTGGTATGTAGTAGCTTTTTCAGAAGACAGGATACATGTTTCATTTACAGATTGAGCAATTTAGACTTTACCGACTTTCTTTTTTGCTCTGCTTGGTAAACTATACTTGAATCATTATATATATAGAAAGGAAGAGAATACATATTTAGGGACTTTCTTCTGTGTTTCTTTTATGTCTTTCTATTTGTTCAGTAGGGCTTAGATGTGGATAAGAGTAGAATTTTGAGGCTGAGGGGAATAAAGGCAAGAAAGAATTTTGGCCAATATTAATTTGATATTTTAAAAGAAGGCTAATATCTGAGCTCTTGCTTTTGGTGGGCACATGATAAAAATAAAAACACTGAACACATTACCTAAGTACAGATTTCATGGGCATTTTGGAGGGTCTGGCTGTTAACAGAGTTCTGACAGTGATACAGGTATGAAAGGGATTCATAAAAAATCAAAGCATAAGAGTATTTGGTTTTGAAGAAGAGATATCCCAGACTTGTTGAAGAGATCATGTCATACGTAAAGGACCATACCTCTCTTCCTTACTTAATAGAAAGCTCTAATTTTAATAATAAAGAACTGAACAGATGCAGCAGAGAAAATATTTTCCTTGTGAATTACTAATTTATGCTCTGATTATGTTAGGTGGATCTTTTTCCTTGTATAAATCTATTTTCCTTTCTTTTGCAGAATAACTTAATTAACTAGAATAATATCTTTTTATTTAGTTCTCATAATTAAGTCTGCATTGGTAGGGAAGGAGTGGAGGGTCAAGAATGATACAATCAATTTGATGACATCTAGATACCAGGAAAAGTTGTAGATTTAAGTATTTTCTTTGATCGAACATGACATTATCCAGGCATAGTCCTGTAAGTAATTTTAACTGAAATTTTCTGTCTCATTTGAATAATTCAAGATGGCAACCTTTAAGCTTTTTATTTTTTTAAAGGAAGCAGACTATTCATGCAACTTCTTACATCAAGCTAACTAAATTGATTTAGCAACCATCCCTAATGTGAAACAACTCTGTTAGTATAAAGCAACTCTGCTATGCATAGAAGCTATATGAATATTTCTGATGACAGTCCAGGATCAACTGTTCCTTGGCAAGCTAGAGCCAAATTGCATCATGCAGACCTTTCCTAGACAAGCAGGAAGATGTTTTCTTCAGTCAGATTAGCTCGATCAACATACTCAATTGAGATTCTTATTTAGGACTTGCCACATGTCACTTCTTGAATTCCATGCCTTTGTTTGCACTTTTGAGCTATGCATGGAGCATCATGGGCTGCTACAGCATATATCCCTGGTAGCGACATCAGGAGAGGGCAGGAGCGGTGGAGAGGGAGTGAATGTGTTTGCTCAAGAGCTGGCTGATAGGGTAATTTCTCTCCTCAGGGTTTAAGGGACCTAAAACCAAAATGCTCACCAGGACCAAAAAAACCTTACACACTCTCTTCAGAGGGGGTGGAGGCTCTGATATCTGCTCTTTCCACAAAGCACAGAGCCTCAGCAAGTGCAAACTCTGCCTTTTGCGTAAGACAAAATGTCCTTTCACGGAAATGGAAGAACTTCTAGCACTTTCCCTGGTAGCAGAGGTGATGTCAGCAATAATACACCACAAAATAAATTAGCTCTGATAAGCACTGCTGTTGCTTGGAGCAGCTCAATTAGCCTTTTGCACTTAGAGCAGAGGGTTTTATAGCACTAGATAGAGCCTCAGACCAGGCTACATCTGACTTTTGTCCTCTTTGCTCTCTTTACCTGGCACCAGCATCACTGAAAAGCACTGGTTTTGTCATATTTTTTACCTGAGTATTTAGAGCAAATAAAACCTTGAGCCTTTCCCCAGGCAGTCCACTGTTGCCTAAATGTTGGTGGAAAGGAAACAAAGTGTTTCTCCTCAGTTTTAGTGCCAGAACCAAGATTCTTTCTGATTTAAGCCATGAAGGTGACATTGTCTATGGTATTACTATTGCTAGCAACACACTCAGATATGGCAGTCATGGCTGGATCCTGCTGAAGGAGATGTTTTGCAAAAGAGCAAAGGGTATACTTGCTTCTCTGACCTTGTTTTTTAGAGCAAAAATTAACCTGAGCTATTGCCTGAAATAATTTCAAACCCTATTTTTTAAACTAACAATCATGAGACCAAGTGAATGACACTTGTAATTGCAATCTAATCTGTAATTTTGTAATTGGAGAATTTTGCTTTGATTTTATCTCCTTTCCTTCCCTTTCTGTCCATATACTAGTTGAAATATTTTTCAGTGTGTGTATCTCCCCTTCCCTGTTCATTTTCAAGCATGGATAATCACTGCATACAATTTAGGCAAAATGATCATGTTGCAGTGAATGATCTCTATGATCCATATGTTCAGTAGAGATAAGCTGATTTGTTAAGTATGCTGTCCTATATATCATTTCACATTTTAAAGATATATTTAGACATGCTGCTATTAGTGTTGCTACATTTGTGATATATAATTTTCTTAAAATTTCCTTCCCATTACAAAAAAACCCACAAAACAGTAAAATGTCAGACTGATGCACTTACTTAAACCAATCATTTTTGTCCTGCAGTACTGTAATGTTTTTGTCTTTTAATAGTCCCACCCATAAATTCACACCTAATGCAAAGTTAGTCTGGCTTTCAACAGCACCTGCTTCATATCCATTGTGAAAGCAGGCTTGTTCCCTTCCCCTAGCAAGGGAAAAACCTTGTTAATTAATAATAGTACCTTACCCCACATCCACAAAGTCTGTCATAAGATTTGATCCTAAGCAGAGTCTGTATCTGGTTTAAGAAATGTTACAGGTGTGTAGAAGCTATGTTCTCCTCATTTATTCCCCAAGAATTCTATTACAGGGTTAGTAATGTGGCTGTTGGCATTATCATTTTGTATTAAAGAAAATGAATTCTCATTGGTACTCCATCTGCAAAATTGCCATTGCAAAGTGCTGTTTACTGTATCTAGACTGCTTGTGATGAATTCCCAGCTCAACCATGTGCTTGTTGTCTTGTGTAAATGGCTGAAAGTGATAAGAATGCACATGGCTAGCTCTCCAGCACGGCCAGACTCCACTCCTTTTATACTCAGTGAGGAGAAGTGTTGGAGACTATGCCAGAAGAATCAACGTGCGTGTACTTGGCACATTCATGGTGATTTATAATTGCTTTATAATAAAGAAATGCAAAAGAAGGATATTTTTTTTTTAGTTCTCATCATCATGACGCATAAAAAGGTTATAAAGCTACCCTGTCATTACTGTGCCTTTTTCATATTCTTCAAAAGTATAAGTAAATATCTCCCTATCCGGCATATACAATAGTATCAAATTAGGCTTATACAAAATACCATGCTCTCCGGGAATAACTCAGAGTTATGGGTATATTTCCTGTAGCTCTCCTTGCTCAGTAAGGCATAACTAGCAAAATTTATCTTCATCTACTACAAAGAATCATGGAATATGCTAGTTTTTATTATCAGTGCAGATATGTCCCCTGCTGTATTACACAGGGTGCGTTTCGTCATGATTACACATGTGAGGGGAGCACTTTTTTCTTATGAAAATCGTGTTCAAAAGAGCGAGGTCTGAGGCTCAGAGGTGGTGCCATTTTCTTGCTGCCCAGAAGCAATGAGCTTCTTTTGTGGAGAGCACAGGCTGCAATTCGTTAAAAATAGAAACATTGCAGAGGGAGATTTTTGCTAGAAGAAAGATACCACCCTTTGAGTTAAAGGTGAGAAAATAACACAGAGGATGTCAAATGTCAAAACTGAAAAACAAAAGCAGTAGCTGAACCTTGGTAGGGGCTCAGGCTTTTGAAAACATTTTAATCCTTTATACTGTTCTTTATGATTGCCTCCTGTGCAGAGAACTGTTGTCCCAACAGCACAGGTTCAGATCGTTCATACCAGAAATGGGAAGACCTTACCAGGGACAGAAAAGAAGTACTTTCTAGTTATCTTCAATTGTCATCATGTCATGAGTTCAGGACACTCTGCTCACGGTAGGTAAATGATGGTAATATTAATCTATGGTCTCCCTAAGAGGCGGTGGATAATTGGACTGACTTGTAAGGATGGCACAGGACTAGTGACCTGGGTATTTCCTTAAGGTTTTGTTCTTTTGAGTAGATCTCTTACTGTCTCCAAGCCATTGCTTGTAAAAATAAGTACGTTTCAGGCGAGATGCTCAAATCTTATCATTGAAGTAGGAGTGTTTAGGATTTTCATGCTTCCTCTACAGAAAATCAAGTAACTACCTTAATTGTGCCCTAAAGACAGTATGTAACATTTTCTCTTTAAAGATGTATTCCCTAAAAGGTGTGACATTGCAACAGGGGATGTGTGCTGCTGTCAGCTTTGCCAATTAATATTGCACCCTTTTAGTGGGAGGAGAACGGACACAGTAGCAGCGGGAAATGTGTGTATATCTCTGGAGACTATAAATATGAAAGATGAGGATCATTCTATATGGTTCCCTAAACAGCCAGTGTGGGAACTCATGTTCTCATGGAAGCTAGAAGAAACACAGCTCTTCTGGCTGCTAACTGCACCCGAACAGATCAACTGCAGCTGTCTCCAGAACAGATGGATGCCATGAATTTCAGGTATTCCAATACACTTATACAAAAGCAAAGTAGGATCAGCTGTATCTTTCTGATAGGGAATGTTTCTCTTTCCCAAAGCTTGTGAGAAGAGTTTGGCCAGAATTACAGGACTTGAAAAAGGAACTTCATGTATGTGTAGGAAGCTGTAAGCTACAATTTATGACTATTGATAACCACTGCAGAAATACTGTGTAATGCTATTTTTGTAATGCATACGTTAAAATCTGACTCTGAGCGTCTTTGCAGAGCTTGGCTCATCTATAGCTGCAAAACTATTTCTCGGGACTAGAAGCATTATAGTAGCCCATAGGATATTAGGATCTTTCCACATGATGAATGCTTTTTGAATGCCTTTCTGCAGCACAGTATATGTGCATTGTACTTCAAGGAGAAAACACTTCATAGGCAGGTATGTATCAATCAATATACAGTGTCTGTGTTTTCAAATATATGAAACATTACTTGCTATGACCTAACACTTTCACACGAATACCCCCAGACTGCTGCCATCTGCTTAAGTTGAAGAGAATTATTTTCCTCCAGAGGATGATTTTGAGCTTCAGAAAACTTTTCTCTCTGCACTGACCACACAGGAAAACAAGGGAGACTAATGTCACTGAACATACATTAGCTTCTGGGAATGCTGCCATAACGGACCATCTGAGTCTGACTCTCTGAACCCTTTCAAAAGGCCATGCTCTTAGCAGTGGCAAGTGCTCTTCTGCAACATCCATACTGAAAGACTCTCCAAAAAGTGACATACAAAGTCAATCCTTGAAGCCAAGCTGCGTGCTGTAGTAGCCAGAAAGGAGCCTCGCTAGTCAGTGGGGATTCGATTCCAGCTGACCTTTCCAGGCTGCCAGAAATGCTGATTTTGGATGTAAGGATTCAAAGCCTCTTGTTGCTGAGAAAGAGTTGTCATCACTGGCTGGTGCATGGAGTAGCACTGGCATATTACTGACATTAATCTGCTGACACAACTGGAGTTCAGACCTTGTTTTTTTCCATCTCTACTTCTTTCTGTGAATAACAGCAGGATCTGGAAGGGGTTTTGTGCTGGTTTTTTTTTGGTGGTGTTTTTTTTTTTTTTCCCTGTTTTGGGTGGGGTTGTTTTTATTTTCTTGTTTTTATTTAGTTTCTATATGAAATCATGGGGATAAGCCAAACTTCACTGCACTGCCCCTGTGCAACCCTTTTTTCCTTTATCTCCTCTCATATCTCATGGGTGTTGCTCATGGCCAGGCTGAGGTTGTGATGTGCACCCGGCAAGAGGTCCAAGAGGATCCAAGAGGTCCAAGGAGGCCTTTTTGCCCCTGAGGAGTACCTGCAAAGGTGAATAGTTTGGAAATACCCAGGTAAGCATATCTGACAACATAGGACACATTACTCTCGATCTATGCCAACGTCTTTAGTTGTCTTTTGATATTCAAAGCAGGGTTTTGCAAATGTTTCAAAAATCCTCTGAGACTGTCAATAATCTTTACGTGAACTATGTATATAAATGTACTGTCTCTGTGAGCAATTTTAATCGTCGCAGCTGAAGCACAAAACCACTGCAGTTTTCTGTTGTTGTTTCCAATTTAAGAATATCAGTAACAAAGCCCTCCAGTTTAGTCACCCACAAACCAGCAATCACAGCATCAGTGAGGCTGTTAAAGCTAGAAGAGAACTGAGCTGAATTTTAGAAGAAGCAGCAATGAGAGAAGCCTAGAGATTAGTAAAAAGAAGTGTGACTTGAGGCTCTGAAGTAGATAATCTAAAGGTTAGAGCACATCAGGACAGGTTGCAATTGTTGATAGGAGCTACATCAAATGCACAATGATAAATTTACAGGAGATAACTTTAAAAATATGGAGCAAGACCTTTCTAAGAAACTAAACCCAAAAGGAGCCATACAAACGGTAGAAACAAGGAACATGGTTAGATATGAGTTTAAAAGGAATTGAGAAAGTTCAGATGGTTAAGGTGATAACATTATTTTGGAACATAAATGCAGTAAAAATAGCAAGGTAGAATAAGTACATGAGAAGCAAAAGAAGGGCAAAGTAAAGGTCCATATCTTAACAGGCAATGCACAGAGTACTGAAGTGTTCACTTCACACAAAAAGATTAATTTCTAATCAGATACTTAAACCACATTAAATGTAATGTGAAAATAGGAGCATAGCCAGAATAGGGAGAAGTTAAGTTAAAAAATATCTGGTTAATCCAAGTGTAACTGAAGCCATCAGGGCCTGATGTTATTCGGCTTTGCTTGTTTAAAGGAATAGGAAGAAATCTCTAAAATACTGTTACCTTTGAAAACTCACAGAAAATGGGCAGGTCCCAGATAACACATGAAAAGTAAATACAATACCTACCTTTTAAAAAACAAACAGGGAATTGTAGATTATTCAGTGCAACACCAATTCCTGGAATTATTCTGGAAGAGTGGTTAGATAACTGATTTATAAGTGACTGGAGCATACTGAAATGGTAAAAACAGCTGACAGATCTGACAAGAACAAATTGTATTGACCCTGTTCACTGTTGACAAGTTAACTGGCCTTGGCTGGATAATAGGAATGGCTTTTCGGCCACCTGGACAATGAAACAGTGGGAGAGACTATTGACCGATGTTGTTGCATCTTATTTTCACTAAAGGATTTTTAAAAATAAGTTAGGAACACACCTTGTGGAATGGTGTAGGCATCTTTGACCTTTCTTCAATGTAGGGTGTTGGACTAGAGGAGCTGCAAGATCTTTTCTAGTCCTAGTATTATGTAGGCAATGTTTGTTTAGGTCTGCCATGCCCCGTGACTTGTGTTGCATATTTCCTTCCCTGGATGCAGGTTACTGAAGATTGTCTGGGATTACATACAAACTGTTTCATTCAAGTTGACCTGAAGTTGAAAGGGTTTGTGTATGCTTCATTTTCCTTCAGAAATTTTAACGGAAAGCAAAATTTTTTTCCCAAAAAGTTTGTTTTGGTTTTGCTCCTTAAGTTCGTAGAAACGGTATTTCTGAAATCCGCCCTATCCCTTACCTCTGAAATAGGTGTCATACACAGGATGACAAATGAATTAGTCGGGGGAGAAGCTGTGGTCAATGCATTGTAGAAGTGAAAGTTATTTTGTCCTGAAACCATCTCACAGTGAACACTAGGTGTTGAGAAAATCTTGGGCCATGCTATTACTTGTGTAGTAGCTCCACAAGCAGTGTCATATGGTTGCTTTTCAAATATTTCCAAGTCACTGGACCAAGATATTGCCTTAGCTGTGACTGTTGATCATTCAAGATGATCTTTCTCTGTTTCACAGTTTCTATCAGTGCAGCCAGGTTTAACTTGGCCTTGGGGTACAAAGTTGGGAAAACTTCTCAAACATTCTGGGGACCTCTAGTAAGGCTGAAATTTGCTTTGCAGTAAACGCAGCCCAGCATGGAGGAGTGCAAGGCACAGTCAGTGTGATTGTTGGCACGATTTACTATTACACAGCAAGAGGAAATTGTACAGTCTGGGCTGGACTTCTGAAAATGAGAGAGATCTGTCTCCTCACTCAAAGCATAGGTCTGTCATCGCAGCGTGCCCCAAAATGAACTATTCCTCCCCACCTCCCTAAACTGATGTGATTGCAACAAGTTTTCAGAGACAATGTTGTCTTTGAAAGTCAGGGTTGCCTTCACAGCAACTCATTTGACTGCCTACTATTTAGTGGTATAACCGGTAGGTATTTTTTTAGGTGCTAAAATATACCATCCCAAAATTGTCAGCAATCCTCTCACATTTCCAATAGCATTTTCACTAAAAGGGAACACTAATCTGCTGGCTGAGCAAGGCAGAGCCACATCACTACAGTTATCACCTTACCACTTTTTCTGCCTGGATTTTGTTGGGATTCATCCTCTTTAGGAAAAATAGAAGATACTAAAATATCCTTACAAGCGGCATATCTAAGCATTCAGACCTATCGAAAGTATGCTTTCCTGGTTATCACTTAACAAAAACAGAATTCAAGTTTGAACAAGCTTGTGATGTTAAACATCTTAAAACTCAGTCTGTCTGTAGGTTTTTTTTATTAAAATAATGAGACCATATTAAAAGCTAATTGCCACATTCATTTTAAAGTGGGAGCTCTTAAAGAATACAAGGTACGTATTATCCTCGTACCAATTCAGGGCTTAAGAGTTCTCTTTCAGATAATTGCATCAGAAGGAATTATTAAACATAATAAAATGACAATAAATTGAGACCAGAATTAGGGCTCACAGTGTAGTCAGTAACTTTCTGAGATCCTGACAGCAAGGCAACAGTGACATGGAGCTTCGTAACTCTAGCAACACACATCTAAATTATTACCCCAAGTATGAACTCTGACTAAGAAATTTTGGATTTCCCACTTTATTTGTATTCTATTATACTGAAGTATTCAGGACACATTCAGTCATCAGAAGCATGAGACTGGGCTCCTAAATAATTTATGTGCTTGATGTGATAATAAGTAAATAAAAAAAGACACAGTTATCAGCATTCAGCTGAACAATGTCTTTTTGTGTAACATGATGTTTTCCATCCTTTAGATTATGGACACTTTGCATTTGTGATGCTCTGAGGTACCTTTGCAGAAAGCTGTACAGGAGAGTTGTAGATAATAAAGTCAACTCTCAAGAGCACAAAACAGTGCCAGATATATGGACTGTATCTTGATATAGGCTTCTCTTTTGTCCCATACTAGAATTGTAACTGTACTGTAAGCAAGGAGTGAGCCTTTATCCTGAGACTATCCTGCATCTTGAAATTATCTTTTTATCTTAAGGCAAAGTCAATGAGTTTATCCGTGCCTTGATTTCCAACAGACAAAATGTGGAGAATGTAAGTGAGCTGATTCACAGTGGCACTATGGGTACAAAAAATTATTCAGGGCTGCCAGAAGTCTGGGAATCATGGCTGGTCTGGGATCAGCAGCTTTGAAAGTGTACACGTGCCCTCATCTCAATCCATCATGACTCATCCAGGGCCAAAGTGGGACCCAGCCTGGGTGTTTTCTGCCCGTCCCTAGAAGTGTGTACCCCCTGCTGCATGTCTTCCTAATCCAGGTGCAAAAACAGAGATACAGAAGAGCTGCTTCCTGGTGTCACATAGATGGTTGGAAGTTTTTGCTCTAGGTAGTTTTTTGATGTTCTGTACACTTTGTAAAGAAATATTTTTTAAAAAAAAAAAAAATAGTTATTTACCAATTTCTCTTGAGAATATAACACTGTTGCAGAAAAGGCCAACAGTTTCCTCAGGTTAAATATAATGACAGACTCAGATATCATTTGCATCACTAAAAAATAAATTAATTTCAATGCATGCAGGTGTAACTGAGATCAGACCCCAGCCTCTCCTAAGTAATCCGTGTTCCTGTGGCAGAAAGTCACCTATGTTTATGCACATTGGATGTATCTTTCAGGCAGAGAATTCATCCTGTGAGACATGTTTCGGTTCACTGAGCAGAATTTCACAAAATTATTATAACTGCCTTTCATATTTTGCAGATGCAATTTCCATTCTATTATCTTTTTTTTCTACACGTTATTCTGAAAGAGTTACACAAGGAGAAAAATCTCATCACAACGAAAAAAATATTTGTGATCAATGTAATGTGTGCATTGATTAAGTTTCCTGTGGAGCCCTTAACTCCATGTCATCTTTCTGAACATTAGATTTTGCCTTTACATCCTGATGTAGCCATGATGTGTAATAATTAATGTAAACTGACAAATTCTTACTATTTACACATCTGAAGAGCCTCAAGTGGCTAAGCTGTTCCTCCCCAAGTCGGTTGTGACTTAGACTTGCTAATTGACTTGAGTCTGCCTGGTTTATGTACTAGTGTTTTAATAACCAAGGGCAGATAGTGGCTAGAGCTAGGGCTTTTGAGTCATATCATACCAAAACAATTTTCATTAAAGCCACCTGCTCATTGTATTTCCTCAAGTCCAAATCCTTATATAATAAGAAAACATGTTTCAGTGCCAGTCTCAATGCTCTGTTCTGTCAAGTGACTGTCAGAGCTATTGCTGTGAGCTGGAAGATGGGACTGCCGGCTTCCTATACGAGAAACGGTGCAGCCCGTGGCTTTTCAGTGGCCAGAAAGAGCCCAGGCACATCACCCTCCCAACAGCCATCGGAGCAGACACGGAGGAGGGACTGGGAGGAGGTGGAGAGAAACACATTGGGGGACAGAGATAGAAATGGATAAAGGATGAGAGCAACAAAGAAAGAAATCAAGAATAAAGTTACCATGACACAAGGAGAGGAAGATTATCAACACAGGTCTGCAAGGTCAGAAAAGGTGTTCAGTGAGCGCATTGCTCAGGTCTGAAATAGGCTGTCTCTGGGCCACTCGGGGGGAAACTCCAGAGAAGCTGTTTGAGATGCCTGAAAGCCTGCTGGCGCCTGGGTGGTGGTGTGCTGCACTGGCTCACTCATCGTGCCAGTGTCCAAAAGGAGATGGTTTTGTCTTGTCTGTATGCATTTAAATAGTTATTGTCACTTAACTTTGATTTAAGATCATTTTACTTGATAATTTCAAAACGCTTTCAAAAATACACGATACTACATAATAAGAAATACAGATTTCATGCTACATTGCTATACACCAGTTTTGAACATATAGCAAATCAAAATGAAAATAAATAAATCCAAAAATCTGTACTTCTGTACAGCCAGCAGAAAACACTTTGATACTATCATGACAGTTTTAATGTTGCATTTTTCTCCTGTTACAATTTATTCACCCTTTGATACATTCTTGGTAAAGATCTATCTTTTCCAAAAGAAAATTATTCTCTGGAACATTCTTCAGCCACCTTTATTAAAGTTAGCCTCCTGTAACTACAGTCAAAACTTAACAGCTAAAATAAAACACATTCTCAAGGGAGTAAGTCTGAAGCTGTGAGGGATATGGATTAGAAGTGAAATGCTTAACCATGATTTAATCTGTAACTGATCTGTCTCCTCTATGAGAGGAAATACTGAATAAAAGATCCATGTATGAGAAGAAGATGAGGGAAGGTTAATAAGTAAACAAACAAAAAAAATATTTTAGAACACTTATTTTGTATACAGCAGGTATTTGGATTACCATATTGAATTATGTGAACATTTTTTCTTATTTCTAGTCAGAAGGCTTTAGTGAATACAATAGAAAGAGGACATAAAAAGAAATGATTTCCAGGAGCACTAGTATGGAACAGAAATGGGAGCAGATGCCCAGAGTTTGTATATACAATTTCATGTGTAAGGTGGTTTAGTTTTAAAGACTGATGTTAGCTATGTATTTCCATATTCATTTTTGTACCTGTGACATTTAGGCATTCGAGGCCTCCTTAAAAATATGGTTTTAAAACATTGAAATATATTCCTCTTGCCGTAGGCTACTTATTCTTACACCCTGTTCCAGATAATAAAAACGCTTGGCAAGACCTGGTGTTTCGAGCACAAGCAACAGTAATGGACAATTGGCTTCTGTCCTGGAGCTGAAGAACAGCAAAGCTGCATCTGTCTGCCACCAGGTACCTAGGCATTCCCCAGCAATGTCCATGCACCTGTAAGACAGTCTGAGATAAAGCATGACAAATTAGTCTCTGTACCCTTTCTTTAAAAGAACTTCACACTTTTCGAAGATTCTGAGGACATCCCTGAAATGGACAAACTTTTCCATGCTCCCTTTATATTATTTTCTCTCTTGCAGACAAACTTCCAGTAAACTATATGCTCATGTTCTGGTTTCATCTGGGATAGAGTTAATTTTCTTCTTTAGCAGCTGGTGCAGAGCTGTGTTTTGGATTTGGTGTGAGAACAATGTTGACAGCACACAGACGGTTTTGGTTGTTGCTGGGTAACATTTATCCTAAGTTAAGGACCGTTCAGTTCCTTGGGCCCTGCCAGCCAGAAGGCTGGAGGGGCACAGGGAAATTGGGAGGGGACACAGCCAGGACAGCTGACCCAAACTGGCTAAAGGATTTTCTATACCATATGATGTCATGCTGAGTATATAAACTGTGGGAAGAAGAAGGAAAGGGGGGACATCTGGCGTTATGACATTTGTCTTCCTGAGTAACCATCACGTGTGATGGAGCCCAGCTTTCCTGGAGATGGCCGAACACCTGCCTGCCCATGGGAAGTGGTGAATTAATTCCTTGTTTTGCTCTGCTTGTGTGCATGGCTTTTGCTTCACCTATTAAACTGTCTTTACCTCAGGCCACAAGTTTTCTCCCTTTTACTCTTCCAGTTCTCTCCCCCATCCACTGTGGGGGAGTGAGCGAGCCGCTGGAGGGGGCTCAGTTGCCAGCCAGGGTTAAACCATGACAAGTCAGTTCATGAAGACGCAGGCTGACTGAGATTTAAGGACAGGCTGAGTTACAAGTGTGTAAAGCTAAAGTAACAGCTGCACAGTCAGTGATGTTGCTTTAGATTCAGGCTGGTTCAGCTGAGATCAGTTTCCAGCCAAACTGATGTCTACGTGCACAGAAAATGTAGGTCTCCTTCCAACGAGCTGTCATTGCCCGTATGAGGAATATGTGAACGTGAGGATAATTCTGCAGGATTCCTCTGTGGCACAGGTTGTCAGGGATTCTAACAGTTATTTTATAACTATTTTCTGTGGCTGCACTGTGACTTTTAAGGCAAAAATCAATCATTTTCTCTGAAAATCCAGAGGGGAAAAAACACATGTGAGAAATGAGAGGAGATTATATGGTTTACCAAGTACCATGCCCTCTCTGAGCCACATCCCTGTGATTTTGGCTATGGTTAAATTTTACAGATGAAATATTACCCTTCTGAAAAGTGTCTGCCTTTTCTGGCTTGAGATCTGGGATTTAAAAAGAAATCAACTTAGCTTAGTTGCTCAAAAGATTTATCTTTTCAAAGAATGTAGGCTTTCTACACAGGATAGAGAACCATGCTTTGGGATGGGGTTATTTGGAAAGGATTTGAGGGTCATAGAGAAAATTACTCATGCCGAGGTCCCAAAGCAATGTGCTAATGTGTTCCTTACGATTTCAAGTGGGGATCTCAAGTAGGATCAGGAGAGTATGTTACTTCGATAGAAGAGTGTCTACTTCTGGTGTCCACTCATTGAGAGGAGTGTTAAGAAACTCAGGGAAGGTCAGTGCAGAATAACATAAAGACTAAGGAAGAGGGGGAAGAAAGGGGGAAAAAATCTCTAAAGGCTGATTCTAGCTTAATATGTTTAATTTAATGAAGCAAAGGTCAGGAACGTCATGAGCACATCTCAGAGAAGAATTTATTCTACCTGATCTTAGCTGATCTCGTGTCATCTAGTGTAAGCCATCTTAAGTAAGTGACAGGCCCCCTTTGTAACTGATGGAAAGAGAAAATATCATCACCTGAGGATGCATTTCCTCCCACATAAAACAAATGTCCCTAACAGCTTGGATAAATTGATACCTGTCTCCAAAGCCTACTGGGGGAAACTAAATGATTCATTCAGACTAAGCACCTGATTCTGAGACAAGTGAATTAAGAAGAGATAAATCCCCACATGCACTGCATAGGATCAAAACCACGCAATAGCTCACTGGAGCAGGGCAAAGTTTAACAAGTTCTATCAGCTATAAGTTGAAGCTAGACAAATTTAGGCCATAAATAAAGCAAAGATCTTTAAAAACAGTATAAACCTAATTAACAGCTGGATCAATTTACTAGAAAATGCAGTAAATCCTTCATGATTGATCATTTTAAACCAAAGATTTGTTGTTGTTTTCCATAAAATGCTTTAGCATAGAAAAATAATTTCAGAGAAGTCTTACATCTCACATTGGTTTAGTAGTGGGATTCAACTGTCCTAAGTTAGGGATCTAAAAATATATCATTTACAACTAAACTCAGCACCTCAGGTTAAGGTGCTTTCCTTACAAAAAATAAGCACCACCAGAGGGTGATACATGTAATTCTAAAAACAGGGCAGAGAGATTGTTTACCCAAGGCACCTGTTCCTTTTCTTGTTTCTAAAGGGCACACTGGACAATGCACATTGACATAGGACATTTAACTTCCATCCAAGTGAGATGATTCTCACACTAGATTGTTTCTCCCGGTCTGACAGATTCTGAAGTTCTGACCAAAGTGATGGGCAGTACTTTCACATTGAGTCAAAGTTTGCATATATTTCTTTTCACTAGTGCAGATCTTGACATAAAGCGTCAAATAATTCCCTCAATTTTCCCTGAGCATATCACTGTCTTCTGGTGCTTTAATATTTATGTGACGACTATTAGAATACAGTTCTGTCCAGTTACATGACCATGTAGGACCAGCAATGTTTTATTCATTGATTTGATTCCAATGCCCGTTCTAAGCAACATTAACTTATTTCCACTTAATTTTACAGAAAATAGAAAAACTAAGCTATTGCCGGTTTTCTACCCTAGAAACTCCAGCAAAGCAGGATAAGCAGAGAAATTTTTTTAATGTATTCTCAGCTGAGGAGGTTCATCTGAAGAATCATTAAGCCTCGGTTATAATAGCATGAGGGCAAAATAATGGTTATATATTCCAAACCCACCATTAGGAAAGCATTTTTTCCACTCCTACCCTGAATGATTTGAGAAGAAAGACACTTAGAGACAATGCTGTCCTGTACTAGGCCTCGTCCTCTACTGTTCAACCCTTTGTTCAGAGGGAATCTGAAATGCCATTGCTCAGTTATATCTCATGTTAATGTCTTCAGACAAAATTTCCCTCTCTGCTCACCATGTGTTTAAAGGTATGTTTCACAGACATGTTCTTGGAGGCATGAAACAACCTCAAAATGCTGTCTTGTACAAAAAAGGCATCAACAGCAGATGTTTCTTCCAACTCTTGACTAATAATATGACTCTGTCTGAAGTCTCCAAATAGCCTTTCATCTTCGTTAAATGCCAAAGTGGTTTTCAGAGTTCTTCTCGCAGGCTTTGGGCTCATGCAAGGAACCAGTCCCAAAGGTGAATGTGAAGAGCTGCAAATTCCCCCCATCATCAGCCTCACTCTGTCTTTCCTGCACAGATCCTCAGAGAGAAGGATTGTGTTTTGCAGAGAGAAGCAGCACAGTCTGTGCAGCAGAACCACATTTATCCTGCTGCCAAAGTGCTTTATGCATCTGCAGTCCTGGGGCCACATTTGCCTCTGCATGCCAATTTTTCAAAAGAAAAGCCTCAGCTTTCCAGATTAGTGGTGGAATATGTTTCAGCAAATCAGCCAGATAAGCAGATCAGGCACACTTCCATCTCTACTGCGCTTGGACATAAACCTTAAAAAAAATCCCATTTCATGAAAACTTCTGTGACAAATTGTAACATCTATCGACCGTGAGACATGAAACTTTAAATATGGGGAGAACTGTGTAAGAGTCACTCTGTTATGAGCTCTGTCAATGTGCTACTGACACAACTCTTTACAGAGAAACTTTCATTGCAAGCACCTAGTCAAATGTACCCAGAGCAAATCATCAGAGAAGTCAGTCTGTGAGCAGACACAAGAGCTGAGGGAATCATATCTTCAGGGCCATGGGGTGCTTGTGCTCAATAGGACAACTGACAGCAACAAGGTCATGGGAAGTGACCCTGCTGGCCCCAGTCCCTGACGGGGGCATGTGGAAGGTTCCAAATGCAGAGGCCGAGCAATAGAGAAGCAGGGAAGCATACCCACGGTGAGACTCAGCACATAGTCATAGCCATCTCTTGGCCTGATCTGGTTATCTAGATTTCCTTTATAGCTGGTGAACAGAAGCACTTGTCTGATGTGTTATATGCCCTACATGGCTCCAATGATTACAAAGTGCATTCCTGTGACTAGCTCAGACATAGACATCTGCACTAGAGTCTACGTTCTGTGAAACCTATCCCAGAGAAAATGTCTGACAGTGCAAAAGACAGCAGGGGACCAAACTACCTATGGAAGAAGCATCAGCCCTTTCTTCTGTTCTGTGCACAGGACCATGGATAGAACAGGCTGTATGGCCTCTTCACAGCTGGAAGAGAAGGTTTAATCCTGCTGCAACAGACATAGCTCCTTGATTTGAGGTTTGTCCACAGAATCACACTTTGGCACTGAATTTTTATGGAGTACATTTATTCACAATTGTATAATACTGGAGCAAAGTGTTCACACTAAAAACCACAGATGTTCATCATAAAATACAGTTTCACCAATCACAACATATTACAGAAATGCACAAGGTCTTTAGATTGCAGAGAAGTCTCAGTATTACAGAGCTGCTGAAGAGCAGTTCTCATGGTGGAGGATCTTCCAAACTGTAGAGCCCTGGAAACCTCAGTTGTTGCCAAAACTTGACACTTGCGCCACTTCTCTTTGCATATTTTTCTTTTGCTCAAAGCAGGCAGCTGACAAAAATGTCGGTTCTTTTCAGTTGCTGCCAGAGTCTGGCGAAATACATGCTGTGTGGAAATGCTTTCCTGCTCTCTAAATTACAACAATAACAATTATAATTATTATTTTATTTGTGAAAAAATATTTAAGAGGAAAACTTGTTTTATTCCATATCCACCAAAAGCAAGATCTGAGTGGATCACACTTCCTAGAAACAAGAAATCCCAAGTCTGGGTTATCTCCAAGCCAAATATATCTGAAATAATTCCCCAGAAGAATAGAATCAGATGAGGAGGAATAAAGGGTTATTGCTGCAAGAAGCCATTTCCATGAGAAATATGTAACTTGCTCTTGAACAAGTACTATTACATTTGTTGTCTCTTTCTTTCAAGGACACTAACAGCCAGAAAACTTTCATTCTTTTAAGTGAAATCCATGTTAGGCAATTCTTTTCAGCTTAGCGAATCAACAATCTTGATTTTAATGTGGCTTCTATTCTTTAGCCTAGCTTCAAATAGCAAAAGACTCGTCAGTTTCCCACTGTAAACTATTGATATTGGCCACATTACCATAACACCATAGCTCTGGCTAGCCTTTGTGTAAAATGTCATACATGCATTCCCTGCCAGCACTGGATTTGGCAGAGAAACAGAACAGGCAAAGGATGGAGTGGGCAGGTAGGTACTGGAAGTCTGCCACTCTGTTGGTATTTCCAAGTCCCATCCACTTGCATAGGTGACCCTCTTGGGCTGCAATTTGTTTTTAGAAACTCACAGTTCCTAGAACCCAGCTTCTGGGTATTCTCTTAATCAAAAAAAAAACCCCAAAAAGTTCATTGAAAATGGCAAAGTTAACAAAGCTGACCAGGAATTTCTATAGGTAAACAGCAGCAGAAAGGTGGGAAATGCAGCAGGTATCTTTATTACCTGCAAGACCACCACTCTCAGGAGACTCGTCTACTGCTCTGGAGGAAACAGCAGTCACATCTCCAGCACCCTCAAAGACTGGCAGAGAGGCAGCTGGTAGCATAGCCCACAGCACGCTGAGCTGCCCAGGAGCCTCCTCACATGCTCTCCAGGCAACCCTCTTACCAATGGTTGGGGTTGCCATCAAGAAGAACTACAAATCTGGATTTTAAAATGACTGTAGTTTAGCACTTGGGAGGAAACAGTGACTTCTACTCTGTGTTTATCCTGGGGATATGATTGTATTCTTTTCTAGTTAATTCTGCATTTCATATTTCTCATGGCCTCTATAGAAATGGTTTCTGGCTATGCGATACCATCAGTAGTCATTGTTACTCCACTCATTATACTTGCTTTATCTGTCAGTTCTATCACAGATGGAAAGTCAGCAGTGTCACAGGATTTGCATACGCCTTGCTCTTTAAGCTTAGCCTCTAACAGAATAACAGTATGACTGACATGCAGGAACCAATTAGAGGGGACATGAAAATACAGCCACCAAATGCAGAGGCACGCACTGCAATTTGGTGGAGGCCAAAAGTCATGTTGCAGTGCAATATATGATTCACATCTAATTCTATAATATCTCTTACCCATAGGCAAGTTAGAATCACACCACAAGAATTTCCTGTAATTTCTTTCTTTTCCCCCCAGTAATCTCCAAGATCTGTTTAATCCAGCTGCATTAGGGACCGTGCTTTTAAATAGCTTTTAAATAGCCTCCCCGTTCACAAAGCAAAGATTTTCAGCCTTCCCATGCCATGAACTCAAGTCACAGAAGTGTCACCTTTCTCATAGTCTCAGCACCTCCTGCTTGTCCAGCTACAAAGATAAGAAGGAATACCGTGGGCTCATTAATCCTGTTTCCAACTCTCCACCAAAAAAAAGCAGTCACTAAGCAAAAGTAACCAGCAACATACCTTCTTGATGCACAGAATACTGTTGTCTGGTGCTGGTGAAATGTTGTTTCCTAGGAGCCAAGCAACCCCATTGTTACATCAGAATTTTCTAAGTGTCATTTTTTAATAGCTCATGAATAACTCTTATCACAAATATTCACTCAATCAAGCTATCAGATTCTGAAACCAGAAAATGAGTATTTTATCTATGTAGTACTAGATGTTATGTCGAGAGAAGTTTTTTAAACAAGCATTTCTAATTTCACCACAGCTAGAAATGTCTGCTGCTGTGTCATGGCCAATAACAGGCTTTGACTACTGTGCCTCATTTGCAGCAACCTAATATTCAGAATTGAAATAAAAAGCAGGAAATTATAAATATTTGAAAGTCTTCCTGGGTTCCACATCAGCATTTCCATGTTTCCTCCAGTCACTCCAATCAGCCATTCCTCAGTTCTCAAGAAGAACTTGTGTCTTTTCACTTACATTGATCCCCTCTTTTTGCATTAGATGTGCCTCAGGTAGAACTCTGTCAGTTTAGACACCATGGCCAGACTGAAATAACCTAAATTCAACTCATCTCCACCCTGTGTCTACTGTATCCTACTGAACAGACAAGAAGGGCAAAGAACAGTATCTATGCATAGAGGCAGAAGAGGCATTTGGGCTTGGTGAGTATGAACTCCAGTGTAAATATTGATGCAGGATGGGTGATCGTAAACAGGTAAGTTAATGACACACTTGTGCTGATCCCTCAGGGTTGATTCCTTCATTATTTAATACTATTATCTCAACGATTCAAATGTCATTACTGTTAGCAATAGCTGTTACTAACTTGCCATCATCTTACCGCATGATCTGCCTTGCTACAGTAATGAGACCAAGATTTGCCACATCTAATTTAAATGTTCATCATCAAGTCTAAGCTACTAGGGTACACTTTTCCATAACCAGTGAAATATATCTAAAATGCATATCTAAGCTTCTTTGAAAAACTTGCTCTGTGAAGGTGTCTGTTTCTCTTCCTGTATATGAAAGAAGCTAAATTACTATCTTTGACAGTCTAGTTCCCTTGTGTGTTCCTAATTTATCTTTGACAGATAGAGCTAGGCAAGCTAAAACATTGAATCGCTTTTGAGTCTTATATTCAATGACCTGTTATAATTAACATATGTAATGTAACTTCTTCCCAATTTTCTTCTAAAACTATTTATTCTAAGCCATTAGTTGCTTGGGTAATTCATACCTCGGCATTGGTCTTTCAGAGCTGTGCCACCTTAGTGAAGCAATGCAATTGAAGAATCATGTGTCAGGTCCAGAGGCATATGCTGTGATTCTAAGAAAGACAGAGCAAACATCTGTATAACCAACTTTTCACGGGAAGGGCAAGTGAAAATACAGAGCAAACACCTGTTTAGAAAAATGGCTCCAAAAGGTGGGACCATCATTGGCCTAATTAGCCATATTCTGCCTCATTCAGCTCCTCTCACCAATAACATGAATTCAGACTACGATTATGCAAGAAAAGGTTTCATACTATATTTATTTCCAAAGTCCCTTTATTACAAGGATTTCTTTTCTTTTGGCTACTGCTTCCAGTTTCACCAATGAGTAGGACACAGGGAATTAGTAGCTGTGTAGGTAGCAAGGATCCCTGCTAGATCCCTCTTGTACTAATCCTTCAACATGAAAGAGATGAAAGGTGCACCAAACCCATGCCTGGCCGAAGCTCAGTTCACTTCTCCAGCCCCAGCCATCACTCCAGACATCTGAGGGGAGAAGAACCATCAAGCAATACACACAGGTGACCTGTGAACTCAGCACGTTTATCAAAAATTTTGCCACACACTGTGTTCCTAAGAGCCACGACAATAGTGTGGCACAAGAGGAAAGCAAGAGACATTGAGATCATCATTGCTCCCTGTAACAGCTCGGAGGGCTTCCGTGTCAGGAGGGTCTGGGTCATGTTGGGGACAGATGGGATGGAAACAGAGATACACTCAAAAACACAAGGAAAAAGCCTACAAGGAAGGGCTGCCCTGAGATACTATATCATTATTGTTATGCACAACTAATACTTACCCCAGGTAATTAATGAGCATTAATTAATATATATTAATAATTAATATATATTAATTAATATATATTACATGAAATTTCCATTACAATAATCAACTATTAATGATTAAACTTTTTTTGTATTCCTATTTAATGCAAATAGTACAAGAAAGATTATCCAGTTGACATTGTTGCATGCCTGGATAGTTCTACCCCAGACAACTTTACAGTTATCTTGACACAAACTGGGCATGAGTGCAATTATTTTTAAAAAATAATCATTGAATTACCTCAAGGGACATGGCTGTAAAACCAGATAAAGTCTGTCTTGGGTCTAGAAGGCATGGGGTGACTAGGCCTTCTGGTCTTTGTGCAAGACCTTACCGGCATTATAAATGCACAACTCCCGTTGCTAATAGCAGAGTTAAACATGTTCTTTGCAAACAATGCAACAGCCGGACCACGGAAAGGACAAGCCTGTGTGCAGTGGGTCTTACTGAAAGGTCACAAAAGATGCAAATATGAATCACCTTTAGCGTGGTTCACTCCATTTCTCCTTTTGGAAAGTGTGCACTAAGTCACTCTGACCAAGCCTCTCCCCCTCCTTCCTGAGCACAGAGAGAGCGGGATGAGAGGTCAGTGCACTTCCCTGGTGGCTCTCCCAACAGGGCAGTGCTTCCAGAGGTATCCTCCGCCAGTGCAGGCTGTGAGGAGGGTAGTACAGCACAGCTGGGTTACATTGGGCCCACAAATACATTGCAGGAGTAGCTAGTCTATCTTCCTTGTTCCTTCTCTGGTTTTATTTAGATATTTCTTCTGTATTCTTTTTAAAAAAAAAAATTCAAAATGTGCATGCTACCTACATTCACAGAGGCTCTGAAAGACAAATACATTCATACACATTAATATGGGAAGATAAGGGCTTTATACTTGCTGTACTTTGCCTCATCCTCTGCAGTTAATCATGCCTCCGATTAAGCCCCCTAAAATCTAACACATGGGTTTAAGAGTAGAAATAATAAACCTGTAGGTAACTACTTCAGGACTGAGAGAGACCCAGCTTATCCTGTCTGTTGATCATACTTTTTCAAACATGCAGGAATGCCCAAGCACTGCATTTCAGCGTATAAAAAAAATAAAATGATAAAATCAACAGAGATTTAAAATTATTTTTCCAAATGTTATTTCAATTGGTGAATTCCAGGAAATTTCACTTTGCTGTTAAGAGTTCAGTACCATACCTTTTAAATCTGCTTATTATTTTTAACAACTGAATGCTTTAGGATGGGAGCTGTATGATTCCCTGGCCAACAGGCTACTGAAGCCATACCTTTCACTCTATTTAAGCAAAAGTGCCTGGAATTAGTGACAAATTGTTTGAGGGCCATCAAGCCAAACAGTTTATATGATGTAAACGCGTGCAGAACCAGAGCTGAGCCTAGATGTCTGTGTGGTTGTGTGACCCAGGCACCACGTGCTGTAGCCCCAGCTGGTCCCTGGGCATGAGTCACCGTCTCAACCCAGCCATGCCCCGCGTTGCTCTCCCCGGGACATCCTCCCAGCAAAGCCATGCTAACCCTACAGTCAGGCATCATCTTCTGCTTCTTGTTCTGTCTGGTGAAAAGACCACTCACTGCACTAAATTTATTGTCCCTCCTTCCTGGTGATTGCCACTTCCCCAGCTCTGCCGGAGCAGTTTGTGTGAGGCACGTCTTATTCCAGGCACTGCTTAATCCATTTCTTTGCTCCAGGAGATGTCTGTCAGGCCAAGCCAAACCACCCTTCAGAAATGCTGAAGCTCAGTGAAGCAGGGCAGGGAACCCCCATACAAACTGCACTGTTGGTGGGAATGAGCAGGTCAGGCATCTGCATCGCCAAAAGACACAGCTCTGTGCTGATGGGAGAGCCCATCAAAAGCCCAGGGTGGGAAAGGGTAGCATCTAGGAAGGTCATCTGTTACCGAGAGCACTCTTTGTGAAGCATCATTTGTGTTTGTTTGACTGGAAATACTTGTTGAGAGAAAATGCCTTTGAAAGCAGCTGATGCTTTCTGGTCTATTTAATCCTGCTCAGTGCTCTCTTTCTACTAAGCCAATTGTTTGTGCACCTATTTGAAGATTAAGCTCTATATGAATAATTGTGAACTGACTTCTTTTTTAAGGTAGACAGAATTAAACAGAATGTCTATGTATATATTGCACAACAGTATATAGAAAATACACTAGAATGGTTGCATTGAATCACAAAGTTATAGAAATACACAAAAAATCAGACCCACCTTATTAATTAAAGAACATCACCAATAAACCAAGAAGGCAAAAGACAACATTTGTATAAAATCGTTTAAATCTCAACAAGCAACAGTGTACAATAGACAAATATAGCATATTTCCAAAAAGGATATTTTCCAAACTAGCTGTTGAACTATTCCCTAAGGCAGGGTGTCTTGAGAGGTTGGAAGGAAAAGGCTTTTTCCTCTGAGGATACAAGGGAACATTTGTAGCCTCCTCTAAGCCCAGAAGATGGACAGAAGGCAGCTGAAATGGAGGTGATCCTTTGCCCTTCCTTCCCAGCAATCTCCCAGTGCCTGTGGTGTGCTGTTTCTGCCCTCCACTTCCAGCTGCCGCACAGGAGCGGTGGTGACCAGCAGGGGTGGACCTCAGCCGTGGCTCCACACTTCAGTTTCATCCCATTGCCCACCGATGGCAGAAGAGCCATTTGCCCTCATGGTCTACACTCAACTACCAAACACACAGCTACCACACATGGCTCATGAGTCAGCTGGACATGGATTTTAATTTCATTAAACTAATTTTTAACTAGTTAAAAATAACTAGTTAAAAATAAACTAACTAGTTTCATTAAACTAGATGGAAACTCAAGCTACTTCTATGAGCTTTTTTCAGCAGCTGGCAGCCACCCCACATGCAATCACATTTAGAAAAAATGTTTCTTGAATAAGGCCCTCAAAGATAAACAACTTTGCTATTAGTACAGCGCAATGAAAATAAAATCAACAGCAGATGGTTGCCAATGTGTCTTGTTCAGACACTTCAGATAGACGCAGGGAATGGCAGAGAGACACAACAAGTGTAAAACAAAAATTCATGGAAATGAACCGTGTTGTAGATTTGCCACTCTCTTTACAGACTCCTTTAACCATGGGAAAGATGAAGTAGTTGGAGATTTATTCCTTTCTCATTCCTTCACTCTAAAAATTTTGTTTAAATGTATGCAACAACCTTTATGTACAAAATAAAAACCTTGAATAAAATAAAAATTTGAGTATAAAAGTCTAGAAATATGAAATAGAAGTATAACATAATATGCCTCCTGCACAGAACAGGAAATAATAGAGAAAAGTCTGTTGTTACTGTAAGAGTTTATTATTGTCATCTAAAGCACTAAGGATGTGGGTTTGAGTCATTTTGTCTAGTTGTTTGGACATATATTTTAAGCAACAGGCCTGAAATTAGAGCAGAATGGAAAAATAACTATTCTTGCAAACATCTCACTAGCTCTATTGAAGGGCAGCATCTTTTATTGATTTTTTTTATATTTCATTGAAAGCAAAATCCTCTCATCTTTGTTAATAAGGAGATCGTAAAAGACAAGAATATATGATTTAATATTCATGTGTGTGCCTATGCACATTTAAGAGCTGATTATATTTCAGTGTTTTACCATCAGATGTCTCAGTATTCTAGCAAGTCATGGTTAGCCCAGCCAAAAACTGCCTGGGATAGGAATTGTGAAGAGTTCCAGGTTAACAGCATGCTTGTAAAAACACGTTTTCTTTTATCAGTTTTAAAATGGCTTTTTTTTTCAATTTCACAGTAAGTTGCCTTGTTCTTCTACTATAGGGTTGAATATAAATGCTATTCTTGTACACACATTACATAATTTTGTCAAATCTCTTCTTTAAACTAGATCGGTCCTACTCTTTTCACAATCTACTACCTTCATTTTCAGCTTTAACTGCATCTGTCAAACAAGTTTCAAGATACTGATCCAAGATCTCCTAGAGTAGCTTTTCTTCCTGTAACTCCAGCTTCCAGCACTGAGGAAAAGCACATGAGGAGATGAAGGAGTACTGCTCCTTCATTTTCCTCTTCTTCACCCCTCCTAGTTTTGTTGGGGGTAAATCCCATCAAAATATCCTAGTTACTCCACGGCCCTATATCTTTTATGAGAACAAAACAAGACTTAGAGGGACCCCCCTTGCACCACTGCTGTCTGACATCTGTGCAGTGCCATTTGCAGAGGTGGCACCCCGTGGAGATGCTACCAGCCCCAGGCTGTGGCAGGGAACATCACAACCCACTTCTAGCTTCAGACTCCTCCCCAGCATGGAAAAGGATGGGGCAAGATGAAGATTTATTGTCAAGAGATGAGTCAGAAATTTGTGGCAAATGGTATGTTTGATCACATGTCAATGATTAAAAGTCAGTGGTAATGATAACACAACGAAGGAATGAGAATGCAAGGTAGATAATTAGGCGTACAAAAAAGACAAGACCCATATTATGAAAAGTTAAAAAAAAAAATACAGCTGCTCATTTCTCACAAAGCACTGTGCATTCTTACTATCACTCTCTAATTAAAACCTGTTCAGGTGATATAGAACGCCAGACACCTGCAAACTATGTGTTGTGCCTTGCAGCTACCAGTTGTCTTGAGTATTCAAATTGGGGAACATCAGAGCAGGGCCAATGCCACTGGTTGAGTTTCTACTCTATAGTTGAATAAAAAGCAGGAGTGACTGCAAGTCCCTACTACACCAAAAGGTACTAGTGCAATCCCCCAAACCTCAAGGAAGCTTTAGATGGAGGAAAACTGTTGGGAAAAAAAATATGCATCCTTCAGGAAGATTTCTCATAAATTTGGGGGGTTTCCATATTATGTATTTTTTGGGGGGCGGGAAAGCCCTCCCAGTGCTACCCCAAATCCTGCAAAAGCTGGAAAGGATTACTGATTCTGTCCTTTCTCTGCCAGTGATGTTTTCTTAATCTCAGGGAATTATTTTTTTTGTTTACTACTACTAAAACAATTGAATTTAATTAAGCCAAAAATTCAAGGAAAAATTGCTAACTATTTTGTTAAGGAAAGTTAGCAATTACTGGTACAATTACTGGTAGAAACTTCTCTCTCTTTTCTTTTCTTTTTTTTTTTTTTTTTTTTTTTTGTCCCTCAAAGAAGACAGGACCGCTTATGTTACAGCTGTATCAGTGAATCGATACCACTTCCCCTTTGTTTATGTAACCTTCAAAATCCGTGCGACTGTTTTTCCCACTACAGACTTGATTACTAGCAGGGTTTATGCTGAAGCTTTCTGTGCTTTTTCCCATTCCCAATTATTAGTCTGAATATAGCCTGTTTTATTCTTCATGATAATATAAAGTGCCACCACCTAACATGAGCAGCCAAGAAAATAACATTTTTTTAAACAACTCATTAGCAACTACAAAATGTAGTGTTTTCTAGCCGCATTCTTAACTGAAATTTTTGAAAATGTTGCAGAATGAAGGGGTTAAATTATTTCTAGCTGAACAGGATATTTTCTTTTTTTTACAGAAACACAAATCAATATGCTTTCAGTGTTGTTCATTTAAAACAATGCAGTGATTTTCATGAAATAAAAGGAAAGAAAAATAATTTCAATTTAGAAAGTGAAGCATTTTACTTTGAAAAATATTAAAATTAACCATTGTGACATAAGGTTTTGATTATTGTTTCAAATCTGCAAAAGAACAAAAGCTCAAAAAATCTCTCAGTATCTTTTTGGTTTCACTTTTTCTCAAAGCCATTTTTCACTTCAAAATATACCCTATAACTCTGTTTCTATATCATTATCCATACATTTTTTCCAGACCTGTTCTTTGTTGATCTCTTTTAGCCCCTGGTTGTAGGGAGAAGCAGAAAGTAAATATGGACATCAAATAAAAAGCATGGGGTCAATAAACGTATGGCAAAAACTAATTAAAATTTTTTTCTAACCTTCACCCAGCACTGTATTTGTGAGACAGAGATAAAAGAAATCCAGGTTAAGCTGATGCTAGACCAAATATATTTTTATGCAAGAGCACTGTTATCATCAGTTCCTGCAAGTGAGGTGACTGTGGTCTGAAAAGCCCATGGTCTGTGACAGAAGCTTTTTGGGTTTTTTCCTCTCCTAGGAGAAACGTTTTTCCCCAATGCCTCATTCTTTAAACTACCAATAAAATTATATCATGGTTTTTTTTTCTCAAGTTATAAATGCATTACAATCAACAATCTCCCAGAGAGTACTTGAAGCTCATACATCTTCAATATAGCCCAAACCCTTTACCTTTCTCAAATGATTTTCACTCTGTTGGGCTACCAGGTCTATTTTCTTTTGCTTTCCTAGGTGATCTTGCATCTATATTGTCAGGTCTCATAACAATGTGTCATAGCAGACACTAAGAAGCTGTGCTTAAAACTCAGACTTTCTGCCATGAAGCCTGTCCCACAAACACCTACAGGTGCAGCCTATCTGCTTGCTGTCCTGAGAAATGCAAACTTTGCGAGCTGCCATAAGAGCCTGTTTCAATAAACACCCAAACCCAGCATTTTCTAAGGAGCTTGGGAATAATCCTGTAGGCTCCACAGAGCAGGCTTGGAAGGTGATTTCAATGATCACAGCAAAGCACAATCAAGAACATCTGAACAAGGTCTGTAAAAGCAAATTCCTTCATTAGAACCTTTTCTTTTCTAATTCTGCACCTGATTACAACAGCAATATCCTATTAAAATCAGTGGAGTTTAACAAAAGAATTAGACGACAGCATTTTGAATAAAATAGTGCATACTTCAGTAATAGGTGAGAGAAAGCACCAGTACATTTCTGAACATATAAATGTGCACTCTAATTTTTACAGACTACACTTTGTATTTAAATCATTTTATCCACTTCAGTACTTTGGGCCCGATTGCTCTTCTGTCTGTTTTTATTCATGAGATTACTTGAATAAAATACAGGTTCCGTGATGCTGAAAAGTATTGTCAATTTCTATTCATTTTGCAGAGTTTTAATGTCAGAATATACCTTACCTTATTTCTCAAGGTGTTTTCAAAGTGAACCCACAGAGGAAAAAAAACCCTTGCTAAGACTTTAATAAGAGTAGACTCTCATTCCTTGCTACTCCCCATAGGAGCAACTTTTTTCTGATTGCAAATTCTTACTGGTTTTCTTCATTTATTGTCTATAGCCCTATTATCTTTAGAGAAGCTACAGATTTCATTAACTCAGCGTATACCTCTTCTTTTTTTTTTCTTTTTTTTTTTAAAGTTGCCTGTGTGTAAATATTACTGTCCCTGGGGGAGAGTGGAATTGCTTGTGTTGAATTTAGAGCATCCATAACTCCTTCAGTTTTGTACTGGAACGAATACTGAGGTAAAACCCATCTTTCGAGGCCTTTATTGTCTGACCAGGCTGGGAGGAGAGGGCATGGGGCAGGGGGAACCTCCTCATCTAATTTTTCTTCTGCTCCCTTTTCTTTTTTCTTGTATTTGTCCATTTGCTTTCTCCTTTCTTTGAGGCAGCTGGTGATGGCTGGAGCCAGAGGTTCACCTTGTGCTCTGAAGCAGCAAAGAAAATGCCTCAAGTGCTTGGCTAGTGCAGTTTCATCTCCGATCAGGGCTGAGAAGGGCATGATGTTGGGTGATGCTGGGGCTTTACAGTGCTCAGTGGCCTTGGTTCACCTTCACATCCTCCAGGCGAGTGCATTTCAGCCACACTGCAGGGGCCATGCTGCCCCCAGGGAGCAGATCTCCCCTGAGTGCCTGGAGCAGGAGGCAGCTCTCCCCATGCTCCCGGTGTAACTAAGGGAGGGAGACAAGCTTTTCCACACAGGAAGGTGTTAAAGCATATCAGTTAGGGACCCACAGTGAACTGCTCTCCCAAGGCTCAGGTACTGCCTGAGGAGGCGGTGAGCCCAGGGACATCAGAAACTGGACACCTACCACCAGTCTTTCCTTGTGGGGAGCACAGTTTCATTTGAGTACATACATTTTGACCTAACCACTGCTTTTCATCTTGATATAATGTTCCAAAAGTCTCTAAGTGGTTTGCCAGCTCATTTGTTTCAGTACATGCCACACATAACACCAGAGGCTGTTTTTAAGGGTCAGTCTGAGCGCACTGGGTAGTTTGTTTGGTAGCACCCAGACCAGGCAGATAACCTACAGGCATGTTGCACTCTTTGGATGCAAAGTCCCCAGCGATTTTTTTTTTTTTTTTGTGTGTGTGTGTCTTTAGTGAGAAAAGGTTAAAGGAATTGGAGAGCTTGTTCAGCCTGGAGAAGGCAAGACTGAGAAAGGAATGGCAGCAGTCTTGCAAAGTGTGCAAGACCCTTGAGAGGGAAAGTGAATCAACTGCTCAGTGACCGCTGTGGCGAGAAGACATATTAATAGGATTCTAGGGCCAACTGCTGCTGAAGTTTCACTTAGATATCAAGAAACTCTTTCTAATAGTAAGGATCATTAACCACTGGAAACATTGCCATGACTGATTTAGGTACAGCTGATTCAGCCTGGGGACAAAGAGATGGACTACACAACTGATGATCCTGTTTCACTAGTAATTCATTTGGACTTGGCATTATGCCTTTCAATGACCAAGGTTCAGATTTTTAATGACAGGGCTTCAGACTGGATGTGTGTTCTGTCTCTTCTGGGCTTTGGCTCTATTAAACTGTGGGAATGAAGAACTCTGTTTCTCAGTCTATAATTCAACATAAAACCTGTTTCAAAACCTTATGCCTGTGCAAAAACTACAGCAGCACCAAGGCTGCTCAGCCGGACCCTGTCCTGACTGTTGTCGAACTGCAGAAGCACAGAAGGGCTAAGGCTCAAGATGGCCTAGTGCAACCCCTCTGTGCCAGCAGGGTCACCCAGAACAGGCTGCCTAGGACCGTGTCCAGATGGTGTTTGATCTCTGCAGATGGAGACTCCACAACCTCTCTGGGCAACCTGTGCCAGAGCTTGACCACCCTCCCAGTAGAAAGGCATTTTCTTGTGTTGAGAGGAAACCTCCCGTGCTTCAGTTTGTGCTCATTGCCTCTGATTCTGCCACTGGGCACATCTGAGGTTAGTCTGGTTCCCTTTTCTTTACTCTTACCCACCACATGTTTATACACATTGATAAGATAACCCAGGAGCCCTGTTACCCTTAGGTTTACCAGTTTCGGCTCTCTCAGCCTCTCTTCCTGTGTCAGCTGCTCCCATCCCTTCATACTCCTTTCCTGGACTTAGCTCCAGTATGTCCCTCTCGCTTTAGTACTTGGGAGCCCAACACCGGACCCAGTACTTCAGGTACACCTCACCAGTGCCGGAGGAAGTGGCAATGAGAGAAATAATCAAAAGAAATGTAAAGTGGATCTGAAGTTCAAGGAGAGACTAATTTATATGAGGCTGCCACGAGTGTCCTGCTTACTGCATGGGATCAATCATCAAGATTTAGCTGTGATGATATCATGTTTCTAAAGATACTTTTCGCCAGCTGAATGTGTTATCATTCACTAGCCTGAAGGAGAGTGAGATAAACCTTAATGTTATTGCAGAAAACTTTCTCTTGTCTGAGAATGCATTTTTTTAAAAAATTATTTTTCATTAAGTGGACTTCCTATTTTTTTCTAGATTTCCATGGGGCATTATTAAAAAAACCCAAACTTAACAGACACCCATTACCCGAAAGGAAATCTTGCACCTCATCCAATATTGCATGAACCATTCAATCAGACACTAAACCGCAGTATTTTGCCATGCGTATTTTATGTTATATATATCTTCCTGCAAGAACACCTTCCTCTTCCCCATTCCATTAATGCATTCGATGTCCACAGAGATTTTTTAGGAGTTTTTAAACCAGTTACGATTGAATTGACAAAATGATTTCCTAAATTATGAGATCTGATTGCAAAAGAATACACAATGGTTCCTAAAGAACAGGAAGAGGATCCCAAAAACATATAGAAGTTTACAGCAAGCAAGTCCTTTAAACAATCACTTTTTAAAATTAGACAAGAATGGATAACACATTTTTCATTCTGTCAACCCAACGTATGAGCTATAAAAATAATAGATATTCTGTCATGCTATCTGGCTATGCCTCAAAACACAAGGGTTTTAAGAAGAAAGGTACTTGGAAGTAAGCCACATGTTTAGTATGAAAACCCATCAAGGCCCAAAATACCCTTATAAAAGAAATCCAGAAGGAATTAAAATATGATAGAGCACTTTATAATTCCATTTATGCTCTCTTAAAAAAAAAAAAAAAGTAGTTCTGAATTACTGCTAATTCAAACCACTGCATACAGGAAAGCTTCATTATTTTGAGGAAAGAACATGCACCCACAAAAAGAAATAAAATATCTGCAGTAAGGGACTAACCAAGATAGCAGACAGTGGATTAAACTACTCCCTGAAGAGTGATAGTGTATTTAAATGATTTGCCAGTGCCCTTTTTCTCCATCCTTCCATTCTCCTCCAGTGTCACCCTCCTTTTTATGCCCTGTGTCCCAGCTCACGCAGTTGGGCAGAGCACACTCATCACTCCTGGAGAGACGCTGGAAGATGAGACCAAGAAGGACCCTAAAAGGCAGCTTGTGAAGGTGCTCAGGACATGGAATTTTGTCACCTTTGGCCCAAAGCCCTCTAGACAGGCTTTCCTCAGGCAGCAGCTGCTGCCCACGCAGTTCCTCCAGAGATCCCATAGCTGCAAAAGGGTAACGTGCCCCTGCATCTTCAAGGAGTCCCAAGCTGGGAAAGGGACCTCCTTTGGAATAACTGGACTCTACCCGATCATTCCCGGGAGCTTCAATTTCTCTCAAGGCCCTGTCCATGCTGGCAGCTGCCTGCTGTGTATGCTTTTCTCTCCCAACTGCTGTAGCTACCCCGCACACAGCACAGAGGCTGTACTTGGCAATTTAACACAAACAAGAGACTTACATGACCACACCAACAGGGCAGGTGGTCATCATGCCAAAAGCTATATAAATATATAATATACCACCTGTGTAGCCATCTAGACTTCTTTTGTAATTAAAGGAATGTATACTTCTCAGATATGAGCTACATAATGTATTTTAGTGATCTACATTAAGATGAAGTGAATAATTTCTTAGAAGTGCCTTTTTCCCCTTTACCTAATCCTAGAAGGAGTCCAGCTAAGTCAGATGCTAAAAAGTTATCTGAGATTAATCCTACCCATTCAATCTTACAGGGGAGTTAACAAGTCTTCATATACAATAAGCATGGTGGCTACTCACATGTACATTAATATCTAAATACATTAATGAGGAAAAGATCTGCTTAAAAAGAACAGGAGGGGATGTTCATTCTTCAGCATTCATTTATCTGTTATCACTAAACACAATCACTAGCCTGGCAGCCATACATTTGTCCAAAACATTATTTCTTATGCAAATCTGTAATTCATTTCTGGAAAGGCAAAATTACCCCTGCAGGAAAACACATAGCTTATGCCTCATTTGTGTCCAGTGACAGCCTTCCAAAAGACAGGGCTGTGTAAGCACAGTGCATTAAGTGGATAACAGAGGTCGTCACTTTGAACAGCTACTCTTTATTCTGGGATGAAAGGGCCACTGGTATTATGCAGGCTATTCCAAGCAAATGCCAGAAGAGCCAGTCTACACTGCAGTATGTTTCCTTATATGTCACAGGAAAGTATTTTAGGAAGGTTTCTAGCAATTTTAGCATTTTATTATTGGAACCAATGTTTCCCTCTGGACTGTGGAGTAAGCTGCTCTAGCTATCTTCCATCAAATAATATAGATTTCAAAAAAAAAGCCATGAAACTCACAGAGACATTTTTGTATTTCAGTGCCCAACACTTCAGGCTCTTTCCAGGACAGGAGTGAATGAATGGCTGGTCGCAATGACAAACTCCCTCTTCATAAGATCTAGCTTTCAATTTCAGTCCTGAAAGGCCTGCCAAAAATTTAACATCATTTTACACCTCTCTATCTAAACATGTCAGACCGAGACTATGGCATATGAGATGGCAGGCCTATTTAAAAAAGGGGTTGGGAAAAGCAAATGGGGAGAGGAACAGAAAGGAAATTTTTCTGGAGTTATTTTTAAACTTTGATTGTTTCTGAACATGTTGCAAGGTTTGGGTGTTACTCTGGACTGCAAGGAGGCAGAGCACAAGGAAGTGCCCTGCTGGCAGGATGAGTGCAGGCGCTGAAGTCCTCTGCCCAGGCACATCCATAAATACAGAGCAGAACAGCGTGCCCACTCACCACCTCCAGCCCTACAAGGAGAAAGAAACGTTGCTCTAAAGGAGTCTTTTCTGGTTTCTTAAAGTAGTTACACTGCCCATACCTCACACTCAACAGCAAGCAGAACGGAGCTACTTCACTCCTCCACAACCAAAAGGTGAGTTACCGAGGTAGGACCTAACGTACGGCAAACATCTTCATAGGGAGTGGTATGAAATCACCAGCCTCTTGTGCATTCATAGGGAGCCTACTACTTATATACCTGACTCACAAAATAGAAAGGACATGGGTGAAATCCAGGTGCTGCTGAGGAGATACCACCCCCACCAAACTCCAGAAAGCCGTGCTCCTCCTTAGGGGATGGAAGTCACTTCAAGGCATCTTCTTCCCTTCATCCTTATTTTCTTGTGGTTGTATTCACCCTACACATTTCATTGGTAATAGCAAAACCAGAAAGTGCAAGAATTCTGGAAAACACTTTCACTTTTGTTTATAGCCTTTTCAAAAATGCCAACTCGCCAAGCCAATCTGTTAAGGTGGACTTCAGGGCCCTCTAGTGGCTTGAGAGAGAGGTCATTACGAAAGAGGAATGACACACCTTTCAAAAACTCAGCAACGTTTCCTACCACTTACAAACCAGAACACAAAGCATAAGCAGAGTTCCTCCACCACTTTCAGTAGAACCAAAAGTCTTCATTAGCCCATGTCCCTGCCTTTCTCCTCCAGTCAACTTTTCTTCGGTGAAGTAGGACTAAACCGGACATTACACATCGCCATCATCTTTCTAGAGCCAAAGGCCAATTGTGGTCCCAACATAAATCCTGAACCCCTCCCATCAAGGGGAAAGGCATTCCCAGGCTGTCACAGATATGGGAAGTCTGTAAATTGTACGACCTGTCAACGTTTGTGCACCAAGAGTGGGACACAAAATTGGCTTCTGTCTTACTCTGCTTAAGTGCAGTGACTTTTTTGCAGGCTACTCATTTACAGCACATCTTTTCTAGTTCCTATCTTATTCTATAACTTCAAAACCTGGGAAACAGTTCAGTGGGCATTTTGAAACATTTACTGCCATGCATGAAGATGTCCCAGCATGTGAATGGAGCCATAAAGCTGCGCTACAGGCAGGGAAGCAGCACGCTTTATCACCTCAGCCCTGGAGGAATGCTGCAACTGGCCAGCACTGTGTCCCCTCAAATGTCACATGGACTGAGACCTGTCTCAGGCTTTGGAAAAAAAGGCTGTAGCTGAAAGACGAAACCATATTAATTGGTAAAATAAGAGGTCTCTCAAGTGTTTTCTCTTAAAAATGACATGCTGTTTTGCAAGAAATTTCATTAGCTGACTGTTCATCCAAAAATTTTGAAAGCCAGATTAAAGATTTCTCAGATATCTTTAAACACCTGAAACTGTTGTAAAACCGTAGGAAGACGACTTAAAAATACTCAGTGAGCCTGAAGCAGTTCCCATAGGGGCAATTTCACTATTGCTAACCCAGCATGTCAGAAATTTAGGGTAAATGTCTTCTGCTGTATAATCATAAAATTTTTGTTGCAATCTTGACAGTGTAGGAAAACCAATATGTGTTCTTTTTGCCTAACTCCCAGTCTTCAGTTCTCTGTGTAACATTTTCTGTATAAATTTTTCTTTAGATCCCAGCTAGAAACATTTTTTTTATAAAATTGGAGATTTCCACAGACCTTTTAGAGCACCAGAGGAAAGCTGCTTCTAGGCAGGACTTGCAATAAAATCACAATTGGCAGCAAAGCAATTTACTGCTGCTGTCTTACTTATAAAAATCTACTGTGTACAATCCCAGGTCTGTTTTTAATCAAGAAAAAATTCATGCCTTATTATTGTCCATTTTCAGAAGAGATTTAAGAGTGCACACAGGGTGAGAGATAAAAGATCACGTCTCTGGCTGCAGCTTGGTTTATGGGCTGTACTTGGGCTGCTTTCAGCAAGTTCCAGGTACTTGAAGAGACCCCAAAAGCCCTGTTGTGGTCACTGCAAAGGGGAAGGGTTAAGTAAGAACACAGAAATATCTCCAGCTGACCAGTGCTGCGACTAAGACTCTTGAGACCCAAAGATCTGGGAGACATGACCCCATTTAAAGCTGATGCCCTCTCTCCTCTCTCAAGAAATTTCATGGCTTGGAGATGCTGTAGAGAGGATGCTGACTTTAGCAAGCTGCAGATGACAGTACATTTATATGCCACAACAGCATGTCAGGTAAATATGTCTCTCCCCTGGAAGCAGTTTAGTTGCATGGGCAAGGTGTTTTGTTGTGTTAAGTAGTCAAGAGAAGGTCAGCTAGTAGGGCAGCAATACAGCCTCTGGTAACACCTATGCTCAGCACAGCATCATGCTGGTGCTCAGAGCCAAGGTGGTCTCTCTCAGCAGCTCAGGAGGTCTCCCATTGCAATAAAACAACTGTTTCCTTAAATGTATCTCCTGTTCAAAGCTTAGTTTCCTTTTTATCTTTTTGTCTTTTTTTTTTTTTTACTTATCTTTCCTGATTTCATGCCAATTATCACCTTTACATAGATAATAAAGTACAAGGGCTCATCCACACTTGAAAGTTAAAACAAATGTATGCTGAGTGTGAATTCGCACTATCACAATAGCTTTTCTGAAAAATTACCTGCATAGACAGGCCCACTGCTATTAGAGTCCAGGGAGCAATCCCCAAATCCCTTTTGAGCGTCGCCTCAGACCACAGTTAAACCAACTCAGCCTGCCTCTTCTGAGCACTCAGGAAAGGAGTCTCCAAGTGCCCCAGCCTCCTTCTTTGAATGAGGTATGGCTCAGAAAAAAAGGGCAGTGGCCAGACCACTGAAAATGCCTGAAATATTGGCTGGAGCTCTTGGGGCTGTGCTGCACCAGTGCCTTCAGCGCCAGTGGTGGCAACTATTTTCTACCTCCCACCACATTCCACTCCCCTCCTGAGCAAAACCTGAACAAAGCAGAAGATGTAACCGTACATATCTTATATTTGGCCTGCAATCTGAATGCACTTTTCCTCCCACATGCTGTCATACTGAATTAATAGTTCATCTGTAAGTCCATTTTCCCTTGTACTCTGTAAGAACATTGTTTCTAAATGACCAAGACGGAATAAAATGTACCATGAAGAGCCCAAAAGGATCAAATTAGTGGAGAATGGATTAAATGTGCCACATTTTCCATTTCTCTAACACTCACATGGGAATAAATTAATCTGTGAGATATTAGGAAATGTTGCACTAATTGACATTTCAACCTGCCTGTGACATTTTCTTTTGAAGTCATTCATTAAATCACAACATGCCTGGTCAGTACATGCAGCAATGTGTTGTTATTGTCACAGCACATCAAGTCCTTCATCTGGAGTATGCTACAAGTAAAATTACTCCATCTGCTTACAATCTTATTCTATATTGTTTCATATTTTTGCTAAGACCCTAGTTTCCTTAGTTTCACAAAGAGATGCTGTGGTAATTACTCTAATTGGAGACCTACAAAGTCTACAGTTTTATTTTGCACTTCTCAAAGCTGATCATGGCATTTAAAACTGAGACTATTCAAGTGCTAAATCAAAATAAAGGGAAAGCTTGGTAAGCAGGAGAAATGATAATTGGTATATTTTTAATGATGTCCACTCTGTTTGAATTTCTGGTTCAGAGCCCATTGAAGTAAATGGAAATTCTCCCCTTGACTTTCTGTTTCTTTCCTTTTCTTCAGGAGTCCTTGTCTCAAACATCTAGTAATATCTGTTGTCAGAGAGAACAAATCTGGTCAATGGTCTGGTGTTTTTAAAGGTTCCTTTGTTTCTAAAAGCCAAATAATTTGTATTGTGCTAAACTCACTACATAGCTCCTTCAGGCGCAGTTTCCTGGTAGTTTCTGAGCATTTGCAATGCTCTGCTGCAAACTTTAGCCCAAAGTGCAGAGCAATGGAAACACAAGAATGTTACAGGAATCTAATGGAAAATAACTCAAAAATGTATTTACGGGCCACTATGCATTCACTGGACTAGGTATCGGCAACACTGGGTAAACACATCCATCAACCTCACCTCAGTAAGAAGCTGCTGATCATACATGAAGTGTGTAGAGGGCCTACAAGAGGAATCAAAGATGGAAAAGACCTCTGCAGGAGGGTAAAACAAAGAAATGGTAAGAGCTTTCTTTAGAAAGAATTTAACAGAGGCGTTAAAAGTGAGCAAGTGTTAGACAAAAAGTGAACCAGACTTTCCTGATTGCTCTTATTTATAATATAAAGATTTGGGGAAGTCTAGTGGAATGCTACAATTTACAATGGACAAGGAGAAATATCTTCCTTTATTTATTTATACATTATTTAGTGCTAGAATTCTTTTTCAAATGACCATAGCTGCCTCAGCAGATTGAGGCAAGGGAGCAGGGAAGGGATTAGGTAATGGTTCTGGTAATGAGAACTTTCCAAGATACTTGTGAAAGGTTGCTAATAAAGGGGTAGATAAGCTTATGTCTCAGGACGCAAAGCAACTGCTAATTTGCGTAGAAAGAACAGCTACCTTAATGGGAATTTTTTTCTTTATTACCCAGTGTCATGCCCCTTCCTATAAAGAATGCGGCATGAGCCAGCACCAGGGCCAGAGTTCTAGCGGAGATGGCTGCGCTGGGATCTTCTAATAGGGAACCTGACCCCTACATCATCAGGTACTGAAGTTCTCACACAAGTGCAAGGTAATCCTGAGTGATTGTATCTTCACATCACATCTCTAAAATAAGAAGATAGGAACTCGAAGCACAAAGACTGAGTGACTTGCCCAAAACCACCAAAATGCCTTCTGCATTCAAATGCGTTTTCGTTCTCATGCTCATTCAAAAACTCTGCATTCAGACAATTCTGAAAGACTGTCTTACAGCTCAGATCCTCAGAGCCCAGACTTTGGGGTCATATGTGTCCATTGCACTGAACACAGGCAGTAGCTGCAGCCCATCTGAATGTCAGTGTGCTCCACAGGAGGCCTTGTACCCCCCTAGCTGTCCAGACTGGGGACCTCTGTATCACTTCTTTGTCCATGTACCCATGTTTCCTTTCTGAGCCGCCAAGTAAGTCCAGCAAGCACATCAGGAACTGGGAAGCTCAGTCACATCTGCTGAGAAACAGGTCTGTACCTCTTGCAACACAGAATTGTTTGCACATGTATGATACAGCTGATACACTGGATTTACATTGTGAATTTGGCGTACAGGGGGACCAGGACCTTCCAGCTTCCTTAAAGCAGTCCTGGAGCAGGAATCTGGCCTCTGCCTCTCAAATGCTGCATTAATGTCGCTATTGTTGGAATATCTGTTTCACACTGTTTGTTAAATAGGTGGTTGTTCTCAGCACAGAAATAGTTTCACCAAAATGAGCATGGGTCAATGCAAACACTTAAGGACCCTGAACGCAAGTTGTGTTTCTCCTGTGGTTACATTTTCTTTACTCAGTGAAAATATTTGTTTTCTTTCACTCCATGTCTAGTTAAGTCATTTGGTTTACTGTTCCCTTATTCTGCACCATTTCCACAAAAACACAACTAAGAGCCTCATCTGTGATGGATTTTTCTCCCTTTGGTCATCTGTCAATCACCCTAAGACTTAGGCTTGTCTTCCAAACCCTCATAAATCAGTCATGAGCATGATAAGGTGAAAAAAAAATATCTTGGCCTGTGTTTAAAAAATACTTACCAATATACCTTGCCCAGTGGTGTTTCAACTTTGGTCTTTCTTTCCCCTCATTTCTCCATCTTATGGTGTTTTCCTGACAGCTAGGAACTATATGAATCACAATTCAAGAATAAAAACTTTTGAGGATTTAAGAGAAATAGGAAATATCTTATTGCAGACACACGGATTTTAAATAATTCCCCAGAGTTAAGAAAAGAACTCAATATACAGACACATGCACACACAAGCATAATTTTAAATTTTCAACAAACAACAACTTTTATGTTTTATGCCAGGAACATAGACTGGAGCAGAGAGATTACAAACTCGAATGTGTGACTAAAAATATACGTACAGATGGGAGGGTATTAGAATCCACGTTGCTCATTTCAGAACAGATGGAGACTGTGCTGTATTACAACTAATATTTTGGGAAAATACTAAACTGTGCAACTCCCAAATTGAAGTGTAAGGAACACAAAGCAGGCAGTATTTTTTGTGTCAGTAATCAGATGCTTTCAAAGGCAACATGTTGGGGGGGGGAGAAAAAAAAAAGAGACGGCTGAACCACATAAATAGTTCTGTTGCTTTCTCACAGGTGCTTAAGCTTTAGCAAAGCAAGTACCTTAATCACCAGTGCACTCCTTGTAATTAATAAGACAATTTAATCTACGTTTTCCTTCAAAACCATTTTCCCTTACTCAGAGCTTTCCTATTAGCACTACAGGGTGATTTTAGGGCACTCAGACTGATACAATTACTTTAAGATAAAAAGAATCACAAATAATTATTTGGCCAGATGTCAAGAAAAACTTCCTGGTAATAAACTCTTTGTTGATGAAATAATTCCTCATTGGACTACGTGGGAACAGCATCTCTTGGGACTAATTTGTTATGAGGCTAAGAAACAGATGATGTAACATGTTACTGCTGCCTCTAATTTCTGTGACTCAGCAGCTGCAATTTGAAAATGAGCTTCAGTACAAAGTGCTGTAGAAGTATTTGAACTCTCTAAAGATATTATAACAAGATCTGGAAGAAACCAAGCTATAGCAGAATGAAGAACACAGACTTGTTTTGTCTTAAATCAGTGTAAAATCCTCTGAGCCAAGGCCAACAACTTAAGCTAGGCAAGTTCTGGATTTGTTCCTCAGGGGTAAAAGGGTCTCATGGAGGCATTGAGAATAAGTAGCTCAAGTTGCTTGTCTACCAGTCATCTTCTTGGGAAGAGAAACTCAGATTTCCAAACTACCTAAAGCAATTGAATATAATGGGAGAATTAGTGGAGGATTTCCAAGGCTCCTCTCAAATAAAGGAGCTGATGTAGTTTCTGTTTTCTTCCACCTTCTCTCCTTTCAGCCAGGTGACTCTGACCATCTGTGTGATTACATCTATTTTCTCCTGCCGATAACAATACTTCATTCTGAGCCACTGCAAGGTTAGAAGGCACAGCTCAGGGGTATACCAGCCCATATGACTTCTTTGCTTTCTGACCTCCTGCTTTTCTTTCTCTGTACGAGAGGCAGAGATGTAGTTGATATTTTTGTAGTGATTCCAGAGCTTTGGTGTCACAAAATAACCAGTTGGTAGGGAATATACTCTGTCAAAACTTATCCACTAAACCGATCTGGATAACTTGGAAGGACAGTGTCTTGTTCTTTCATCTTTTGCAGTTTCAGCAGAATGAACAGCTGTCTGAGACATATTCATTTTCCAGGGCTAGATAAAGGTTCATTCATTAATATAATACTCTGTAAAATAGATGTGAACCAACAATTACTGTACAATACAGCAGATTTGTCAGAAGCAACTGAGTGTTAGTGGCAAAATGCAGGAACATAATGCAAAGGAGCAATAGTAAAGGAAGCATCCTGACAGTAACTAATGATCGTATCAAATAAAAGCTAATAGAGACATGTTGACTTTAAACATTGAGAATCCTTTTGGTTTTACAAATACTCTTTATTTCAGACAAATGTGCTTTGGTTTTTTCATATGTTGTCATTATTAGCATTATATTTTTTAAAAGTGCTTGAAAATAATGAATATATTTCATTGATAGCTTTTTCTATATGACTAGTTTTGAAGTGTCAGTATTGATAGGTCAACTTAGTCATATACTAGAAATACCTTTAAAATTTAATAAACATTCAACCTAAGCAATAATCTAAAAATGTAAAAAAATTAATTATATGGCTCAAAGGAAACATTTTGGTTTTATTCTAATTTCCATACAACTATTTTCTATCAGGTAGAATACAACTGAAATAAAATTTACAAAGGCCAGACTTTTACTTGTTACCTTTCAATTTCCATCCTCTGAGAGTGTCTTGTAATCTGCAGATCTCAGAAGCATTTTACAAACTGTATAGTAGGCCATTATTAACAGTTCAATACAAAAATTAAACATGATTATTTGAATTTCTAAAAAAACATCTAAGTCTTCCTCTACACTGACTTGACATTCAAACGAATCCAAGACAGCAAAGTCAAGTCAGTCCATGAAAAGGGACTGTTCACCATTTTCTGAGTTTAATAGGGTGGGACCCAGTCCCCTTTTATCAATCTGTCTGTTGCTATATCTAAATTCAGGAAAATACCTTGCCAAATGGAGCTTTCAGAGGAGAGCTGGAAGGATAGATTTCCATAGCCCTACTCCAAGGCTGAGCAATACAAGCCTACACATCTCCAAAGGAAACAAAAAGGAAAATGTTATTGACCCATTCTCATTTTAATAAGGAGCTTGATGACTTCTTTGAATATTGCTTTGAATACTGCATATACATTTCTACATACTTACTATATAAGGGAGCAAACATACTGATTCGTATTTGTTGGGAGAGATATTTATATGACATACAGCAGCTGCATTTGCTATCGCTTGCTGTCACCAGCTCTTCTAGCTATGCTTTGTCAGGACCTTGCTGAAGGAATCTACCTTAGATTTTAACACAGCTTACTGTCTTATTAGCACTGGTTTTTGTAAATTAAGGTATTTCTGATGGTGCTATGTCAGTGCCACAAGTAAAGGCTTTATTTTCCATCTATAACCATGTTCTTTCTATTTCTTCCAGGAAGAAATCACGCCTGTGTTGAAACCTTTCTTTCTTCCCCCTATATAATGTTTTGTGCAGTGTATTTATCCTGTGTTTTTTTTTCCCCTGCAGGAACTTAGCGGTACCCAAGAAATTATTTGGACTGAAAAGCATGAAAGGGGAGCACAGCATGGCTACTTTTCTCTTAGTGTGAGGTCTGCGAGCCACTGCTGTCAGTTCTGCAACTAAGTACACTATGGTACACATCAGCTGAAGTTGTATCTACTACACCTATACTACTATCAAAAAAATTCAAACTGTCGACAATATTTCTGAAAGATTTTTTTTCCTTCAGGATGGTTCAGGCTCCTCAGAAATTATTCTCATTCTGCCGTTGAAGCTGTCACTTCCTGCTCCAGCCTTTCTCACTACCATTTCATTACCCCTTTTAAAAGCACACTAAAATCAGTGAGGCAGCCAGTTTTGCATAAAAACCTGCAAAGTAAATGAACTGCCCATATGAACGGAGTTTGCCACAGAACTGAAATCTTTCCCATCACGTTACAGTGACTTTCCCAAAATGGCTTTTCCAGCTTCTCTTTCCCATCCTGCTCCTTAGCAAATGTATGATAGAGGTAGTTTCATACAACAGATCACAGGTATTTAGCATCCCTTTCCATTCAGAGGCTCAGTTCTACTAGTTGTGAAGCCAGCCTCCTGTTCCAACCACTGCTGCAGTCAGGGTGAGAAAATTAAGTTCTGCAGCTGATGCAAATGGTATTTTGCCCTTCCAGGTACAAAGAGATAGAAAAAGTGTTCCTCCCCAGTTTTCCTTTCCCTGTGGAATTTCACTTCTAAGACTTTTCTCAAAGCCAAATTTTCCCAAGGCAAGGTTCTTTTCTTCTTTCTTGTCACTTGTTTCTCAGTTATTTAAATCAAAAATGACTGGCTGATCAAAATTGCTTGAAGCCCTTAGTGGCCCGTGTGGCTGAGCAGGCTGCCAGAACATCTATTGAAACTCCAGGGGCTTTAATAACTGACAACAAGTCTTCAGACAGCTGGCTGTGCTGGAACTCTGGGCTCCATGTAACAGTTGTTTGTCTATTCCCAGCAACCAGTAAATAATACCCAAGTGATTACTCCCTGTAGCAATAGTCTGTACCTATCATATTTAAAGGAATAAAGGGCATAGGAGTTATTATAGAAGAGAAAAATATTCTTAACTGTACTCTTTATGTTAGAGTGAAACAAAACCCAGACATCGTGTACAAGTGTCACCCATGTCCCAAAATGCTTTTTCACCACTTTCTCAGTTCCTGTAACTGTTGGTTATGCCCCAGCCCAGCCTTCCTCCCTGAACATTTTAGTCTTCTTCGGACTGATCAGTTGAAGCCTTTGGCAGGGATGAGGTTCCTGCCCCATAACAGCTCTGTGGGGAGGTGATGTTCCTCAGCAGCACCCCCAGGCTCTGCAGGGAAGTGGTATTTTCCCTTTGCAATGTTGCCTCTAGCACTCTATGAATTAGTGAGTTAGAAAGCAACTGCCATGACCCCGGCAACCCATCTGTGCTGCCCAAAGAGGTTTGTGAACCACGAGAACCAGAAGGTTTTGTGGAACAGACTGAACAAACAACTGCCAGGAGCTCTTGAGGTTTCATTAATCCTCCCTTGACATGCATGCTCACTGAAGGTCCATTGTTATATAGATGTCACAGCACAAACAAGCTAGCAAGCTGCAAAAAGCTCTACCATTGGCCAAACTCTACTGTCCAAGCTCTTTCTCCATCCTCCAGTGACCAGACCACACTCCTTGTCTCTACTTCATCCAGCTCCTCCTCCATCCAGAGCTTGCTGGGGGTTTTTTGGGGGTTGTTTTTGTTGGGTTTGTTTGTTTTTTTTCATCCAGGGCCTCCTCTCCCACACTCCTCAGAGCTATTTAACCACTTAGCAGGAACGAGCTACAGCTGCACATCATCCATGTCAATCAACCCACTGCTTTGAAGCAAGGCCACAGCTGCATGTTATCAATGACAATCAACCCACTGCCTTCATTCCCCTACACATAGACAATGCCCAAGTTTTTAGATTATTGCTAAGGTTGAATGTTTATTAAATTTTAAAGGTATTTCTAGTATATGACTAAGTTGACCTATCAATCTCAAGTGCTGTTCAGATTCCACTCCTTGATATTCCCTGGTATTGTATAAAAATAGATAGTTTTGTTCTCATAGCCTCACAACAGGCCAGTGTAATGCTGAAAGCAATAAGGCCTAAGGTGGTGAGCAGCCACTGAATCTATACAGCACTTCTCTGGAATCCAAAAGTTGTCCACACCCTGAGCCAGCCTCTGCTCCTGGAGAACCACGTGCAAAGTCTAGGAATTAATGATCACTGAGCAGGGGGTAATGAACTGTCTTCTGCTAATGGATTGCTAAAATCGCCTAGCAGAAAAATTAGCTTGTGTTTGTGTTCTGGAGGCATCTTTCCACTGAAATTAAGGAATCTGAAGTAAACTTAGTTTTTTTGGTGTACCACTAGATGGCAAACTAGCAGTGTGATACACATCACCCTGCCTATCATGGAAATCTTTGATAAGGCATATTGCAAAATGCAGGTTATCTGCGTGCAGATAAAGAGAGGCTTGATGTGGTGCATGCTGATAGAGAACAAAGAATACTTCATCGTTCATGTTTCAAATTAATTTGTGATGTTTTAAGGTTGGACAATACAGACCTTGTTGGAATCACAAAGATTTCCAGGGCAAATGTTTCACATGGCCTTTGCGTTCCCTTTGGGTTGCCCACAGCCACACACCTACAGCTCCCTCGCCTGGGGCTGAGCAGAGCGGAATGTTCATCCAGAAATAAGTAGCAGAGTTTGTACAAGATTGTCACGAGTCCCTTGAAGAGGGGCTGTAATGCCGGCCTGAGACATGTGGAAGTGTTCAAGGAGTGCAGTCAGGCTTGACTCTTTCAGGTGTATACGTTTTGTAGAGGCCTCATCAGCAATATAAGCAGAAAGATTTTCTAGCAGTGCATGCTGCTCAGTCAGAACAAACTTCCATCTTTTAGATAACATTATGAATGTACAAATGTCTATTGCAAATCTAACAGCCCTGGGAGCAGTGAAACTGTGAGGAAGCGGCAAGGGAAAAGCCATTATCTAACATTTAATTTCCTCTCCACTATACACCAGCCACCACTTGTAATGAAAGCTGCTGGAGAGTCATTTAAATTTGCCTTTTTATCCCTGCAAAGATTTTTTTACAGTAAATCTAGGAAGATGTCTTCTGTGTACCTTTGACCAGGACCATAACAGAGCCGAAGAGGCCGCAGCCCCACGTGCATTTGAGAGCAAGGGCAGCTATGGGGACAAGCATGACATATTTTGCAGGCTGCTGCTCTGAAAGCTGCTGCTGCTGCGGCCACTTCCCTGGGGAGGTCTGCAGGGACAAAGCAATTAGAAAAAGCCCACTAAAAAGAGGGGGAAGGCACCAAAAAGTCTCCCAAGAGCTCCCAGTCAGTCACTTCCACCATTGCTAAAATGAAGGCAGCTAAGAGTATAATTGCTAACAGTTGGTTTTACAGCTCAAAAAATCTCTAAGTTACAGAATAAGCACTAGAAATGCAGAATGCTCCATAACACTACTAAAATATATGGAAAATTGGGAAGAGAGAATGTGCTTGCTCAATCCAAAATGCAACCACATAGTGACTCAAGGACCAAACAGAAGCATATGCTGGGAGAGAAGCAAGGCACTTGACTTGTTTGTATATATTTAGTCCCTTGCATTTGGGTTATGTCAGAAGAAGATGATGATGGAATCAGGTATGTCCTTAGACACAAGCAAGGACCTGCAAAGTACAGACAGAGAAGCTTTGCCTTCCTGTGCACCAGAGAGAGTCAAAACCCAGAGAGCAATCCTCTTGCCACAGCTCTCAGCCTGCCTTTTTTACAAGCAGCAGGCCCAAATGCTTCCCGAGCTCTCTCAGGGCCATAGCTATGAACTAATCCTTTTGGGCTCTCTGCCTGACACCAGTTCACAGACACAGCAGTTAATCCCCAACTATTAATTTAGTTACAAGCTCCCGCAGGCACCCCAGTGCCCACATGTCTCAGCATTTGTCCAGGCTTTTGTACAGTGCTGGTTTTAAGGACTGAAATAATTTCCATTATTTCAGCTGTCACCAAACACATTGAATCAAGACGTCCTTTTGCAGAACAGGGTTTGAGCAGGCTTCCTGTTTGTCTTGGACAAAAGATCCCCACATTCAGAAATTGCCCTATGGCTTTCTTCATAACAGCAAAATTCTAAAATATTGTGTTATTTTTGTTGATATAATTATTAGTATTATTATCAGTCTTGGAAGTGCTTATTTGTTTTCTTATTATTCACATCTAGAGGATCAAGGGAAAAGCAATAGACATGTACACAAGTTTTGGGTACATGCTTCTTTTTTTTTGTTTATTGCAGTGTTTGGACTACATGAAAACTGCTCAGAAGTAAGCCACAGCATTTGCTTGCGATGCATTTTTTTATGCTTAGCCTGTGTATTTAAGTCTTAATTCATTGAGACTAGGTCTTACACTGCAGAATAAATGCTTTTTTTATGAACTAGGCCCTATGTTGTGTTTAACCAGTACCTAAAGAGTTGAATTAGGCAGGTATCCAAGGCTGTTGGGGGCTGTTTCCTCTGCCTATTTTACCTAAGCCCAAGCCCTGGGAAGCTGAGAGGGTTGAGGGTACCTGGAGCAATGGGCAGAGGTTAGGGAGCCAGTGCCATAGCCCACCTCCACCCCCAGCCAGCAGAAGCAGTGTCTGCAGCAATCTTTGCTTTCTCCATTTTGCACCTGTTCCCAGCCCCCAGTTTTGCTCCTGTCCCTTTCTTTGCAGTAGCAGAAGCACCTTAGGCCCCTCCAGGCTCCTGTCCCTCACCTTTGAGGCAGTGAAATCATTGGTTTATGTATTTTTCAGAGAGCATTCAAGCTGACTCAAGTTGTCACGCACACACAAATAACAGACTGCACTGACTGAGCTTCAGCTGCATTTCTGAAAGCAATGTGATTATAACTGCTTTAAAAGACAGGACAGTCTGTAATTAGCAGAGGGATTTTCCTGGTAATTATGTTAACCTTTAGTTGAATGTTACTGAACCCATCACAATGTTATTTTTATGGTCCCTTACCAAAGTATGCCTTTGTAGGTTTGCAAACCTGTCTTGGCCAGTGGAAAATTCCACATCCTTGCATAAATCCTACAAGTTCCTTGCTTTGGTCAGATGCTACCCTGTGCTGTGCCTGGTAAGGTTTTGCAAACAATGGCCTCGCTGGCTGGAGGGAATCCAGCCCTGCCAGTAGCGTTTTCAGTCATTCTTTCCCTGTGCAATGAATGAAGAATGAAAAATGCAGCTATTCACAGAAGCAGTTTTGTCAGATAGTAATGACCCGTGTACTAATGTAACACAGTTTGTCACACGGTATGTTCTGTATATTGTTGTTTTCCATAGGGTTTTTTTGTCTACATGTTTTACAATTACAGAACTATATATAGTGTTCAACAGAGCTCTAGACATGTACAGAGAAAACAGGGGACATAACTATAGCAGAAAACAATGAAGCTCAATAAATATGCAAACATTCCTCATAAAAATCCAATTAAGAGATTAACTGCACAAATACACAAAAGTTCAAGAGAGGTGGTTTGGCACCACAGATTCTTCCTTTGCTCATTTAATCTGATTAAGTTAATTCCATATAACTGTAATCTAGGATGCAGTAAGAGTACCACTATAACTTAGCTTAGTTCAAGTACTAGTAAAAATTTCATGAGTGAAGTTATGAAAACAGAGTAAGACCTTGGAACAAGCTGAGTGGATAAGGCCTGAGAAAAGTTATTTTTATTAAAAATAAAATTATAAGAACAGTTTTGCCTAGTTTTCTCTCAGAATTCTTAAAATTATGATCTTGATGCAGATCTGTGAGTAACAGAAAGAAATATCAGCTGAAATATTCCTGTAAACTGCTGAGAATGGAAGCAGCCCTTGGTGACTCAGGTCACCAAGCTCTGGGGACATTCTCTGATTTATTGTGGCCTCAGTTCCATACCAGCTATATGGGCATATGTCTTCCTTTCCCCAAGCCTATTTTTGTGTTCAGACAAAAATGTTCTTGGGGCAGCATGTCAGCCTGCTGTAGGCCTCTGAGTTGGGGTCTTGGCAGGACTTCCAGGTGCCACCATACCCATGTAACAGCTGTGTCAAAGTAAAAGGTGTTTCTCCAAAATGTTCATGCCAGCGTCTTTCTATTGCTGTTTTTTCTTTCTTTTACAAATGCAGACATTTGTGAAGTCTCTCACTCTAGGTGTGTAACATGCTCCTGTTTCAAGCCCAGGTGGGCCAGTCCAGGCACCCAGACCTGAGTATACGGGTTCAAAAGCTGCAAGGGAAGGAGGATGGGCAACTGTTCACCAAATTGGGGGTTCCTCTGAAAACTAGGACACAGGGACTGTGCAAAGTGATGTACCTGGTCACTTACCTGCTTCATTTCTCAGTACAGCCAAAGGACTTTTGTTGCAGAGTCATTTGGTCTATGAATACAAACACCGCTTTCAATGAACAGATTTGAGTAGTGATAGCATTCCTTCTTTACCAATTTTTTTCTCCACTGATTCATTCTCTGGTATACCATCAACTTTTTCTTCAACTGAACAGATATTTTAATGATATTTCCCTCTTTCAGGAATATTATTAATCTATTTTTTACCCCATAATGTGAAGGCTTCCTGGATGAGTTTGCATTAAAAATCATTCCTATTTCCTCTGTTCAATGCTTAACATCTTTCAAAGGCAGAAATATGGCAATGAAGGGAGTACTATCTCCATCTCCCATAGTGAGGTAGGATGAAGTTAAAAGAAAACCTGATAATTTCTGAGTGGAAATTATATCACCTAATATCAGGCCTTGAAATTAGGTGTCTAAACTCATGTTATACTTACTGGGGAGAACTGGGCACTTCTGGAGGATGAGTTGGTTCTCCTACATTGAACATTTACATTAAGATTAGAAGAACTGTATCCTAGAAATACTTATTCATGTTTTAATGACTATAAAAGGAGTCTGGATAAGCAGCTCACAACCATCATCATGGGCATCCAAAGTTAATTAACATGAATCCCATGATGAATGTCCTAGCTTCCAGAAACTTCAGGAACCCACTTACTCTAGAGTGTGGGAAGACTTACAATCCAATACAAAAATGTCAGGTTTTTCAGCAGCTTTTCAGATTTTTTTTGTTATTAACACCAAGTCACAAATTCATACTGTTCTGCTTCAAACTTCTGATGAGCTGAACACTTGAAAGCTGCAGTATGACAATTTTCATGCCTCCTGTGTAGTCACACTCCTTGAGATGGAAAGGCCCTCATTCTGCCTCACTTTCTGAGAAGAAAAATGCTGTTCTGTGCTATGATGACTATATGGTACAAGAGTGGAAAGCTGTGGGGGTTTCCCATGCCGTGGTGTGCTTGGGGCATGGCATGGGGCATGGGATGACAGCTTCCATCTGGAGCACTTCTTACATCCTACCTTTCTGCAAACTGACTTTTCTTCACCAGACTGCATATGCACAAGGGTGTTCTCTGAGGTTAATTTTAGCTCCAGAGGAAACTCAAAGCCAGCAGAAGGAGGTAGATTTCTATAGAGACCAAGTCAAAATGTGTAAATTACAGTCCCTTCTGGAGCCCTAAACTGGGCTTGCCCAGAGCATGGATGGAGGGTAAGGAGATTGGCTTCATGAGGCTGAAGGTGGGAAAAGGTCTTTGAAACAGGAGTAATCTTTGTTCAGTTTATCAGCATTGTATCTACCAAACCAGAGCCCCAGACCTCTGTAGCCCTGAACTCAGCTGTTGCCTAGGCAAAAAGAACAGCAGAGTGAGCTTTCATCAACAGCTTTCATCAACAGCTTTCATCAACACTGAGAAGAACCAGTATGAGCCATAACTTCTTCCCTGAACCTTCCATTGCTAGAGAAACAGTACCCACTATGATGAACCATAGGGGTTCTCTTGCATTTGCAGAAGGCTGGACCATTTTAGAAGGGTTTTAGTGAATGTTGGGTATTTCTCACCACTGTATTTAATCAGATCCTTTTTAAAAGTTAAAAAGACCCGAAATGGCCTCAAAATTACATAAAACAGCTAGATAAAGTACCTTCATTCATGCTTTCTTAGAAGAAGAACAAACTTGAATCCACAGCATTCAGATTAAAATCTGGAAACTTCCAAAGCAAATACAAATTAGTCTGTGGCGTGGCTGAACTTCCACAGGACATCTGGCTGTCCCAAATTACCTATTTAATGTTCTTACAGAATTTGGTAGACCAGTTTATCTTTAGTTTCTATCCTTACGTTAAAATGATAAATCTTCACGCAAAGCTACATCACAGAAAGCCTTCAAAAGACCTTGATGTTTGCAGAATTTCTATACAACACTTTAGGATACACACTGCTACATCAACATCCATTGCAAGGCTAGAGATACAGTGTTGTCGTATCCTTTATTTTCCGTCTCTACAAAAGTTTTATTGTGACTGTAAAGGGCACTGGACTTCATGGTTTATATATATTACCATGCATAAAATAACATCAAGGCTAGAAAAGGACAGCCATGGGATAAATTTGGGCTTGGCAGAATGACAGGAAAGTTCATTTCAGATAAGACTGGCTGATAACAGTGAATCTTCATGTAAGATTCATATGAGGCCTTTTCTTGTGTTTCCCTTCATCTTTTCTGGAAACAAGAAAATAACACATTCTAACTCTCCTAATGCTTCCTGGGGTAAATGGGATTTTAACATAAATGCCTAGCTCCTTTTAGTGCTCAATCTTTGGTATTTTCATACTTTAAAATAGCATGAAAGGAGTCCCGCAGCACCACAGTTTCACCTAAAGCTGTTTATGTAAAAAACCCTTCCTAGTCAGTTTATAACTCAGGAAATTTGCACCAGGATCATAAAATAGATGCCATTACTTTAACAACCACAAGGATACAAACTTAATCTTCTTCAATTATGTGTTTCAGTTCTGGCCAAAAAGATTGAAAACCTTTTCCCATACCAGGGAGCACTAAGATTTTACAGCCTTGTTTAAAACAGAGGATCATTACTCTGTCTGGTTAATCTTCAAAATCTGATCACCATCTGATATGACTGCAAAAGACACATAAAAAGTATTCTTAAAAAATTTTCCAAACCTTCCAACAGGTCAGCATTAGGTGGTAAATTTGCTTGTGTTGCCAAAATACTGAATTTTACTGCTAAAATAGATGCTTTGAAACAGATCATGGGAACTCTTGCTGCCTGTGGAAATAAATGTTTATTTCATTGTCAGTAGATTTTTAAACACAGTTACTGACATCCTCTTTAACACATCACACAACCCTTTTATACTTCTGGTGGCTCTTCACCCTTTTGTTTGGTGCTATGTTGTCCATGTGCAAACACACCTGACTGCATTTGAGCAAGAGCCGGCTCAGGCAGCTCCGTGTCGCTGCCTTGTCCAGCTCCCAGGTTGAAGCCTTCAGCTCAGTCCCGCAGCTCACTGCATTTCTGGTGCCTGGCTGCCGTGGAGCATGGGGAAGGCACAACCACAACTGTTGCTGTCTGCTCACACCAGTGTAGCTTAGCCTAACCTGTAGCAGGGCTTACAAAGAGAAAATCATAGGAAAAACGTATTTATCAAAAATTATACGAAAAATGAATTCCTGAGTGATTTCCACCACCCCACACACCCCCAGGATATTTCTTATTCAGCATTATTATCTTCAACTTTTACTAAAACTAGAGATTATGTTTTGGTGTGCCTAGTTTTATTTATTTAATATTTATTTAATATTAGTATCTTTCAACTTTCAACAAAGTCAAAACTTACCACTGAAAATGTTATTGAAAAAATATTACTTTTTTATATTTTTGAATTATTTTTACAGTTTTAAGAAAGAAAGTATTTTTTCAACAGAAGAAAATCATAATTGTACTGTTTTTCATTGAAGGAGTAATGCAAATACAGAAAGCATAGCAAAAAATGAATAAAGATCAACTTTGATCATCCTTAGCAATTAGTTAAAAGCTATTTTCCTGTTTCATACTGAATCCTATTCACAGGTCAGCCCTTGTTAAGAAATACCAAACTTCTCCCAGTTTTGTCCACTTTTGCTACCAATCACATGTTTATGTGTGTGGTCATTGTTGACACACCACGTGGCAGGTGTTGCACACCTCCTGATGGACTACTAGAAGGAATTGTTAGGACCTCAGAGGCAGCAGAGCAAGAGATGTGGCCCTGGGAAGAAGGGCTGCAGAGCTCCTGGGTAGACTCCCACTCTTGGAAACACCACCAGTGCAGCTGCCAAGTTGTAGTTGCCCACACAAGCACATGCTAAATGGATCCTTATCTCTCCATTCTACCACGAACAATTATTTGTTTTCTCTTTATCTGTATTTTTATCTCCACCCTAAGACTCATTCAGCTCTTTCACAGAGACAATCCTTGGACAGAATTCAGATTCAAGCTTCTCTTTTCACTGGGTTGTTTTTGGTGTGTTTTTTTTTTTTTTTTCTGTAGACAAAGCCTTTTTATAATTGTGCAGGCATTACACAAGTTCCCTTTTTTAAAAAAAATCACTCAAGTCAAATCTCTTTGTATTGTATAATTAGGCAGCATCTGCACTTCAGACAAACTCAGAGTATAATTCCCTCACCCCCAAAAGCAAGAGCAGGATGCTACTACCATCGCTTATGGACAATCAGACCACAATTACACCTTAGGTCTTCAATGCATATGCCCCCTGAATTAGATAAATAGCTTTAGATAAATAACCAACATTGCCCTGGATCTGCTGAGTAAGATATGCAGTCCCAGGTAAAAGAAGGTAAGCAGGGATTAACCATTTCTAGTTTGGATCATCCAAAGATTGCACATTTTCACTGTCCACCTCTGTATAGCAGGAAGCTGAGTTTGATCCATCATATGTCACTATATTCATGGTTTGGGGGTTGGTACAGAATGGACTAGTAAGTCCATTCAATTTACTTGATTTTGCTGTATTTTCTCTTTTGAGATGGAACCTCTCAGAAACCTGAGAGTAACAGCGGGTAAAAAAAGCCTAAAATGTGTCCCTATAATAATGATGTGTCCCAGCAATAGGCCTTTTCCATGATCATGTTCTGATCATAGATCCCCTACTGCATGCTATAACAGCAGCAGCAGGAAAGGAAATATTAGAAGAGCCCAAAGGCCACCCCTGTGTCCCTGTGTGACCCCCTAGTACTCGGCTGCTGTTCTGGTGCTCAGTATGCAACTGTAGCCTCACAACCAATGTATCAGTGAAGTGTAACACTCAGCAAATAAAGTTTTTGAAATATCTTTTTTTTTTTTACTTTCCCCGCTCCCAGGCAGGAAACCAGGTTTTAGTACCACATGAAAGGCAGCAGACTGCTGCTTTTTTTGGTGCTTTTTTTTTTAAGCACTGAGTTTTCTAATGGCTTTGTACAAGTACCAACTAGGTTATTCACATGTTTCTGAGAATATACTTTTCTAAGTCACTTGTTTATTAAATGATATAGGAATGTCTCAGAAGTATTGAAGTAAAAAAGACATAGAAAGGTTAGAAAAAGCAACAGTTTCTCAAACCAAGTTTTCATTTCATGTAAATTCCATTACTATAATTTTAGATATTTAAATTAAAAGATATTTTGAAAAAGTAACAGTTCCTTTATTGTCAAAAGCACCTCATTCAGCTCCTCCAACTAGGTGATACCATGTCTTTTCATGCAGTTTGTTAAATTAAGGCCACAAGGAACTGTTGGATATACAGAAAGTAACTTATTTTTGATAAAACACATGTTTCACAGAAAACTATCCAGTCATGAAAGTAACGGGAAATCTACAGCTTCCTATGGCAGGTCAATCTCAGTAGTCATCAACAATATAAATATGTGACTGCCATGTAAGGTTCTTACTGGATACAGGGAGAAAATTTTCCCTATGAGGACAGAATTGGAACAAGTTGCCCAGGGCAGTTGTGCTCTCCATCCTTGCAGGTTTTTAAGACCTGACTGGATAAAGCCCTGAACAACCTGGTCTGAGCTTAGACATGTCACTGCTTTGAGTAGGAGGTTGGATTAGTGACATCCCAAGGACCCTTCCAGTCTGAATTATCCTGTGGTTTCATGACATTATAACCCTAACATTAATTTGTCTTTGTCTCAGTTTTCAGGCACTGGTTTTAACGAGGTCTTTGTGGGTTACCAGGTTTAGCTCTGCTGGATTATATCTCCTTGGAGTTCTCACCCCCTAGCAAACAAGGAGCCAGAAAGCAAGACCTGGAAGTGCACTTAGTCTCCCTGCTGCGAAACTGAGACATGAGGCTCTGACAAATGCAGCTTCCAAGGAGTTTCCCACTTCTGGCTCTGCAACAGGTCTCCAGGCTCCCAAGCTGCCTGTTGGTGAGCCTTGGGAAAACCCTCACCTCCATCACAGAACAGTCCAGAGCCACAGACCCTGGCCTTTCTTCGTTCCCTGCCAGGCAGACTAGCAGAAATAACTGAAAAAACACAACACATTTTCCAGGTTGCCCCTATGCCAAATCACAAGCAACTAATTGCAAAAATATTTTATTATATTGTTCTAGTATTAAAGGAGACCAGATATCAAAGCTAACTCAGACACAGAATTAAGAATAAGAGATGCTTCAAGACATGATAGACAATCATGCTAATATACAATGTACTTTCCTATAATAACAGAAATGGTAAGTTTTGAAATTGGGATAGTAGAGTTGTTTCCCCCGTGGAATAAAATAATATATATTCCAGTCCCTTTGTTAATAATTACAACTAAAATCAGAATAAGGGATTTTTTTTCAAGTAAGAAGCTAGAAAAAGTCAGAGTAGGAAAAGAAAAGAAAAAAAACCATGAGAAAAGCTAATATGTTCTCTTTTATCTGAAACAGACATTCTCTACTGTTTTGGAGATGGCAATTAGTCTGAGTACATTATATCAAGTGTTTAATAAGATTTTTAAGAAGTCAGGAAGGCTGGAAAGAGATAAATAAGTCTAGACCAAATATCCCTTTTTAATGTGGTTATTCATGCCACCTATGAAGGATGTGACTTGTGGTGACCAAGCTCTGTAATCATTTTAGCATGATACTGAGCAACATTTTTATGAAAGAACTCAGTTGTTTGAACTTCAGGGTGTATAACAGTCCCTCTCATAGTGGAAGAGTGTTTAATGTGTTGAATATAGTTTGAAGAAAGAAAGTGTCCCAGTTCCCATTTTTTTCTGCAGACTCTTTTTAGACCTGGACGTTCTCCCAAGATGTTCAGGAAGCTCTACTCAAGAAATAGGAGAAAAGTCTGACTACATTTAAAATACATACTATATTCAATGTTTTGCACTACTTTGGTTACTACTGTGTTAAACTCTGCATTTTCTGCTGACAGCTTGGTAGGGCATCCATGCAGCTATTGCAAGGCACAGATTTTCAATAGAGAGATTTATATTTCACTTGTGGAAAGGCAAGAAGTAGAAGCTACTGTACATCATGCAGGATGAGATCAGAAGTGCCATAGAAATAGGAAGCTGGTATATCTTTGCTAGAAGGTATGAATCAAAATCTGATTGGGAAAAACCCTGAGCTAAGTAAATATGAATGAGAATTTGTTCATCTACTTCTTCCCACCCCATTTCAGCGGTTTGATCTATTGTTTCAAAGGAAGCATCATCATTACTTTGGAAATTTTTTGACCCCTCAGTGAGATTTTAGGCTCAAGATCATAGTCCCAGATAACAACACAGTGCTTACCTGACTGGATCATTCAAAAAGCAGTGAGAGCCTTCTAGGCCAGAATGACAATTATTCTTCCTGTTCTTCACTTCTAGCTTTACAAGATGCATCTCACAATATGACATGAAAAAGATTTCAGGGAGAAGAGCTGGAATATGGCTATCACATGGGAAACATGTTCTCTCTTAGTCTTTCATCATCTCTTCAAATACTTTGCAGGATACAGCAGGCAAACTGGATTTCATATAGAAAAAGCTGATTCACCTCATACCAGACAGAAAATACACCCTTTTTTGCTTTCAGCTAGTGAGTTACCATGGGTATCCCTGAAGAGCTTTCTGCTTCCTGCAGTGCCACAATGCTACACCACTGACACCACAATGCAAACAGCTAATGATAGCAAAAGAAAGAGTAAGTACTTTGGGTATGCCATCCGGCCACCAAACCCTACTCACCCCACCCCTCAAAAAAAAAAAAAAAAGATTAAAAAACCATAAACAACCCCAAAATCATTAGTTTTCCTCTAAATGGTAAATTTTAAAGATCACTATTGAAAACAGGAAAATAATCTTTACTATAGTGAATCAGAGCACATTTGGGCTACATGCTAATTCCTAGTTGGTTGAACTTCTAGACAAAGGCAAAAAACTCATTAAAACAGGAACAAGAATGGTACGTCTCATTTATCCTTCTTTTTATATTTCTGATTGGCAACATAAACTTTTCCTCATTTTCTAGAACTGAAGGCTACAGCATCTTGAATTATTTTTGCTGACTTTTTCCTGGAGCCTGAAAAATGCTTTTTCATTGCTTGACTTGCTTATCAAAGAGTTTTCCCTGTGGTTGTTTAAAATCTTACTTCAGTCTGCCTCATCAGTATTCTCCCCCTGCTGCGGCCACACCTTGAATCCTGTGCTCAGTTTTGGGCCCCTCACTACAAGACAGACATTGAGGTGCTGGAGCGTGTCCAGAGAAGGGCAATGAGGCTGCTGAAGGGTCTGGAGCACAAGTCTGATGAGGAGCAGCTGAGGGACCTGGGGTTGTTTAGTCCAGAGAAAAGGACGCTCAGGGGGTACCCTACCACTCTCTACAACTACCTGAAGGGAGGCTGTGAGCAGGTGGGGGTCGGTCTCTTCTCCCAATTAACAAGCAATAGGACAAGAGGAAATGGCCTCCCATTGTACCAGGGGAGGTTTACATTGGATATTAAGAAAAATTTCTTCACCAAAAGGGTTGCTAAGCATTGGCACAGGCTGCCCCGGGAAGTGGCTGAGTCACCATCCCTGGAGGTATTTAAAAGCTGTGTAGATGTGGTGCTTGGGGACACGGTTTAGTGGAGGATTTACTAGGTTAAAGTAGTGGCAGTGCTAGGTTAATTGTTGGACTTGATCTTAAAAGCCTTTTCCAACTTAAACGATTCTATGATTCTATTGTCAGGACAGCAGTAATGACTTTGGCAGCAATCTTAATAAACAAGACAGAAAAGACATCAAAAAAGGTTTATTCACAAGGTTTTGCCATTAATCAGACTCCTTTTAAAAGCCAGTAAATGTTGCCCTGTACTGAATTTGTTCTTGAGGCTTGCAGAGTACATGGCAAAGTACATACAATAAGTAAGGCAGCATCTTACCTGGGTCATATGGAGTCTCAACATGGCATCCAGATTTTATAATTTTTGGAAATGCATATTAAGTGCTGATCTGGAACACATCCCCTTTTATTCAAACATGACTGCTTTGTCTGAAAATCTGTACAAAGATCCACAGTTGTTGTCACAAGAACCACCAAAGACCCAAAAGACAACTTTGACCTCCCCCACCCCCCACCATTATCACAAAGGCATGGACAAACTTTACAGGTCACGAAGAAACAAAACCAAAAGCTCAGTAAAAGTCCAGGAGCACAAGAAAATATTTATACAGTTTCATCATCAGTTCCAACAGTGTGCCATGGGCAGTGTTTCCCAGTTCAGATCACAGGTTTCCAGGGTGCTGAGCAAAAGGCCAGAAACTGAAAACTCATTGGCAAAGGTGGCTACCTAAAATAATCAAGACTTCAAGAGAAATTTTCTGGCCGAAATTTTTTGAGATGCTCTGGATGAAACTAAAGAACATTCACAGAACATGAAAGGTAGAAGGATGTTCCCATCAATCATCACCTTTTTTATTATTATTTATTTTTTTTTCACACAAAGTCTGTATCTTCATGCAGGAAAATCACAGCAGTGCAAAATAAATGGGTGAAATATTTTTAACTTGAAATTCAGCACAGGGTTGTGCAGCAAAAAAGAATATTGCATAAATCGGGTGTAAGAACTGGTATTCAAGGAGCTTGTGCCTTAACACAAAATGGCTGTTTAACACTGACAGTAAGATGTTAAGGCTATGAGGGAATTAGGACAGCAGAGATCATTATTTCTGTAACTTAAACCAAAGACTTAGCAGACTAGAACCATTGCTGAACAACCTTTTTTAGCACGGGGTTCTATTCTTCCTAGTGACTTTAAAACACCCTGGCATTGTGGTGATCAGCGCAAAGGCTGCTTGGGTACTAAGCTCCTGTGTCGTTCTCAGCCTCACCCTCCTCCAAGCTGGGAACCAGGCAGAGGACAAGGCAGGGCCAAGATGGTCTTCTTCCCTTGATTCAGGAGTGCCTGAAGGAACACAGCAGAGAAGTGGCCCTCACTGAGTATCTGCAGCCATTTCCTCCTCAAAATATGGTGCAATGGTGCTTCCAGCAAAAGAAAGGATACAGCAAGTCAACCCATTCAGGCTACAGGATACAGCTATATGATCTCATACTCCATGTCTTTACTATAGACAGTGCAGAAACACCTTTCTTGCCTAACTGTATGAACAGAGTTCTACTTCCTTGTATTTAAATCATATGAATTCTCTGAAGCCGGTGTTGCTTTTGAGTCATCTTACACTGCAATTGGGTTCAAACGAGAGTAGACAAGCAGAGATAGACTGACTCATTACTCAGATTTGAGGAATGTCTGCATTAGTGACAAAACAAAATGCTTTAGCCCTAATGACTGTTATTTACTCTTCTCACTCTCACTAACCATGTGAGCAGGAATAAAATTCAGATGCTAATTCTCAGCTCAAGTGAGTCATGCTTTCTTACGATATTCAGACTTCTGGTTTTTTCTACTTGTCCTTTTGGCACACCAGTGCAAAAATATCTGTTTGGAAGGGAAGGGGAAGAAAGAGAGTTTAAAATAATCAATTGAAAGGGCTTGTTCTTCAGATTTGAATGGAAAAGCTAAGCTTCATGGTTATATTACCTACTAACACATAAGTCTTACCGTCAAAAATAACAAAGAGGGAAGGGGAATCCAACTACCTTTTCTTTAGCAAACCTGCTCTTGAAAACCCTAACTTCACTTAACAGGAAAAAACCTTCTTACTTTAACCACACTTACTGAGCCAAATACAGTTCTCTGCAATAAATTTATTTTATCCTTCCACACCCCCATTTTCCCAACTCAGAACTTAAACTCTGATACCTTCATTCACACTTAATAGTCTTAAGCAGTCATACCTATTTCAGCAAGCCTTCAAGAAGAAACCTGAGTCAGTTAAAGTTTCTAAAACTGGCCATGCATGGAAAATTATTGTGTGAAACTAAGTCATTAAGCTGGATCTCACCATGTATTAACAAGACTGTCAATTCATTTATTTTTTTACAGATGTTTTCCAGTTGTGCCATGCCTACCCTTTAAACATTGCTTCAGAGTTCCAGCTCAAAATGAAGTCCACAGATACAAAGCAAGATCTTCACCTAGTGGCATTTACTTTTGGTATGGATGCTGAAGATGCCAAAGAGTCTGTCTAAAAAGCACAGAATTAGGGAAAACACAGTATTTAAAATTGTTTGGTCTAAATTAAAAAAAATAATAATCTATCTATTTCAGGGTCATATTTATTTTTTTGGTCTAGAAATGACCCTTAGAAATTTCAAAGACAGGAAAACAAGTGTCTATGTATCTTTAGTGGGCACACTGTAAGCCTACTCTTGGATTGCAAGAGCAAGGTTAGGTGTTGGTGCTATACTTTTACATATGTTTCAATACCAAGTTCATTTTGGTCATCTGGTCTATATCGTACTTGTAGTTAAGGTTGATCTTACAGTTGCCCCAAGCCTATGACCACACACCTTCAATGTTTTAATCCCAAGACCTGTGCCCAAACACACATGTATTTTAACACTAAAATTTGCCCTGAGCTCCCAAGAACAAAGTGCACTCCTGCCAGTTACCTCTTACTCAGCATTTTTTTGTAGAGCATCTTGAATTTAGTGGTTAAGCGCCCAACCTTACCAGAGAAATCCATCGAAAGGCAAACCCATAGTTCTCTGTTTCTTTTTCAGATCACCCATCTTCATTTTTCCACTCAAATATTAGAAAGAAAATTCATCACACTGTCATTTTTTGCTGGTAAAAGAATTTTCAATATTTGGCCAAATATGTGTAAAATTGACACCTTTTACTAAAGTATTTTTGGAAGCGTTTTCTATTTTCAGTTACAAACCATCTTCACTCCTGCTAGACCTAATCAGTTTCTCTTGTTCATACAGGGAAATTTTCAAAGTGTTCAGTTTGCACCTATGGTTCCAGAAGTGCCCTACTATTTCAGTTCTGCATTACTTTTTTTTTTTTTTTCTGACTTGATTGGGAGAAAATTGAAGTCAAAACAGTTTTCACAGCTGGCACCAAATGTATTGTTAGAAGTTATAACTGTTTGACCTCAGAATTTTGCACTTTTGCCTTAAAAAATTGTGGCAGTCATGGGTAAGAACCCAGGCTGGTGAGAAATTCTGCTCTCTCATTTCACAAAAGTGAAGAGTTGGAGAGTCATGGTATCACAGCACCATGATATTCAAAAGTTATTACAGCTACTGTGAAGCAAAATCTTCAGCAGCATGGCTCAAGACAAACAATTCTCTGGCAAAATATTCTGGCTATATTTGTTTGGTGCATATCCATGTCAGCTGAGGGAAAGAAAATACTTCAGCCAGTGGGTCAGATGTTACTTTAGGGCAAATGCAGACATGCTCTGAAAAATTGCACATAAAATCTCTTACACAACAGGTAAATCCTTGAGGTTTTACTGGGTGTGTAAAAAGAAGGTCAGGCACTTGACTGCATATGGTTCAACAGTTGCTTACTTTGATTTGTCAAAATCTTTCCTGTTATGCTAAAATGTAGTACTTTCTATTTGTAATTTTAATTAGTGAGGAAACTAAAATATTGGTTTATCACAAAATATTAAGCACTTTTTAGAAAGATTTACAATTATTATAATCTCTAGTTCTGAAGAGGGCAAACTTTAACAACACCTCCAAAAGAAAAGGAGCCTGACTGCCTTGTTGTTGTTGGGAAGATGAAAGCTGGAAAACAACACTGCTGTCACAATCCACATCCACCAGAGGACAAAGAAACTCCAGAGCATCAGCACAACTGGAAAGAGAGAAAGAAATCATAGATTGTATCAGAAAATCACAGTGGAAATTGTCTTCTCTTTGTGTTGTACAGCTTCTATTCCACTCCTCCTATCAATAAGACAGTGTTCTGCTTTACATTCATCATGTATCATCTTTATTAATAAACTATTTTTAAAGTAATCATTAATTAGTGATGAGTCATGTTTACATAAGAGCTCTTAAATTAATCTCTTGCTAACTTCTCCTTCCTTGCAATTGACATGACTTATAAAAAGTTTGATTACTTGCTTCTTATATATCTTTTGTTCACAGTTAGAAATTTGTCTCAATTCAAAATTTAAGTCTAAAGTATAACATGACAACACGTTCCCCCCCACCTTAAGTAACTATGAGAGACAGCTGATTTGGTTTCTTAATTTAAAATGATTTATGAATGTGGATACCCTTCATCTGGAAGCTGTCATAACTGTACAGATTAGGCTGGCAGTGCTGCATTCTCAGGAGCACCAATCTTTCAACTAAGCCAAAACCAAACTTCAGGCTTAAGAACTAGCTAAAAATTTGCTCATATTTTTGAAAATTTTTAAATGAGGCAAATTAAAAACCCAGCACTTGTTCAAATATTCTTATTTCATTTAGATTTATATATGAAAACAAAAAAAAAAAAACCCAAAACCCTTCATTAACATTTTATAGCAAGCTTTATTCCTGAAATTCAACTTACTCCTTTCACATACCTATTAGCAGATTTCAGGGATCTTTTGAACCACACTTTTGGTTCAAATTGAAAAAAATAAAACTTAGTTTTAAAAATACAGAATTTAAAATCAAAAAAGAAAAAAATCTGATTAATTTTCTGCTATCAGCACATTTAATGATATTTAGATATTTTGTAACTCCAGATGAGAAATGATGCTTCACAAAAATATGTTTTTTAAAAGGATAGTGAGAACAGAAGAAAAAGACAATTGCAAAACCCATTTCGCAGTCCTAAACAATTCTTGCAGAGAATGAAGTAACTGATTTCTTGCTTGCATTGGTCTGTAGGAGTGCCAAGTCAGTAGATCATCTTCTAAGTCTAAATTGTCATTTACAGAGCAAAACGTGATGGTTGAACTGTATATTAAGTAACAGCCTAGGCTCTCATTTTATTACAGCTCCCCAAAGAAAACAATCAACTTTTTCAGCATTCAAGTAAGATTCTTTAAACAGACAAGTTCATGAACTTATGGGATAACAGAAAAAAAAAGTCAAAAAATAGGTAAGCTAAAGGAGAACTATCATGAAGCAAACATAAACCCACCTACTGATTCTGTGTCCAGTTTAGAACAGTGATAAAGCAAATTCTGAGAAAAAGGTATGATGAGAGCTGCTGGTTTATCATGGGGAATTTTGTAGAACACCATCAATGCATCATGTCTTATTTGGATAAAACCAGAGATTTCTGACCTCTCCTGTCAGTCTGACTTGTTTCACCTTCTCCCCCTCTATCTGATTAGCTGTTCCACAAGGACAGTAAAAAAGAAAATACTTCAAGCTTAACTACATTAAAATATCACGCCATATTGAATTTAGGGATGGAAAATATATTTTATATTATTGTACAGTTGTGTTTCAAAGGATTAGTTAGTATCTATCTTCAAGAAAAAGAAAGTGTGCATACTGTTGGAAAGTTATTTTTGCAGACAGGTCTTCTGAAGTGATTTAGGTGCATGCAGTCCTTTAGTAAGCTTTACCTCAACATCTGCTGACTTTGAAAAACTTCCCTTAACATTTTACATGCAGAATTTGAACAACCTTTCTTTATTCACTCTTCCTTAATCAGATTTCTTAACCTCCATAGTCTCCTCCTTACCATACAAAGGCTTTGGAATAGGAGCAGCTATCCTCCTTCACGCTCTGGCATGCCACACCAAGTCAGACAAGACAATCTTTAGGTCTAAGAGACCTAGGAACAAGGCTCTTCTCTCTAATATTCTCCCATATAATTCTGGATTTGCAGAATAGATAGTCTACTGTCAGTAGAGACCAAGCAACTGTTTCAGACACAAGCCTGTGCATCCTCAGCTTCTCTCTGCTCCTTTGCCACTCTCGACTCTGAGCAGATTTCTAGGAAGAGCAAGATGTAATTGACATTTTAATAGCTGTATTTCACTGTAAAATTTCCTTGGGGAAGTAATAGAAATGATAGTGAATGGTACAAACTAATAAAGGCCAGAACACACGCCACTAGCTTTGGCTGGGGAATCTGCAAAAATGTTAGTTTTAATCTGATACTATTGGTGAGAAAAGATTAACTTTTCTATAGCGCCAGCTAGAAATAGTCTGACTTCCTACTGCCAAATCCTTGAACTAAAGTGTGAAAAAATCACATAGACAGTGGGACAACTTCTCTCCTAAGGCAAATGGCACACATTAACCTCAATGAGGCTTTGCACAGTTAGGCCAACAGAGAGGGAGGTGCAGGCTGTCTTACTAAATTTTTAATAACTCCATTTTATGGCTGGTACTCACACTATTTAGAAACCTGTGGCCTCCAAGGTTTTGATAATTTTATCCTCCAAGGTTCAAACCACACCCAACCCTACATCTGGCACAAATTCATGAAAATGAATGTGAAGAGCATGAGTATAACCTCCAGGATTTTCAGGACTCCTGTATTGCAGCAACATGTTTACTCTGCTTAAGGAGGCTTCTGGCTTTTTGGTTTTAATGTTTCTTCTTCTTTACAGATGAAGCAAAGCTCTCCTTCAGTCTGCTTTATTTTATCATGCCTTTGATATTGTATGATTTGTAATTAAACAAACAAATTGCAACAGCTATAGCATTTAAGGCATCTTCTCAGGACTTTGAAATTTCTGCAGTACCTTGATTTTTATGAATGACTGTCCTCAAATCATCTCCCTCCAGAATCTTAACTACTCAGATAATAAGAAAGACTGGACAAGGTGGTTTCTTGGAAACATTTAAGGTCCACCACACTTTATAACAACCTTGCAGAAGCAGTCCAGTGATACAACTCTGTAAGTATCTCTTGTGATTAAACCTCCTTTTTTCCTCCCCACCATATTTTGTGTTTATTAAAATTAATATTGAAGATTTTTGCAAAAAATATAAGTATTATTGCTTACAATTTTTACACTAAGAATTCCGTATCCCTTAAATTGTGCTAGAGGTATTCTCAATGCCTTTCTGAGCAGCCATAAGGAGAGTTGTACAGCATGGTTTATGATGTGACCAACAGGGCACAGCTGTTTCAGGTGGTACAGCAGAACATAAACCTTTGAAGAAAAGAAGGAAAAAAAGCCCCACCCCCCCCTTTCAAGGGGGGACTTATTTTAATGTTCTAGGAAACTCCTCAAATATCAAGTCTCTAAAAGCTTCTTAACATATTCTACATTTTTTCTCAGTGATTAATTTCTAAAAGTAAGAAAACAGCATAGTGAAACTGTTGGCACTGTCCAAAATTGTTAATGTAGTAATTTGCCTGGCCCAACTACAAGTAACATTTATAGGCAGAAGAGAAGTGAAAACACAGCAAAGCATGGACCAGCTGCAGCAGTACCAGCAGCTGCAGCAGCCCTGGTGCTCTGGGAGGAGGGACTGGATGTGGCAGGTGAGGAAGAGCCCACACACATCTGATCCATGCAGCACCAGGAGTCTGGGGGCAGTGCTGAAGAGATGCCCACACTGTGCTGCATGGGAATGAGGTGGCAGAAGGCAGCAGGAGAAGCTATGTCTCCCACAGCAGAACAAAGCATTCATGTATATAAAGCACAAACAGAAAAAGAAATTGAAACCACAGTTTGGAAATGTTCCACGATAAAAAAGCCAACTTTATCATTTGGAAGGGGACTAAGTCCCAGCGATAAAATCCTCAGGTTCTAAAAAAATAACATCTGGGCTTGTCAAAAGTTTCTTATTTGCCATTCAAGAGAACATAAAAATAAGCCCAAGTAAAAAAAAAAAAAAAAAAAAAAAAAAAAGAGAGGAAAAATCCCTCCGTCTCAAAATCACAGTCCACAAGAGCAGATGTTCTACAATAAGCTCTGCAAGTCAAGACAGAGATGTTGGAAGGTGATGCAAGAACCGGAATGAATTATCAGCTTTGCAAGAGATGTAAATACCATTTCAACATGCATAGCATGGAGAAGAAGATCCAAACAGTAAGACTGCTGAAGTCTCCCTAAGATCGGACCCTAACCAACAAGAGCTGAAAGCAGAGTAATGTGTCAATGCACTGAAAGCAAATGAACCATGTGTTCATTTAACATGTTCAAGGCAGCATAGCACAAGGACCAGTCATTTTAACACTGAAAGATCAGTGAAACGTTCATATCTTAAAAGTGTGATTCATTGGAATGCCATAGAAAACAAAAGCACCCCATAACTGGTTTAGAATGGATCAGAAGTTCTCATTCCCTCCAAAGGCAAGAGCTGGAAAAGAGGACATGACTAACCAGGCTAAGGAAGAGTCTGTAATGCCTTGTAGAGTGCAGCAAAGCTCTCCCTAGAATAGATCTGGAAAAGACTGTTTGCATCTCCCAGCAAGTGCTCCGCACCCTGAAGCTTTAAGGCAAGCTGCAGAGATCCTTGCTTTGGGATATCACAGCATGGAGGAAAAGAGGAGGGATATTTACACTGTCTTAAGTGAATTGCCACCCAAAGGGAACTCCTTTACTGACCAAAGAACTGAACAAAGGCTGCTGAGTACTCTGGTTTATAGCTAAGGTAGCTACCTTGGGTAGCCCAAAAAGTTGAATGCCCACAGTATCTCCCATCTTTGATAGGCATCCAGGCTAATTCATTGTTTTAAAAGAAGACATCTACAACTTCATGGAGCATTAAGCCCATTCTTGGCAATTTCTTTCAATGCATTTTGAGAACTGCAGCAGGACTAAGCATGTCAAAAACAGAGGCAGAGGAGCGCCTACTTTCTGGCTCCTGATTGAGCTTAGATTTCACTTAGATGTCAAATTGTTCAGACCATTCAGGAAGATAATTCAGAAACGCAAAAAGGTTTTATTCTAGGCTGTCCAGACAAAACGTAAGGTGCTCTTGGAAATTACTCACCCCAAGAAGCCAGGCAGCAGCTGAGCAGCAGCCTTACAGATTTTGGACAAAAGCATCTAAACTCTGCCTAGTCAATTACTGGAATTAGGCCTGATCAAATACACAAAAAGGGAACATTTTCAGCTTTCAACAAAGACAGGAATTCCAGGACAGATGATCAATGTCCATGTTTTTTCCATGCCTAAGGCATCAGCATGGGTTTAACAGGTGGGTTAAGAAAATAATAGATCATACTTGTTTTCTTACTGCACCTCCTTTGGGAGACACTGTCTGCGTCTCGAATAGCAAACGCAGTCTGTGGAAATTCCTGATCCCTCTATCTATTTCCCTGCTGTTAAGACTGGAGACCTGCGAGAAACGAAGCTATGGAAGGCAGAGAGGAAAATGTTGACTCTCCTAGGTCCTCAATTTGATATGAGGTAAGAACAAAGCTGGAAAGTGCACCCAGACCAAAGGTCTTCAAATATCTCCCACATCTGTTTTGATGTAGCCACTGTCTGTGCCGCAGGCCACGGTCTGAGCTGGTTCAGCTCCAGGTGTTTCACCCAAAACCACAAGATTTCTCTGTATTTAAACAGCCTAAGTTTACATAGATGACATACAGCAAAAAGCATGACAGATGGCTCAGAACATGGGGAAAAGCTCAGCCTGACAGGTTAAGGCTTAATAAACAAGACAAGAAGTTAAGTTCAGACGGATGAAAGAGGGGAGGAAAAGCTTGTACAGGAAGATATGCAAAGAGGGGTTGTGCTTCCAGGAGCACTGGAAGGAAAAAAGTTGCCTTGGAATAGGGAAGTATCCCAGGAAAATACATCTAATTGGGCTGCCTCAGCCAACAACCTGTAAGCACTACAGGACAAAATGTCCAAAGAGCAGGGGGTGGAAGTGATGGCTAAATGCCTGAGACACGTTACAGAGAGTAACAAGAGCTAAGCATTAGTGCATTCACACAGAAGAGAAGGGCCTGCTTGAGTCAGGCCTACAGAGGCCTCGCGTGTTTGTTGTGGATAGCATAATCGCAAGACAGGCTCAGGATGGAGCTTTGAGGCTGCAGCTCATCCAGAACCTGAGTACACACTGTTGGCAGCACCTTGCAAGACAGCATGGGCATACCTATCACAGGCAATGCCAGCATTTCTTTTTAAGCAGAATAGACCTAAAGTGCATAACAATATGACTTTAGTAAAGTATTATCCTCATTTTAAACATGGACTGTAGGTGTCACTGTGCTATAGGAAGACATGCATTAGCAGTAATTATCCAATGCAGTAATACTAGGACAGCAGTTTATACAGCCCATCCATCTGAATTTCCAGACTAGATTTTCCAGGCTAGACTGCAGAGGAGCTCTCTCTTCTTGCCATGGAAACCGGGCCACTGCCCAGCTGAGACTGCAAAAGCGGAGAAGCCAGCAGGAGGGCGAACCAGACGGAAGCTGAGTTCAGACACGCTGCAGGGGTGAGAAGAGCAGCCTCCCCTTTGGCAGCTATTTAGGGATGCTGCTGTTTAATATCTAAAGCTCTCAACTAAAACAGGTTGCTGCTGGGTACTTAATGAGCATATGCACTATAAACACTGCACCCTTCTGGGTGCCTCAAAGAATTTAATGTCCAGGCAGCCTGATTTCTCCTAACTGACACCAAAAAGACCAGGAAAGAAAAGATGCATTTGTGATCTGGAGCATAGGCAGATTTAGGGGTAAGCCTCTCTGCCACTAGATTGGTATGTGACTGCAGCACAAACAGACCGTTCTCATCCATTCAGGTGCCTGTAGCAATGCTACTAGCCAGGCTTGCTGTGTGGCCTATGCATACAGCATCCTGCAAGATTTCCAGTCTGGCTGGAAGCTTATGGTCCACTACTTCAGTTGCTTTCAGCAGCAGCAAAATGAAAGCCGTCCCAGGTCTGACTGCAGGCCCTGCCATCACAGCCTTCCAGTGGCTGCAGTCCTGCTGACTCATTTGAAGTCACGTACTGAGTCTTACCGGGGATCCTTGACTCTGGCAGGCCTGAGCAATTGCACTGCAGCAAGTTCAGCAGCACTTTTGCTGCCAGCAGTGATTGTCTATCTGCACTAAGAATGATTAATTTTACCCCTACACTGTCTTCCCAAAGTCACCCATAACAGTTAGTTGTCTTGGCTGAAATCCACTTTCTGGCAATATTAGCATGTGGACACAGCACTGCTGTTGGGCAGCTTATCCAGCTAACCGAAGGGAATTGTTCCAGTAGAAACCCCATGGAACAAGGTAGCCAACAAATGATGCAGCTGAAAATATGGTGCACCATGGCAAGGTAGCAAGCAAGAACCCAGCTTTGGGTTGTCATGGAGAGGGCAGGCAGGAACTCTTCAAGCCAGCATCACTGTGGTCCCCATGTGATGTAGCTCTGGTGTCATTAGTAGCTGTGGGACAGTTTATGGTATCTTGAAAACTGTACTGATCACTGGCACACGCTGTTGCTTTACTATAGTCCTGGAGGGGATTATTAGGGCAACACAGGGTGACCAGCCCATACCCAAGTAATTTGGCACATATTTTTTGCCCCATGTTGGCACATGAACCCCACACTCATTTTCCTCTGGAGTCATGCTGTGTTGGGAAAACATGATGAGGTGGAACTTCTCTCATCATAGATCCTTTTAGTGTCCTTTGCTTCTCCCTCATCTGTGTGGGCTACAGATGCCTTATTCCCTGATGTCCTTACTGTCATGAAGTACATCCAGGACAAAATCTGTAACAGCTGGACCACTTCTTCGGTTGTTCTTCAGTCCCCCGTAACAGCTGAGTTTCGCTGAACCTGGACATATTTACTTCATGACAGGAAAGCATACACAGCAGGATGGAAAGTAGACCTTAAATGGACATGGTGAGTGGTGGAGCTGTCAGATGTACACTGCACTGCAGTCCTTGGACAAGGGACCCAGGTCTGAGCTATGTAGAGGGGATAAGATAGGATGGAGCAATGGTAGTTGATGCTGGACTTGATTTCCACTGGAAACTGGTTCCACTGCCTGCTGAACTCTTGTTCAAAAGCAGTGTGACAAGACACAGACACTGCAAGTCCAGTTCTTTTCCTGTGGATGCTAATTTGGCAAAACATATCTTAATTTCTGTTTGTACCAGTGTGACAAGACAAAGAGACTTAGAGGTCAGAATCTCTCTTGCCCTAAATCAGCATTGCTATGTTAATCTTGACCCACATTGGCCTTTACCTGCCTAGCTCCTGATCATGATGCCAGCCCAGTAGCAGCAGTGCAAAACTTAGAGGACAACGCTACAACATAAGCTGACTAAACAAGCCTTGCCAGCCTGCTGTGGCTACTCGGCCTGGTTCAAACTAGCATTATACCTATGCCAGGGTACTGCAGTCAGTCCTGTGGCTGCTGTTTACATGTATTGGTAGTGCAATCTAAAGTTACATGCAAATCTTAGTTGCATTACTACATTGTTTGGTGTTAACTTCCTTTTATGGTCATTGTGTTTGGTGTTGGAGTTAAATATGGAGACACACAGACATTTGTAGCACACATTTTGTCTGGGATGTAAGGGAAAAGGGGTGAAAAGGGGACATTTATGTGGAAATAGAGCCTTCTGGACAATATTTTTCAGACAATTCCAGACTTAGTCCTGCATCTTTTTTTAAAAGGTACTACATTGACTGGTGGTAATCTTGGATCGTTCATTAACCACTGTCTTCTCTCCTGCTATTGACGTGCTGTAGTGTAATTGCAACGGTGCATGTGTGGTCTCCAGAGGGTCCTTGTGTGTGGGGGGGAAAATATGTCAGAAGTGTCTCCCATCCATCTTGATTGTAATTGTGAGCAGAAGGCTGTGCAAAGTCACACAGTCTGGGTTTGTTTCCACTGACTCACAGCTGCCTCTGGGAACTCTGAGCAAATGCAGCTGCTGAGCAGTCTTTTAAGCTGCTTGGTTGCAGGTTGATCATAATTGCTATCAGAGAGCCAAGGGATACAGAGCTCTTATGCAGAGTTCATATACAGTATGTTTAGTAGCCCAAGGGGGAGATTTTTGCCCATTGATTTGCTCTGCACATCTGCTCCCTCACCTCCTTTTTGGCGTACCTATTGCTATTACCAAGTCCTATTTCTCCTGAAAAAAAGAAAGGAGGGAATCTCAGCAATGCCACACAAACAGATCACTCTTTGATACTATGTCATTCAAGGAGACAGGAAAAAGAAGAATCAAATTGCAACTCACCTCTTTGCTTGCTTGCTTGCTTAGTTGTACCTGTAAGAATCAAAAGCAGAGCAATTGTTGATCCCAGATTCAGCAGTGCTATGTAATCACAGCTCCACACTGATAACACTGTTATGTGTGTTAGTGTTATTACTTTTATTTTGAAGCTCACATGGTGTCAGGCACTCTTCCACCCTTCTGGGACAGAACACAGAACTGAGAGGTCGTTCCTTTAACACAGTATCTGTGTCTTTGCCACGGGTAAGACATTTGCTATGAAACACCAGTGTAAACCAAAACACTAAGTGGTGTCAAAGGAGACAACCCCTGACAGTGTCATTCTTGTTTCTTGTGTTATTACAAATTTCATTCTGTTTCTTTACTTTTTACTAATTTTGTATTAATCATTGTGGATATAAAAAATGAATATATGTTACCCATGCTATGCTAGTCTTGGCTTCATTTTTGAAAGAAAACTGGTTTCTGTGACCCTGCAGTCACTGTAAAATTTAATTGGCATACAACTGAAGCACTGCCTCTTGGTCATATGTTGTCACTATACAGCAACCCTTAACTCAGCTACAGGGACGTTTTAACTACATTGTCTAGTCCAGTAAAGATTACAAGCTAAAATTCAAATAGCAAAAATTGAAGGCACTTCATATAAGAAGTATGAAGTAGGAAGGGCATAAAGAAGGATGAGACATACTTAGCCCCATGAGTATTGCAAATCCTTCCGCATTTTCAGAGGGCCAGGAAAATTTACACAAGAAAACCCCACCTCGGAGGAGCCGTTCTGCATGCTCAGAAATATAGAATGCAGCCATAGCAATCTTTGCTGCACATGCAAATGGGTACTAGAGCACAGCACACAGAAAAGGCAGTGTTTTCCACCCAGGATGGATTAACTGGCATGTAAGCATTGACTTGTTTGCATCAAGTGACTGTGGAGCACCTCAGCTCAGAACTGAGGAAAATGAGATGGGATTTTCAGCAGTTTCAGTTACTGATGGGAAGGGGGTCCAAGGACTTTTGATCTTCTCACTGCATCATTGGCAAAATAAATTTAAGACACGAGGAGGGCTTGGATCACCCTCAAAAACATCACCGTGGCCTTGCACAGAGAGCAGAACAGGGCTTGGCAGAACCGCTGAGGAAAGGAAGGGACTGACCACTTGCTTGCCAAGTCAGATCCAAGCCTCCTCCAGCTCTGTGGTGTTGCAGCCTGGCAAGGTAAAAGAAGACAGAAAACTATGGCTATGACGTGATATCTAAAGCATAATGAAAAACTGGAAGAAAGTAACTTAGATAAAATAATGCATCATTCAGTCCTTTTGGACACAGAGTAAATTACTGTGTTAGTTATACATTCTTGTGAGTTGATGGACACCAGCTTGTGCGCCAGCCACAAGTGCTTGAGTGTGGAGATAGGGTTCCTTTAAACCAGTACCTCAGTGATGTTTGCTGAACTGCCGTACCACAGAAGATTGCATACATCCATCTGACTAGTACTGTAAATGTCTGAACAATTTTAATGTTGCCTTTCCCTCTAATAAAACTGTTAGTTTTAGATTCACAAGAATAAACTTGACCTCTTCTTTCATATGCTAGTAACTAAAGAGATGATCTCCAGAGGGGTCCTTCCTAGCACTGTTTTTTTTAAGATGTCATGTGTAAGAGTTTGTTTTAGGCTCAGTGAAATCAAAGTGCATTGTGTGCTGTCTTCCACCAGTCTTGGTAGTATTGACAAGAAACTTAGCAATTCTTTTCTCATTCTGGAGCCTGAAAAATAAAAAACTCTAAATTTCCATACTGGCCTGCACAAAAAGTGCTTAGAATTAGAAAGTGTGCGCTTCTAAAATGGCATCTAGCTGTCCATTCCTTACATTTTCCTTCAGAAACCCTAATTCTCCAAAAACTTATTTGGTGGTAATTTTGTTTCTTAAATATCCATTCAGAATGCAAACCTATCAGCTGCATCATCTCACAGTCTGATTAGGGCTGCTAAGACTATGAGGCACATTAGATTTAAGTGATGTAGGTAATGCACAATGCTTCACCAAAGGGTGCAGCAGTACCAGCTCATTACAAGATCATTCAGCTTCAATACAGATTTTATAGAAGTAGATCATAATATGAAACTAATGGCTTTTATTGCTGGCTTGACAGCAGAAAAGTATTAATAGGCAAACCACAGCCTCTGAATACCTGTAGAATATGGAGTACTAATAATCAAAAAGTACCAAGTTATTTAAAAATTCAGTAAAGTTCATTACTAATTAGACATAGATGTGTTATTCCACCTCTAGCAATTTTTCTGGTTCGTTCTTCTGATACAAACTTTAGGGTCTGTACCCATAAAATGCTGAAGGCTGCTATCTTTCAGGAGTAGCATGGCTTTGGTCTATAACCAGAACAGGTCACAAGTCCTGGCAGATTACACATCGTGGTGATAATGGTGCATTCCTTGAGGCACTCAGGCCTCAAAGAGAAGGTCTGGATGCAGCTGGGTACCTCTGCATGCAGCAGTTCAACAAAGCTGTCCCCTGGGGCTGCAAGCAAGGCCAAGTCAGCAAATCTGCCTTGCGGTCACCTAGTTAGCAGACTGAAGATGGCGGAGGAATCAGATGCAGCCTCTTTGGACTGCTGGACAGGACTACATTGTCCTTTATCACCTCTTTATAGAAAGGAAAGTGGTAGCAGGGAGCCACCAGGCCTGGGGTCCTTCCCATGGAGGTCAAGGCTCTGAGCACAGCACTGCCAGAGCACCGGGCGCACGGCAGAGGGACACCCCCACCACACAGGGAGGGACAGAAATGGGTTATATCAGGCTGTGGTCAGAGACGGGCTGAGATTTCAACTGTTTTGACTGAAGTAAGTCAATCTGAGTTTTTTTGACTGAAAGCAGGAACTAAGAAATTTCTTTCCAAAACTGAGCAGATGATGCAAGAATTCAGTAATTAGACCTTGCAGCTAAGAGATATCTCATTCAGTTGTCTTCTCCCCTTCGAATTATTTTAGCCTCCTCTGTGCCGCTTTCACAGGGGTGGCAAAACTTGAAAGCTTAGTTGTACGGGTTGTCATTGCTTTTGAAATAAGAATGCAACACACGGGCAGGTTAAGGGATGATTTTGCTTAAAGCCAAGAGGAGCCAGAAGTCCCAGTCAGAGGACCTGTCAGTCTGTAAGCTGACCACAACCTCTGGAAGGAAAATAGCTCAAAGGAAAATTGTGTTGCTTCAGATAAGCAGTTTTCTGTTAAAGGTTAAAGGTCTAGTGTTGCAGCCAGCTGGTTTTGATAGTGTTGTGAGAACTGGTGCCCCGTTGAGAGAGAGAGAGAGAGAGAAAGCCCCGGATGTAGGAGAGGCAAGATGCAGAGTGGACTTGCCTGAAGAGGATGAAGAAACAGCACAGACAGTAGCATCCGACCAATGGTAAAAGCCTTGTTGCAGCCGGCTAGTTTTGATAGTGCTGCAACAGTGTAGTTTGTTTTTAATCAAAAATAAACTTTTCATGGCCTTCACAAATCTAGATAACCAGTAGGTAACCTGCAACTCAGCTAAGCAGAAATGGCTTTGGTCATCACTAGAGCAAACAGGTGTGACATGGGAAAGAGTGAGTAGAGGGACTTCCTCCACAGGCTATGCCAATAAAACTGTGTAACATGAACATGGGGTGAGGTGGGAGCATTTCATGTATGGATATTTCTCCATTCGTGTACAGTTATCCTCTCCTCACAGTGCAAGTGCTTCAGTTCCTAACCAGCCTGGGCCTCTTCCACATAACTCCATCCAGCTTATTGAGGTCCTTCTTGTGCAGGGTTAGAGCATGAGATAACTGGATCCAGTATTCTAGATGTGGTCTGATAAGTCACATCTCTCAACCTGCTGGCTGTGCCACTGTTTGTGCAGCCCAGGAGGCTGCTGGCCATGCTTGCTGCCAGGGCACAGGGCTGCCCCATGCTCAGCTGCCCACCAGGGCCCCGGAGAGCAGCTCCCAGCATGGGCTGCTGCAGGGGTGTCTCCTTCCCAGGGGCAGCACCGCGCATTTGTCCTTTGGTATAGTGTCCATTGTAGCTGTCTGTTAGATGAATGGTTGAACCTTAGACCCATGAATGACAGTTTTGTCTAAATCGTTTTACATCTAAGTTCTTTTCCCCTTATATTATGAATAACAATGTAAACCTGTTAAAACAATTCCAGATTTATTAGAAATACCTAGCCAAAATCTTTTCCTATGTTTATAAACATTGATTAATTTCTCTATACACATGTATATCTTCAAAACATCCTTCAGTCCCTTTGCGGCTGCACATAAGCAATACAGTTGTCATGCCAGAGCATGTCACTGTCCCCTTTGTCACACCTAACAAATATATCGGCAGACGAAGAGCCCCTCGGCCTCCCCATGGTGGGGCAGGAAGAGCCCTCCTCCAGGACTTTGTCACTGAAGTCTTGATTTCCATGTAGGAGCAAGCACAAGTTTAGGGCAACTGAAGTCTGTTTTTCCATTGTCTTCTGCAAGATCTTCTCAAATCCCAGCTACGCTTTTCCAGAGCTAGGTGGTGCAGTCTCTGTATCTCCTCATAGCACAAGGTCTCAGGCAGCACTTTCAGAAGGGTAGTGCTCTTAGCTAGCATGAGTTCAGTCTTTTTCCTGGACAAATGAGAAAAAAAATCGGTGACCAAACTTCTGAACAGTGCTTACCAAATTCAGTCCCCACAGACATCTCACTAAAATCCCTTTGAAAGCATGACATGAGTAAAGGTGCTCCTTCAGCAAATCCTTCTCAGCATCACCTGGAAGTACATACTGAACATTGCTGGCATGGTTATGTGACAAGATCTCCATTTAGAAAGAGTAAAGCTGTTATGTGAAAGGAAGGTCAAATATTTAAAATTCTACACACTCGGAATGAGGCTCCATCTAGTCTGGTATCTGAAATGTCAGCTTAAGAAAAGCTAAGTAAAAGCAAAGCAATTACACAATGTTTCTTTCACAGGAACAACTCCCTTTCTAGTAGTTTCAAGTTTAGGAACATGCTTAGCTGCAGCTTACATTTGGATCAGGCTCACTGATGAGCCTCTTAGTCACAAATTTGTCATTACTAAGTCATTTTTATTTGTGGTTTCTGTAAGTTCCTATTGGAATGAGTACCACAGTTTAGCTATGCTTTAGGTATGTGAAAAAATTCACCCATAACATTAATACGGAACCCCACCGTCCACAGTAAAATGAAAATAAAATTTCGTCTTAAAAGCAAAGTGTAATCTTGTGCTGCAATACTATTGGTTATATTTTCCTCCTTTTTATGATGTGAATAACTGTCTGTGTTTTATAATGACAGAAATGGAAAAGGTGGCAGGGAGTGTATAATTTCTTTCAGGTAGCTCTCTTTTATACTTGATACAGCACACTAGCATGTTTGCATCTTTCTAATTGGAAAGCATCCATTACAAGAGGCATCCAGATGGAAGAGGGGCTTGGAATCAGCTCACCGGTGGCGGTGGGCAGCCAGTGGCCAGGCAGGGGAATGACCTGCTGCAAAACCAGCAAAGACCCTGGCAGGTCATCACCCACTGCAGAGGCAGCACCAAGCTGAAGCTGCTGAATTGCTCCTATAAATGCAGCACCACGCAAAAAGCACCTGACTTGTTTCCGTATCTGGCTTAGATCTGGAAGCAATTTGACTGCTTTTATGTACCACAGACTGATAAACATCCTGCAGAAGCTCAGCTAGATCCCACTTCCCCACCCCATGGGCTTATCAGTGAACTCTCACCAATGCCTTATCTTTCCTGCTCCAAGCAGATTCAGTGCAGGGTGGCCATATCCGTATGATCCCATCTGGGTGACTCCTGGCATGCACAGCTACCCACAGCAGTGACCCCTCACAGCCCATGGCGTGGGGCATCCCACAGCTCTGGCCAAGCTGCTGCTCCACACCATGGGGCAGTGCCCACCATGCTCCATCTGGGCTGGCTCCTTGGAAACACTCAAGCATCTCCCCACACACGCACAGGCTGGATTTAAGCATTTCCATTAAGCTGGAGATCCCCATTCCCCATGGAGCAAGTAGCTGGCTAAATGTGCTCTCATCAGAAAGGTCATGCTCAAACCATTTGAAAAGAGCTGGAGAGAGAAATTTTAATGTTAGCACTGGGCCTTCTGCGACTGACTTCTGGTGTGGACTTTGGCTTGTTCTGTAGACCTCAACTGGACCTGAAGAATCAAGGCAAATCTGAAGAAAATATGTTTCAGAAATGATAAGACTGTGAAATGGTCATTTCTGGCAGTTTTTGCATTATGCACTGAAGATTGCATCATTTAACGTATTTCTAAGTCGTGACAGTGAAAAACTTGTCTTTGGAAGACCTGCAATTTGCTTTAATAAACAAAATACCAATTTATAAGATAAACTGGTGGAACAGAACAGTCAATTTTTAGTTCAGGCACTAACTCAAGCACAGTCTGTGAAGATTTCTCAAGCTCACTCAATCCAGACTGCAGACAGAACTTCCAGTCTGCTGAGCCCTGCTCTTTTCTGCTTTTGCAGCATGTGTGGTTTATTGTTATTTCAAATTTTTTTTGTTAAATATTGAGAATTCTGAGACAGAATTTTCTTCCCACTGGCACATGACACATTGTGGTTAAATCTGCTAAAAGGAATGTGTATGCACTGTGAGCAATCCAAATGAGGTCAGCAACAGAAGGAGAGGTGAGTATGCAAAATAGATGCACAAAAATATCATGAACAGTTATGCTAATTAAATTATTGTACTAATTAGAATGAAAAACCAGCCAAGAAAAACTGCCAGAAGAACCAGTGGTTGGTTGCCATTGTTATTTTCTAGAGTCCTTCTGTTAAACATTCACATGAAAAAAAAGTGATCATAACTTCAATTCATAACTGTTCTTGCATGAGACCACAAACCCCTCCATAAATTTAAAAAAAAAAAAAAAAAAAAAAGTTGTTTTTTCTTAGGGATGGACCAAAAATGCCAAGTGCACCAAGCATCTGGGCATGTTCCTGTGTTCATCAATCTATGTGCACCTCTCGCCCTGGTAATCAGCAGTCTCCACGGGCAGCACAGGGCTGTGCCATGCATGAAAAAGTGTTTAATTACCTGGCACAGGTCTGGAACATGGCTCAGCACTTCATCTGGGGACTCAGCAGAGCTAAGCATAGGAGTTTGGTACTCAAACCAGCTCACTGTCAGCATCACACAGCCTGGGCACATCTTGATGTCTTGTGGTCTTTAACTGGAAAGAATTTAACTAAAAGCTCAACATTACCACCGTTTCAGGAGTAAGGCATAAAGTCAGGTGATGGGCTTTGGTTGACAGGAAGCTGGTGGCTGAGATAAAATCAGAATAGTGATTCTCTGAAGGAGTGGTGCCCCTTTTCACTGTTTTGCAAACCTTTTCAGCTCTGAGGACAGTTCTGGGCTTGACCTTCCAGGCTTTCCTTCTTCCCTCACTACTTGAGTCTTACATCACTGCTTGAGCCTATTATTAAAATCACAATACCAGAAGGAAAAATTTTGAAATAATCTTCTGGATTTTCATATTCTTTACATCTTTGGATGGGAGGAAACATAATGAAAGTACCAGACACACATACATTATTCAGGGAAGTGACTGCTGCATCATACAAACCCATGCCAGGGTTTGTGAACCACAATGGAAATAAGTGGATGTAGATCCATCTAAGCTGTGTTTCCTTAGCATGCTTGGTCACCGTCCCAGACCATTACCATTCCACAGGACATAGCAATGATAGTTGTCCCATGATTCTACCTATCTGTACATAGTGCAAGTTTTTATTTTAATGATTGAAGGACTGATCTCATGGAAACCACAAACCTATTTGGTTTCTCTCATAAATAATGCCAGGGAGCAGGAAGGAACTGAGGATACCTCAGCAGAAAACGAGAAGTCCAACTTACTTATGCTGATCAAGCATAGCTTGTCTTAAGCCGAGATAGTGTTTCCTCATGAGATCACTGGGAGCTTGTGAAAAGTCTAGTAACAAATGTGGGTGCTTTTCAATAACCATTTTACAAAAAAGCAAGTAGAGCAGAAGCATCACTAGCTGCCTAGTGAAATAATAGCATCATTATAAATGGCATCAAATCTCAAGGCTCGTTTTGTCAGTAAAACTTTATTCTGCATTCAGAGCAGTGATTATTGCATCCTTTTACAACATGAGTCCCTTAGTCTTGGCTCATGTGCAGTATGTTTTAGTTCTAATGAGTGTTTAGGTGAATAGAACTGGAATTCTCCATTCATATGGTATTAAAGGCACATCTTCACCTCTTGCAAACAAGGATTTTGAGAATGTTGTTTGTACTCAACTTGTAATGGTATGGCCTAATCTGAAGAAGTAAGTCTACTGATAGTTTTCAAATAGCTGATCATAATGGTCACATCCTAGATTTTGAAAAGTGCACAGAAATCCTATTACCCTCACACAAGTAATCAGAGCATTCTTCACACCCCTATGTATAGTAACAATATTTTTGGTGTAAACAGGTTCCTGGACAGCAGATGTGCTTACGTCTTTGCTCTGAACTCAGGTCATTAGGACATTACTAGCACAACAGTTTACAAATGTTACTCCTCCCAGTGTAGCCAAAGCAGTTCTATTAGAAGCTGTGCTGAGAATAGCAGTGATTTAGCATTAGATAACCAAGTTATTTTTATTTTGGTGTTAAATGGGGAAGTTGGTGTTAAATGGGGAAGTTACAACCCGTTTCGTGTTCCAGGCTAAGCAGGTGAAGTGGTTAAATGTTTTATTATCCAAATCAGAACTAAGAGATTTCCATTTAGCACCATTTACTTTCAGTATTTCAGTGTGAAAATGAAACAATCTTCACTTGCAGTAGATTGGGATGAGTTTCATTGTTTCATTTTCTATGTGCCATCTAGATTTGAATCTATCACAGCATAAATATAGGTGACTAATATTCTTCTCTCGGGTTTATAAGACTAATTACCCCTTTAGTCTGTAATGCAGTCAACCATATCTTCTTTGGTCTTTTTGCTTATATTAATTCATTATATATGATTAAGCTTTGTAAAGAAATAATTTGTAATTGAATTGGCATAACAGAAGCTGAATGTAAAAAAACCCTTGGCAAAGCGCCCATGTTAGTATATTAATTCTGCCAAGTGAGTTGATAATAAGGTTGAACTGGATTTGAAAGATTAGAGAGTCTTGGCTTAGAAGGAGATGAAGGTTAGTTCCATACAGTTCTTCAGCTGCTTAAAGGGAGCCAGTATTTTGAGTTTTTCTCTGTACTTTTGTGATGAATTCTTTCTATAATCTTTCTCTGTGGAGAAAAGGGTGCAAAAAATAAAATTTTAAATAAAAATAGCTGAAGATTTATTTCCATTGGCTTTGGATGCTGAAATTGATCCACACAGTCCCAAGGTTTATTAACTGAGAAGCTTATGTGTCAGGGCCTGCCGGATAACTGATAGGGTGACCTACATGCTGTGAGAGCGTACCCAGACTGATCAACTTTAAATGTTTTTATTTTATGCTGCAGGCTGTAGGCAGAAGTACATGGCAAAATTAAATTAAAGAGGTCAGTGAGAGCTGCGTTGTTGATTCCTTCACTGATTTTACAGAAACTGTTTCTGCCAGTTTTAACTGCAAGACAGGCTGCACAAATGGTTGAAAATAGAAGTGACTGCACACAGAAAGAAAGAAAACTAGGAGAAGCAGACAAACACAACCCTGATGAAATCAGCAGCCTTCTCAGGTCATCAGGTTTGTCTGTTTGATGGATGATCAAGCCCTGTTTGCAGCTTCTATTGCCTGTTTCATATTTATCATCCATAAATCAAAAAATCTTGGCAAATTCAAATGTATTTGCAATTTTGTTAAGACAGATGAAGAAAATAACTTTTGGTGTTTGTTTCTTTTGAGCCACACTATTATAAAGCATTGCATGAATCCTATTAAAAATGTCTCGCTGTTATTCCATGATTACATCTTTACGTGCCTGCAGTTTTTCTCCACACCTGTGGCACCCAGGTTATACATTTGTATAATAAGCCCAAAGCAATGCATGAAAGTGAAGAAACAGAACTATTAGTCCAGTACATCCAGAAATACTGTTGAGATGGATCAGACCATTTTAAGTCAAAGGTTCGGGGGTAGAAACTGTGGAAAGCCATTTCATCACAGTGTTTGCTGTCCAGATACTACCAATGGTGAAGATTTTGTTTGATTCTTCTAACAGCCTGAGCCAGTTAAACGAGCCTGGAAATTCATGCTTGTCTGGGGGTCTTCTGAGGGCAGGTGGCTGGAAGGAGACCTCCAACAGAGTCTGGATACTCTTCCATGAAAGGTTCATGCTCTGCACTGTGTAAAAGAAAACTGATACTTCCTTTTAACAACCAAAATGCTGTTAGGATGGCAAGAATCGGCTCCGTGTCTTGAAGCTAGGAGTAAGTTACTGTAATTGCTTTGTAAGACGTTGTTATCAGGCAGAAAGAGGACTAGGCTCTCTGTCTTTCACTTTCTCCTGCCCTTACTTGGCTCTAATTACAGCAATGCTTTAAGTAGGTGTCACCCAGCAGAAACATCTCCTTCTAATGTGGCTGGCAATTCAGTAAATCTGGATGTCAAAGGCAGAGAAGAAAAAAGTCAGGGGTTCTGGGAGCTGCTGAATAATCAGTCTCTGCCCCCTTTCAGATGCCACAGAATTCTCCTGCCCCATTTCCCTGCCAGAAACATGAGCCAGGTGTTCACGGTGAGGAGAAGAAACCTGAACTACAGCAGTCAACAGCCTGAGGTGCAGAGGTGTGGAAAGCAGCCCACACAACAGCTGTGTTTTTCCTCCAGAAGCCTTGGAAAACCCTGGCCCTTTCTGCCCACCCCATGTCCCGGCGTGACCCACCCCAGGGCTCACAGCCAGCACACAGCCTGGTTCCCGCTGAGCAGAGCAGGGCAAACTTAGCACATTAGCTCCCATTTCTCTGCCCAGCTGACTGGACCCAAAGCCAAACAGAGTGGAGGGAACATGTATCTGTACACCCTGGTATGAGCTGGACTGGGGAAGGTGAAGCAGATGTTCCCTTCTCCCAGCTGTGGCAAAGGGGCTGTAAGGGGCTTTAAACTCACACAAGAGAGGAAAAAAAGAGGCCAGTGGGGTGGTAACGTTGTAAGGCACCTTTTCCAGACCTGCCAGAGCCATCACTATTGTTTTGTAACGAGCTTTCTTCTCTCTAGAAAACGTATTCAGTAACCAAGGGTTGTGGGTATGTTCCAGCTGTGGCCTTGATCCCTGCACAGGGGATCTTCATCTCTGCAAAGACCTCCTTGAGGTTTCCCTAGGTGAGCACGACTAAACTTCTTGATGTGACAAATTACCCAGCTACTAAAGGAGCAAAGGACAGGACAAGGGCAAAGGAGAGAGCAAAAGGTTTCCCCATTTCCTTTGGGCTTCTAGCACAAAGCAGGTGCAAGGTCAATGTATTTCACCACCTTCCTCTAATGTGTAATTTACAAAAGAAAGGCCACAAAAGGATGACTTACAGAGTTCAGCGGTCCACAATTTGGTCATGGAGATATGTTGCAATCGTAATAAATCTTAAAACAGACTAATATATCTGCTGTTCAAGATGGAGCACTGTTGTAGGAAAAGGTACAAAATATTTTATTCGTAAGTCTAGCAAACTGGGAACTCAATCCCATTGACCGCACTGACCTACTTTTCATGAATACCTGATCTCACACAGCCATGCTGGTTGTCTCAAAACTGATAGTACAACAGGTGAACATGCCTTTCTGGCCATGAGTAGTGAGCTAATGCACGGGTTTTAGCTCCAGTATTTTCTTCTTTGTGGTTTATTTGAACTCAGTGCAGTAAAAGAATCATTTTTCCTTTATTTTTAGTATCTGGTTTTGGTCAGACTTGCTGGCTTGGTACTTGCTGAATGTAAAACCCCTTTACCATAGAGTATTAAAATTATGTTTCTGCCTTTCTTGCAGTCTGAAATTGTAGCTAGCTTAGCATCGCTACAAATAATTAAAAAAATACGCATGCTTGTTCACTGTGTTATAAAACCATGTCCTGTCCATGATATATTCTTTCTGTGGCAGAAATCATTTATTGCAATTCAATATCCTGAAGTGGAAATTTCCAATCAATTAAGTCTTTTTAATATTAATTTATGGATACTCATATGGCTGCAACTTATTTGAAACCTTTTACAAAATGGAATTTGATATTCTACAGATCTTTGTGTAAAAGATGAAACTGAATTTGGCATTCCTCTCCATTTTTTTCCCTTCTTCTAAGAGGTTTTTTCTGTATGTTTATTCCTCACTGAAACATAGCACTCTCCGTTTTTTTTTTAAGAGCAGCATGCTATGTGTTACATGCGCTAATGAATTGGCATTTATAAAGCAGAATGTATACCGTATCTAAGATGACTGCTGTGAAAATGCCTGAGTTGCTGCGCTCTCTAAATAGAGCACAATTATGGCATACGGTTGGAGTGCTTTTATCTGTAGTGCCACTGCTGGAAATTTAACTGTGTATGTGACCTGAATATTTAGAGCTCAGTGGAAAATTCCATAAATGTAGTGTAGCTTCAGAGCACCTAACAGCTGTTACAAATATTACACCTATTATACATCATTGCCAAATGATACATATGAAGCCCCTCTTCCATCCTGGGTGTATTCTGTCACTTGTATTGATGCAGTATTTTAAAAGTCTCTTTGAAAAACGCAATGACTCTAGGTGTTAAGTAGCTTGCATAATAACTCAGTGGTAGTTTTCCCTGTCTGTATATTCATACTCCTCCCTGGCTGTGCACATTAATGTTCGAACCTGAAAAGGCAGGTAGAAACTATGTCATACGTAGACTATGCTTACTGTGTGCTTCTGTTTGCTTTGTTTGATATACATGCTAAAAGCCACTGCCTAGCTGAGCAAACATAAAAAGGGAGGGAGCAGCTCTTCACACTTTTAGAAGGTTTCTTATTATAGTGGGACAGAACAGAGGTGTAATATATCCATGGATGCTCACTTGCACTATAACTTTCTACAGGAATACACTAATTCCTTAGAGCGTTGTTGTTGTATGAACTACGGAAAAAACAAATAAGAGAGTTTATAAGAGGAAAAGAGAGAGCTTGCAAAACATCATGTTTAAAAAAGCATAACAGTTCAACCAAGATTAGACAAGCTACTGGCTGCCTTCCTAATCAATCATTCCTCCTGCCTCCTTCCTAGAGCTTGGTTCCTCCTGCTTTCATACTGTTGGAACATGTTAAAACACTCTTTGCTGTAGAGAGGAGAAAAGTGTTAAACATGGTGCATGCAACGGCCTTTGGTAACCTGCTGCTGTAGCACTGTGCTGTGTAAAGAGACAGAGGAGGAGAAAAGTGTTAAGTTGACATCCACCTGGTGCTTGTGAGTGCCAGGCCCAATCTCAGTAACACAAGAGGTATCAAAGTTCACACAGAAGTAATGGCAGTGTGCCCACCCAAAACCAAGCACTGTGTGGCAAAGTAACTCCTCTGTGGAGAGGACCCAGAAAAGTTACAAATTACAACCCTTTTCCTGCAGCTCAGCAGGACCAACACTGCCCACACCAGTCCTGACAGTACGTGAGTAGCTTGACTTCGTGGTCTTCCACAGGCACCACCATCTCTCAAGGCCATCTGTTCCAGCTCTCCCCTATCCTTGCCCTTATAAATTTTTTTTCACTCCTTATGTCTAACTCGAGTCTTTCTTGCTGTAGTACATGCCCACTACTTGTCCTAAAGCAGCAGAAACAGAGAACAGATTGTTCCCTTCCTCACTGCAACCCTGCCTCTGCACATTGCTCCTCACTGTAATCCGCACATTGCTCCTCACTGTAATCCCTCATTAGTATTAATAAGAATCATTTCCTCAATCTATGCAATGGCAAGAAGAGGAGATTGCATGTGAGGCTTTGTCAGTAAAAACAGGATACAGAGAGAAGAGCTAACCAGCTGTCTAAATCAGGGTAATGGGAATCTCCCCCTGATAATTTACACAGCAGTCAGCATACTGAGACACGTGGAAACAGAGCTAAGATTAATCCTTGTTCCCATGAGAATGTTGCAACTCATGAGGTTTCCCACAAGGAAACAGTCTTTGAGCACTCCTCAGCATTGGGAGCATGGTTACAGGAGACCTTTCTGAGGCTCAGCTTTTGGGAAGGCATTTATGCAGGCCAGATATGTTACAAGCACTGGCAAGTGAACACTTTTAGGAAGATCTTTTTCAGTCAAATCCTGTTAAACTAATAGGAGGTCAAGCCAAACTAATATTTAAAATAGGTAATGAAAATTATTTTATTTATTGGTTCACAGTTTAGTACTGCAGCCACCTCAGATTACAATACAGTTGCATCAGATAAACATTGAAGCCTCTGCTCTATTTTCCTTATCCCTGGCTGCTTCTGAATAATGCAGAGGCATCAGAGCAGGTTAACGTCATTGACTGTTCTTGTAGCACACTTCTCTAGGTTGTTCTTGTAGCACATCAAATACTCTAATTGACCACAAATGTCAAGTCCCATTTCAAGGATCAAAGTCACACCAAAGGTACGTTTAGAGAGCACCGTGCCCCACAGCCACGTCAAAATAGTGTAGTCATATCCAAGCACCTTGTGGAGAACTAGTAATTCAGCCAAAGGTGAATTCGACCTAAAAAATGTTTAATTGGCAGAAGATGTAAATTTTTTTAGTACTAAATGAGAAAAATGTTTGGGGATATGACAGGGGATGTTTAACCAAGATTATTTGGAAAAAAAAAATCACAGTTTTTAATATAGCAAAGACTCTCTAGCACTGAAGACCCAAAATACCCCTGACCCCCCAGGTATGATTTGTAATCTACCCTCATGCTCTCAGTAGCTTTCTCAGTTCTCATGAAGCGAATTACACGATGTCATTAAAACTAAAACCACCCATGCAACTTGCTGAAGCTGCATGTAATTAAAATGGAGTGGAAATGCCTTCATGCAGGAACTTACTTAATGTCATCCCTGCTTCAGGAGGGAACAGTATGTTCACATACTGCTAGAAAGGAGTAATCACCTCCTCCACAGAGTGCTGCTGGTGGATCTGCTTCTTCCCGTTGCTCACACCACCCCTGGGATCCACAGGGAAGGAACCTGAGTGCGCTGTGGTAGTGCGTGCCCAGAGAAACCTCCATTGCATAAGCAAAGCTGATAACTCCATGCCCTGCAGCACACCAGGTACATACAAACCTCTCAAGGGGGGGCTCGTGGGCATCTGGAAATCTGTCCAGTCCCCTGTGGTCTCAGGGGTGTAGAGAGCTTGGGCCAGGTCCCAGCATGGGCCTGGGAAGGAAGCATGGTGCCAGCCACAGCTCTGGGCTAATGAAAACCTCAGTGATTTCCAAGAGATTATTTGTACTCACTGGGATTGTAATTTAAAGGCCCAGATCTCTTCCAGTCCAAAGCAATTAGCATAATCTGTCATCTACTTATTTCTAATTCACAGTAGTAAAGTCACCTTAAGAAAGTTTTCTAAATTTTGCTACTACTACTTTTACATAATAATAATTCTGAGACCGACTGTACTTGTTAACCTAATTCATATGCAAAAATGTTTAATATTTTCAGTGTCAGGCATATTATTCTCTTTTTATCACACTAAGTTAACTGAGAATTTGAATACAATTCCTACTCCTACAGTGCAAAGCATGTTGGAATTTGCAGGCTTTTTGGGATTAATGTTTTGGCTTTACCTTCCATTTTTGACCTAAACTTTTTTCAATGTTTTACCCTGTTGATATCCTTTCTTCTGAGGGAACCCTACCAACTTTAGCCAGCGCCACTGGAAGTCATTATAGAATCATAGAATCGTGGAATTATTTGGCTTGGAAGGGACCTTTGAATATCATCTAGTCCACCCTCCCTGCACCAGTCAGAGACATCTTCTGCTACACCAGGTTTCTCAAAGCCCCATCCAACCTGGCCTTGAACACTTCAAGTTATGGGGCATCCACGACTTCTCTGGGCAACTTGTTCCATTCATGGGACAAGGAATGAAGCACTTTACAAGGAAAAAAAAAAGGAATGACAAGAATAATAGTTGTGGAGAAAAGTTTGGAAAATGGAAACTATAGTGGACTGAAATACCACAGCACAGATCAAAATTATTCAAATGTTATTTTAAAGCCTCCCTAATTTTAAAACCAACCTAAAATTTTTGCATCACTCTGACTCATGATACTTAACATAGAGAACAAATCCTAAAATTGGGAATATTTGTGTGCTTAATTCCAATGCCTTGAAAAGAGCATGCAGTTGAGAGCTGCCATAGCTGTATTTGGATCAGTACACGTGACCACTTCATTTACGTGAAGGATTTACCTTTCTTTTGGGAGTGGAAACATAAAGCGTTGTCGTGTGCTGTGCTAATGGGATAAATCAGGGATTTCTACAGAACCTCCCATGTTTATCTTCTCCCTGATGTCTGTTATACTGATGACCTTAACACAAAGACAATCTTGTTATCTAAAACTGCTTTCTGCCATACGCTTGTTTGGGCTGAGTTAGAAGGGAGGATGACTGGCACGAGCAGAAAGAGTCAAAGTACCCTGACAATACAAAGCACGTTACTGTTGATCCAGCCCAGCTCAGCAATGACTCCATGGCCATGACAGCTGTTTAATAACCTATATGAAAGCACCTGGTGTCTCCCAGCAGGTCTTTCTTGCAGGAACCCAGTGACACTGAGTGGTGACACCTGCCCAGGTGACTCAGAGTGATACCCATGCTCAAAGCCAGGCTGGCAGCTGACACTTCTTGGACTGGTGCTGCTGCGTCCGCGACTTGCAGCAGGCAAGGAGGATGAAGACACAGTGCCCTCGTACTGTTGTCATAACCCCTTCATCCTGTGGTAGCAGCCGGCTATGCCAGCTGTGGATTAGGACCCCAGTATTTTAGGGGCTCCTGTAGAAATAGTAACAGAAAAGTGATCCCTGCCCTAAAGAGCTTTCAGGCTAAATACCCTGTATGCAGACAGCTTCACCCCTTAGGCCAGCTATCTCAAGCCCTTTCCCCACTTAAAAGCATCGACAGTCATTTGAAAGGATAAAAATTCAGTTCGATCTTTGTTGTCAGCTGCCTATTTCATGTCTTAAACTCCCAGGAGAATAGCTGTTGACCTATGGAGGTTTTACTGTATCTTGTGATTTCTATTAATGCTACTTTGTGTCAAATAAAACATAGAATCGAGACAGCAAAAAGCACACAGGCAGCAATTCCCTGCCCTGTGTCTCATGTACGTGTTAAGAACAAACAGCAGATGTCAGCACTAATCCAGAACTTGAATCTTCACATGGACTTTAATCAGACCTTGCTTTACTGTCCTCAAAACGCATACGCTCAGACTGTGAAGAAACTCATCAAAAGCTCTGCTTGGAAACACAGATATATTTCTATTTAAAAAAACTTAGCACATCTGAAGTATCACTTCCACATGAGTACTCCTAGCTAGCAAGGGACCACACCTGTATGGATAGGTTTTTGCTGCATGCTGGACTACCTGACGATATGGGAATAGAACAGCATCCTCCCGGCCTGGTCACCGCCACTCTGAGGTCAATGGATGCTAGATTCCTTCCGGAGGACATGCAGCATACATTAACATGCTGCTTTCCAAGCCCTGGAAAAAAATTCAGCTCCTGAAAAAGACCAAAAAGAAAATTAAGAATACGCCATGACTGCTTGGACATTTCCTGCCAGCACAAAGCACAATGAAATTCCTTAGGGTTTTGACCGCTGTCACAGCTATTAGACATACAAGAACACACTACTCGTGATAGAGTCCCGGATCCCTCTTTCCAGTATCTGTGGTGGGATCTTTTAAATCCTGCAGCATTCTGATGTCTGCAGCAAATCATCCTCAGTAAAACTGCTCCACACAGGAATATTTCAGCCAGGATTTCTCCCAAAATAGAAACAATTTTTATACCAATACATAGGAATATGTGGTTTTATTCTGAAGCATATCCCATCAAAACCAAAAAATGGCAAGCTTAATGGCTTTATAATCTACAACTATAGCTTGGTCTCCAAGGTTCTTTACCAACAGTTCCTTTACTGACATTGAATGGAAGAGGACAAGTATACTCAGGGTCAATTATAGAAGTAAAAATAGCTTGGCTATTTAAAATCTTATTAGTTCTGGTTACAAAACCAAACTGACATCTGTTTACATTATGAACTTAGAAGACTCAGATAGTTCCTCCTGAGCTGAGAGCCAAGTCTTAGCCTGAACAAACTGGCAAGATGCCCAGAGCCACCTTCAGTTTTTAGCAAACACCACCACCAGATTACACCCAGCTGCCACCCCTGTCATTCCACGATCTTTGCTCCCTGAACTCCTTTGCTCTATGCTATTTTGAAAAAAAAAAAAGAAAAAAAAAAGCTGTTTTTATTAACTAGTAAAACAATTTACTTTGATTCATCTTCTCTGACCAGAAGAACATAAAAGGTCATCAGTCTTAACTTCTCTGTCAGCACAGAAATGTCAAACCAGAATTAAGTGGTGGAAAAATTGTTGAGGGAGAAAGCGGTTAAAAATCAAGACAAACAAAGGTAACGAATCCCCTTTCTCAAAAGAGAGGAAAAGAAATACTGCTGAGCTGCCTTGCTGCTACTGGCTGATCCTCTGTCAGTTAGAAACTTCAATTTCTCATGCAGAATTAGAGACATTATGATACCTGAGAAGAGCTACATGCTTTTCATGAATGCAGAGAAACATTAGGAAAGAAAACAAATTCTCAGGTGAATTAACAGTGCTTTGATCTCCACCTTTTATAATAACAAAGAAAATCACCCTTTACACCATACAGCTGAAATCAGTTGCATCACCTTTTCTTTGCAGGATACTCCAGTGCAGGATTACAGTTCTCTCCTGCCTTTACCTGTGCACTGCTCTCCCAAGGTGTTTTCTCTCATCCTAAATAGTGGCTGGCTCTTTTCCAAACAGAAGAAAAGAAGACGACTGAATTTCCTACCCATTTCAACACTTTTTTCATGCATGCCAGATGCTCTTATGCATAACCCCAAGGGATACGATGAGCTCTATATCACATTCTGAAGATGAGGAAATTCCGGTGGCTCCGCAAGTAAAGTGAAATCACACGAGCTGTCTACCATAAATATCCCATATCTAGACTTCAGATATAAAAAGTATTAACAAAAACACTTCAGCTGTTCTGTGTTACCACTCCAGCAATGACAGAATGAGAGCTGGATTGAAGTATATTGGCTCTATAACTGGTGCAATTCTTTACTCTTTGAAATCCCTGCCAGCCAGAAGAAACTTTCAACAGCAGATAGGTGACCCTTTGCTTAGCTCAGAGACAGGTGGGATTAGCTCCCAACTGAGCACAGCATAACAGCCTGACAGCACATACACAGAGGTGAGCTTCATGTCAGATTGAATTTTTTGTAAAAACTAACAGGTGAGTAAAAAAAAAAGGCTTTTAGCCACTGAAGATGTCTAGGAATCTGAAAGCCACTGAGGACGACAAAACAAATGCATAGTATGTAGAGGGTACTGTCTTGCAGCATATCCTGATATCCAAAGACATTTCTTTTCCCTATCCATCAGTATCTTTTCTACCCTATCTGGACAAGACTCCAGTCAGCCCTTTCTCATCAGACATTTACCTCATTCAGACACTGGGGAAACAAATACACTGCATCATATGTCAGCTGGAGGGGGGCGGGAGGAGCGGGGGGCAGCATTAAAATAGGGGCAGAGGTGCTTATTATCCAAGTAGTGATGGATTGTATCCCAAGCCATTTTGACCTCTCCAGTCATTTCACGTGAAGGCAAGCAGCAGCCAGAAGCTAAACCCTGCGGAGCACTTCCACCTGATGCCCCTTCCTCTGGGACCTCCCAGGGAAAAGAGGACAGATGTTCTTGGGCAACCAGTGGCCACTGGGTCCTTCAAACGAAGAGATCTCAAAGTCTACCAGGTGTTGCTGATAGTTCTCGATGAATATAAATGAATATAAATATGCCAATGAAAACAGAATCTCGCTGGACTATAACAGGGGAATCACCTAATTTATTGAATGCAAACTTTGATTAAATCTCAGTTTACTGTTTGCTTCCTGAAGTTGTTTCGGGCTACTAAAAAGTACTTATCAGTATACAGATATACACAAGCGTTCTGGGTAACGTCTAAAGGGACCTTTCAAAAAACAGAGTTTATGAATGTAAAGCTGTATTTTGTGTGCAAACAAGTGAGACTGGTCAAAATTTTTCGAGTACTTCTATAAATAAGGCCATTCATGAAATGCTGAGCAAATTGGAAGTAGGTGGTTCTGTCAGCAATGTTGTCCTACTCTTTCTTAAAAGGAGCTTCTGACCATTCAGTAGCTCCTTTGTGTGCCTTTTATTCTTATCTGTCATCCCATCTGTCACAAGACCCTCTACATCTTTAAATATTACCTCTCATCTGACCACTCTAGTCTAAAAGTAGATAAAATAATTATGTCACATAAATATATGCCACACGGCAGTGAGGGTGCATGAGAATGCAGGCACATGCAGTCACATGACTTCATACTGAAAAAGATGCACCCTCCATCTGCTTGCAGGGATACTGTAATTTCTTGCCTGTCACTTTACAGGAGCAGTTTATCAGAAAAACACATTGACAAGATTGTGCAAACCAACCTTCTTTGATATGAACACATATTTTTGGATTTTCAGGATTTGTCTGGTTTTAAATATCAACAGTGGAGCATACTTTAACAGAGGAATCCTTAAGCAGTCCTTTCAGAAAATCAGAATTTAGCTCATTCATCTGTTTGGAGGCATGAACTGCTAAAGACAATAGTGCATTCTATCTAGTAAAGACTTTCATCATATCACATATCACACTCTGTCACAGTATTATCACTTAGACTGCTTTTTAATAACAGATTGCTGCAAAGCTATGAGCAGTTCTTTAATGTTTTGTTTTATCCTTACCAGCTGCCCACTTATTCAATGCTTATCTAAAGACAGATTGATCCATTTCCTCCCAACTATCACTATGGAAAAATTCAGAATAGTACCTGCGAGCTTCATACACATTCAAGAATTTATTTTCATGTCCTCCCTACGAAAAGACAGCTATTATTGTCCCTATCCTTGTACTTGGAGAATTAATTCATTGAAGGACTGAAATCAGATTTACTCTAAATGCCTATTTAGGTGCCTATTTTAAGAAAATGAGGGTGTGAATGTTACGGCTCTAAGCACTGCTTTTGTAATAATCCCAAGTCAAGCTCTTTGGATTTCTCTCCTCTTGGGCCTGTGAAGAGCCATCCTTTGCTGCAAGTCGTCACTGCTTCAACAGATTTTGTTCAGATCTTCTATGCCCTTCGACTGCTTTTATAATGATTTATACCCAGCCATCAGAATAAGCCTTTGGGGCAGTAAGGGATTGGGGTTTGGACTGATCACAGCTCAGTAGAGAGCCAGATAAGTAGACATCTGAACTCAAACTTCTCATTCCTTTTCAAGTTATTACAACAACAACAAAAAACAGCTGTCACCTCCATCAATACTTGGACTTATTTAATTTTGAAGGAAGCTTGGTTTTGACAGGCAGAGTAAGTTTGAGAGTTACTTACAGGGAAGCTCACTCCATTTCTGGACCCCAAGTGCTCTCAGAAAAGGGGTAGGTGCTGAATTAGTCTGCATAGAAAATTATGGGTGCACCCAGGAAGAGGGCTATTGACATCCAAACATCCAAACCACACAGGAGGCTCCTACTGAAATTGAAAGTCCCTAAGACTGGGTGAAGAATCTGAACCACGTTCTGCATGTAGACAGTCCCACTTCCGTCTCTTACATCCTGAATTGGACTTAATCATGCATCTTGAAGCACATTCACAGTGCTTTTTATTAAAGGATTGTCTATAATTATGTTCCCTTTAAACGTGGAAAGTTTTTTTTGTTTATTTAAGATATCAGAAAACATTGAAAGGTATCTTCCTTGTCATTCCTTCATTAAGCAATACCTTGAACTTTAATAGTATCTTCAATGCAAGTGTTATGCAAATGGAAACTGTAGAATCTGTCTTATGGGGAATTCCAAAATTTTTTTTTCCAAACAACAGGAGTTGTTGAAGTATTAAAAATGAGCATTGATTCAGTTCAGAAACAAAAAATATTTTGTTGGATTGACTCAGAAACTAATCATAAACCACAAAAACCAGCAGCTTTGGAAATTACAGTTTGAAAACCTGATGCTCCCCTTTCCTGGCCAGCCCATATGTTTTGCAGTTCTCCTTCAGCCATGTGACTCACGCAATGCCCTGTGCAGCTTGGTCAGAGTAGAACATCTCCTGCTTCTTTTGAAAAGGGCCTGAGCTTCAGATCAGGAGCTTGAGCTGCAGCTGCCACACACCATTGAAACCATCAAAGAAAACTAGCACTAGTATAACAAATAGAATTAGTCTGCCTCAGGTTTATCAGTGGAAACTCTTTCAGTAACTTTTATCCTGAGTGAGAAAAAAATCAGTGGGAAAAGAACAGGTTTTGCTAAGTACCCATTTTGAAAAAAAATTTGCAGATACTTCTAATTATGAGCATCAGTGAACTCCACACAAGTCAAAAGTTTTGTCATCAGAAGAGAGTATTATGCTCATCGTTTTGACCTCTGATACATGAGCAAATCATCCAGTGATTCCTGCCCTGAGATCAGAAATTTGTAGGTAGCTGGAGTGAGTGGTTTAGGAAGCCCACAGCACTGTTCTGAACACGTGATGTCCTCTATCCAACCCAGCTTGCATTAGCCACCTACCTCAAGCTCTTGCCTTTTGAGCAAAGGTGTTCTCTCTAAGGAAAGAAACCTTAGACCTGAAACACTCTGCAGAAATATCCACCTATTTGACCACAGAAGAAGCCCTTGGACACCAAATTTCACACCTCAGCTGAGTAATCAGAGTTAGGAGTATCAAAACTGAGTGTAAGTGATAGTGAATTTATCCCATGCTTAGCAACCTGCTAACAATTCTTTATGGTCTTGGTAACAACTTTACAAACACCAATAAAATCTTTCATGCTTTCCATGCAAGGGAGGAGTGGGACTCTTGGTAAGAGTCACATAATAAGGCAGGGTTAGAGCAGTCCCAAGACTAACTGTCTTCCCTTTGTGCATTTCTAAATGTACTTCCTGCCCTGTGCATTTTAATGTGCTTAATATTTACCCCATCTCCTGCTGACTTCTCTGTTCTTTAATCCCTCTGCTTCAGTCTTGCTCTGATACTCTCAGCTGCATCTCTGCCCTACTGCTGCATATTTTATGGTGTAACTTTTTTTTTTTTTTAATAATTCTCTCCCTGTGTGCCCCATTCTTAGTACCTCACAGAGCTTTCTGACTCCTAGCGCCTTGTTTTCCCCTCCATCCTGCTATGCCCTGTTTTGGTCCATATATTCATATATATTCTACAACAACTTTGTGCAGACCATCTTCCAGACCATCATCTGGATCTTTCTGGCACAGCAAGGTTAGCTGACGCGGTCTCAGCAGAAACAGTTGTAATGCCGGGACAAGCCCTCCATGTCTCGCAAACTGCTTGTTTTGCTCACTCAGAAACAGCAGGAGCTGGTTTATTCCCAGGAGCTGCCAGAGGATCCCTCTCGCACACAGGAGTGATGTGTCCCCTGTAAAATTCAGTCTGAAGCCACAGGTGGTGCTCTGACAGCAGTTCTTAGGCAGTCAGCAGCAACAGCTGCCAATCTTGGATGCTTGACCACTCCTGAAATATGCCAAAGAGCTTCTCCCTTTTCACCAAGCTCTCTGCAGGGAGCCTGGTTATGTCATCCCCCTCCCCTAGGTCTGATGGAGCCACTGCACCTGTACTGTTACGCATCAACAGCAAAACCAGAAAATCTTGGTACACTACTTAGCTTATCAGATGGACCAACCTCATCCCAGTCATTAACATGTCCAAGTTTTCCTTTCTACTTACAAGTGCATACTTCTGATTCTTACGAAAAAATACAAAACTTTGCAGAAGATCACTAATCCATACCATGCACGGGTTTGATGCAGTACACCTAAATTCTGCTGAAGTTAAGACACAGGACCAACACTGCTTTAGATTAGAGGGATTTAGATTAAAAAAAACCAGCCTGGCTTGGCCAGAAACTGTGCTCAGCTCTGCCATCTCCTACTTCTGCACCAAAACATGCAGCGAGAGACCAACAACCTGCAAGCCATTCCCCATGAACCTGAAGTCCCCATCACAACCATCCCTGTCTTTTTCACTAGGTAGCCAGTGCCACCATTTGTCCAAAAAATGCGAAACAAACCATGAAGACCTATGAGAGCGGTATTATCTCCAGGTCTCCTCTACCTACTGACCGAGCTAGGGAGTAGCCTGTGGCTGAGAGCACTCCCCACTCCTGCCCTGCAGCCAGCTGAGGCCGTAGGGCTGATGCAGATGCTCAGTGTCACAATGTCCCTGTGTGTGTGCTGAGGCTGTCCCTCACAAGGGAAGAGATGAGTTCACAGCTCTCAACTCATTGCCACTTCCCTGCCTTGGGACCTGGGAGACAGTCTCAACACCACAACCGCGCTTTTGTAATGAATAATACATTGACTTGCTGTTTTTTACTTTTTGTGCATGATGGCCACAGAATTGGTCCATAGCCTCAGAAATGCTGGAAGATGTTATAACTTGGCTATCATGTTACTTCTGATATTAATTCTGATTCTTCTGTCACATTCTGCTGAAACAGGCAAAACTGCCCCTCAGTTACTGATGCAGTATATCCCATGCCAGTAATGTAGGTACTACTTTAGTGCTTAGTTATAGAGGAAATTAAACATAATGAAAAAAACCCAACTATTGTAAGTACTCAGACAGAGAAAACAAGAATATTTAATGTATATGCTTCCCCAGAAATAACAGCAACACATATATTTCAAATATAGTCAGAATATAAGCAAGAACTCAAGGGGACACTGCTTCCAGCTGTGCTTATGCTTTGCATGAATGATTATTTAAATATTTTAATGCTTCTAATTTTTTGCATACCTTTCTGTTTGTTTCATGACATTCAGGAGAGAGGATTTGTACCGATTTAAAGACACTTTGAAAAGCAAGAATACTGGCCTACAAATTCTTGGAAAGAACTCAGCTGTGCCATGTAGAAAGGAGCAGCTTTGATGTATTCGAGGAAGTGCTCCTGCTGATCAGGCATTTTACAGTTTGTTTCTGTCCAAACTGAGCTGCTCATGCTGATTCATTAGCAAAGGATCTGTTCTTTGCCAGATCACACTTGCCTATGCCAAGCTACTTTAGCCAGGCACTACCAGTTCCTGTACATGGCATGTGCATAACCTCTCCCACATGGTCATGTACTAAATCCAGTGGCAAAGAAATACTGGGAATAGTTTTGCCTTTAAAAAAGATAACTTGAATGTATGGAAACATTTGCTAGAGTTGTACCAAATTCCAAAGGTTTTTAGAAACCAAAACTGCAGTTGCATGGTAAACATACGCCATAAATTATGTTTGATTAAGCAACATAAAAATGTCTGTTTCTGCATCAAAAATGCAATGTGTTTTGGTCAGATGCAAAGCTCTCTTTGTGCTAAATGAAGAATATACCTAATGTGAAACTCCTGGCTCCTTTTCCATTGTTTTGTGACACCTCTGACTGCCATCCTCAATCTTCACTAGGCCCACCAGCAGCACCTGCCCACTGTTTCCAAAAGCTTCTATTCCACTTAAGAGTTTTCACCTCTCCCCCCACTTTTGGGTGAAGGAGGTGATGCCTGTGGGGCCATCTTAACACACGTGAGATTTTCCTATTTTGTAGAAGGTTATCCTTCTACTGTAGCTGGACCCTGAAACAGAGAAACTGAATCTCCACTTAACATCTGTGTTTCTGAACTTTAAAATATACCATCAGGGTTCAGATTTCCTGCTAGCTGCCCTGCTGGCTACATATGAGATTTACTTTATCGAAAACAATAGCTTATTTTCTAATTGTCTTACCAATTCAATGTTTTAAGTATTTCTTTAAAAATGAGATGTAAGCACATCTACAAAAGGAAGGAAACCTATTCTCTCTAAGAGTATCACTGGTGTTACAGAAGAATTATAAAATACCTTGGCCTTTAAAAGATTTATCTTGCAGGAATCGCAAGTGAGAGTTGGATCACTGATCAGAGCGATGGGGAACCTCCAGAGAGAGATGGCATCACTCCCAGCGAGCCAGAGCCCCGGAGCTGCACTGAGCAGCGTTCCCAGGGCTCTGCTGCCTGCAGCAAGGGGCTGCCTTCCAGCTGCAGCAACTGTTCCTGAATATGGATCTGTCCCCTTTCTTGCTGCCTTTGGGCTGTTTAAACTAGCATCTTTTTCCTCAGCGTCAGAGTGGGATAACAACATTTTGGAGGAAAAATATTGAGTGCTGAGTATTTCCTGATAGTTTGAACTAGGAAGTGTTAAAACCTCTTTGGTATAAAAAGATGGTAGGAACATAGGACATTCATGTTGATCTATACTATTTACACCAAACTGGCCTTTGCTTTTTTATCTGGTTTAACCAGGAGGCTCTCCTTAAATCATCTCAGTTCACTACATGCCTTTTTTGCACCTCTGTAATTAACTGTTCCTGCGCAGGCAAGCTGGATGAGACCACATATGAGAGGGCGCAGAAGTCCATGTTCAGTTTCTTCCAAGCCAATGGAATAAACCAGACACATCTGAAATTAATTTTCTGTCTGTCTCCCAAGACTAAGAGCTTTTCTTGGTCTAGTGTTTGTTTTCAAAATTGTGTTAAATTATCCTCTTAAATGTGTGCATAAGATAGATGCATGCTTCAGTATCTTGGTGATACAGGACTGCTTGATGTAGGGGCAAGGTGATATTTAGCCAAGCATTAGAGACATGTGAGAAGCTGATGTCTGCCTCTAACCCTGTGATTTACCATGGCAAACGAGCTGAAAAGGACACATGACTCTGTAGTTTGGCACTTAGTCTGAAAGGAACAGATTTTGAATTCCTGTTCTGACTCCCAGCACCATTTCTGCATTCTGCTTTAAACTATCATCAGCTAAAATAAAGAAACAAGTTATGGGAAGGGAAATTTAAGTCAGGGTAGGTCCTCTGTCCCCCAGGACAGGGAAGATCTCCCATGCATCCTTGCTTCTGGGAAGCCTATGAGCCTAACCGGCGATAAGGCTCAATGCAAGGAGACAAGTGAGACCATAAAAAGGAGTAGCTGTCAACGCTCAGCCCGTGGTATCTAAAGGCCAAATATGATGACACGGAGAGCCTCTACACTTGATTTCTTTTGCAAAGTTAATGATAGCTGAGTTTTCCAAAACCCGTCGTTTGCTTTAAATGTTTCTAAGTAAACTCAAGGCAAAAGCAGACACTTTTCAGGACAATCCAGGCTTGACTCCCTCCCTCTCAGCATCTACATAGAGAAACTACAGTATTTCAAGTCTATTTGTATGTGGCAACACAATACTGTACTATTTGTTCAATTAATTACTTAATGCAGATAGGCTCAAGATAACATCCTCAGCAATATTTACAAGGTCTTCTGGAGGTGGACCTCAGTTTGCTGTTCACATGTTGTGAACAAAATGAAAGCTGTGTGGGTGCATTTAATGGACATTGCTCAAGCTTGATAGTTAATTAGCTTGGGCCACACAGCTGCTGCTGGACTCATGGCATGAGCAAAGCAAGGGAGTATCTGCCTGCAGAAGACCACTTAGACATATGCTCATATTTATTGCTTTCTGTTAAAAAATCATTGGCTTCATAACTTACATTAATAGAAATTTGAAAAATGTATCCTTTATATGAACAAAGGAAGCTCTGTAAGCTCATCTGGCCGCAGGGCTAAACATACTTACTGAATTATTATCTTCTCCATCAGGTTATACGGATTTTCTAAAAATAGCTCCACTGCAAATTCTGAAAGTTTAAGAATTTATCTGAGCCACAAAAGAGAGTGGATTTAGCAAGCTAAAGAAAGAAGGAGCATAATGAAAGCTTGACTAAAGGGCAAGTCACTTTTTGAGGAATACAAACAGAAAATTTGAAATAGCTGATATAATTTAAAAACAGATGGGGCACAAAACTTTAAAACCATATTGCACTCTTTCTACCTCATGACTCGATGTTAAGAAGTAAGCGTACATCTCAAATGCTAACTGATTACAAAACAGGATCTAGATAAGATGTTAAGTAATTTCAAGTAGTCACAATGCAAGCAACATGCATAACCCACCAGTGGCAGTATGTATCCCATTTGCTAAAGCTCCTTCTTCCTCTTCTTGTGGGCACCCTGATGCCCACACCCCTTACAGCAAGGCACAGGAGTCCAAAAGATAAAACTAATGCTGATCCATATATATGCTAGTGAGCATGGGGGGAGAATTGAAAAGAACAACACATTTAACATTTCCTCAGCAGAACATGTTTGGCACCTGGCACTTTGAACCTGAAAGTATGAAGCTACTGTACAGGTACTGAAAGAAGTAAATTCCTTTGTTATATCATTTTGAAATCAGTGGCTTTATAACACACCAACATTTTGCAGCAGTTAAGTCACAGCCATGAGGTCCCTAAGGAACTAAGTTACCAGGTCTCCATATTTGCATTTTTCTGGCACTTTACAATGCTGGGCCTTGAAATGCTGTCTATGCTGTTTTATCTGCTGTGAAGTTGGTAGCTTGCATTTGCTCACTCACATTTCTTTCCTTTTGGAAATGTGGCTGAAGTTTAAGGTCCTTTAAAGGTCCCTTCCAACCCAAACCAGTCTATGATTCTATGATTTCTTCATAGCAACAGCCACATGCAGAATATTTTGGACACATTTTATGGTAAGGAATAAAGAATTATTTTTTTTTCCAATGAAACAAAATGTTTTATGTGGAAACACTTCATAAGTTTCAACTTTAATCAGCATTAGAATTCTGCTTATACCTCGTTGAAGTCTCTTTTAAGTGACAGCAATTGATATTTTCTCTGCAATTTCAGATGTTAACAACATACAGTTTTTAAAATAATCACTGATAAAATGGGATCTTAAAAAGTGATGAGAAAATAATTTTTAAACAAACTAGTAAATTATAAAAAAATCACAAACTGCAAATAAACTAATTTCACTAATTACACTGCAAGCAATGAAGACTTTACATAGATCTATAAAGAAATAAATCTACTTTGGTAAAATTTTGCATGTGTTGAGTCAGGTTTCAGGTAACTTTTCTTTTTCTTATGCAACTTATAACGTAACACTTTAGTATAATGAGAAATTGGAACTTTCTTGAAATATCCTCAATTCCTTCGATGTCAGCTTCTAATTTCCTTTTCCTATAGGGTATATCCTTAATGCTATTTTACATATTTTATATTAATAATAAAATATATATTATTATGTATTATATATTAAAATAATAAAAGTATATTTTAAAAGTTGGCATTATTTGTACTGTACCATGCCCCTGATGCAAGAAAGTGCTAATCAAGTATATCTTTACATACTTTCCCAAACATAGATATTTTTGAACTGCAAGCTAAAATCTGAACTCCACATATAAATTGAATGTTTAATTTCTTTTCAGACTCAATGCCTGAATCAGCTTTCTCAGCTCCAAAATACTGAAGGTTTCTTTAACTGCAATAAGTAGGAATAATTACAAGTTAACTGTTTTAAGTATTTTAATTTCTTCCCACTCTGAACATCATTATTTCAACATTGACAGGCAAAAGAGGTGATCTCATATTTCACAATAAAATAAAGCCTGAATAACCATGGTCAGGGTAACTGTTGCTTAGTAATTTAACAGATGTGTCTCTGGATTTTAAAATTCAGTATCAGTCATAAATTGTAACAAAACTTTTATTATCCCTTTGGTCAACGGCTATAAGTTAATAACAGCCACAAGGTAGGGCAGGTATTAAGTCCATGAGGTCATGTCCTTTGCTTCTGAACCTGTTTGCATTTTGTTCTTTAGCAAGCCAAGGCAGATTGATTGCAATGAAGCTGGTACCAGGCTCAACTCAGAGAAAGCAAAAGTAGAAATAGTCTTAAAATCTCACTAAATAGATTCCTTTTTTCCCTATCTGGTAGATGGAGACTCTGGCCTTTTAGTGCTTTCTGCATAGCATAGTCTGTGGCAATTCAGCTGGACTAGATATTGGCATTGTGTGGTACCATTTCATTCTCAAGTTATTTAACCCTTCCTTGACATTGCTGTAACAATGGTCAATTTTTTAAATTACTTGTTTCAAAGTAAAAAGTTGCAGAAATTTGCTTTGTCATTTTCTAATACTGCTTTTTGCTGGGTATTTTTAGGCTCAAAGTGTTTGCCAAACCGGACCTCAGCTTAAGATTAGTTTCACCTCATCTCATAAGGCACCCTCTAATTGTGCTGGATTAAATACTGATTTGTCTGTGGACTCAGAGGAGGACTACAATCTCCTTTAAGAGCTGTAGGCTGCTTCCCAGAAGTGAAAACAGCTAGAAAGCCACACCAGGGGTTACATCTAACCTTTCCTTCTCCTGTGCTTCATCCCCTGTGTTGTATTTCCAGAGCTGTCCATGACAGGGGAGAACATGGACATGCCATGCTGTTGAAAACGGAGTTTTGAAAAGAAACAAATGAAAAGCCTACTAAACCAATAATGAATTTGGGCTCTCTTTTTACTTACATTCCTTATGGACTGCACTTCAGGCAGAACTAGCCAGTCCCAGCCCCCACTAACATCAGGCTGTCCAATACTTCCCACTATTGATCTGTGATGTAAGTGCCTTATAACCTTGCCCAGTTTTATTTGGGCTGGATTTTTCCATGATGGATAACAAGATAAGGCAAACACTTTGTATGCCTACACATAACTTCCATGTTTCAACTGCTAATTAATGTTCAATATTGAGAAAAAATACAACGTGAGCTTTGGCAGTGGCTTCTTGAGGCAGAGGAGCTACCTTCCAGAGCTGGCCAAACAAAAACTTCTGAAAAAATCTTAGTGAGCATAGCAACAGAGAAGGCAGAAAGATCATTAAAGATTACGCATACTCGTAAAAGGGACAGAACCTGAGAATTCACTGGCAATCTTGATTCTTGCATTTCTATATCCTTCGAGTACTTGAACTCAGAGCCTTAAAATTCTGTTAAGGGAGGCCTCTGTGAGTAGCTTGGTATGTGTATTTCAGTATTAATTAGAATCTTTAAAGAGAGATCAAGAATATAAGGCTGCAGAACTCAAGAAATATCAGCAGTAAGTGGATTATATAAAAGTTGTATGAGCAAAACAAGCAAAATGATTCTGCTCATTTAGTTGCCTTAGTTTCAGAAAGGCTTAATTGTGAAATAGGTTGTGCAAAATAAGATTCTTGCTTAATTTCACAGCCTTTTCACTAGAAATAAGTATTAAACATATACAAAATAATATTGCTTAGTTAAAATATGGTACAACAAATCTTTCCCTAGAAAAAATAGACTTGTGCTGAGTCCAGCCACTAATTAGCCCAATTATAAGCAACAACAAATAATTTCGCTTTTAATCATGAAGTCCTGCAAAGACTCCATTTTACTTTGTGAAGAAATGCTTTTAACTTGAAGTGTTTACTACTGCATTTCCCCTAAATATAACTCAACTCAAATTTAGTTCTTGCTTAGACTTTGTAATACTCCATTTGTATTAGAGCTAGTTTAACAATGGTTAAAATATGAAATACAGCATTATTACTATTGGCATTTGAAATTTTAAAATAACATTTGTATATTCATATATATGTGTGTGTATTTGAAGAAAGATAATGCTCTGATAATGTTCTGAACTTTCTGGGGTTCGTTCTGATTCTTTCTATACTCACCTCCAGTTCCTGCCAGTGCCAGTACACTGGTGACACAGTGAATCTTTGTTCAACCTGGAACAGGAATGTTACATTCTTGTTTTCACTTCATGATTTTTATCTGAGCTTCTACCTGTTTTTAAACTCTAATTTATAAAACAAAAAATGTAATAAAGCATAGTAGGTGGCAAGATAAGTAGCTGAGACAGATGAGAAAAGTAGACATAACCTGTTTAGACCCTGTTTATGCTTTTGGTACTCAATTTTTGCCAGAGAATTTCCAATTTATTTGCAAAATCTACGTAACTTTTAGAGGGGTGGGGTGGGGGCTAGGTGGTTGAGTTTGGGGTTTTGTCCATTATAAAATGCTGGTCACCCAAATCTGAGAATTGTTTTTAGATAACGTTGCCTAATTTTCCTCTGATTTATTTCCCATGCTCATACAGAAGCTAGAAATACTTCATTCTCTTTAGATTGCTGTTTTCTGGAAGGTCATGATAATTGCCTTCCCTTGATTTGTAACACCAATAACGTTGTCATTTATCTTATGGCTTTCCACCTACTCACTGAAGGAAGCATTAATAATTATGGTAGAGATTTTAACAGAGGTTCAGCAGACCTGCCTCCCTACACCAGGGTCGCCCCAGCCGCATCTCACTGGCTAGCACAGCTCCCCAGAACACACCAGCGCATTGCAAAAACCACAAAAGCAGTAAAGCCCCTTCTCAGGTCTCCAGTTCAGACCAGTTTAGGTGCTTGACACAGTCTTCTGGCAATATATGAAGGGGAGTTTGCTGGCTAGGGACCTTTGGCGAGGGTGCCTGAGACATTTAGTAGTCTGAGTATTGACACAAGTGGGTTTTTTGCTGTCCTATTAGCATGTCTGCCCTTTAATAACATTTTATATTACTTCTCAAATGAGTCTCAAGTTTGCAACAGGTCATATCTTTAACACACTAGAATAACTAGAAACTAGAATAAATTAACAGATACTTCTTACTCTCTTCTAGACTAAGATTAAAATCTCCTGGTTTTAAACCACAGTCATCAGTCTTTTGATATGACATTGTTCCAGACCATTTAATGTGTATAGTTCCTTCAGAAAGCAATATTTCTGAATGCTTAACAAAACATTCCTGGAACAAGGAGTCATTCCGCATTTCACCCTTCCAGCCTCAGAAATCAACTGTGCTTGCTGCATGTGTGTTTTATTTTATTTGGCTCATTGTTTCCCTTAGTTTAGAGATCAAAAAGTGAATCTTTACTGTAAAAATAAGGCCTGTGTAGGTCAGGAGGAAAAAAAGGAGAGAGAATAGGGAACATTTCATTGTATATGGGTTGTATCTAACAGCTTTTTTAACAGTGTTCTTCAGATGTTTTGCATTAAAACTTAATATAAAGAATGCTGAATGAGTGCCAAAATCAACGGCATTGTTGGATACATGTTATCACTGCACCCAAGTTCTGATTTATTCTGACATAGAATTGCTTGCCTGCAATTAAAGGTTCATTATTCTACCCTAAGACATGAGTAAACACTGATAATAAGGATTTAAATTATCATAATGGTTTGTATAAATTCTGTGATCAATTTTTATTCTCCTAGTTTTATGTTTCTAACAGCTATTCTATAGTCATATTAATATTGATAATTGCCACAGGCATACATTAAATACTCTATTTTTGTCTCATCCCAGTAGCAGCTTGAACTACATACCAGCTGTCTTCCACACTCTGCTCCACCATTCTCTTCCTGCAATTTTTCTCTGGTTCTGTCTACCCATGTCTTTTCCTTTGCCCACTAAGTCATGCCACCTTCTCACTTGTCCTCTAGGTAACATATTTTTGCAGAGAAAAACACAAGAGTGCTGAAAGGAAGGACTGAGGACAGAAAGAAGAAAGGAGCCAAGAGACTCCTGAAGAAAAAATGCACGCTGATTTTCCAAGTGCAAGGGTGATGACATAGCCACTTGAACACATTTTTCCATTTGGGCTCTGACTGAAGATGAAATACCCGGGAAGGTTTGAGCAAAAAAAAGTGGTAGCTTTTTATGTGGAATGAGTGTAATGAAACCATGCTTTCCTGAAAATAAAGTGCCAAAAGACTTAAACTCTTCCTATTGACTTGGTTTTATACAATTTTGTATTTTAAAGAAATAAACACAAAAGTAAACCTGGAAATACTACTTAAATTAGCAAAGTGTAATAGCTATTTACCCAATTAAGAAATCATGAGGCAGAAAATGCCAAAGGTTGCAAGCATAGCCTTTATTCAATGAATTTTTTTTTTAGCCATAGCTATTGGTTATTTGGTCAAAATAAACGATGCAGTTCCCTACCTCATGTTTACTGAGCTAGCTGCACAGCTCAAGCAGAAGCCACATGTCACACCTGTTCAGAAACGGTCCCCTCCCACTGCACTGCCTGGAGCAGTAGCCCAGCTTTGTCCACGGGACAGGTCAACATTTTCTGTACTGACATGCCAGTCTCTTACTGAAGCAAGAGAATATAGGACTTTATGGAGTTTAATATATATGTATAAAATTGAGAATTCAATATAGAATATAGGACTTTACCTTTGTTTAACTCTTTGTTAGCTGTTAAACAACACAATGTGATTGTGAGTAGGGATTATCACAATGGTCACACTTACAGGTGTCATCCTTGCAAAAAATGTTCTTCAGTGTCGAGAGATCACTCCACAAATCTCAGCATTTCTTAGATGCAGTTTGCTGTTTGCAATATGTATTCGTACTGATTAAAAACACTTACCCCATCTAGATTATATAACCATGGAATATGGAGCAGTAATTCAGTATGTATTGCCTGTCTCCCCAAAGTGCACTGCACCTGTGTGACAGACATAGTGTTTTACTTGCCAAATCAAGATCTGAGAAGTCAAGAAGTGCCATAAATGGTTTGTCCATGTGTCCTTTAATCTGTCATTCTGCACGTTCTCAGGTACATAATAGTATGCGATATAATTTAATGAAATGCGAACACACTTATTTGTCCTTGGGAAAAGTGTACATTTACAAGTAATGAAAGCAAAATATGTAATTCTTATGAAGAATCCCATTAATTTCTGAATGCGATTTGTATGTATAGCTGTTTTCTTTTTAAAGTTGACCTAATTAATTATGGTAATCCAGTAGTATTGCTCTGTCTTCACTCTGACATTAAAAAAAAAAGCTTCTCATGTTAAAAGAAACTTCTTAATTTTATTTTTCTCCTTGCGAATACATATGGTTTGGACTAGATCATAACTGGATATTTGTGAGTCTCTGTTAACTTGCCTTGTTGGTGGCCTTGAGGGGAAAAGAGGGATTTAATCAAATGATTTAACATTATCTAAGCAAGAATTAAGTAGCCATGTTTATAGGAATTTTATAAGCACTTCGGTTAACCCCAGTGAGACCACTCATCTGAATGAAATGAATAGGGTTAAGCTTTCTGATTGCTAACTAGTTTGTGTGATGTCAAAATGGATGTCCATGCAGTCTGAATATTAAAAAATTGAGCTAAAGACAGAATTTTGATTCTGAGGATCATTCTTCTCATTTAAACAACCAACAACTCATAAAATGCAAAGGTTGCTTCTGATAATGTAATCTAGCAGTCCATCCAATTTAAAAAGACATTTGTCTGCTAACTACTATGTGCACTCTAGCACTTTGACCCAAAGGATGTCTTTTCATTACAATTATACGGTACCTAACACACAGCGTGGTGAGCTCAAGGCACTCAGCGGCAGTAGCTTTGTCATTAATCATGGAAAGAGATAAATGGCAATTGAACCAATTGGAGCAGCAAGACCTGGGACAGGGTACAGCAGAATTCACTAAACCCTGAAAATTCCAAACTAAACTCAGACTTTGTCCTTTATTCATCGGATATCACAAGTTCTTGCAACAGATTTTACATAACCTGGAGCAGATGCTGTAATACATAAACAAATTGTGTGGAGCCAGGACGAAAAAAGAGTTGATGTCTTAACTGTGAATGTCTTTACTTCCGTGCATTTGGGTTTACTCCTAAAATAGAATTACCTTTTTGGTGGTGGCTGGTGAGAAATCAGAGCTTTACAGAAATTCACTGTCACAGATATGTTTTCTACTATGTGCAGGCAGATGTTTATCCCTTAGGCAGAAAGTCCGTACTCAAATTGCCGTGATTATTAAAATGAAGTCTCAATCACATACTTGCAGAAGTAGCCTACAAAACTGCATTTTAAAATAAAAAATAAAAAATGAAGTGCATCATACCAGCCAAAGCAAGCACAAGACTTTTTTCTGCTAGAACAAATTTTGCATGAATCTCTGGTTTGTTTGGAACCTGTTTTAATCTGCTTTTGTAATTGTCTTCCTTTTCTCTTAGTCTACATGTCAGTTCATATCCAGTGGGCTGAATTACAGATAAGATCAAAAATCAGCTTCCACTAAATTTGTTTCCTTAAACCCAAGGAGTGCAGAGAATCACATTTCACAGGGGACATGCCAGCAGAAGGAACTGTAAATGCCAGCACACATTGCCCACAGATCAGTGTTTCTTCTCCTGTTAAATCTGCCTTGTTAGAAAGTGCATATAGCTGTTCAGCTTTGCTTCTCAAGGCTTGTCAGGCTCTCCAGAAGGATTGCACAGCACTGGGCAACCAGCTCAGTGCTCTCAGAGGGACTGGTAGCACATGGGCTCACAGGGGACAGCCAGCAGGAGAAGAGGGCAGTGCTGGGCAGCTGACAATCCAGGCATCAGCAGCTCACCATGAACTTCGCACAGTCATTTTCCTGCCTTCTGCGTAACTCCTTAAGAACCAACAGAACCTTAGCCAGCCAAATGCTTCCCAAAGTTTGAATTTGTGATTTTGTGATCCACAGCCTGAAAGAGCTCCAGGGACAGCAGTCTGTTAGGCACCATTACCTTTTCTCTACCCTGTTTAATAAATGAGAAATAAACCACAGTAAATTAAAGAATTAAGCAGCTGAACATGAGTTCTGCCAAGAGTACCGAGACTCGCTGCAGCCAGGGAAGGGGGTGTCACATGCACCATTGGATCCAATTCTGCCTTTGCCTGGCCTCACATGCTACCATCTTCCTGAGAGTATCACTCACCTGTCAAGTGCCCCAGTCCTCCTGGTTGGCAATGGGAATAATTGCAGCCTCTGAAAACCACTACAGCAGTCCCTGTTTGCATCTTTTTGGACTGTTGTCAGGCACTGCCTTCCCTGTGCTCTGCCCACGTCTCTGCCCTGTGTAAATGCCTTTCTCCTACGATGAGCTCCACAGCAGGAGCTCTATATCCCTGTGTTTGAGTGCATGCAGGTGCCTGAGCCCCACAGAGGCACCCGGTTCCCAAAGGAGGCTGGGCACCCCAGCGTTACGTCTTCATGCTTTGTCCCAAAGGATTGTTTATCCATCAAACTTTCACTGCAAAGATATGTTTTCCAACTATGAAAAGGAAGACTGACTACCAAAACCATATTTTTGGAATGTTTTACAGTTAAGTGCAAAGAACTGGCTAAATGTTCACCTTTGACCAGTTTAGGAAAAAAGAATTAGTAAACTCCCTTGCCTGGATTTCATCTGATGCCCCACAAACACAGAAGCAGGAGGGTGAGCACATATTCCTGGCAGCACAACTGTTAGCAGAGCTGTGGTAGGACCTGGGTCCAAAGAGATGAGCCTGGGGGCTCCACAAAAATCCACTCCACCCAACACACAGAGCAGCCCCAGTACCAACACAAGCGTAGGGGTGCAAACAATCAGAAGAGGGCAGAAACACCTGAGTCCAGCACTGCTGCCAGGGAAAGAGGTTGTTCAACCGCAGCCACAAGCGCCTCAGCTTGATTGATCTACACACTGAGCTAGAAAGACTGAAAGGGAGAAGTGAAGGAAGGTTGCAGAGGAACATCAAGCAATGAGACATCCCACCCCAGCTCTGCTATGAGCATCTCTTTCAAATAACAGCTGTTTTCTATAAAGATGACTTGAAAATTGGTATCTTCCTACTTCTGAGAGAATTTGTTCATCTTTTTACTGGCAAAAGTACTGTTATTGCTTTTCATTCCTGCCAGCCCTGCAGAGCCACCTCAGCACTGAGGAGGTGAACCGGAGTCTATTTTGGCATAAAGTAGAAAGAGCACAGCTTGATCTCAGATCCCAGGGTGAATTTTCATTGCTGGTGGTCAAGAAAGTCATGGGTTTATTTGTAAATTAAAAGAGAGGTCAAGAGGAAAATCATTGGGGAAAAAAAAGAAAAAAGCAAACGTGGAACCCTACTATGCCATTTATACTCTCTTTATAGATGAGAGTATAGTTTATATAATGTAATTTGAGTTATAAATAATATTATTGTTTGTTTCAGCCCAAAAGCTGTAGCTCATTTAATTAAGAGAATGGATGTGTTTGTGTTGTGTTACTCACTACTTTATCGTAAAATATATCTGTAATGATAATCTATGGAAAAGTTACTGCAGTGGCAGGGAAACGAATAGTGAAAGAACTTACGCAAAGCATTTCCAGTAAGAAAAAAAAATTGAGGATTCTCTTTGTTCCCTTAAATCAAAAAGCTGAAAAAATAAATTTTAAACAAAAATAAATAAGGGAAGAAATGTAAATTGATGGAATTGACTTTGGAGTGCAATGCTAAAAAGGGGCCATTTGTACCAATAAGTCTGGGAGAGAGGCTCAGTCATCTTCTAAATCTGTTCAATACCCAGGGTGTCCCATTCCCTTGGCTGGTGTGCAGTGCATATTCAGCAATAAGCCATATAATATTATACCAATCTTTAATATTCATTTATTTCAAACACCATTGATGAGGAATTACTATGTGATGTCAAACAGAAATGTTCACTGCAAAATAGAAAAAAACATTCTTTTTCAAATATTGTAAATGAAGGTACCGTGTAAAGACACAAATACAGAAAAATATATATCACTCTGTCCAGAAGTCTGAGTTGGCAACAATGGAAGATTTGTGGTACTTCTCTGAGCCACGTAAATGCTGACATTTAATTTTTACAAAGCTGAAGTGAACTTTTTTTTTTTTCCAGAAAGAAAATAAGAAATTAGGTTTAAAGAAAAATAAAACATTAAGCACTATAAAACATTTATAATGTCGGGTTGCAATACATGGAACAGATCGTTTCCATCAGGAGTAAGGCAGGTGGAGGAAAAGTAAAGAAGAAATACATTGTGATTACAAGATCAATGAAGCAAGGGGATGTGATTTGGTTTTTAATGAATGGATCCATCCAACGAATATCTACAGCAACATGTATAGCAGGTTGCCATGAGCTATTTCCATGGCTCCCTAATGTGGCTGACATTCTGTGTGGGGAAGAGACGTGGTGGGAGACTGACAGGGCTCTGCCCCTTGGATCCAGAGACTAGCGTCCAAGCTCTGGTCTGTACTCATGCCAAAGGCCATTTTCAATAAATCTAGTTACAAATAGAAACTTGCCTGATGAAGCCAGCGACTCAAAGGCAGCTGAATGTGATGCTGGCCACATCACACCACTGGCTGCTACTACTTACAGTTTGGAGGGACGCATAGGCAGATCTTTGACTGATTTTGATGCAGATTGTGGAGGGTTTAGTGACCTGGATTTACATTAGCAAGGACAAGTGATGTTGCAGATACATCCCTGTGATAGTTAATTACAAGGGTCTCAAGCTAATATAAGAAAATCAAAGCCAAGGTGGCTAGACTACTTCCATCACTTAAAGTAAATGTATAAACCTAGGCCTCGAAAAGCAACCTAGATTTTTATTGTTTCATAATAAGTTTTGGCCATATTATGAAGTTAGTCATCTGAAGACCACAATCAGCAATTCCTAGTTTTGGGAGCTGACAAACTGGTGGTGGATATACATTGGCTCAATCAGTCAGGCAAAAACCAAGTCCAACTGGTACCAAAACGGAAAAGAAAACAAAGAGCACCTCTCCGGAAAAAAAAAAAAAAAAAAAAAAGAAAAACAACAACCACACGAACAGAACCATAGAGACATCAGTGTTTGGGAAGGAAGGCTGGAGATGTCAGGAAGCCACAGAACAGCTCATGTACCCTATGGCAAACTGTGCCACCATAGGGTCACAGTTCACATTATCCCTACGCTGAGCAGTTCACATTATCCCTACGCTGAGTGAAGGGGCAGCCAGAACTGAACATACCGACCAGCTAAAAGAAACTTTCAAATGATAATGAAAGTGTAAATTGTCACACAACTTTTGAGGCAGGCAATCTTTGGTGGTGTTTCACCAGCGCTGGCTGAATCATCCCTTCTCACTGAAGCAGAAGCACATTTTGCACCAATGGCAGGCTGGCAAAAGAATAAAAAGCAGATTAAATGCATCCTGGTGCAACATGTCTGGTTTGAACGCCCCTGAAGCCCCCACCAGGAGGAGGGCACCCATCCTGGGGGCCACAAAGCCAGGGTGGGGGCTTCACCCAGCAGTATGCAGACCCCAAGGCAGGGAAAAGATGTGCCCATGAGCCCCACCACAGCCAGGGGTACCTGGGACAGGGCATCTTACCAATGCACAGCAATGCTGTGGACTATCCCATCTGTCACTGTGCATCATCCCTTATCCCAAATATAAATAACCCTCCAAGAAAGCAAGGAAATAGAAAACCAGTGGGGAAATGGTGCTGTAACAAAAATAGATTACATCTAATGTGGATGCACTTCGTCAGTAGGTTTCTACATCAGATTTTTAAAAATCTTCAGTGAAAAAACATGTTAGCTTGTAGGAAAAAACCCACTTCCTTCTGATGAAATGGAGACATGCTGATTGATGATGAGGTTTTTGAGCTTTCTGAAATACCTCAAGGCTTTAACTGAATCTCTGCTACTAAAATTATTCACAATATATCTAAGGTTTTTTGCACTTCTGTACCAAAGACAGACCTTCTTGAACCATCTAATTTTGGAATAGCATAAATTCTTGGGACCAATGAAGGAGCATGCCAATTTAATAAATCATTCACTGCTTAGCGAAGAGGAAGAATTTGAGGACTCCAGCATGGCAGCAGAGATTTTATGTTGCGACGGAGGGAAGACACAGTCGCTCAATATGAGTGATCAGCAGACTTCGTTTATTGTCCCTTACAGTCACCTTTTATGCCTTGTTATAATTAGCTCATACATATTACAAAAGTTAAGCTCATTATTGGTTAGTTGCCTAAATACCAAGCCCGCCCCTAGTTTCTCTTCTGTAGTTATCTGTTCCCACCTGCAACATTCTTTTCCCACCAAAATCTTCCTGTTATTGTGTAACAAGAACAGCCAAAGACAGTTATTTTTGCTTTACTTCAGATAAGCTGAGAGCAATGTGCATTTTTGTCCAGCCAGCTGGACTATGTCTATGTGACCCTTTTCAGCTAGTCAGTTATCCACAATTTTATACAATACAGCAAGAGTTTTAACCTTTTAACTTTACTGGAGTTTGCAATTTCTGAAAGCCCATGAGAGATACCTAATAAAAACAAGGCTTTTGTCAGTAGGATCAAAATTAAAAATCGACTAAGCAAAGAATACTTATTCATTCAAAATTCATTAGAAGTCTGTAAATTTAAAATAGCTGAAAGCTGTTGGTATGATAAAGCAGTAATAAAAGTGACCAAATCAGGTAAAGCAGAAGAAATAAAACTCATTCATGTAACTTCCAGAACAAATAGTGCAGTTTAAAACAAGTAAAATCAAAACATAACATAAAGATTTAAACCATAGCAGGGTCAACACATATTTATTTTTATTCTAAAAGTTGTTGATTATTTCTGCTGAAAAAAAAAAAAACCCACAAAACAACTCACTTGTCCTGAATGATGACTGCAAAAATGGTACGTGTGATATTACTCAGGTCTGCACTCATTGATCTTTTGTACTCAGCATCCCATTAGCCTGGATTTCCACAGCCATTCTAAACATAAACTTCTGTATTTCTGATAAGTCTTTAGGATCTACGTACACATTTTTAAACCAGTTGGGTCAACAAAACTACTATGAAAACCATAAGAACAACAGGACATACACCCAGATTGACCAGTTTAAGGCTGAAGAAGACCTATAAGGTACATTATTAATTAATCAAGTTTAGATTTTTAGTAAATTAATGTGCTTAACAACCCTGAATACATTCATGTGATCATGGAATCATGGAATCATGGAATCATGGAATCCTAGAATCATAGAACGGTTTGCATTGGAAAGGACTTTAGAGATCACCTTGTTCCAACCCCCTGCCATGGGCAGGGGCACCTTCCACTAGACCAGGTTGCTCAAAGCCCCATCCAGCCTGGCCCTGAACACTTCCAGGGATGGGGCATCCACAGCTTCTCTGGGCAACCTGCTCCAGTGCCTCACCACTCCCATAGTGAAGAATTTCTTCCTAATACCAAATCTAATTCTAGCCTCTTTTAGTTTAAAGCCATTCTGCTTGTCCTATCACTACATGCCCTTGTGAAAAGTCCCTCTCCAGCTTTCCTGTAGGCCCCCTTTAGGTACTGGAAGGCTGCTATAAAGTCTCCTGGAGCCTTCTCTACTGCAGGCTGAACGACTTCAACTCTCTCAGCCTGTCTTCAGAGGAGAGGTGCTCCAGCCCTCTGATCATCTTTGTGGTCCTCCTCCGGATTCATTCCAACTTGTCTTTTTTACATAGGGGGCTCCAGAGCTGAATGTAGTACTCAGGCGGTGTCTCACAGGAGCTCAGTAAAGGGGGTGAATAACCTCCCTCGACCTGTTGGCCACTCTTCTTTTGACGCAGCCCAGGGTATGGTTGACTTTCTGGCTGCAAACGCAGATTGCTGGGTCACATTGAGATTCTTATCAACCAACACTCTCCAGCCTTTCTCCTCAGGTCCTCAGCAGATTGATCTGCTCTCAATCCATTCTCCATGCAGCCTGTATTTATGCTGGCAATGGCCCCAACCCATATGCAGGGCCTTGCACCTGGCTTTCTTGACCTTCATGTGGCTCACATGGGCCCACCTCTAAAGCCTGTCAAGGTCCCTCTCGGTGGCATTCTGTCCCTCCAGCATGTCACCAGCACCACACAGCTTGGCATCATCATCAGACTTATGGTCATGTGTTTAGGGAGGTGTATTGTGTTTATAGTGTAAGAATACCCTTTGAAAGATTTATGCCCCAAATCCTGTTGGTTGACTGGAGCCACTCCAACATCCAAAGGCAGGGAAGGCAGTAGATGAGTCATCTGTGGCGTGAAACAATGCAGCAGAATGAACATCACTTTTTGCAGGTCAAAAACCAACAAAGAACAAACTTACTACAACAGGGGAGTTTGAGCACCTGAAGAACAGCTTTTCACTAAACTGCACCTATTTTATAATGCTTTGGCATATTTCCCTCTGTCTTTTGGTATTAACTACATAACATGTACTTATCAAAAGATGATTGATAACGGTTTGGGTTCTGTTAAAGCCACAAAGTGAATGAGGTTGGTTTTGCAACAGCAGGTGGGACAGGTTTGGGGAGAGAGGAAAAGGGAAAGGAAGAGTCAGAAACTGCTTAGGGCTTTGTACATTGGCATCCCCCATTAGCAAGGTGAAAATAAATTTTAGCCATGCAGAACTTACTGAAGCTATACTTCTTGACATTATGATTTCTGTTCTCCAAATTCAGCCATGTAGGTCTGAAAATCCACACAATTCTGTGAGTTTTCAGAGTTGAAAGAACACCACTTTTTGTGTATCAAAGGATAAATTGCATTATTTGAGCATGAAAGACAACATACATTTGAAGACAGAAATTTCAGCAATTTGGTGACAATACCATTTTAATCCCGATCTTTGTCTGTTGGCATGTATTTCTCAGTAATAGTAAGGACAGTGTAGCCAGGGACATACTGCTAGTCCTGTTAATTCACTCCACCTCACCTCTGACAAATGAGAAGCCCTAGACAATAATTTGTCTAAGCCTGTTCCAAACAAATCTTTTCATGTCTTCTCTATTTAGGAAGATCCTGATTTCTTTAAAGCACATCCATATATTTTGAAGATACTACAAAAATAGGTTATACAGTTTACTAGGACTCATTCTAATAATTATTATGGAATATAGAATTTTTAATTTTAATAGCTGCATTAATTTTTCTGATATTTCTTTATTTACATGTATGCCATTGGAACTGTTTCTGAGCACTACAATAGTTCTTGGCTTTCACATTCTTTTTCTGACAAAAACACAGGCATTTTCATAATTCTTAGTTGACATTTTTACAGATTAATTTGTTTTCATATAGCTCAGGATTTTTCCTTCTTCATACCTGAAGAATGTAATATTTCTAACACATAAGTCAGAATATTGAATGGAAGGATATCAATCTGGAATACATCTGAAACAACTGATGGATATTATAATTTCTCCTGCTTGCCTGTATCTCAGCATTTCAGAGAAATGTCATATATTGAAGACACATGAATATTTTGCAGTGACATCTTATTTTCTCTTCTTATTAATTCCATGGATTTGATTCATTTACTGTTTTTTTTTTTTCAGGTGGCTGCACTCTTCATGCAATTTATTCTGCTGAAATTTAGAAGGCTTGAAATATGATGACAATGCAAATTAGAGTGGTAAGTGAAGCCCTACAGTTTCCCTAAGATTAAAAATAATGTTTGCCATTATTTTAGAAAAATAACAGTATTAAATTGTTTTTTTAACATAGTTGTGGACATAGGTCTATTGAGCTAGCCCAAGATGCAGTGTCTAGTCTCTCATAAAAACAGGTGTTAGAGAGCAGCAAAGTCATCTGAAGGGAAGCACCTCTCTGTTGGCTGACATTGATGTTTCAGGAGAGGCGCTGCTGAGATATAAAAGAACTAGCAAGTGTTGCTCATATTTTCTACAAAGTGCTGAGCTTTCTGCTGTGAAGTGTAGCAAGTAATTGCTATTGATAATTAAACTGGATAACACTTCAGAGGTTTTGCAGACAGCTGATTCTGTGGTGATCACATAATGATATTAAGTTTTGCTGGTTTTGTGATATCCTGTACAAGAAATCTGCAGGCATAAAGTCCCACTGTTTCCATAGACAGTGGGCATCCAGGTGCATCACAGTTCATCTTAGCAAACTGGTTCTAGACAGTCACAAAGGTATATATCAGTTTGCATCCAGGTGAGCTGCTGTTTTGAAGAACACCCAGAGTAAACTCCTCTTTTCTTCAGAAAATAGTGAACATCTTAGAATATCCAGTTCACTGGCAAATCAGGTAGTTGCTCAGTCCAAATAGGCTAAAGTAGACTTGGAGGAAAGAGCAAGAAAAGATAACCGTACTGCATACTCATAATTTAGTAGAACTAGCAGCCTTGTCTCCATCTCTTCCTCCTCCAGGTGGTCACAATGGACTAGATATGGAGAGGAGGGAAGCTTGTAGACCTGGAGCTGTGCATAGTTCCCAAGTTGCTCACACGATGCTCCTGTGCTAAAGCTACAGCACATAACCACCAGATCAAAAACTTTGGCATGTGACTCCCAAGAAAGCTGGTTAACAGTGAGGAAAGAACTTATGGAGACGACTTTATGTGGCAAAACAGAATGCTGGTTGACTTCTTTATCAGCCTTCTCAGGTAACGTGAGAAAATGGGTGTTCCCCTCTACAAGTGAGACCTGGGAAGAGGCAATACGGTTGCTTAATATCAAGAAAAGGCCAAAGCAGATGTGATCATTTACTTCTCCTTCCAGGAGTAAATTCTGCCATGAATTGTTGGGTCAAGTATAAGAAAGAGCCAGCAGCAAAAGCTTGATTGCAGGAAGCATAGCAACCCACTGGATATCATCAGAAACTTGCTTTAGGCACTGAATAAGTGATTTAAAGTTGATGCATATGAACAGGCAACCTGCCAAGGATTTTGGTCAAGTCGGAGTCAATGGTACATCAACCCAAAAGCTTTTTAGTAATATTAAGGATCAGGCCTACAAAGAAAAAATGCTAAAATTAAATTCAACACAGAAAATGCTTACATGAATCAGAGGAGGACTGAAAAGATGAAAATGCTTCAGCTAAAAAACCAAGCAGTAACTTTGTAAATACAATGTCATTTTGTCCATGCAAAAGAAGGAAAGGCAACCTGAATAAAGATAATTTGAAGGAACATGTATTAAGAGCAGAAGAATAATGAAGAGGAAACAGTCATACACCTTAAAGTGGGCTACAAGACTGTTCAGAAGCAAACCAACTGCCAACCTTAGTGGTATTCTGGTGAATACCTTATGGTGAACTGTAGTATTTTTGGAAAATCTCAGGCCATCAGCAGAAGGCAGTCCAAAAAGGACAGGTGAGTCTCTTGATTAGAAGGGAGTGTAAGGATTCACAACATCATTGTGGAGGAGCTCAATGTGTTTGTCAGTATTTTTGCCATAGTGAGTTGGGGAGTTATCTAAACTTACATTTTGAGGCAATCCTCATGAAACAATGAAAATAAAGTCCAGTAATAAATTAATAATTTACAGAGCATCAAGTTATGCTGCTTTTTGTTATATTGCAAGGCAAAGTATTTTTGAAACACAGTTTAGAACTGATAGATGTTTACCTAATATTCATGTGTATTTCTTCAGAAACGTTTGCCGTATCTTAGAAGCAGCATATCTGCAATGTGATGTAGGGGTTACTATGGTGAGTTCACATGTTTTATTTAATCCTGTACCTGAGTAAATACACATTGTAACAATCTCTGTTAGAGGTGCTATTAGTAAAGTTATGTCAGCATTTCTATCAAAACTACTTGTTTCCTGTTGCAACTTCGCCAAAAGACAAAGAAAACTATTCCTAGACCAAATCCACAGAAGTTTTTACACTCTTCTAGTGTATTTTTTTTCAGAGTTTCAATCACTTTCTGAAGTCCTCCGTTATAAAAATGAAATAAAAATTCAGTGGATTTGTTTCTATTCTTCAGTAGCTAGTGATTTGGATGACAGTTATGGGACTTTTCATTTAGAAAAGTCTTCAGAAAAATTTGGGACTTAGCCTGCATTTCCCTGTTCCAGGCAGTGCTAGTGGGCATTCAGTGAGGCATTAATTGCATTATTTGTTTTACAGCCCTTCTGTGCTGCCAAGTGGGATAAAGACACTTCTGTGTAGAGGAGAACCAGGACCTTAGTTCCTGTATTTAATGACTCAATTTAACTAAAATGGCATTAGAAATTTAACTTGTAGGCTCCGCTGCATCCTTTTTGAGCAATTATTTGAGTCACTCTCCAGGATTACACATAAGAAAGGAAATAAACACATACTTTTATCTTTTGGGCACCTATTTATTCTTCTAATAATTTATTTTGAAAAAGAGTGGGTAATTTTCTAAGAATATTTTTCTCTATGAGCCCTCTTGTGTATGCCAGGATAACTCTTGCATTATGTGCTTGTATATATTTGTAGGCTGAACAGATAAAATGCTTTCCTTTTGTTATTTTTTTAAACTAAAATAACTTCTGTAGGAATTGTCTATGTTTGGCAAAATCCTTTATACAGATAATAATATTTTTGAAACACAACTGCTACAAAAGTATTTCTAAATACATATATTTTTACTCAAAATTTTGAGTTTTAAGAACCCGAGTGGAAAAGTCAAAATTTACAGTAAAAAAACAAACAGGCTTTTCCAGTCTGCCCGTAAGGCCTGATTATTCTACTGGAACTTGCATATGTGCTTGCCTGTTGATCTTGTGAAGACTATACTTTTAAGTGGAACAGTTTCTTCTGTGCTTCATGTCAGCCACCAAGAGTGGATACTCATTACTGAATTGGCTGAACAGTGTGGCTGAACAAACACATCTTTCCTGTAAGTCAGGAAGAACACGGTTGGATGGAGAAGCTCAAACAGACCATAAATGTACATCATTAGCTAGTAATAAGAAGGGAAGGCTATTTTTTGAGAATTTACTCCCATAGTCAAAAAGAGAGAGATGCAATGTGTTTCAGATGCTGCCCTGACATAAACTATAGAAGCTGGGTTTTTTACACAGCGTGAATTAAGGCCCTTCATGTTAAATGGAGTCATAGAGATCCTTGAAATAATTTTGATGGTGTTTTGGGAGGTTACTCCAATTTTTAAGTGCTACAGAATTTGAAAGCTACTGCCTAACCTGTTGTTTGGTTTCTGCAGCACCACATGATAGGACAGATCTCAAGATCCACAAAATCATTACAGTACTAGAAGATGAGAAATAGGTCATGCAACTTCCACCTTCTGCTGTAAGGCCTTGTCTCCAAATACAAGCCAGTATCTGACATTGCAGTATTAGGGTCAAAAGCTGCAACACTAAAAATTTTAGAACATACTGTGCAGTAATATAAACAAAGGAATAATAGATTATGAATTCTAAACATCTTGTGGCACCCACCTACAAGTAGAATATGACTAAAGCACCAGCCTATCCACTTTTCAAAAGAACTATCACCATGAAGTACTAGCAAATCATCTCTTTTTTCCACTAAGGTCCTATATTCATCTTTTCCAGTTATCTTTAGTTGTATTCATCAATGTGCAAAGAAATCCTTCTAAGACAACAAGTCAGTGTATTCTTTCTTTCTATCTCTTTCCTTTACCTGCGCACAAAAAAATTGGAGCAAGGACTGGAAGGAGAAGACCAAGTTCTACATTTAAGGGGCTTCACTGGAAAAGTTTTCAGACCCCAAGGGTGAATACTCATGTAATATACTCCTGTAATCAGCAGGGTAAAGCATGACAGCTCTGCCAATCTCGTCCATGATAAAACACAAATGAGTTTTTCAAGTAAGTGGATCCCAGCGATTAGCATCTGACCTATCTTGAAAAAGCAGCAGATAACTGTGATATACCAGGGCAATGTGCTAAAAGCAACCTCCAACCATCCCTTAAGAAGTCAGTGTCTACCTGTTGAAGCAGTTGACACTCCTCTGGTTTCCTTATGGACAATACCAATCAGAATGCATTCAATAACCTTGAGATGACAAATGTACAGATTAAAAGACCTACAAAAAATCTTGGTCTATGTTTAAAAACTAGTACCAGTGTGACACCAGTGTGATTTATTGTATGTACCACTTCTCTGAGGCACAATGGATTGTTTTGAAGTTAACTATACTTTTTCATTGCTTTTGTTTTGATAAATCTAGCACTTCTTGCTCTAGCACTGAAACTTACTGGTGGCTAAGACTTCTTGTTATTACCTTCTTTATTCTTATGATAGAAAATTTATCAGGTAAATCTGGAAATATGATCTTGTGTGTCACATCTTTACCAAAAGTCTTATGGACCACCAGTGAGCCATAGATTCCTGATCTTGAAAGTCCTGCAACAGACACCCTTGATGCATACTTTGACATGGTTTTATTCTGTTGCTGTAAACTATTCACCAAAAAGCAAAAATTCAGAACCACAGTATGATAATTTTCATCACTAAAAAATCCATAGTATTATCCAAGTGTGTCAAGTTCAGAGAAGGGGAAGATTCATCATCTTGTCAATATTTTGAATTTCACTTTCAAATCATGGCACAGCCTTGTGTAAAATAGCAGATTCTAGACCATATCGTAGCTAACAAGTTCAGTGTTTGAAGGAAGTAATTAAAAAATTTAAGAATTATGTTATTGAGAAATATATTAAGAACATTTAAGAATAACATATTAAGGTCTGGTGTCCAATTAAAAGATGAGCCCTCATGCAGCATTTTAGCCGATCAAAACATTCCGCAAGCACTAACTGATTTTTGTAAAATAGGAAGGAAATAATTATCACACTTTTCCTCTCATCAGAACTGAATATTAGGACTTTGCAAACATGTCATATGTCTCTACCACTGATGAGTTTTGCAAGTAGTAGTAGTAAAGATTGCCATCTAGTCTTGATGATTCATTTGATGATTTGGATTTCATAACCATTACAGACAGAATGGTAGAGTTAACCTATTTGGCTTCAAGGTAAAGTTTGCTTCAAAGTAAAAACAAAATTTCATAACATTGCAACAAAAAGTATGACATCCTCCCATTTTTCTAGCAATTCATGACCCTAATTTACAGAACACTTGATACCTAATATAGAATATTTTTCTCATTTTTTTTTCTTTAATTTATCCATCAATTAGATCTGAAAATTTAAAAGTCGTATTTTAGAAATTAATGTTAAAGAAATTGCAGAGGTGGAGAAAATACAAGTTAAGTTAACAAGAATCAGAAAATTCCACTATGAAATCAAAGGTTGAAAATAAAGGAACAAGTCTTTGCTCCCCCACCAGTCTTATTAGGAAGCATGGTTTTGCCCTTCTGCTTTTGAACCAGCTTAGTGAGCAATGTTTTGATTATTGAAACTGAGAGGAGCAAAACTGCTGGCTGTTTCAGGAATATGATTTTTTAGTATTTTTCCTTTTTACAGTGAAAAACATTAGGAGATGATAAGATTACTCGGATCTTCCTTGGCCAGTAATAAGAGTTTAGCCTGAATAAGTATCTCAGGATTCAATCCATGTTTCTACTTTACGGATTATTGCCTACAGAACACCAATGCAAGTGAAGACACAAAGCGAATGAAAGAGCCTGATGGACATTTTTAGTTTTGTTTGAAATAGATATCACAAAACTCTCACACATCTGAAAAGCATCAGTCTACTTGTTGTTTCTATTTTACTATGGAAAACATCATTCCTGCTCTGAAAATGTTTGGTTTTGTGACACTTACCATACCATTAAATTAGGTCAAACCTTCCTCCATGCAAGAGTGAAGTTGATCACATGCATAAATGCTGCCCACAGGAGTAGAAGGGACATTTGATCAAGTCCTTTCTGACAATTTACATCATTGGCCAATGGTGAAGGAGAAGGAGTGATGCCACCTCAGCCATGGTCCATTGATGATGACCTGTCTTGTGTCACTCCTGAATCCTTTCTTTTTTTTTTTTTTTTTTTTTTTTTTTTTGAGCTAGAATGCTTACAGAAACAGCTCCAAGTGAGAAAGAGCACTTTGAGAAATCTCTTCAGCTAATTAAAGTTAGGCGTTGACAGTCTGAAGGGATTTCCTTCCAGAAATTGGCAGAAGAAAGGCTAAAACGGAGCCCAGAAAGGAAGTGTGAAGTGTGGCTGGCTCAGGAGACACAAACTTTCCCCTCTAGGTCAAAGCATCGAACTTAGCCTGGAATGGGGGTGACTGAAAATCTCTGTTATCACTGTTGCCATTCAGGATTCTGTGTGAAACTTAGTGATAGCTAGTCCAGCTGCACACATCGTAAAACCCTTATCATCCTCAGTTGTTTAAGTTTAACATAGATCAGAACCAGATCTGAAACAAGTTGTATATCTAGAATTGGACTGATATTCTCTATACAGTAATTCCTGTTTCCCTCTTGCCAGAGTGGTGAAGCTAGAGTAGCCAGATTTTTAATATCCAGCCAAATATGGACAAGAAGGAGCTCTATACACAAACAGTTCTAGAAATAGAAGTATATTCATTTTCAGATAGAAATGTCACTGAGCAGTACACACAGGCATTGCATTTGTACAGGAATATGGAAGCTTCCCCTTCATATTTAATAAACTATAGAAAGTAAATTTCTCACTTACCACATAGCACTACTTGCAATAACAAAACAAGTTTTATCTTCTGAGTCTCCTTGTTTTGCTGGAATGGAGGTGGGGAGAAATCCAGCTCAGTTCATCAACATGTTTAAATAGTGCCTTTGAGAAAGGATTCAGAAGCAAATATGTACCGTTGCACTGGGCAGCTGCTCTTGCGGATTTCCAGTTAAGCAAACATCTATTGCAAGGTATGTCTCATAATGAGGTTGTTTTCTCTAGACTTTTTCTAGGGTCATGGTCATCACCTGGGAATTGTGGTTTTCAGACTTACGAAATTACTGATCAGTATTTGTGCAAAATTACACAATAGTATAATAAACAATAGTAGTATATGAATGTGCAGCACGTAAAAGTAAAATGTTAAATTCTTGTGAGATTTGTTGATTTCCAGTTTTTACTTCAAACTGTACTTAACAGAGTCAAGTAGAGTAAGTGACAAAACTTATACTGTTAAATAATTTTTAACATTTGAGGGGGGAAAAAAGGCATGGAAACTAATAGTGGCAAAATATAAACACAGCTCTGTTTTAGCAACACTTGTATATGCAATTTCTGATTACTTTCAACAGGCAAGAGCAAACTAAGGAAGCATGAGTCTTTGCAGGAATGGTGACTGATCATTGCAGTGTGCTCACAATCGTCTCTGGCATGTTCATTCAGCCTGCTGAGCCAGGAAAAAGCTTTTACTAATAGGATTTGATTAAAAGAAATACTAATTGCCTATGGAAAGTTAAGAACCACTTTTTCTTTAATACTTAAAAATAATTTTGAAAAAACTGATATACTAGCAAATTTTTCTCATTAAATATCATTTTAAGCAGCATGATAAATGCATTTGTTTTCAGCTTCAGAAAAACCAAAACTCTGCAATCTGGACTTCTTTTCTGAGTGCTTTTACAACTGTATGGATTTACAACAGAGTCTCAGCTACTACCAAGACTCTGTACTCACTTCTGAGTTAGGTGCTCAAATTGCAGTGAAGTGTCTGGCTTCATTTGTCTGTGATTTCTAGCAGCTGTGTTTGAACTGAGTGCTTGATTGACAATTATCTTAACTTGTCAGAAACTTGATTACTTGGGCTATGAAAATATCCTTTATGCTATATTACGATAAAGTTACTTTTTTATCCCACTTTTTGACATTAACTCTTACTTGTCCCTGAACAGAAACAGATACATTTTTTTAAATTAAGCCAAAATTATTAGGTGGTTGTGGCTGGCATGATGCTTCAGTGTCTAGTAATGTTACTTCTTGGATTTTCCTATGTCAATGAAGTTTTAGCATGGATAAAATTCAAAATCAATTTTTCTCCAGGAGTTTTAGTGGACAAGGATTGTGATAAATTCTGTTAATTTAGGATTAAAGAGAGAATGAAAAGCCATCAATAAAGGCCTTTTGATAGCAGTGGGGGATGAGTAATGGAAAATGTTCTTGCTGCAGACTAATCAGAGTGTAATTGCTAAAGGAACCAATCTTTCATTAATTGGAAAGGCAGTAAACTCAATCAGTCACAGTGCCAAAATATTGCAGTTCAGCTGAAGAATTTTATTGAACTAATTGATTTAATTGTTTTAAGTAATGCTATTATAAAAGTCATTATTAAGAAACATTATTCTCAATACAATTTTCTGAAACAAAAACTTTTTATGAGGCAAGTGATTTTCATTTCAAAAAAGATGAGACAACGGTTTTGATTTAAAGGAGCAACTTGACTAGGATATGTTTCAATAGAAATTATCAGTACTTGATGTTGGATGTCACCATGGATAATGCGAAGCACTTTGTAGATGAAGGGTACTTTAGCTACATTTAGACAAGCTTAAACATTTCTGATGGCATTTTTTCAGAGTCAGAAAATGGATTTTATCTCATCCTAATCCAGATATAATGGACCAGGGAAGCGTGCTTCTCACTTCTTCACACCCACCCTCCATTCCTCCTTAGCCCTGAAAGAAGGAACATTGTACAAGTGCTGCAGGTTACTCGCCAGCTCCACAATCAGTTTAAACTGGAATAAGCAGTCCTGGCTCACCTTCTAGTCCTCTGCTTGATTATTTCCATTTGCATATCTCTATATCTCTCTCCCTTCTGCCAGATGTTCATGCAGCCACATGGTGAGCGGGAACAGAGCGATGGTCTGGGTGAAAATTAGCCTTTCTTTTTTTTTTTTTTTTTGTCCCGTATGTATTTATATATTTATAACTATTTGCAGTCACTAGGGAAGCAAGGAGAGTGAAAACAGTGATTGGGCCAGTGGGAAGTTGGCACTGCCTCTTTTAGCATCAGCATTTGCTTATGTTGACTTAAGGGAGTTGTGGGACTATGGTGTTAGCATCACTCCTCCAGGGTTCAAATCCAGCCAGGGTCTGTGGAGCAAGAAGCAGGAGCCCAGATATGTTAATCACTGGTTCCCTTCCTTTCCCAACAGTGTTTGGACTGATTGAAAAATCCATCTCATTGGCACCAGTTCTGATGTAATGTCTCTTAAATTCAAAAGCAGAGGGACAGTGCTGTATGTAACCCTATATGAACTGCAAGTGCAGCATCCTGGCCATGTCTGTGTAATCTTTCTGGGTCTGTGACAGTGACAATAAATATTGACATCGCTGCAAAGCCAAGCAAACTGTCTGGGAGGTTTTCATGCCACAATGAAACTTTAGTGTGTTTCTAGCAACATGTCATTGGTTATTGGATCACAGACAATCCTGATGGAGCAAGATTTGTAGGAGAAGGTAATTCATTAGATCCAGTGGCAGAATTCAGGAGGGAACATTCGCACATCAGATCCAAGAGGTAGAGCTTGTTAGTCTTTCAGATACAGCCTACAATCATGAAGATATCAATGGTGACTGCGTTCCCATAAGGTGACTTTCTTTGATTGCAATTTGTGTTCAGAAAGTCACTTGGTAGACTTTTTGCCATCGTTGTGGAGTCACTGTGGCTCAGGGGTCCAAAAGGCTCCATTAAGTGCCTGGAAAGCCTCTTGGCCAAGGTTCTGCATAAATTCATTACAGCTGCAACATGAAAATAGGGTTGTCATTACTGTTGCTTTATCATTGTTATTTTTAGCCATTACATATGTCTCCTGCAGCTTCTCCTCTTGATCAAATGCTGTTACACTAACAACCATACAGACAGGCAGTACACGACCGTTTCTAACTCACATTTTTTAGAAAAGACTAGAGCTTAAAACTGCGGAAATCTCATTAATTAGGACTGGAATTTATGAAGGCATCTTCCCCATGGAGTGCCTCTCAGGATTAGGTGTGGTACTGAGAGGTGGAGGACAATCTGCTGGGTCAGATACCGGCTACCATCATGTGAGGCTGTTGAACTCAGTGGATCAATGGCTTGATCAGAGGGGGCAAAACCTTGCAGAATTTTCACAGTTCGGTCAGAGCAAAAGTATGTTTTGAACAAGGTAGCAGGAGGGATATAAAAACATGACAGTGTAATAAACATGTTTCAGCTAGTATAATAAACAAAATTTGGAGCCTTCAGAGCTGAGCCAGATTTCTCTTTTAAAAGAGGAAAAATGCACAGCCAGGCATTGTCTCATATGACAAATGATAATAATGAGCAATAACAATAACATGAATCATTGTTATAAATCATCTGGTGAATTTTTTATTATTATTTTTTTTAGAAACTAATAAAGCATTACAAAAAGTCACTACATTGGGGTAAGGAAGACTATCAAGAGAAGTATGTGGAACTGACAGAGACAAAGCTTTTCTAAATATGAAGTTTCAATATAAGAAAAGTAAGAACGTTTCGCACAGAATATGTTTTTGGGTTTTTTAACCCTTTCTGCATCTTGTCTTTTCTTATGCATCTTTTCTATACTGTTCATTCATTAAATAGCTGATAAATGGCAGCCAGTTTTCCTTGAGGACCTGCATGCTTCTTTACTGCTTAGCCTTGAATGTACTTATCCCTGTGATGTCCAAGTGAAATAGGGATGTACTACATTCCTGGATGGAGGACTGGGGAGTGTGGATTAGACCCACTAGGGACATTGAAACATCTTATTCTGAGCTGCTGTTTGTCTACAAGGTGTGTTTTGGGCAGACATGCACTGACACTGCCGATGCTCAATGTCAGACCTACCCATGGAACCCTTGGGACGACAGCAGAGGAGAACTGGAGCTTTGTTAGGCCTGCCATGTTTCACACCAGTAAGTGTATGCTTAATGTATTTTGAACAGACTGGGCAGACTGAACAGTGAAGAAGCTTTGACTTTTTAGAGCCTGAGTTGCCCAGGTCCCGAGCTGCTCAGCTCTGCCCAGGTGGTGGCCATGCCAGACAGGGCTCTGTGCACCTTGAGGACCTCCCCAGGGGAAAGTGTCAGTGCCCCATAAGTCGATGTGAGCTCTGACTGCCATTCTCATGCCTAAGCTCTCCATGAATGTTACCTTAGGGGTGCATTCAATACGGCAGGAAAAGTCTGCAGGAGAACCAGGAATTCATTTTTATGCCCTGGACTAACTGCAGGGCTCTAGGGAAGAGAAGGACTAGGGTACAGCATCTCCCTTTCACTGCCAGAAGAGAGTAACGGGCTCACCTGGACCAGGAATGTCTTGGTTTCACCTCTTTTTCGTTCATTTTTATAAATGAGAAATCCTTGGAAGCTGTCAACACCCATAGGTCTCTGAAGGCATGCTTTTCCCCTCGTGTAAATCTAAACGTTTTTAAGAGTGGTACCTCATCCTGATTCCTTCTGAAGAGCTGGCTCAGCTCTCAGGGTCTAAGTAATGCTGTTAAGTGTTGCAAAGTATTATACACTGCTCAGACAGCACAAATAACAGCATTGCTCTCCCACAGTCTGCTAACTAAAGAGGAATCTGATGGTTTTCACAGGCTGATTTTAATCACATCTAGTTTATATCAATATGTTGGTAATTTTAAAAACAGAGGTGTAGCCACGGAACCCTAAAGATTACTGGTCAAACTAAGTTATCAGTGGCTTTTTTCATGTTTTATAAAACCTTGTAGAATCCTAATACAACAATGGCCAAATCATGGTTAATGCAAACATGACCAAGGACAGACTGGACACATGCCTGTTAACAAGAGCTTGCCCACCTTTTCCAGCTAGGTCAGTGCTCTGGTAAAAGTGGTGCCCTATCCCCTCGCCCACCTCTTTTCCTCAGCTCACCACAGGAGCTACAGCTATGCTTGTGCTCTCAATCGAGAAAGATCCAAGTGTTGTTAAACCTGCTGTGGGCTGACTGTTCAGTGCCTCTCTGCCTCCAAGGAGAGCCTGGCTTTCTCTTCTCATATCCCCATTAGGTTGTTGTACACAGCAATAATATCTCTCTTTATCCTTCTTTTCTGCAGGCTGACCAAGCCCAGCTCCCTCAACCTCTCCTTGTATGCCTTGCATTCCACCACCATCTTGCTGTACTCTTTCTTGCGGGTGGGGAAGGCAAAACTCAAAAATGCTGGATGCAGGGGAATAATCTCTTCCCTGCCTCTGACCTGCTGGCTGAGCTCCAGCTAATACAATCCAGATGGTTTCATAAGAGTTCTTCCAGGCCTTCTCTCTGTGACCCTGAGATGAGGAGCAATGGTAGTCAGCTCATCCACCCCAGCATGTCATGCTGGCACATATGGAGGCATTTGAAAGCTGTACACTACTAAATATAGGCTTCTCTGGCTGACTAGACGTACAAAAATGTATGTATGTGTTCCCTATTAAATGGTGCATGGTGAGCTCTCCCTAGCCTGTGTGACTGGAAGTGTATTTATCTCATGGTGGATAACTATGGACACATGCCACGGTGGACACACATCTGGTCACGCAATGGGACAGGCATCGGGCCACAGGGAAGAGAGAGCCACAAGCAGGCTAGCCTAGCAAGTAATCCTGCTGGAAACCTTTCCTTACTCACATCTGAAGGGCCCCTGCAAAAGGTGGCAGCAGAAATGGGGACCGCCTGGATGAAATGTTCCAGCAGGTTAGATCTGAGATGGGCTGATGCAAAAATCAGCCTCCTCAAATGAGGATGGAGATCAAAACATCAGATTAGTTTTGACTCTTTTTCATTCAGCAGATCTAGACCTGTAAGATTTACAGATCTTTAAAAAAAAGCAGAGGTCCCAAAGACATGCCTAATTTGCCACTCTGGATGCTCCCAGGGCTCTTGAGTCTCAGCACCACTCACTGCTCCTGCTCAAGTCATGGGTGTCAAACCAGTGGTACATTCAAGAGCCTGAAATCACTCACTCACATTTGGGCAGAACATGGCAGCAGCTATGAGAAATTACAGGCACTCTGTTAGTCACCTGAAAGGGCAGCTCTCCACATTTAGCCAGTGGCGCAGTGTGAAGAGATTGGATATATTGCAATATATAGCTCCAAACAATCAGGGATGTTAGGACTTCTTATATATATCAGTATAGAAAGGGACTAAAGTGAACTAGCACCTCAATATTCCTCAGTGAGCTATTATATTTAAATACATATAAAACCATGATATTATACTGCATGTTATCCAGCAGTGGCTATTCACTGCCCAGTGAATTCATTCCTTTGCCCTGCAGCTTTGTTTGCTCAGTCTCATTCCATGCAGACCATGGACAATACGTTCTGTCTAGCACACGTGGCACTTTCAGAGCAAACAATAGACACAGGCTGGCAGTGAAAGTCTCCAGGTAGCCCCTGCCTTCACTCAGGCAAGATCTGAAGGCAGGAATAGTTGTCCTGACAGTGCGAGATGTTCCCAAATGTGTTCTAAAAATAATGGAGGGGGGACTGACACCACTGAAGTGATCTTTTTTATGTGTGAGTGTGGAACAACAGCAGAAGGCCTGTGGTAAAAATCTGGAGGGGAGGGGTTTGTCCATTCAAATAGAAAGAAGCCAAACCAAATTTTGCATGGTAAGTCCTTCTTCTAAATAGTATAAATAACACATACACCCTTCTCAAAGCCCAGACTCATACCATCAACCTTTAAGCACTCACCAAAGTGCATTAAAGAAGCTGGCTGGGTACCATACACGGCTTCTAGGTGGGCTGAATCATTTTATGAGATGTTCCCATCTCCCTCCACTGAGATTACACAGACCCTAAGGCAAATTGTCTCCTTTCCTAGTCATTGCAGTGAAGTGCTTTTTGTTAGTTATTATGAACCTGAACTTCTCTGTCTTTCCCTTCTTCTTAAAAACACTGAGCAACAATAAATACTTACACTCTGCACTGGCAGGAATCATTATGATAGGGAGTTGTGGTAATGTCACAAAGGCATCTAAGCCATACTTAATGTTATAAGCACACTAAGTCAAAAAGCACAGTAGTAAAACAATTATTATATTGTAATTTACAGCCTTGATTCTGAAACTTGTGTTTATTATAAGGTTTCCTGTTTCTTGAAATGAATCACGTGAGTTTTATTTAATATTCTATTTTAGCTCTTCCTCAGTTCACTGTAGTCAATTGCAAATGCAGCTTTTCATACTTGCCCTGTGAAGCTCATTATTGCCAGAAAGACTGAAATAGACTTAAAGATAAGAAGAAATTCTGGTTTTGGAAGGGAAACACAAGATGTTGAAGCCTTTTTTCAGAACATACCAGTTATTCTACTACAGAAAATTTAATACATTTACCAACTATCCTCAGTTTTGTTTTGCAACATTTGTGAATATTAATATTTCAAAAGAGCACTTTGAGCTCTTTCATGGGTAGTTGCGTATTTACACTGTATATGTGAAGGCAAAAATATTTTTTAAGCCAGAACCTGCTTCTCTTTCTCTGGCAGATCTCCTCAGGAAAAAAATGAACTATTGAATTCCTCACTAAGTCCTTTTTTTAGCTTGCTTCTGACAGATGAGGCATTGTTTGCCTTATGTCTGGCCGTGTCTCACCTAATTGCATTCCTGCTATCAGTAGTTTTGAGGGCATCTTTAATATCTTTGTGTTCTTGCTTGTGGCACTAAGCAGTTTCACAGACTCATCAGAACACTGGCTGGAACAGACCTGTGGAGGACAGCTGGTCCAGCCTCCTTCATGAAGCAGGGCTGCTACGAACATGAGGTCAGCTCAGACACAGCTTTGCCTTGCAAAGTCGCAAAAACCTTCAAGGAAAGTGACTCTGCAGCCTCTGCTTCTTGAGCAACATGTTTCCGAGTTGCACTAACACTCTCCTAATGTCCAGCCTGAACCTCCCACACTGCAGTATGTGGCTCCTGCCCCACGTCAGGGCTCCCTGGCACTAATGAAAAGAGTCTGTCTCTGTTGTCTTTGTAACTACCCTTCAAGTAGCTATAGCTTTTTCTCAAGCCACCCACCCCACCTCAGCTTACCCTCTGCCAGGTTAACTAAGCCCTGCTTTCCTAACCTTTTCTATTCTGAAAAATACAAATGTAGTCATGGCTGAAGCCACTTGGCTCCTTGGATTTTCAGGATCTGGGTGAGAACTCAAGGTGTTTGAGATGCAAGAGATGACATTACCTCTCTTGGCCTTAAACTTCAAGAACTGTGAAATAAAAACTGTTTCTTTTTCACGTGTATTTCTAAGGAAAAGGCATAGTAAGGGTCAGCTAACACTGAAATGATCCTTGCAAGAAGCATCTTAACCCTTTTAAAGTGTAGATTTAGATCTGTGTGTAAACATGTGTGTAGGGTCACATGCTTTGAATGCACCTGGGTTTATCACCACCAGAATTACTTTGACTTCTAGTGTACTGGTGAAGAGCAGACAGCCACAATGAAATAGCACAATACACTTTGCTTTCCTCTACAGACTGGCTGCCTCAGTGATGACAACGAGTACAGACTGAAAACTAAACTCAGAGCCCCAACAAAGTCTCCTGCAACTACAGAAGATAGTATTTGAGCAAGAAGCAAACACAGACAGGCACAAGGTTCTTGTACCAAGTGGAAGGTAGCACGAGTCAGAGAGCAGCTGTTACTTCAAAACAGGCATACTAACATAATTTCTTTTAGTTTACAGGTGAGTATAGGATTTCCTGTTTGTAGAAAACAGGAAAAATGTTAATCAAATGTTTAACAAAACCTCCCATTCCAAAAAACAATGCCAAAATGCAGAAAAATGTGCTTAGTATTTTGGTAAAATAATCTCCTACACCTTCAATACCAACCTAATTTCACTCTATAAAGCCTTTTTGCCAACCTAGGCTCCAGGCACAGCACAGTAAGCAGCTACAGGGACAGCAGAGCAGCTCTAACCTGCTTTGCCTAAGCCCAGATCCTGGAGGCTGGCCACTGCAGCCCAGGCGTGTGGGACAGCAGCTGGGGCAGAGGCAGGCTACAGAGGACACCGGACTTCCCCCATCAGCGCCGCAGTGCTCCCCATGTTTGGGGGACCTGAAGTACCAAGCTCTGGGCCAGTACCTCCAGTTCACACAGCCAGACCAGCTCTTGATTGCTCTTTGCCTCAGACAAGGGCATTAAGCAATGGCTAGTAGGTTTTGCTCTCTAAGGAGAATTATGGTTTTCAGAAAATGGGACCTGCTGATGTGGCAAATGTGGGAGGTTGTGCCTGCAGCACAGGGACCACTGAGCCCTTTCTAATGGCATCACCAGCACTGCTGGCTCCAGCCCCTGCTGAAAACCTCTGCTCTGGAAACACTCTCCCAGCTATAACAGATTGTTTAGGGGAGACCTGCTTTGTGCAGGAAATGCACCCTCAGTCCTCAGATTTGTCATGTCTGCAAATTTCTCCTGTAAATGGTGGCAGGTATGACTGTGTCATGTGTTGTGTCTACAAACTGGTAACTAGCCAAAAGACACCAGAAGAGGAAAGTATAATACATCTACCAAATATCATAGCTCTAGCTGAAGTTGACCTGGCTTCCTCAAAGAAAGGGCAAACACAGGTCTAGGCACTGCAAGGGAAACACTCCTTGCTGAGCTGCAGGGTGCTCCGTAGGCACTAAGGTGACTATCAGAGCTTGTAGTAATAGCCCACAAATTAACAGAGAAAGAAGAGATTTCTTTAGCAGCTTTTGGGGCAGGGATGTTGGTCAAAAGTAGTACACTTGTCCTTTCTTCGAATGTAGGAGAAGCTACCCTGGCTGCAGGGTACCTGTGGCAGAGACATGTCTCACAGAAAGGTAGTGCCAGCTACAAACAGGCATGGGTGTGATGAATATCACAGGGTTGTGCTGTCCTGTTGTTTCTGACATTATAATGAAGAATTTAATCTTATTCTTCGACAGAAAACAAGAAAATATATTTTCTTCTTTAAAGTCTTGCATGAGCTCTAGTAATCCTAGAAAATACAAAGTTTTCTTTAGAAACAGTGACATCACATACAGTCATGCTGGAGACAGGATAGAAAGGCTCTGCAGTGCTAGAGTTACGATGTGTAACTTCAGTCTGAGGATTGGACACCACCATTTGTTCTGCTGAAAGAAGTCTTTCCTAGTGAAAATTAAGCAGCACTTTTCCAGTTAGGGATAGGCAGAAAGAACTGGCAACATCAAGAAACACCATGTTAATACAGATGGCTCCTCTTCTGCAGGCAAAATTGCCTATAAGCATATGTACAGTTTCTGCCAGCCCACCGGCCCAATGACCTTATGCTGCCTGGTGTCTTTGGGGCATCAGGTGCTGGGGCAGGGGCACTACTGAGCACCATCGGTCCTGACAGCTCCATCCCTCCGTGCACTAAGGAAAGATCCACATGAGTACCCTGATGCGGCTACACAGAGAATTGTGCCACGCTGCTTTGGCTTGATGGGTATCAGCCATAGACATCAATATCTCTGGTTTTTGAAAAGGAAAGGGACTCTAGTCTTGATTATTATTCTTTCAATCAGGTTCAAAATACGTATTAGAAGTAATTTTCACAGCTGTTGCTGATTTGTTAGTACATCTGTCCCCAAATCTCCCTGCTGTTTGCTTTATGGTTTACAATCTTATTTTCATTTGTTTAAAGAAATGTTTTTCTCTCCCCTGTCGTTACATGAGACATGCACATGAACAACAGCGCAGTGAGGAAATTGCCTATACCTACAGTCCTGTCAAGTGTGCAAAGCAAACAGGTGCAAACGGTGCTAGGCTGCCTTCCCCAGCCCCTCCTGCAGCTCTGCTTCTCTTGCCCTGACAGTGGCATAGAACAGTTTGGTGCCAAACCGCAGCTGAGAACTGCTTTACTTCGTTCAGGACACCTACTCTTTGCTGTACGCTTTAGGAGGGAGAGCCTGTTTCCCTCATTAGACCAGCTGATGCAATGAAAAATACAGGCAGCTTTCAAACTCAAAGACCCTTCAACCATTCTAAGCCCCCAAATTTGTTAATTTTTCCAACTATGTGATAGGTTTAAAGCAAGATAGAACCTCTAGCTCTGAACCTTGCACCTCTTAATCTTTGGCCTGTGCTACTTTTGACAAAAATGGTATGGCAGGCTTTACAATCAGTCGCATTTTCATGGGAATGCAGAACTGAGGGAGACAGAGCTTATTTTTGTTCAACTATTTGTCTGAGTTTATATTGGAACTAGGATTTTTTAGGTGGGGGTGGATGGTGAAACAGCACACCACAGCTAGTGCCAGCAGCAAGCAGGCAGAAGCCTTGCTCTTGGCAAAGCAGGGTTGGGTTCCTGCAGGTTCTCACCCAGCCTGAGCTAAAGCAGTCTGAAGTGCTCCGCAGGAAACTCTAAAAATTTAAAATTACCTCCCCTCACCTGCCTTCCTGCCTTCGCAGTCAGGCCAGTCCAAGGGCTTTAATCACAAAGCCTACACGGGAGGGAGGGCTGTTTGGTGTGGGGGGGTGTTAATTATGGTCATTATGTAATGGGATAAAAGGTTGCAAATTCTACAGTATTAAAGGCACATCACAGGTAATTAAATACTTCTCCAGAAGTCTATGTTGCTGTTGAGTGAATAACATTTGTCATTTGATGTATACCTCCACAATTTCAATTACAGTAAATATTTCAAATGGGAAACTAAGACACAGGTCAACCAGCCCATCTGAAAGCATACACTTCTGGCCAAATCCTGCCGTGCACACCTCACTGCGGTAGCAAGATGCAGCTTTGTAGTCACAGAGATAAGAGCAGTGTGGGAGCCCTTAGCTTTTTCTCCCAGATGCTACGTTCCAGGCTTGTTACTATCGTGCTACTACCAGTTTACTGCACACGCATTATTCAAAACCCAAGACTATCAAATGAAAGCATGACCAAGCCTGGGTGAAGCGTTCTGCGGTTATGCATTTTGTAATAGTGCTAAGCTCAGAAAGCAAATAGCTCCAGTAACGGAGATGTTTGCCCTCAGTGTGCTCCAATAAACTGATTTACCTTCTTTTTTTTGCCCCTTTTTTTTACAAAGAGCTGACGCAAGTTTGTCAAAGGGAGTTGGGCTGTAGCAGCTGTTGATTGGTTCATCTCCTACACTCCCATTTGTCTTTAAATCACTGTCCAACTGCTCTAGGTTGCACATGAGCAAGCTTTTCATTACAGGTGCAATTCCTAAAAGACAGAACCTGCTTAGCAAGCAAGCAAGAGAACCTGCTTGACTCAGAGGTAAACCTAAAACTTTTTTTCTTTACAATGTTCAATCAATGTATTTTAGACACTAGCCATATCTTTAAAAATTGAGAATTAGAAATGTAATTAATCTGTAAATATAAGTGCAATGTGAAGGATGGGGTTCTTAAGATTTACTGACATGGTAATTTATGTTGGCAAATATCTTTGGTATTTTTTCAGGAATTAAATTCAGTCTTTTTTTTTTTTTAAGTACTAAATCAAAACCTAAGCAACCAGAGAAGCATCAAAAAATGTTTAAATTGACCAGGCAATTAAGAAATGAATGCTGTCTTTCCTTTGTAGCCCTTGGCTAACTTCTGAGAATTTTTTTTGAGGCTCTTGATTTACTTGGCTCACATTTCTGTAAATAAATGAATTTTTGAAAGCAGGCTTTGCATTCTAATTGGTTATTTCACAGCAACACTACTTATTTCATTTTGAAATAGCTGTTTAGACAATAATAATATAAAATCACTGTCATGAAGATGAAGAATCTGGCAAAAATCTGCTAAATTAGATACCATGGCTCAGTTTACAAACCTTAATACTGCAAAACCCATGCAAATATTAGTCATATATGTGACCCGGCATAATTTGACCACTCATTTAATGTCCTAACTGAAGACAGGACAGAAATCAATAACGTGAAATCAGATACCAAATGTTTTGTAATTTTCTGAATCACTGCTGAAAACTGTTACTTAATAAGTTATGCAGAACAGTACCCTATACTTGAAGAGAGAAATAGTTCTACAGGGATAAATAACTTCCCTCTAATAATAGGTGAATCTCTTTTGCAAACAGTTTTTCCATTTTAACACCATACTTTAGGAAAAATCTTTTCCTTTCAGCCAAATACCACAGGAGGCAGCAAAACCATCGCCGTATTGAATCCAAGTTTAAGGAACACCGTAGAGCTAAGAGATTTTTCTTGTATGTTTAGGCACCAAATTCAGAACTTTGAAGCAGAAAGCATTAAGTCCCAGGGAAGCTAAAGCAGCTGAACTTTGGTGTTTCTCCTCCGATATGATGTGCTTAGCTTCTGGCAGGGCCCAGGCCTGCCCGACCTTGGTTGCTGCGATCTGTCACGCCATCACCGCCCTGGTGCCTGGCCATGGCCCAGGAGCAGCGATCCAGCCAGCACAAACCCCTGCACGGGCGCAGCCGAGCACGTGGCTACCAGCCCTGGCAGTGGGCTTGGGCATGACACTGCATGCAGCTGTAACCACCATTTTACTTTAAAGTGAGCCACCTAGTGCATCCCCCTTTTTCTAAATAATATCTCGCAGGTCAAGCAGTGACCCAAGAGGCACAGGGCTACCCCATTTCCCCCTGGTGAAGGGGTGGCAGCTCTGCCCCTTCAACGTTACTCATGGGGAGCATGTGCTACCAGTACCTCAGCGTCCTCCCACACCCTTCAGTACCTGCAGAGTAAGGAACCTGAAGTTAGGGATTTCCACCAACTAAGGTCCAGCTCTGCCAAGTTCTGCTGAAGTTCAAAGGCACCATTGCTTGCAATTACCGTTACAGTGTTTGCAGGATTCAAATCTAATACCGAGCCTGTTTCATGAGCCTCATCCTGCCCACATTTATGCCAATGGTTTTCAGCTCATGGCTTGCAGACCCCTTGATCTCTACCAAGCACTCCCTAAAAAGTGACAACTGCAAGAATCCAGGTTCTCAGCAGATTTAATTTTGCCACCTGAGGCTTTGCAATTTTGCAGAAGACTTTTAGGAATTCACAGATTAATAAAAAGTAGAAAACCACTGCTTTACCCAGTAATTCCACAGCCTTTTGACATGACACCCATAAATCAGATTACTTGTGTAAATGTTTGACAGGACAATGTCCAGATGATTCTTATGCTGTAACATGTACTTCCAGTCAATTTTTGTTCCCCTTTCCAAACTGTGTTTGCTGTGCTGCGCAGACTTTCCTCCTCAGTCTAATCTCTGTGTAACTTAACTCCTGGCAACCTTTTTTGCTTACTTTTCCTCTGTTTCCCAACTCTTTGAAGATCTGTATTTTTTGGACTGCTACTGCTGGAAAAGATGTTCCTCCATTAGGCAGTGCTCACGGGGGAGGTTTTACCCTTTACCACGACAGGACTAAACGCAGTCAGATTTGTCAGCCTGACTTTTACGTGACAGATTAAAAATAAGCATCAGGAATTGGAAGGACTTACTTTCCCAGACAGGGCAATGTCTGCATTTGAAGACAGTTTTGTGAATGAAACTGCATTTAGGAGGGCTCTGTTGGTGGGGGGTTATTATTTTTTCACGTCCCGGAGTTATTCATATCCGAGCGGGCAGACCCCCCCGGCCACTGGAATGCAAGTGCTGGAAGCTCTGCCCTGATGGCCAAGTCACTTGTCCCCTCACACACACACCCTGCACGGCAGCAGAAAGGAGTAAACACAGCCACCCTCTCTGGTAGGAAATCTAATGTACTGTGATACTGCTTTTCCTTTTCAGTTGTTTTGTCTGGGTGAATCTTTTTAGTAAAAAGCAAGGAAGACGACTTTAATTTCTCTCCCAGGGTCAGTTTTAGCCTCCAAGATTGGTATGTAAAGTTTATATTTATGTTTTAATTACATGTACTCTAACATTTGGCCATTACAAATACATTTGTAGACGTTCTTAATTAAGAGCATCGTGTGATCGGTAACAGAGGATAGTGAAGGTCTGATCGTCAAGCAAGGACCTATACATCCATAAATGCAAAACTATGAAAAAGGCTATCAAATAAATGCAGGGGGTTTTGACACAAAAGTTATTTCTTGTGGTGTTTTCTGATATTGTTGTTACACAGTTCTGGGCTGCATTTAGCGTGTGATATTTATGAAAAAAGTAACAGATCCAGCCAGTGTGCCTGTTTGCAAGGTTGCAGGTAGAGTGCCAGGATTCTGCAATTCTGGCCCCAGGTGTGCCAACAATGTGTTATCTGGTCTATGCTCTTTCCCTTCACCGTGGTGCGCCTTTGTCTCCATAGCTGTGGAATGGAAATGTAAAATGCATCAAGGAATATCTTTGGGAATGGAGAAGTATTGTAAAACTGCAATATTTCTTGCACAGTTTTCCTCTTGAATTTGGATATGAGCAAATGAATGCAAATGTGTATCTGCATATGAGACTATAACATAAAGCTGCTGAAATCCAAGAGGTGAAATCCTCTTTGTAACTTCAGTTTGTACAGTTTCCTTTAGTCCATATAGAAATAGAGAGTTGAGTATTTATTCGTATGATTTGTAAAAGGCAGGAATTTTTCTAACACGTGTAAAGATAGTCAGTCATATCCATGTGAGAATCCAGTGTGAGACACAGCTTCTAGTTGTAGGACAAGTAAAAATTAAACACAGATATACTGAAAACCAGAAACTGCTATATCAGAATTGCACCTCCTAATTATCAAAGTCGTCATCACGTCGAGATGCTCACCTCCGCCGGATCCCAGTAAAAGGGACAAATCTTCAAAAAATTTAAATCTGTGACAACATTAATCTTACAAAACGTTATTCGGAACACTAGGCACTTCCCTTAAGAGTGTGCAGGTTTTGACACAGTGGTAGGAAAACCCTGTTATACTCCCTTCGCTTCTAACAGCAAGCACTTCTGCATCACCATCACCTAGAAATTCAAAAGCAGCAGTTCAAGAAATTATCTTCTGCTGGCTTTGTAATTTTGCCAGATGCTGGACATCTACTGTGCATCCGTTGGCCCCTGCACTCCGTCATTTGAAGGAAGACAGAAGGGCCAAGTGCCGGCATATAAAGGGACATAACGCTTGCCCTGAGTTTTCCCAGTTTGCAATGGCTTCCCTTCCTAACGCTATTACAAAGAACAAACACAAACCCAACAATTCATAGTGGTTCATCTAATGTGAGGAAAACTCTAATGAGTTCTATTGTGTTTTGTTTGCAGAACAGAGTGTTCTGGCAGGCCCCGCATGGTAGAGAGGACCCGCAAGCAGACGGCACGGTGCTGTTTACCCTGAAGAAGCAACTGCGTGTGCTGGAAAGCGCTGACCGCTCTAATGGATCGCATGGAGCTGCAAAAAGTCAACATCGAACTTGATGATCAGAGCAACAGTGGGGAAAGCCTTGAAGACAACTACACAGAGCTGGTTGATTCAGAAAAGGCTGCAATTAGGAGGTAAGCGTTTAAACGGGAAGGCTCTGTTAAGGCTAGAAAGCAGTAATCAAAACCAAATTTCACTAATGGCATCTGGGACACAAAACATTTCCCAGGCAATACATTGACATTAATGTGGTTGTCTAGCTGGAGTTTTCCCACAGCACTGACTCTCCCTGCTCTGCATCCCAGAGGATGGAGTGCCCAGCACAGCAGGAGCAGCCCAGGTACCCCCTTGCTGGCCACCACCTGGAGTGACCTCTGCAGGCTCCCAGCCCTGAGCTCCCCCTTGGCAATTTCCATCCACTCTGGTCAGATAGTACCCATGTAATTAATATGCTGGCAGGGAAGTGCAATCTGAGCAAGCTGAGAGGGGGAATGCTTTCCAGGGCAAGGTATGGAGGGCAGCAGCTCAGTGCTCCCACTGGGACAGCCTACCCTCAGGCATCTCCAGCAGGACCAGCTGTAACACCAACACCTGGGTGGCCTGAAAAAGAATCTCAAAACCAGCCATCAGCCTCCAGCTCTCAGCTTGCTAAACCCTGTGGCACGTATCTCCAACAGGGCAGCTGCAAGACGCTTTATTCCTCGAATGTGAAGTACATGCCTAGCTTTAACAAAGTGTTAGCAGTAAAGAATTGTTACTTTCCAACATCTGCAATCAGAAATAATTTGAAGATTACTGGGTTTAAAACTAAATTCCAAGGCAAAGCAAAGTTCTATTAAACATGCCATTGGATATGAGAATCTTGCAGGAGAAAAAAGAAGTTTTTTCTGAAGGATTTTAAAATACTTATTGCAATGTTGAAGGAAAGCTTCCACTAATGGCAAAAGGCGCTACTTGAACATAATGTGTGACATAAGCCTTACCTAATATTTCTTATTTTTCTTCATGTTCAGTCCATTTGCTAGTGACGATGCAGAAAGTCAGAAGTTCCTTACAAACGGATATCTGGGTAAAAAGAAATTGGAAGAATATAATGAAGAATATGTAAGTTTTGTTAATTTTTAAGAGTAATCGCAAAGTAAATCTTGTTAAGCTGAATCTTTTTCCAAAAGTTGCAGCAAACAAAGTTACTCTGGAGCTTGATCAGCATAATCTTGGCTTCAGAAGAGTAAACACATTTTCTAACTGTTAGTACAGCAAACCCTTTCTATTGCCTTGCAAGTTAAACTGGGTCTCTCCTTCACAAGTAGTCAGAAGAATTCCTCAGACCTTGGACTTCATTAGCATCTATGTCACCTCACCTGAGATGTCCAGTCAGGGTGGGTCTGCACCTATTTTTCTAACAGGAGATTTGGTTCAGGGGAACTTTGGTGTTCCTGTACCAAGGTAGAACTGGGTGTGTGCTTGTATTGGTTGTTTCCAGCATCAGTGTAAATGAATCCACATCCAACCGCGTTGCTTTAAAGAAAGGACATTCATGTTTGGCTTTACAATGCAGAACATCACACGCTCAGCATGCTTCCAGCTCTTTAGACAAATCCATAATCAAATGGAAGCAGAGCACTGGTTCCTGGGGTGTGCATGTGGGTACCTCTGCTCAGATTTGTAACCTTATTCAAAGTTTTGATGAACTTGGTGCAAAGAAAGTAATTTTATTGGTCATGTTACAGGTTTTATTAGGATTGATCAAATAAAACCAAAAAATATTAGTTGTGATTGCAAGCTAAAATTAAGAGCCATAATCACCCCCTTTCTTTTCCACTTGGTGGCAGATGTGACTCCCTCACACATTATCCCCCCTCCCACCAGCTTTTTGTTCTCTTCCACTCCCCTGCCGCCAGCCCAAGCTACACAACGCTTCCTTCTTTCCTTCCCCAGACACACTTTTAGTTCCCCAAAGGTGCACAACCTGCTTGGAGAAAACCTCAATAACCAGTTGGATTAATTTTAAAAAATCATCTGACTTTTTTAAATCAACAATTGGGAAATCTGTTAGATAACAGCATGCATTCCTACAGAGGCTGACCAGCGTAACCAGTTGTGGCTGTCACCCCCGTCACCTCTCAGGGATGTAGCCCTCCTCCCCCCGGAGACAAGGGGAGAATGTGAGAGGCAAACACCTACCAGCACAGCTGGCTTTGGCAGTAAAAGAGACTGTGGGCGCAGGAACCTTGACAAACCTCCACCTCTAAGAATCAAGGGGACAATACAGGGAAAACCATCAATGAGGATAATTAGGCTGTTGTGCTCAGTAAAACTTAAATTAATTGCCATTTTCTATTCTCGCTCTAACAGCACCAGGGTAGAGCTTCCTTTGGAATGTCCTCATTCAACCTCAGCAATGCCATTATGGGCAGCGGCATCTTAGGGCTTTCCTATGCCATGGCCAACACCGGAATTATCCTTTTCATGTAAGTACATAGAAAGAAAAGCAAATAGAATATAAGCAGTGAGCTGGAGCTAAAGTTTTTGTGGTTAGAGAGGTACATTAAGCTTGTTTTGTTAGCTGAAAAGTTTTGTGGGCTCATTTGTAATGAAAACATTTTAGCTGCACCACAAGGAGCCATCCGCTGCTGACAAACCATTATGGTTTTTATTTCAGCCCTGTTTTGTATCAGGAACAAAACTGTGAATTGATACTGTGCAGTCAAAAACCAGAGGGGAAGAACAGTATACTGGTCCTAAAATAACAACAGCAATCTTGCTGGTTCAGTATGGGAATTCAACAAGGGAAATAAATCACCCACAAAGTATATATTTACCTTATCCCGACTATGTAATCACTATGTAGAAATGGAAGAATATTTGATTCAAGTCTGAAATAGCAGCATGCTAAGAATGTAGAGGTATTCACAGATTTATTCAGATTTAACGTTGCTCCCTCAAAGCTATTTGTACTCTGTGTGCACAGATGACAGCAATGGTATGTGGCTGACATACAGTATCTATACAAAATGGATTTTGATAGACAGTAACAGATAGCCATGTGAAGTTTTTTAATCTATGGCTAACCCTGTAAAATGAGACAGACTACAACAAAAAACCCAAACTTGATTTTCTTTTTAATAACTGAGTTTAATTGTAACTGAAGCCTTAATTTTAATCCCGCATGAGGGCGGGATAAAGCATGACAGTACCGTATGACAATAGGCCATTGTTTTACATTACTGGAATCTAACAAGCCTTTAAATCAAGTTGCATGGCTATCGTTATATGACTTCTTTCTTCTGGAGATTGTAACTACGACAGCAACAGCATTTGAAATGCTACGTGTAGTTTCCAGTTGCTAAGAAACACCTCCTGTTTTGCCAGTAGAATTTTTAACTGAAAATTAATTGTAGATGCGAATGTTGCCCTGGATAAGTACTTCCCAGCACCTGCACTCAAATGATTTAGATATAGTATTTGCAGATACAAGTATAAAAGCTGGTTCTGAAATGAACTGCATTAGTCTGAAAAATGTAGGATTTTTTCCTCCAACTTTCTCTGAGCACTTTTGCTAACTAGTATAGCCACAAATTATCACTGAAAAGAAAACTGTGATACATCAAGCCTCACTAGAGGAAAAAAAAATTGCCTTTGCAATATCTTTATTTTTAAGGCTGTTCATTCACACAGGTGGCTAAAAACATCTAATATGAGCCTAATGACATTAGCTTTGTTGGCAGTGCTAAAGCAGGGAGTAATGCTAAAGCAACTTTGTGGAGTCGTAAACTGCAAAAACAAAGGACATATCCACCCACAGCTCGTTTTCTTTCCTGTCTTGTTTCCATACTTTCCGCATGAGAACATTCTCCCTTCTGGTAGGAGAAGGACTTTGATTTAAAAGTATAAAACTGTTTGGGGATATTGTTACCCTCATGGCATGCATCCACTTGCTAGAGGTTCCTCTGTTTTCACAGATCATGACGTTACTGTTAGCAGGACAGAAAAATCCCATCTACTAAATGGAAACTGCTGGACATTAATTCTAATTTAGACAATGCTGCCAGCATCGTCTACATTTTTGTAATTTACTGTTCTCATGTTGCCCAGTAGCTCTCCTGCTGGAAGATATTCTACAGGGTGAAGGCAAAAGGAAAGGTCCTAAAACTCAGAAACTTTCCAAAAGTTCTCATTACATCCTCCTCTCCCACAGGGGAGGTTTGCAATGGCACAGAGCACACACTGGGATATCAGTTCTGTAGCCTGGCATGATTTAGCAAGTTCCAGCCTGGATGGCTTTGGTTTACTACACCTCATGCGTCAGGACACAGAGACCATGCCTCTGAATAGCAGCTGCACGTGTGCCCCTGACCAAGAAGGATGCCATCTTGGCAGGCTACACTGAGACCCCAGACCCATATTGCATGAACCCACAGCATGAGAGATGACACTGTTCACATGAAGCATTGTCTGTCTTTATTGGAGAAAGAAATTTCAAAGAAAATTTTGAGAGTCTGGTGGCCATCATCTGGCCCCAGGGCCTATGTCTCCTCTTAGACTGTAACCCATTTATGAACCTGGCTGTCATTGTCTCCCATATCTGTACCAAGGGATTTGTTCAGTGGAGTGGAAGGTGTGGGCACAACCTCCTGTTCAGGCATGGAGTAAGGCACATCTGTATTTCCTAGCTCTGTCACATTATCTTTGCATCCCCTTCTGCACCAACACTTGTGCAGGCTGATAACCAGGCAGTTATGGTGATAAGAGATGCTGCCCATAGCACTGTACCCTGAAAATGTCATACAAAGCTACATTTTTCACCAGCAGTTCACAAGAGGCAGACAGCTGATATCACACAGGATACGAATGTTGCATGGAAGAAATATAGCAGTAATCAGGATTAATTAATTCAGGCCCCCAGTGCCTTCAAGCATACTAGGCCACAAGAGTATGCTGCCAGTGTTGCAAAAGCAGGTTTTCCAGTGTCATGCCATGCTTTAGCATTATGCAAGATTTCTAATATACTTTGCAAAGCAGGCATCTCAAGCTAAACTCCACAAATTCTTGATGACATGGCAGAAGTCAAAATTAGTGACTAGCCAGGAGCTGGCAGTGAAGTAGTCACAGTCATGGTGCGAGTGTTGCTTTTTTATATAGCTCTGAATAAGAAGAAATTAAAATTAGAGGTCAGTGAGCAGGTAAGAGATCAAAGACCTGACTCTTGTGTGTAAATCCATTTACATTAGTAAAGTCTTGTTAACATTTGGGATTCTGTCCTTCTGGAATAACACAGAGCTGGCACTTACTTGGGCTTAAGCTTTGAAGGGGTTTTGGGGTGTGTAAAGTGCAACTGTACGCGCAAGCAAGCTACAGTTGAAATTTATTTCTGCTTTTGCACTGGGAGTCCAAAGCACAAACTTGCTGAAAACTACACATTGAACTTCATGACTATGAGCAAGTGTACGTTCAAATCCAATGAATGTCTCTGATGTCTTGCTTGGCATTCTGATTTCTGCCTTGCCTTGCAGAGTTCTGCTGCTCAGCGTAGCAATACTGTCACTCTACTCTGTCCATCTCTTACTGAAGACATCAAAAGAAGGAGGTATGAGGATCAGGCTGTGACTGGCTGAGTCCCTACTGCATGCATATGTTTCACCTTGGAATGCAATTCAAGTGTGTCTAATGCAGTGGCCCATATTTCTTTTTTGGTTTGTTTTTTGGGGGTTTTTTGTTTGTTTTTTGTTGGTTGTTTTTGGTTGTTTTTTTTTGTTTTGGGTTTTTTTTGTTTTTGCAGGATCACTAGTATATGAAAAACTGGGAGAAAAGGCATTTGGCTGGCCTGGGAAGTGTGGTGTTTTCGTGTCAGTTACAATGCAGAACTTTGGAGGTAAGGGGCAAAAATTCTAATTTCTGACACTATTCTGCAGAACAGAAGTGCTTTCTCCCCTCTGTCTGGCTAAATGGCATCAGAGATGAGCCAGGTACATTATACACTACAGTGTAGTAAGGAAGGACAGGAGGAATTAATCTTTCCTTGTTTCAGCTATCTGACACTTCAGTATCTGGTTCTGGTGAAAGCTAGTTAGTTGCATTAGTCTCCATGACCATTGAAAAGCCTTCAATAATGGCTAAAATGGCTTGGCTGACTGTCCTCAAGGAGTTGAACATTTCTTTTCATTGAGTACAGCTCAGACTAGATATCAGATGTTTCAACTCAGAAAAGATTAATCCACCCTAAAAGGAACAGCACATGGATCTGACTTCTCCATCAAAGTAGTGCATTTTCCAGCTGAATTCTCTACTTGAAATGACAGTTGGGTTGTGATCTTTTTAAGATGCTGAGTGTTTAATAGTGACTGCTGAAAGTATTCATGCACAAAGATACTTCATGTGAAATACCTATCAAGTAACCTCCATCCTCTCAGAACAGGAGACTACTTACATCGTAAGTAGTAGGGGTAGGATTGTACATTCATGCAACAATTTTATTTCCTTTTGCTACCCTGGAAAAAGCTTTTTAGGAGACTGGGGAACACTCTATCTGAAAGCTCAGGGGAGTTTGTAGTTTTTTCCAGATTTCTTAAGCATATGTAGTTAAAATATAAATTAAATGCATCATTGGTCAATTAAATGTATGTAGACTTTTTTGTGATCTCTGTCTTGGAATTTGGTATACTTTGCAAATCTCCATCAACAGAACATTACCACCTTTCTAGACAACTTTGCTACCCAGACAGGGGTGGTTTGCGTCTCTCTACTGCAAAAGACTTTTTGATTTTGTTCATAAAAGGTCCTGTTCCATGGTCTTCCTTCCCTTCCTTAAGCCTGGATATCAAATGTGGTTGAATTCAGGAAGGAATTACGCTTCTCTGTTAGAGAGGAATAGCTGTTCTTCTAGTCCTTTTGTCTAGATTGATCCATAGGCCTCCAGAGACCTCTCTGTGGAGAACATAAAATAACGAAAAAAGCATGCCTTCTGGCAGTAACTTTAAATGAGATATATAAAAGTCCACCCTTCCATCAGGAATCTTGACAACTAGTTGGGGTTTTTTATAGATATGAAGTAGAGTATTGAAAGAAAGAAGCTGAAAATAGAAGGGATAAGACAGATGAAGAGGTTTAGAGGCAGTAACAAGTTACTACAGAATGTGGATGGACAGTGTCCATTGGGAAAAGCCACCACATTTACAACAGAAAAGCAAAAGGAAAAGTTGAGTGTAAATTAGAACAGTGTTAAAAGCATGTTGTTAAACCAGTAATAACTGTATGGTATTCTAATACTGAATGTTAGATGGCATTCCGGACATGCTTATAACAATGTCAAGGGAACATACCATCTATTTAGTCACACTGTTATTTGAACAAAACTCATTTCTCTATTTTAGCAAAAAATGGTTTCTCAAACAATATGTTTTTCATGCAGAATTAAGGGGTTTTAACACAAATTCTTTTTGTTGGAACTACACTGTTTTCTCTGAAGGTGTTTTTTGGTTTTTTCAGCGATGTCAAGCTACCTCTTTATTATTAAATATGAACTTCCTGAAGTGATCAGAGCATTTATGAAACTTGAGGAGAGTTCTGGGTAGGTACCTTTGCCCAACCTGAACCTCAGATGAAAATTTTTCACTTTGATGTCAGTAATAATGACTGTTACCTTTTATTCCTCCACTTTAGAGAATGGTACCTAAATGGAAACTACCTCGTCATACTTGTAACAGTTGGGGTTATTCTTCCCCTCTCCCTTCTAAAGAGCTTAGGTAAGCTTAATGCCCCACTTTATTTTTTATTTCTATTAGGACTGTGAATTTATATGTAGCTGAACTGTTTGTTTTGTGTTTTTTTTTTCTTGCTGCACAGGTTATCTTGGTTATACGAGTGGTTTTTCGCTGACCTGTATGGTTTTCTTTGTTAGTGTGGTAGGTGACCGTTTGGGTATTGTCTCTAAGCAAATACAAAGCCTGTAAACTGTGCAATGCTGTTATATTTCTTACCATGACAATTTAATGTGGATGTTAGAATAGCACCTGCAAGTGAATGAAATCAACAAGACTATTGCTGAATGAAGCCAGAATAAAAAAGATCAGCCTAAAAAACAACACTTGAGAGCAAAGAATAAAGCAGGACAACAGCAGAGGCAAAGTAGCAACAAATACTTGTAGGAGAAACAGAAGTGGTAGCACCTGATTTCTTACTCCCTCTCCTTCTCTCTTCTGTGTGCCTGTGTTTATATTTCCGTTGACATACCCTGGATTTAAGTGTAATCTCCTATGGTGGTACTTTTCTGATGACACTGTCTACTCTTTTGTAGGTAATCTTCAAGAAATCCCAAATACCCTGTCCTCTCCCCATCATGGACCATGGGGTTGAAAACTGGACCGCCACCAACAGCACAGTGCCAATGCACATGGTCATGTTACCAAACGAGTCTCTCAGTTCTGGAGTGAATTTCATGATGGACAACACAGCTGAACACTTGCCGGTCCTTGACGAGCCAAAAGATACCTCCCCCAAAAGTGGTGTAGAATATGAAGCACACAGCGACAGTAGTGACATGTGTCAGCCAAAATACTTTGTGTTCAACTCACGGGTAAGTGAGATTCTGTAGAATATGTCTTTAGCCATTCATACCACAGCTAAACTGCTGCCTGCCAAAAGTCAGAGGTACAGCAGTGACCATTCTTACTAATGGGAGCTTTATTTTACAGACTGCCTATGCAATACCCATCCTGGCATTTGCATTCGTATGCCACCCTGAGGTGCTACCAATATACAGTGAACTGAAAGAGTAAGGTTCTTAAATTTTGTCCCATCCTTCCAGTTAACTATAGCTAGAGATCACTTTCTACGTGTTCTGCCTTGATTGCTGGTGTGTGGACACCCACCTGCTAATGATTTATTGCTTTCCATATTAAGCAGATAATGGCTTTGCTTTGACATAATAGTCAGATATTGATGACAGAGAACCTCTGTTCGGATAACCACCTTGATTGATATTTAGTTGGGAAAGGAGAAATCCAGACAGTCCTTTGAAGGATGTGAAATATACTGGGGAAATTGTTTGCACTGAAACAGATAATTCTGGTTTCCAATAACATCTTAATGAGTTCTGTGTCTGGGTCAGCTGCTGCTTATTCTTAAGGTTTCTTGGGATGCCATCTGCTTGGGAATCTTACATAAACTTTTCATCTAGCCTGTTTTGCTTATCAAATATCAAAAATCAAATACAATTGCTTAAATCAGCACAGAGTTGACAGTTGGGAAGGGCTAAGAAAATGCATTTGTTCAACAGCAAGAATTACATTACAGGAGGTTGTGTTGCAAAACTCAAGAAGGCCAAGACCCATTACCTCCTATTTCAGCAGGTTTAATCCCAGAAGAAATAAAAATTCTCAGATAACATGGGACCATGCTTCCAGGTCCTATAAGCTGAAGATTTTCTCACACTAAATCTTTAAGCAAAGGATTTTTAAAGTAAGGATTTGACCTGCAAGAGGTTCTTGAACCTCCAGAACACCCCTATGTAGCTATAGGGGTATGTTCACGTAGAGCTTACTGAAATCTCTTGTCTATTATTATAGCCAACTCTGTAATTTTAGCCACTCCATTTTTTATTTAAAATATACCATTTGAGATTCATTGTATATAAATAATGATGTACAAAATAACATGACACATTTATATGTTGGCACTAAGTAAGTAGTAGAAATGGAGTTTCAACATACTTTTATACGTCTGTGCTGTTCTGCACAGAGCTGCAAAGCTTCAAGAGCTCTGTGTAACCAGTATAGTTGCTATGAACTTACTAGCCAGTGAAGGAATGTCAGTAGAACTATGACTCTTCAGACTACTTCTTGTACAAATAGAGACTTTCTAAGAATAGCCCTGTTACTGTCTTTCTCTCATACTCCAGTCCTTCCCGAAAGCGGATGCAGAATGTCTCAAACATCTCCATCACTGGCATGCTTATCATGTATCTTCTGGCTGCCCTCTTTGGATACCTTACTTTCTATGGTAGGTCAAAGCCCTGTTCTCTGTAGAATTTTCCCTCTCATTTTAAAGCAGGTGAGATGGTTGTATCACATTAAACCTCAAGTATTAACATATTTTCTGTGGGTCTGAATCCAGGTGTAAGCATTATTCAAACAAAATATGCAGTATATGTAATCTCCTGAATAAGCAGTGAGACTTATCCAGCTGTCAGGCCACAAGTTCCTTACCATGAGAGGCTCAGAGGCACCTTCTAGGAGGACCAGTTGCGTATCTTTTGGTTTTCTGAACTTGGACAACAAGCTGCTGCAAACTTGGCTCTTGGCAAAGGCCTAGAGTGACCGTACTAAAAATACGCTAGTGCTCAACAGTTTTACATGACATTATTAAGTGCTACCCACCCTGGCTCTACCACTAATTAAGCTTCACCTATGCTGAAAAACAGGTGCAAATCATTCTAGTGTAAAAAAAATATGGATGAGCTAGACTAATCAGTAGGTAAACAGAGCAGCCCCTGTATTAGCACACTTTTATGCAGACACCACCTCTTTTTACCTCGTTAGTTCTTCCATTACAGCAGAGAAGTGAATGACACAGCACAATCTGCTCTCTACTGCTGGGGCCAGAGGGTCTGAGAGCTGGGACACCTGCGTGGAGGTAGAAGAGAGGTGTTCCTAGTTCAGTGAGCTGTCTCCTATTTCATATCAGAGAAGTTATTTTTACCTTAGGTTCGACATCCACTTAATGACTTTGAGAAAGTCGTTTGAGACACTGGAGTACAAAGCATCACCTCAGACCATTACTACCCTCATTGTCTCTGAACAATGAACTTGTACCTGTTGTACGGGGAAAATAACTATTTTGTGCCTAGCCCATAACTTGTATCTGATGACAGCAGCTGGGCCAAAGCTAATCTTATCTAGCTGCAGTATAAAGATCTTTTTGCAGTGCAGATATTGCTTAAGTGATTTAATTCCCTTCTGTTTCCTTTTGTAGGAGAAGTTGAAGATGAGCTACTTCATACATACATCAAAGTGTACACCTTTGACACCCTCTTGCTGTCAGTTCGCCTGGCAGTGCTGGTGGCTGTAACCCTGACTGTGCCCCTTGTCCTTTTCCCTGTAAGTAGCACAGCTGTTGAAGCTGAAATCAGGGCTAGCCCATATCCACTCACTGTATGTACTCAGCACAGACATACTTTAACATTGAAGAAAAGTAAGCCTGTGTTTTTATTTTGGAGGGCCTGTTTTCTCACATGCAGTTGGACCAGAGCAAGGACCTTAGGTAGCTACAATTGCAAACTCTGAAAGACTGAAATAAATTATTCTTTATAAATATAAGTAAGTCAGGAACAACTGCCCTGGCTCGCTCTGGCTCTCTCTGTGCTATATTTATCAGAGCAGCAGCGTAAGTACCAAAGACTTGAGAGTATACTGAAATCACTTACGAGATTTCCTAATACAGGCACCTACTATAGCATCCAAATTCAAGACAGACATGTGCAACTCAGGCCATGCGCTGTGCAGGACTGCCAGGCTTGGCTGCCAAGGTAGAGAACCAAAGGCCCTGTGCACATCTTAGGTGCTTGAGTCTATGGACAGGGGAGGAAGCTAAGTGCTAGAAAACAGAGGCAGTCAAGTCAGCCACATAATCAGATGTCTGAGCAAAGTTTGGAGCTTCCAGGTAATGTTCACAGGGAAAAACACACTATCCACAGTAGCAGGAACAGAAAGACACTTAGCTAAAAGCACTGGTCTGCAGAGGGAGTGACCCTCCTCAGGGATCAATCCCCACCTGAAGAACAGACCTCCATGCTCCTGAATGTACAGGACTGTCCCTCGTACATTCTCCGAGCTGCTACACAGCAGGGAAGAAAATAGTTGATCCTGGTCATTAAGTTTTGAGAGGCTGTTTTGCCATTTGTATGGCATGTTACGCTGCTGGCGGACGCCAGCAATCCACATCACACCATAGTGTTCACATGCGATAAGAGCAGTAACCTTGGGGTCCTCTGGCTGCATTGTCCTGGATGCAAACACAAGCTCTGTATAGTTTCCAGGCTTGCTGACAAACACCTAAGAGCAGCAATCACTATTCAAGGTTGTCTAAAAAAAAAAAAAAAAATTCTGGTATAAAGCATCCAGGGTGATCAGTCCGTCTAGCCTGGTGCACTCTGGTGCTCTGCCTTAAATGCCGTGTTTAAACCAGTGACTAAATGTTTAAATTAGTCTTAACTAACTGATCACTCTTTATGGGAAAACAAGAGCATTGCAAAAGCCTCTGTCAGATGTAGCATTTTGCATGTTTAGCTTTTGGTATAATCATTTTTATATATGAATACTGTCCAAAGGCATAGCAGTTACATGCCACAGCACTAATTGCTTTATTGAAAGAACTCCCATGAAAATATCATTTGCTTGTAAGCCAGCATATCAAACAGTTTTATACAGCATATCAGGACAACCAACTTAGCAGATCTAATTACTCCAAATAAACAGTATAGCTCTATCAACTAATTTTCTATGAACTACCACATTTGTATTTTCTTAGTCAGATTTATTAGTTTATTCTTTAAAAAAAAAAGGAAATAAATGCATCGCTAAAAAAAATAAGTATAGGTCTATGTACCACTAGTCATAGTGTACATATGATTCCAAGATATAAAACTCCATAGTTTTATTTTAAGGACTACGTCACTGCAGGAGAAATGCACAAGATGCTGACAATAAGTGAACAGGAATGCAGGCAGCAGTTCTTTGGTGGAATAAAGCTGTTTCACACCAACTCAGGGGCTGAACAAAATTTTTGAAATCTGCCTCCCTCTCCCTAATATTGGCTCACATCAACCTGAAAAACATCAAATGCAAAATTCATGCTGTGGTTTCCAATGATGGGCTTCAAGTCTGACAGAACCCCATACATTTACAGAATTGCCAAACTCATCCAGAAACCGTTGTCTGTTATGTTAAAACAACCAAACAGAAGTGGGGTTTGAGATTTTTTCACTGTAAAAACATCTTTATTCAACTTCTAGATTTCAAATCTTTTAAGTCAATCACGGTAATTCAGAGTAATGTTATCTCCAGCCATCAAAGGGATTTGCTCTTGACCTTTTCCCTACTTACCATCTTTGCTGATGAAAAAGCAAAAAAACTCTCTCTGTGTTGTGTGAGAAAGGCAGCAGAGCAAAAAGGATCCTCTGAAATAGCTTTTAGGATTATAATTTCCAAATGGAATTGAAAAATATGCTTTTATTTTGAGATAGAGATACATATATATGTATATTTAATGAAAGTGAAACAACAGCTTGCTTTTTCTCTCACTGAAGTAAATGACAGAACTCCTGTGGGATTTTCAGAGGGATCAGGTTCAGGAATACAGCAACTCATATTTCACCCGTGCACTTTTTGCCTGCTTATTAGTATTCATAGTGGGGGTTTCTTTGTGGGTTTTTTTTTTTTTTCTGATGTTAGCATCTTTCAGTTGAACAGATTTAATGTCCCTTATTTTACACCCTATTTACCTGAATTTCTTCTACACTGCAAATATTTTAGTTTCTGCATTAAACTGTGAACACAGATCTCAAAAACGTACATCAGAGTGAGATTACATTAAGGGAATCAAAGACTGAAAACACATTTCTTCAGACAGAATTTGTCACAGCAGAAGTAACTAGCATAGATCATTTTAAAAAGTGAAAAGCAAAGATAAATTAATTGCTCTTTTATTTTCCCTGCTGGTTTTCATCTTACAGATCCGTTCTTCTATCTATACATTGCTGTTTCCCAAAAGGCCATTCAGCTGGATAAGACATTTCCTGATTGCAGCAGTAATTCTTGCTTCTAATAACCTGCTTGTCATTTTTGTCCCGACTATTAAAGACATCTTCGGATTTATTGGTAGGTTTCATAAATACTTTTTGTTTACTCTGTTAATCCTTTCCACAACGAATTCACATTCATGGACTGAATGGCAGTCTCAGTTTGGCTCTTACAATAGAGTAATATAAACACAGATAAAAGTGAAAATGGAAATAAAAATTCCCAAACAGCTGACAGACAAAGCTAAACAGTACCCAACTTTGTTGCCACCTTGCCTGAAGCACAAGTAATCCCAGTAAAAAAAAAAAAAAATAATAATCCCATTTGACAAAAAAGGGCACTTAGTGCATGTGGAGGAGAGGAAAATCATCCTTGGTTTTCAAGCATCTGTAGACTGGACACAATGTACTGACTTCCAAACTGTGATGTTGGAAAAAGCAGAAAAGTGACACATTCTTTTGACATTCACAGTTCTCTCCCTACCTCTTTCTTTTGCTCAGTTTTGGCCTCTAACCAAAGAGGTTCATGAAAAGCCTCCATGCCCTGAGCTACTTGTGGACTCAGGGATGCAGATGCCCTTGAGAAAGACACTCAAAGGGGTTTCTGCCTTTTTTATATGTTATGGTCCATGCAGGCAGGCAGTTTGCTCCTTGCTGCCTTTTACACCGGGGCCACCATGCTGGGCTCTTCAGAGAGGAGACGAGTAGGCACTTCCAGGGCACAGGTCATCCACCCTCTGCTTTTTCCATCCACCCTTTTTGACACCAGCTTTCCAGGGCTGTCACATGCTCCGGGAATGCCTGTTTGTCCTTGCTTCACCAGCTCACATGCAGACATCTGTATCACAGGCAGCCACGCTGGTCTGAGCAAATCCTCTCAGTAACGAGTGCTTCTTTGGGCCCCAAGCATCAAATAAGTGTTTGGACATCTACAGCTCTGCACAAATGCTGCCTCAGAGAAAGCCCTTTCTGCAGCTTCGCTTGGATGAGCAGCTGCCTCCCCACACGCCGTCTTTTGCATGTGCACCACGTTGCTTATGTGTCAGACAGCAGGGTATTCAGCTTTGCTTTCTCTTCCAGGTGCTTCTTCTGCTACCATGCTAATTTTCATCCTCCCTGCTGCCTTCTACCTGCGGCTCGTTGAGAAGGAGCCCCTGAGGTCTCCCCAGAAGATCGGGGTAAGGAAGCTGGCAGCAATTTTAAAAGGAAGGATGGGAGGGTGTGGGGTCACAAATACTCAGACCTTTGACTTGCAGTATCTGGCACTTGCTTATAAATGGTAGTGTCTCACTCAAAACAGGTCAGGTAGTGTGATTCACCCTAGCATGGAAAGCCAGGCTTCAACTAGCCAAAGCCTTTAGCCCACTGCTGCTACTGATTCGCAACAGTAAATGTCTAGGTTAAAGTGTGCCTTAAATAACTAGAAAAAGGCATTTATTTAATCCAATCTAAGCTCTAGTTGACACCTGCACTTGCATAAATACCACCAAGACTATAAGGAGGTGTTGGTTCATGCTAGAAGGCCAGCTGTGGAGTAACAGGAAGATTTGAGGTCAAGGTTAAGAAGAAAGTTGTACTGCAGAGATAATTGAGTTCCCCTCTGACATAGATCCATACACCTACAGGAGACATACACGAAGGTCTATCATTTATACACAGCATGTGTTTATGTCATGCTGGAGTGTTGCAGCAGCAGCACCTTTCATCCTGAACATCAATAGCTACCTGCACATTTAACAGTATCACCAAGGAGATGTACTTTGGAAATTTAATCAGAAAAGTTGTTAATGAAATATATATGCAGGCACATAATGTAAACAGATGTACATTTATACATTTATATGCATGTTCACAACAAGGAAGTGGAAATTCAACTGACACATACTGCAAGTACAAAGAAAAAGGTTTGTTATAAAATTATTTCTGATTATGACTTTTGAAGCTGTTATTATAGAGAGATTTTGCATATTTGTTCATGTCTGTCTGTTCATTCTTCATGTTGCTGTCACATCTAAAATTTCACAGCCTGCACTGAGATCATACACTATTCACCATTGTGTTGCGAGGCAGAATATTGTTAAGTGTGGATGGGTTATGGTAAACTAAAGCCCCACTAAAGCAAAGGGTGACTATAAGCACCTGAATCACTTGAATATATGCAGAAATGTCTTCAGAGAAGAGAGATGGGCTTACCAGTTTGTCTAATAAGGCTGAAAAGGATTAACACTGAAGCTGTTCTTGATATCAGAGACAATGATCATTCATTGAAAATGGGTCAGTTTTTAAAGAAAAAAACTGTTTCTCTGTTACATGTTTTGCATTATTGTTCATAGTAACATAGCGGGGGGGGGTGGGGGGGGGGTGGGGGGGGTGTCCAGACCTAGTCTTGTAAAGCCCAGCTCTCCTGGACTGAAATTTACATAGGGCTAACTTTGATTCATGTAGCCCTGTATGACATTACTTGGGCTTTAGTCACAGCCAATGACCCAAACCTGGGCCTTGGGTGTTAAATAAATGCGGTTCCAGTGGGACAGTCTGTGAACTACAGTCTGCTCAGTCACGTGCTTTATTAATAATATTTCATTTTCCAATTGCAGGCTGTACTTTTTCTCATACTTGGCATAATCTTCATGTTTGTGAGTATGACTCTTATTGTAATGGACTGGATTTACAATCCTTCAAGTTCCGGACATCACTAACCTGTGGAGACAACCAAGTGCTTTTTATAACATAAATATTTGTATCGTGTGCTCCAAAGGACACCTAAAAGGGACTGTTATTCCTAGCTAGTAACTGCAGTATTTTGAAGACAGTTTCTGGTAAGGTCACTACAACCCAGTGGAGTCTACACCATACTTTTCACTAAGGATCGTTATTTATGCATTAGCAACCTGAGCTTAGCATTTCTGGCCAGGTGAAATGAAATGTGTGGTGTGAATGCTTTCTGTTTTCAAAACCAAAATAACTGTGTACATAGTCCTCAAAAATAGCTTTGTGTCACCCTTTTCAAACTCTCCCATCATGCTAATAACCACAGAGCTTTGGAAAGATAATGGCCAGAAAACCAGCTAGTGCCTTGTTTTCTATCTGAAGCTTGTGGGAGTGGCTGGCCAGGTCCCAGAGAAAGGGTACGGTTTCTGTAAGGGATCTGAAAGGTGACCACTCCCTACAACCTGTCTATCAGAAAGATGATGGCTTTGACAAGCCAGTCGACAAAGCTGAGCATCAGATTTTTTGCCCAAATTCATTGCCCTTGGCATGTGACGGCTGTCCTACAGTATAAAGCTCTCTGGCACAGACCTTGTGCTGGGGCGTATGCTTGAAGAACAGTTAAGCATTTGCATTTTGTTCTTAAAGTTGCCTGTGCTGGAAACATCAAGCATTTCTGCTGTGGGTTTTTTTGGTTTTCTTTACTTCTTTAATTCTTGTGTGAGCTTGCATCACTGAACAATTTGTATCCTCCATAGAAACTTGTCTTCCATTCTCACAGGAATATAAGGAGACCACAAGGTGTGGCCAAGCACATTGTTCAGTACTTGTGTATTTGATAAATGTTCAGTGCAGAAAACTGTAATTTGCTATATATAAAAATATATGTATTTATGTACATAATTTTTTGTTTTCTTGTAGGTATAAAAAAGTTACCCTGTGGTAAATGATTTTTGAAAATTTTTTTATGTGTCACTGTTTTCATAGCCACACATTTAATATTGTTTTGAAGAAAACATACTGGATTGGTGGGTTTGTAAAAGGTTCATTTTTATTCATCAGTGTTTGAAATATACATGTAGCAAACCCTGTTACCTGTGTAAAAATACATTCAGATGTTTACTACTTACATTACAATAAATTGCAAGATGTTTTCCTCTTAAGAATTTTTAATAGGTACCTCAAAGTTCTGTATTACTGTTGTACACCACAAACTTTGGTAAGTTGCTCTGCTGCTTGTCTATGCATATGCTAGCATACATAATTAAGGTATGCAAAGAAAAATACATTGTCAATAATCTCAAGTGTATCGGGCTATGCAGCTGTGCAAGACAGAAAAAAAAAAAAAAAGTTAAGTTCCATGTTATATGGATGCTTAATTAACACTCAATACCCTCCAGACTGTGATTTTAGCTGTGCTATGGAGTACCCACTATATATGATCTCTGCACACCCCAGGGAAAAATAGTCAGAGAAGTCACATTAACTCCATAGCAGAGGGAATGAGTGGGAATGTGCAAGTGTTGGTTTTAACATGCTTACACAAATCCAGGCTCATGTAATTGGAGTTTTCATTTTTCAACTTAGAAATCAGTTGAATACCCACCTGTAAACTCAGAAAACCATAAAGCACCCAAAAGTTGTCTCTGCTCACCCCTCAGCTTTGCGCAAAATTCTGTATGTGTATATCAATGTGTGTATACTTACAGGTTAACTGGAAAAGCATATCAAATACTTATTCCATGTCAACTGCTACCTTTCTGAGCAGTATTTATGCTCACTTGAGTACTGTAACCTTATATACAGGGGCACAATTGCCCATGAATAAGTCTGTCCTTGCATGTTTTAAAGAAAAAAGTTGTCAATAATCTTTTGACCTGTTTTAAGCAGATTAGTACAAATAACGCTGAATTATTACTGAAGAGGCCTTTAACATGAACTAGAGTTAGTAGTAACACACCCACACACCTCTCTTCCTGTTACCATTACGGAGAGTTACACGCATGGAAGAACTGAAACGTAACTGCATTTTGCTTCAGAGCAAAAGCACAGACAGTGACTGCAGCTGCATGTAGAGACTCAGGAATTCATGTAGCCCACCTAAAATATAGATGACCTCAAGAAAAGCAACAGAAAACCTATGGAAAAACAGCATAAGTCACTGCCTTTTCACAACACAAAACTGTCGGTGTCCAAAATAGAGGGTAGAGAGTCTGTAAACTGTCAGTTTTTCAAGTTGAAATATGTCGGTGACAGCGATATGCAGCTGCTGCACACACTGGGAGCCAGAGTGGTATTGCACACTAACTTATTAGCACTCACTGCTGGGAATGGTGGATGCTGGAACATTTCTTGAACATTTGTAATGTCGACAATAGGACTTGTGAGGACTTTTATTACAAAACCCTCCATGGATGTATAATAAATGAATTTTTCAAAGACTAGATATTTTTTTCTTCTTTTTCAAGCTAGCAGGAGAAAGGGGTTTTTTTAATCAATCAGAGTCAAACTGGTATCCTTAACACAAGCATCACTAAAACTGCATTCCCTTTGAAGAGAGAAATTTGCATATCCATGTATCTGCAAATGAGCAAGATGGCAGCCCCTTCATATAATAACCCTTTTGTGTACCCTGTTTACATGTCTCTATTCATGGAGCTGCATAGACATCACTGGGTAGAGAATGTCTGGTGTTAGAAGTGGGATCTGTGAGATACTGTACGCCTCGTTCTTTGGAGCATGGGATTAGCTGGGATACACAGTATAGTAGCTAAGTATAGTCACTATTAGGAGTGCATACCAGATGGTACTGCTCTATATAAATACTTCCTATCATTGCAGCTGTAGGTTTTCCTGATGTTACATATTTGTCCGATGTATAATCAGCCCAAAATATACTGGTCTACGCACCACTCCAGCACCAGTGAGCTCATGTGAGAACCATGCTCACAGACCCGGCCAGCCAGCATTTGCAACCTGCCCCCTAATGAGGGAGGCACTGCAGACCCAGATGCTTGCTCAACACTTGCAACATGAACATCTTCTCCAATTTTCTCCTTCCCTTGTGGTTAGGTATCCTTAATTCCCTGCAGCATCTCCTTTGTTCTGTATTGATGGTTCTTAAGCTATAAATTACTTGTGGCAGGAGGTTGTTTTAATTAAACAATTAAAATCATGGCAAGTGAATGAGGGGAGTTAAAGAAAAGAAAAAGGTATGTCTTCAAGGACAAAATAGCAAGAAATGAAAATTTATTAGAAATTGTGGTAGTCATAGAGGTGTGTCGTTAGCTGGACGTGACAAGAACGACAGAAATGATATAGAAAAAAACAGAAGTAATGAATAAATATTTTAGCTCTGGATTTGGAAAGAGGCAGAACAAGGGACACTCACTAGAGGGCAAAGTCCTCTCTAGTCCATAAAAAAATCAAAGATGATGTTAAACAACACCTATCTGAAAGAAAGGCAGCAGGCCTAGATAAGCCACAAAGCAGCTGGCTCTGGTGTTAATTTTCAATAAAGCCTGGCATGCCTGGCTAGCTCTCAATGGCTGACATAATAGTAATCAGAGCTAGTCAGCAATTACTTGCTGAGAGGTCTAGTTGATGCTGTATGTGGAAAATTTCCATTCATCTGACTTTAAATTTCAATGGAAGTTTATTGAAAATGTGCTATTGCAATGAAACTGTGGTGAACCCTGTTTTTCCATTAGCATGCTTGGCAAGGTGTTGGGGGCTCCCAGGGGTTACGACTCCTGGCTTCCACCTCCCCTGGAAGCTGGGTTCCCCTACTGTAAGGCCAGCCTGCTGACACCCAGCCCAGCTGCTTTGGCTGGAGGGTCAGGGTGAGCTCCGGGTCGCAGAGTTTCCTCCCATGGAGCTTGGCCTCAGTGCTATGGTGGCAATCCTGTCAATATTTCCATGGTATATTGTGCTGTTCAGTAGCATCCTAAAAAGAAGAACCCTGCCTGGAGAATGTTTTTAGTTAATTAAATCATCACTTACAGAAAACACTTTACAGCTTGTGCTGAACCTGGGTGATAAAGACTGTTTTCATAAGAGCATGGGAGATATCAAGCTGGAAGGGATCTCAAGCAACCTCCTATTCCACCCCTAGGTTAGATAACAGTCTTAGGTTGGTGTTTGAAGGCAACAACATTGGCTCCACCTGCTCATTTCAGACATTTAGTAAAGTTCAGGAAAAAAAAAAGAAATTGCTGTGTTAACTGGTCTTACAATTGCTAAAGCCTGCAAAGAGCTGCTGTTTCCAGCTACACCGGAGACACCTCTGATAGCTCAGTACCCTCTGGATGCTGAGGTGCTGAGAGACATCTGATGCGCTGCAGAGCTGCCGCCTTCACCAGCAAAGCATAACACTGAAAGGAGTTATGTCATGCGGAGCCTAAGTCCCCCTGCCCACCTGGTGAGCCAAGTTCTAAACCAAATGCATTGTATAATGATAAATAGCTTTGGAAATCAATACACTGTTGTAATTTTTCTACATAAAATGAGATGGAGACCTTATTACTAACAGTGAAACAGATGTTTATCACTCAGCAGAAGCAAAACTGAATAAAAAAGGATGCTTGCTTAGCCACAGCTCTCTGGGACACTTTGAAGCAGGTGTTTCAAGTTTCACATCCTCAAACGGGAAGTGTTCACAGCATTCATTTATCCTTACATGTACCATGCACCTCTCCACATTTATCTTAAGGCTTGGGAAAGTTACCCTGCCCTCAGTAACAGATACACATAAATTACTACCTAGCTGTTTATTCCCAAAAGGGGAGTCCCTACCTCTTTTCACGGGGAAGCTTGCTGACGGCAGGAAACAATGGCTGCATGCCATCAATGTCAGCCTCCGTTTCCCTCTCTAACTGAGGTGAAACTTCTGCCTTTTTCACCGCAGAGCATCTGACCCTTCACACCCTTTCTTTCTGAGACGGCTGGGTTTAACCTTCACAGGAACAGCTCAAGCAACTGACCCAGTTTCCAGATTGCCACAGTCAAATTAACCCAACAACCAGCTTCACGTGCATGAGTTAATACAAGTGCCCATACTAGGACTGACACTCTTCCTTTGAATCCCCACATTTAACTTGGTCCATGCTGAGCAAACTTAGATGGCTTAGCACAGAACACTTCTGAACTTCCCCAGGAAGAAACAGCTGCTGAGGCAGACATCTTTTCACATACCCTGCTTTATTTACTGTTTCCTACAGGTCACTTGGTGGTCCAACAATATCTCCTCACCACTCAGAGGCACTTCAGCCTAATATATCCCCAGTGGACAGAAATAGGTGCCCTGCTTATGTCCTCAAAGGCCCATTGCAGGGGTTAGGAGCCACCTGTTCCCCTCCTTCAGCTGCAGAGTGATATAAATTACATACATGTGAAACCTGCAATGAACTGATTTAAATCTTCCAATGGGGCCTGGACTATCTTAATATATCTTTTTGCTCTTAATGCTTTAGCATGCTACGGTTAATTTTATAAACCTTCTGCAAAATGCCATTCAGACCTTTTCTTTAATCCAACCTCAAAGAAAATGCACATTTGAATTACCCCTGCTTTTACATCTGTAACTGGGCAGGTACAGGTTCTAAAGAAAGTTATGTTCTCCGTTATTTTTTCCAGGAAATCTTTTGTCAAACCCTAGGCTGTTGCAGGAAATGTGGTTCCTTATAGTGCTCATCAAGAATCTGCAAGACACTGAATGCTGCTACTAACCTCACCCACAGCAAGCTATGCAGCCACCCGTACAACATGCAGCTAACACAGTAGTACACAATTAAAGCAACTATGCTCCTAGAAGCTATTGGGAAATCAAAGACAAGATTACTTAGAAAGCAAATTTCCCTGAAATTGTCTCCAGTGCCCAAGATCTCACAATACTATGTGAAATACATCAAATTGCATACATTCTAACAACATTCATGGTGGGGTGAGTCTGGCAACCTAGTCAGGGATAACTCATTTCTTTATATACGCTCATATACACTGCCAGAGCCATGAAGAGATATTTTAGTCAAATGGGAATATTTTGCCTGGCTTCAAGTACAAAAGAAAGACAGGGACAAGATCGATATTTCTGAAAAAAAAAAAGAGGGTATCACTAGCATCCTCTCCATGGGACCAAAACTGTTTCCCTCCCATAGACACTGTGCCATCAGAAGCAAAGGGATAACATCCTTAACTTCAAAAGCTGAGAGCATGCAGTTGACACCAGCTTAGTCTGTGCCCCAGCCGCTTTGAAGCACAACAGCTACCATGAAGGCCAGGTTATTTATTCAGTAGAAGGGAAGGTTTGCTAGGACACCGGGGTCAACTAAGTGCCAAAGTCCTTAGCCAGCATCTTCCAGATTCAAATCAGAGGTCAAATCAAAGAAAGACCTCACAGCTTAGTACTTAGTACAACCAGATAGAACATTTTGATTGGCTATTATGGTAAACACCAGGAAGCTACTAGAATGAGAATAAGAAAAGTCTCCTACAGTCAAACTGGATTGTTTCCATGCCAAAGGAGATATTTAATTTTTTTTCAGTTTCACTTTCAGTTTTTCTTTTAACCATGTGCCCCACAATCAGTGAATAGTATGAACTAAGCAGTGTATGGGTACTAGCAATAAAATATGAATCCCAGGAGAAGAGGGCCTGCAGGGCCTGCTGAGCATTGCCATCTGGCACCACGGAGCAGTTTCTCTTCTTTAATTAGCAAACAGTGAGACAGACAACTTTTTTGCCCTGTTGGACGCAAAAAACAATGAGTCGCACAAGCAAGCATTTGAAACCAGTAGCTAGTCAGTCATCCCAAATGCCCAAGCCCACCCTGCCTGTCACAGAAGGCTGTGTCACACACTCCAGCCTCAGCAGCAACTCCCAGGAATGGCTTTATCTCTCTGGGAGCTCCAACTAGAAATTTCTCATTGTAGTACAGATTCCCTTCCCAAAAGCTAAAAATAGCTTTCCCACAAACCTGCTTGGGGAGAAAACCAGCAAAGGACAGTGAAATGGAGAGAACTTCAGAGTTTTAAAACATTATTACTGAGTGACTGGGGAGGAGAGAGGAGACAGCCACTTTTAGCCTTTGCAATACAATGTTCAGCACATAAAAAGACCTGTGGTGTTTGTGCTCCCAGTTTCATCTGAGCACTAGAAACTACTCCATCATCTTCTCTGATTCTTTTATTCTATCGTCATCCTTTGATATTTGCTAGTGTCCACATTGGAGGTCTATCTAAACATTGTATTTTAGCATCTATTGCAAAAATCACCAGGGATTAAAAAATCACTGGTTATATCTGTCCCCTTAAGGAACAATGAAGAAAAACTTTTTAATTTGCTCTGGCAAATTTACCAGTACATTCACATTGGTATATAGCCATGTTGAAGGTGGTGAACAGAAGACAAGGGACAAACATTCACCAGAATGACAGGTTCCACCATCTGACCCTCACTTCAGATGGGAGACAGGAAAACCTCTCTCTCCTCAGTTGGGAGTGCAGAAGGTGGCAAACTAGGAAAACACAAACCTTTCTCCAGCATCTGCTTAAATATCACCCATGTGCTCTGCTCTCCTCATTCCTGAACACAAAAATACATTGCTCATGAAAATTCTCATGTAAGGAGATGAAGTGCAGAGCACTGATGTGCAAATGAGTTCACCAGAATGATTGCTGCCACTTTGGGGAGACTCAAAATCTGTGATGGATAATACACAAACACATGTTGCTATGGCAACACTCACACTAATACACATTTGCACAAAGGTCCAAGCCCAAGGGACTCATTTGAGTCTTCATGCAAATTTACAGCTTGCCAGTGAGAGAGCATGAGCAGTCCTGTGAGATGGAGATGGCCAGCACATCATGTATTGCATGAATTACTGATCACTTGGAGCTAAAACAAGTGATGGGAAATAGTTTGTGAAGAAATCCAGCATCTGAGTAAAACCAATCAGAACTAACTAGATAACAATTGTATTCATAAAAATCCAGGTCTTCCTATGACAATGCACAGCAATCATTAAATATGGAGTTCACGGCTTCCCCTGAAGAGTTAAATCACCTCTGGTAAGGTATACAAACTTGATACACCATATATCTAGTACCGGCTGGCATGAAGATACTCCAGTAAAACTAAGTAGAAAAATTCACATGCACCCAAAGAAAAGTGGCAACCAGATCACAAGAAGGAACATATTAAATATGTTCCTGAAATACTTTCCCTTCTTTTGTTTTAAGGATCCCCATATACTATATTTTAATGGAAGAAAATCATGCAAACACTAATACAGGTTAACTCTAAGTGTGCACTTCATTTCATCATGTCTCTCACCCCTGCATAAGATACCAGTTACAGCATAATCCTCTGGGCTTTTTTCCTGGGGAGTCATTGTTCTCTGATATTCATTGAAATCAGGAACACAAAACATGACATGTCAAGCACCTGACATACAGAACAAAACGTGCAATATTTCTAACTTCTGAGTTAAAACCACCTTAAATTTACATGTATCCTGCACACAGAGAATTGAGTTGAATGTCAAACAATACATTTAGATTCACTTTCCACTGACCTACTGATAATATTAATGTGTCCTTTGAAAGCATTCTGCTCAGTTACATCCAAAGTTCAAATAGATTTTAACCTCAGTGACATCAAATCCCAATCAGAAACGAAAAATGTAAAGTAGCAGTAGTAGTAGTAGCAGCAGCAGCAGTAGTAATAGTAGCAGTAGTAGCTGCTGAAATTTTGTCCCATCTTCAGAAAGCATCTCTGGCAGCTACCCTCTGTCATATCTGTGCGTGGTTATACCCTTTTCTAAGGACAGGCAGAAGGAAGGCAGGGATGCAACCTGACAGCAAAAAGCTCATGAATCCAGTCCTGAGATTTCTGCAATATAAGGAATTGTATTTTGCATTTTCTTTTTCAGTGCCTCTCATTGCACTGATGAGCCTCAGCCTAAAACAATGTCATTTTTAAGACAACCAATCTATGTGGGTAGCTATTTTAAACATTGTTGGACAAAGCTACATATCATAGAGGTCACAGGGCTGGAGGAAGTTGTAGTCATGTACACAGTGTATTGTTGATACAAGGCAAGATGTCTTTGTTTATTAGGCACCAATTAGATCTTTTTTGTGTGTTAAATGCCCTTTCCTAATTGGCACTGCTCACTGGCATGCCTCCATGAACTGTTAACCTCAGCAACTGCCTTTACTCAGGAATCAGAAACAGCCAGATACTTGTCCCGACCGGTGCCTGTGGACAATTGCACTGGCACTTCTGCCTGGAGGAAGCATCCAGACCCGTATCTTTGACAAGTTTTCAGCACTACCAAAAAAATATGAACTGCTAACAGTCAGACATTAAATCTTTCTACACGAGGGGAAACCTAGCCACAGCAGGCACAGCTGCTTGCTCGCCGTCAGGATCGCCAACCCCAGCATTGCACCTAGCAGCACCCAGATATCCTTTCCAGAGCTCACTGAAATGAATGCAGCAGGCTGGTTGTGCTCTGAAACTACAGAAGGTTGCTCACATGTCCCTTCCAGCAGCTCTGCTGTGGGGACTGCATTTCCAACAAAGGGCAGCAACATCACAGGAGGCAAGTGATATTTCAAATGCTGAAACCCTTTCTCCAGTGAATGTGTGCCTGTCCATCATCGTATGCAGGGTCGCTGAAGGCAGGTGCCTGATACTCTTTAACTTCCAGGTTATAAGTAAAGCTGATGTTAAAATAAATCAACGATACCTGTTCTCTGAGCTAATCTGTCTATTGTAATTAACAAAACTGCTTCCATTTGCACTTGCTTCTCCATATGAGGAAAGTAAATTTCTCTTTGATGTTTTTGGCAACATCATACAGCTCTGCACTCAGTAACACACAATGTGAACAAAAGAAATGAGCATTTTGGAATAATCTACACGTCGTTGTTTCCTGATTACTCATGCCTGTGTAAAGAGTGTAACCAGTTCTTTAGTTCCTGCAGAGCATGACATACTAATCCTCACAACTACCACAAACAAGCTGAGGAGGAATTCCTGCTTTACCCACTCCTGTCCTCTAAAACATCACCTTCCAACTGATTGAATAAGAACCTGGTATGGTGACAGATCATACACAGTCAATGCTGCTCTATGCCACCTTGCAGAGAACAGTGGGTGCTGTCTGTCCAACCCTTTGACTCAGGTTTTGAGGAAGATGCCATGAACTGCTGCATCCAGGATAACTTCACATAATTCCTGAGGCATCAGACAGTCAGCAGAGCTGGGGTGGCAGAAACAAAGCTGACTTTAAAATGAAAAATTTCCCACAATAGGTGCTAGAAGGAAAAAAACGAGGTTTCCCCAATTATAAGTGAGGAAATGCCAGGCTAGTCCCTAGGCTAATATACTGTTGAACTGGGAGGGAGCAGGTGTGGCTATCTTGACTTTATAGAGACAAGACAGCTTTTGTCTGACTATTTCCAAAACAACAACAACAACAACAACAACCAGAACAAAAAAACTCTAGGTGGGTTATATAGGTAGAAAAGAACCACAGATTGATGGTCCGTAAGTTCAAAATTTCTGTCAATATAGTTTTAGTTACTGCTGCCCTGAGTAGAAAGAAAGATAACAGAGCATGAAGCAATCACATTCAAGTGCACTAAAATCCTGTCTTTGCCTTCACTGGGAAAAATGGCAGCACTGAGCTGACTGGGAAAAAAAAGCATTGCAAATGGCACTGAATTGCTAAGGAACCAAGGCTAAGCTCATCACAGTAACCATATTACTAAAAACCAAAGCAGGATCATCATCTCATTTGTCTCTCAGGAGAGAGGATTCACTCAGACAATGCTAAGACCTTCCATGAGCTGCATCCTAGGGTAAGCTTGGAGGGGGATACTAAGAGCCACACAGATGGAGCAGCAGCGGAAGGGATGCCTGAGCAGTTCACCCCCCTGAATGCCTACCCAGGGCACCAGGCCAGTGCTGCAGCCTGTGCTGCTGGGGCTTACACCGATACCAGCACCAGAAAAGATGAAGCCTCATAAGCTGAAGTCATGCTGTAGAGCAGAGTGTCTCTGCAACCAGGTTTATACTCAGCAGCACCATCCATTCAGTCTGCAATCCATTACAAGTCAGCAGATTATTTCTTCTGTGGGTAATGCCTCCCAGAACAGAAATACCAAAGCTGGCTGTACTCAGGGCATGACTCATAGTGTGGCTATGGCTCCGCTAGCACAGAAAATGCATCTGAGTAGCACCATATAGCTCATATCCACATGGACAAATACGCTTCCATCCCCAAGCATGTGCACGCTGTCCCCAGCCCATGCTCTCCAAACTGTCCCTGTCCATCTTGGTCTGCAGGAGAGTTAATTGGCACAGGGGAAAATCATACTAAGAAGTGTGTGAACAACAAAGGCCCACTGTCCAAGTATGGCTGTGGTATCCAAATCAAGTTCATCTGTGTCAGGCACAAGCCAGCTAGAAGCAGCATGTCCACAACCCCAGAGCACAGTACCAGGAGCTGGTAAACCTGTGCTGCTCTGGACCTCCATACCTGGCTCCCTCCGGCTCCCTGCTCCAGGAGCTCAGGATCAATGCCTCTGATCCCACCTAAGCTGGCTTCCAGCACCCACACAGCAGCATGCGTGAGCTGGGAAGCCCTCCTTGAATGAGTGCACCTGGCAGCATGATGCAGAAATTCAAGCTGGCTTTATGCGAGGCCACCTTGGGAAGCCATAGTCATAGTACCTGTATTACTCAGGTCTTCCAGCCCTGCTTTCCCTTGGATAACAGCTGACAGGCTAAAACAGCAGTAAGGAACCAAGCAAAAGCTTAGGCTACAGACTGTCATCCAGGAAAGCACTTATAACAGCACAAACAAAACTTTATTTTGCACTTTTAGCTTCCATTGCAGGACTTCTGTTTGGTACAGTTTCTTTGTCCTTCATGTGCATACGAAATTATATAGGGCCTGATCCTGAAACTTTCTTGCATTCACTTACTTTGAGTGTCTGCTCCTGCAAGAAGGTGCGGCATTACGTGTGCTTGCGGGACTAAGGCCTAAGTGACTGTTTCCATCTCCTTGTTTGTATAATATTGATCAACTCTTTGTACTTTTGCCTTATTTCCCTGGCAAAACCTTTCAAAGCCAAAGGAAATGAAACAATACTTCCCTCTACTGGAAGGCTCAAGAATTCTGGAAATTGTGAAGCGTTACATTTTTCTGAGCTACTTTTGCTAGGCTGAGGAGACAGACCACAAGAGCAGGGGACAAAGAAGATGACAGAGGGTGTTAGAATTTTTTTGTTTGGTTCTTAGCCCTGGATTAAAGCATTGGGGAGTCTCTATATAACTCATTCTCTTTCATCCAAGTTTTAGTCAGTGTGGCATGTTTATTATTTTAATTATCAATGGACCTCTGAAAACTCTCACGCCACTCAGGCTATATGCCAAGATTTTTTAACTCTCATGTGCATGCAATTTTCTGAATCTGTTGCATGGTTATTAGGTAGATTTTCTCAAGCTGAAATTACATGGCTTCTTCCAGAATTCCAATGAGAGTTTTGGAAAAAAAATTCAACCACAGCCAATAAACATCTTTGAAACTCCCACTGGGGGTGTGAATCAATGGCTAGCCAGGGGAAGGCTCCAGGGGATATGGAAAATTTCATTTGTGACTTACAGATCTTGTTGAGAAGGCTGTTCCACAGGGAAAGGTTGATTCCCACCAGAGTCATGGGAGCCCTGAGATTTTCAGCCTTCTTTATAAATCAGGATCATGTAAAGCAAGGTCAGGCACCAGCTGTCCTGTTCCTGATTTCCAGGCATCATCTACTGGCAGCTGTCCATAAGCTTTTCTATAGATAGAGAGATTTCTTCTGGTTGTGAAGGCTACAGGGAAATGTAATAATAGAGGGAATTTATACCAAGTAACTCCCAGATACTTCTGTCCTGTTTTGTCTCTGTCAGGCTGTCTCCCTCCCCGTCTCTCACAGGGTTCTGCACAATGAGTGCATTACCTTCCATACCTTCTGATTGTTCATAACTTACTTCTACAATCAAATCAGGCCCACAGAAGTAAGCCTGATCAACAGGCTTAACGTCTACAAAAATATCTTCATATGAAACCCAAAGTGTCCTGAATTGCTCTTTGACAAGGTATCACTTTCTAACACCTCTTTAACCAATGAGGTAACAGATGAGGTATTTCGGCCACTAGTAAATGTTACCATTTCTGGACTGAAACACAGAACTACACAACAACAAAACTACAGGCAGGAAAACATCCACAAAACAGATTTTTCAACTGTAAACAGAAAGAATTATAGGTAAAATTTCCATGGTCGGATCTTGAGACTGTCTATGGTATGCATCCAGTTTTTACTGAAGAAAAGCTTTTACCAATTCAGTAGTAGTTGCTCAAGAACGGTGGCTCTAATCCAGGGCTCACATTTTGCATGGGCTCTGGAATTAACACCTGCTGCTTTGGAATAAGTGCCATGCCATCCCTCAGGGGCTAAAGAGGTCAGACTGCCCTCCCCTGCCTCCTAAGATCCACTTGACTCACTGTGTTAGCAAGCTGGCTAAAAAAAACCACAAAAGGTAATAATACAACTTGATTCATGGGTTTGACATGCTCAGCTGAGAACTCTTCACCCTCTTTTTGTTCAGTCAGTTCCTCTGTTTCACAAGGGACCTCACACACTGTGTTTCTTTCCTGTGTCCAGGAACATACTTGCTCAAAGTCCAAAAAGGAAGGAAAAAGTGCTGTTGCTAAAAATTACCATACGGTCACTTCAGGCAGGTCATGAAGTCATACGCCAGCAGCTAAGCAGTCATGCTCAGCTAGATCCGTTCAATGAAATCAGGTTGCACATATGAGTAATGACTTATTCACCCTCATATAGAATTCAAAATCTGGTCATTTAAAGTCAGAATCAGAAATGAGAAGATCATAGCAGATCACAAGTCCTAAGTCACATTGTAGGAAAGGACTTTGTGTTCTTAATTATTCAGAGCAGTGGGACCTCAAGATTTGGCATCTTGCATCAAGCTAAAAAAAAGGCCTCTTTTTGTAGGAAAACAGCACACCAACCTCCCAGAAACAACATAGCTGGAAAGAATAGAGCTGGAGAGACTTCCTTTTAGGGCAAATCTCTCAGCCATTCACTGATTTATTGTTAACATTTGTACTGCTGCTGTGCTAAAAGGCTCCAGCGAGCTTGGGCTCCACTAGGCTAAGTACCACACTGATGACTTTCTCTGAAGCTCAAGGCTCCAGTTCAGCCTGTAGCCCAAAGCCCAAGATCACTGGCATTTTACTTAGCTGAAAGGTGACTCACTGGTCCTTTAAGCCAGGAAACAGGGGCACAGAGGGAGATGTTCCCAGGTGAGGGCTGTTCCAACAGGCAGCATGGTCACTGACAGCTCAACACCTTTCATTCTGAAATAGGGACCAAATCTGAGAAAAATAAGTGAAAGCCTCGGTCTGTGCAGACTTCTACATCTCATTCTTCAGAGCTGTATGCCTTGCTGCTGAACACAGAGGTCCATCACTCCCCGTGTATAAACAGGCATTTGCAGAATGGGGGGAAATTTCAACCATCTTTACAACATATTCCTGAGTGCAGCAGCAACTGCTTTTAAAAAGCCTGATAACAGCCCACTGTGTCCGCACCATTGGTTTCACACTGGCTTTGCTCACTGTGGGTAATAAAGTTGTAAATTCAACCACTGCAACACATGGGGCTTTTTTATTATTATTTGCTGACTGTTGCCCCCATATTGAACTTGTTCAGTCACGTTCCTCAGATGCTTGGACTGGCACATCCCCAATGTGACTAGAAAAAAATTGTGCATCCTCTCCACAGTACCACCTATTACAAGCCTGCCTGGTTTGGCCATGTTTTACCCACCGAAAGGCACAATCTGAGGCACTGAAGTTCTAGAGTTGACTTTGCTTGGCCACTTGGTCCCTCTGACCACAAATACCTGGCGGAGTCCTGAGGGAAAGCATGCTTCTGCTGCCTCATAACTCCTGTCGCCTCTGCTGCAACCTGCAGTTGTGCTGCACCTTGGCAGTGGTCAGCCTCACAGAAAGCCATCTGAGTGTGCACTGTTCTGCACTGCATTTGTATTTGGCTGGGTATCTAGGGATTATTCTTTCAGGCTGGAGAGCAGTGGAAACTGTGGCTTACAGCAGCTGGGAACTTCTAAAATAAGCCTTTTGCTATTTGTGTACTTGAAAACAAAGATGAAGGGTCTCAGAACTTCAAGGAGAGGCTGCAGAACCTGGGGGTTAGCGGTATGTGTCACGAGTGCCGAGCTTCAGCCTTATGAGTGGTGCAGGGTAGCACAAAACAGTCACAGAGAAACTAATCCTAGATGCCTTCACTTTGTAGTTCTGCCTCTGGATAACTAGAACTGATAAGCTTGCTGTAAGAACAGGATTTTGCAGATATATGCAAACATTTAAAAAAGAGTTGAAGAAAGATCAAGCGAATAGCATGGGGTATACTCATAACATCCATGAAATCATAAACTGAGCACTTCAAGACCCATTGCCCTTTAGTGCCACCCATTTTTTCTGTTTCCAGGCTTTCCGTTCCATGGTTTCCAGACCATGAAATGTTGGTTACTCCAGAGCAGGCTATTGCTAAACAGTCTTCAAACAGCATGTAATTACCAAGACAACCCCTTTAGATTTTACATGTCTTTCTTGTGAATTACTAGACTTCACTGCACAAAGGAGGCTAGGAAGAGCCTTTGAAGATAATATCCCATGGGTTAGCCATGGCCTCTGTTTACCAAGTATGTAATGACACAGCCTTGGGAGGAAACCCTTGCCAAAGAGTCTCCATTTACTGATGCAGTAATATGGCACAACACTATGAAATTCACTTTTTTATTTCCTTGTCATGAGTACTAGGTGCAATGTGCTGTCAGGGGCCACAGGACCTGCCCTGCTCATCCCCATCCAAGATCTGAAACCCAGAACCCCAGAGCAAACACAGGGATCATACCATCAACAGCAGCAAAGTTGTCCTCCTTCCAATATTTTATTTCAAGGTGGTATGCCCTTCTGAAACACATGCCCTAGACAGCCACATGACATCAAACACGAAGCAGGTTTTGCAACAAGAAAATCTGAGGCACGCTCTACCCAAGCTAAATATTCAGCATGGTTTATTAAAATGTCCACTGTGTTACTTGTTTTCTCTCTCAGCTGTCTTAAACAGAACATTCAGACCAAAGAATCATGTATTCTCCTCAGTCTTTTTCACAGGGGCTGTTTTCTAAGCCTTCAGGAGTTTCTCTTTTGCCTGCCTCTGCTATTCACCTAATTTGTCTGCATTTTCTATTCCAAATCTTGCTCATATGCTCCAGAATCACATGTGCAATCTTTGCAATAGCAGAATAAGCTTTATACAGCAAGTCCACAGAATGGGAGAATAGGTAAGCAGTCTGTCTCAATGCTCAAGTTAGGTTACAGCAGGCAGAGAGGAAGGGCAATGCCTCCCCATGCTTCCTACTCTGTCTCTGCATGTGGCTGACTGCTATTTAGTTTGTGCTCCATTATAACACCCAGATTCCTTTTTTTGCTTTGCTGCTGCCTAAATGCTTGCACATTATTAGTAATTCTGCATTTGATTTTGCCTCACTAGACACAGAACTTTTTACTTGAAATGAAATCAATCCGATTAAGTTTAATAATGACACTTCCCCAGCTGATTTAATTTGGCGTTCTCCTGCTCTCCACAGTAATCCCCCACCCTCTTAGATTGCTTAGGCCTTGCATTTCTCCAGTACCTTGTGATAAAGTTCATCAGCCCCTGCTAAAAGAACTAATTTATCAAAATGTTTGCTGTTCTAGTCCATGCACTGAGCCCCTCATGGGTAAAACTGCAACAGAAAATGAAGTCTGGAAAAAAAACCCCAACACACGGAATATTTCAGCCTCTTCTTATTCTTTACAGACTCATCAAGGGAAAAAAAAAAAAAGAAACCAGGGGTTGTTTTGGCACACAAGGAGGTATTTCTTCCTAGGACAAGGAGAAGTTTTAAGACATAATCAAAAGATTTTAGATTTGAAGATTTTAAACCTGGATAATCCAGGTACACCAGTGTGGATGAACTAGGAACACAGGTATTCTTCTGGGTCTGTTACAGTTCAATGGTATTCCTCATTAAGAAATTAATCTACATGCTGCTTCCTCTACTTCAAATGTGTTTCTAGAATTTTTATGTCATCTGTAAACTGTCACTCATTTTCTCCTGAAGTTCTCTTTCCCCCCTTACTCCATCATAACTGATGTATTTAAAGGCTAAGGACCACTATCTACCTTCACCTCACAAAAGCACAGATCAGAAGGCTCCCTGAACTCTTGTGGGGACAAAAATCAAGCCCTGAGGTAAAGATTTCTCATGCTGGAGTATTTACCACTGCCACAAGCAAGCAATTCCAAGGACGCCTGCATTATAGCAGATAAGTAAATGATGCCTTGATATGTGTCCCATAATCCAACAGTAGTATCAGGAGGAGAGCCCAGCTGCTTTGTTGCCCCAGCGTCCACCTCTCTTCAACACCACCACTTCTGAAAATCTAATCCTTTCCAATGTGCTTCTTTAGCTGTACTTCTATGTTTGAAACTGAACACAGCCTACCAAACACTATCGATTGAAGCATTATGTTATCATATTACTTTCAATAGCACTCTACGCCAACCCAAAATAGCATTTGCCTTTGATCCTCTGTACCAGATGTTTTCACTGAGCTATCCACAATGACATCTGATTTCCTAAGTGACTACAAATCATTTCCAGCTCAAACTTCTCTTCCCACATGCATATGCAGTATTTAATATGCTATCATTGTGTAGCGTGGCTTAGTTTGGCCCCTCTGATTAGCGAGTCACACAGTACTTTTATTAACCTAGATAAACCATTACCTGCAAGATTTATGTCTGATCTTCTTCACTCCCTCTTCCACCAGCTTCAGAATTTTTTTGAAACATCAGGCAAGACAGATTAGGTATTATCAAGTCAGTTTCTCCTGTTATCTAACCAGTCCCACAGTCAGGCCTGACTTTTATCCACTTCTTTACTGAATAGCTAATTGTGGGGACTTTTGTCAAAACCCCTGTTCAGGGGAAGACATATGCACTATCACTACATCACCTTGTCTCTCTAAGAAGAAAGGTGACACGACGCTAGCAGAATAGTGCAGAAACTTCCTGGGTATCAAATTGTTGTTCACCTCCTTTAGCGTACAGAAAAAAGAGGTGGTTGGAAGGATAAAACAAAAAATGATCATTTAGGTTGTCTTATATAATAACTATTTAGAACATAAACACGTAAACTTTTTAAATAGTCTGAAGCAAAAGATCACATCAAATGAAAACCATGGTCCATCAGTACTATTTGTGAAAGGGTGCCTCAACTCAGAGAATTTCTCACATAGGATCCATTGGAAAGTTTCTCAGCAGCTTTTGTCTTCCAGTCCAACAACTAAAGGATTTGGGCACATAAAAGTAGGATCTAGACACTTCAGTCACATAACACATTTGTTCACATCTCTGTCGACCTTCCACTTACCCTGCCATACACAAAGTGAGTTGGAGAGAGGGATGACCAGAGAACTGCTGCTCCGCAGGCTGGTCCCCTGCGAGGCCACAGGAAGCGCTTTGCTGGCACGGGGGTGAGGGCCGGGTGGGGCTGTCATAAGCAGCAGATGGCGAGGTGTGAGGGCATAAAGACATGCTGGAAGTTGTAGCCTGCAGGTCCACAAATCATATTATCTTTTATCTATTTTCACTGCTCAGAGTGGACTGATAGGATAAAGATCTTCACGTTAGCTTGGGTTCCCATGGAAATGAAGATTATGCAATTTCTCTTTCACTGTGTTTCTGTTAGCTCTTCCTGCTGTTGTCTGGACTGACTTTTGGCCCGTTTTGGTGCAATCTGACAGAACCTTGCAGCTCTGAAGAAATCAATGTTTTCAGGAGTTGCATGAAAATCAGCATCTAGAGAGATCCAAACCAGGGCCTTTGCCAGGGGAAAGGTTACAAACTGAGACTTCTTCCTCTGGCCTGTTTGGCCATTTGAGCATATCTCCAGCCAGACACAAAATGTCTTGCCTCTTGCCCAGCTAGCATTTAGGGGAAAGGATAGGGTGCTATAGATAGGTTTAAGGAACATGGGGGGGGGGGGGGGGGGGGGGGGGAGGGAAGATTGCCAAGAGCTACAAGGAATATTATTTCTGCAGACATAGAGGAGAAGCCCAACCCAATTAGCACAGAGGCAGCTACTCCCAGCTCCCCTGGGCTGCCATGTCAAGCAGGAGCTACGAGCATCTGAATCAAAATACTTCCAATTAGACAAAACTTCCAGCAGAACCCTAAACCAACCACACTGTCTTCTCCCAGTGTGAGTCCTGCCTTTTCCACACATTCCTTGAGCAGGAGTAACATGGTGGACACATCTGAACCAGCTCCAGGCTTTTAGTCACAAGGGCAAAGTTGGGTTTGTCCACATTGTGTTTGAGGGCATGTTCCTGATGCGAGAAGATGAGGAAGAGATGGCATGGGGCAGAAGAGCCAGGCTGTCCACTTCTACAGCCCACTGTGATGGAGCAGTGATGGGGTGACTGCTGTCACTGGCAATGGCCAGATACAAGCTCAGCATCTATCCCAACACATCACTCAGTGACAGAAAGCAGCAAACCTGTCTTTCCAAAGCTGACTGTGGCATGGTCCAGGCAGGCAATAAGACCAGAGGCGTTTTACCATCCTAGGGATCTGCTGTCCTCAGACAGTGCCTGCCTCACCTGGATGTAAAGCCAGGTCTGGGTTTCTCCCAGAAGACAGCAACTGCTGCTTCCCTTCTAGCTGCATCCAGAGAGTAGCCTTTCACTTTGATGTTCTTAAGAATGTTTTCTGAAGTAGTTCCACTTTGCAGGGAAACTTCACTGAGACCAGAGAGGGATGATCTCCTCGGTGGACTTTGTAGCTTCTCAGCACTTAGCAAGGCAGGGGGAAGGTCTGGGCTCCTGTACCACCTCCAAGAACCAGCTTTGCATTTTATCAAAACAGTATGGATTGTTAAAGAAAAAAATCTGTTGGAAATGATCAAAAGCAATTTGTTTGATGCAAAACATTGTGCAAACAGAAGTAGAAATAAAGTAATTTTGCAGTCTTGATTTCTCCCAATACAGTGAATAAAACCCACCAACCAGTGTCATCTGAAAAACCTCAGAGATTTTGAAGGAAGAGTTTTCCTTGCCCCCTTTAGGGACAGCAAAAGTACGGGGTGGCAGGGAGAAGCTTTTCTACATCTGTTTAAGGAAAACATTAGATATTGCTTGATTTCACATTTGTGGGAGAATGATTACAGCCAAAGGTTCAATATGTGTTTTTGCAACACAGAACGATATTCTGGGAGGTTTTGCAGCCACTAAAATGATGTGTTCTGGTGCAGATAAACACTCCATTATCTGAGAAGCTGAATCATTATTCCTCAATGATAGTGTTATGACATATTTTTAATTGGGAGCTTGTGTTGATAACAACTAAAAGTGCATCATCTTTTCCAGGAAGCTAGCCTAATGCAGAGATCCATTTGCTCTTCTGATTTCTCTATCGACTTTGTGTTGCATGCCAAAATAACAAGTCATGCCTTCATGTCACCACTAGAAATAAGCTTAGCCAGAGTTCATCTCCAGACAGAAAACATACCCAGAGTCTGAAGGGATTTGAAATCACTAAACCATAGGACATGAAACAGCATCCAGCAGCAAAGTCTGGAAGAATTTGGGAGGATGGGAATTAGAAGGGGAGTTGGGGGGGGGAACCAAGAGCAAGAAATTGCAACAGAGCTTAGAAAAGATCAATTACAAACTTCAAATGCAGATTTGTTATGATAGCTTAAGTAATCAAAGGCTACTGAATGTGACAAGAATAACGTGCCAACATGCTGAAAACACCCAGAACGGCTTCTCTATTCCCAGTGTTCATGGGAGAGGGGTTTCAGGGCCAGTCCGTTAGCCCACCTGAGCACCAATGCTGATGCTGCGCAATGCACCTGGCTCCAGGCCAGCTGCAGGGATGGAGAGGGCTCCGCCTCGCTATTGCAGCTTAGCTTTTTTACCTTCATCCAAGTGAAACTGTAGATTTTACTCTTAAGAAAGTATCTCAGTCATTCACAGTGAACAACCCTGAAAATTTTTGGACAGTTTGCTCACCTGTAAGAATATGTTGAAGTATTGCAATAACAGCACTCTCCAGAAGCCTTTTTGGCACGTCTAACATCAATGTCCCAAGCAGATGGCAGTGACCATCTGACTTGGCTAATACATATGAGTGCTACACATTATACCCGTGGCTTAGACAACATCTGTAACAGCCCTCCAAGGCCACATCCTGCCGGTTCTCCTGAAGCCAGGCAGAGAGGGGTCCTTATTTCCCACTGCTGTCGTGCCTGTGCCGCAGGTTTGCCACTAGAGGACACTGAATCAACATGAGACCTTCCTGGAGGGCTGGACAGGGGGTGCTGGGCGGGGGGCTCTCTGGGCCCACACCGTTGCCATCTCCCATTTATGAAAACCCTGGGAAAGCTGGAGACTGGATGGAGGGTTCTCAGCTGCTCCAGCGGCGGTTTGCCACTCGAAGCTCTGACTTTCTTAGATGTTTTCCATCCCTTTGGGATTCTTTCATTTTATATTTGGGGTGCATTTTTTGTGCCGCGGGGGAGCAAAACTGGGAAATCAATGTTGGTTTGCATTGTGCAAAGCTTGATGTGTTTGTTTATTATGGGCTTTTTACTAGGGAGCCCATTCAAAAAGAATTGTGAAAGAAACCAAACAGGAAAGGGTGGAACAATGATCTCGATAAGAAGCATCACAGGCAATGCTCAAACACAATAGTTAGATTTACAGCCTGGAAGATGTGACGGCTCTGCCCCAACCCCAGTGAAACTGTTGTTTTTCTAAGGCTGTAGATCCGGAGATCAAAGGGTAAAGATCAAGCTTGCAGAAGGAGCTGGAGAGAAAGGGCTGCAAAGGCTCTTTTAGGCTCATGAGGCTGACAGAGTCATGAAGTCTGCCCTAGGCAAGTTGTGACTTGGTCTTCAAGAGAACAAAGTCTCATCAGCTTGTACAAAATTTCATCTACTCATGGGCATGAGGGGAGTGCTGAGTACAGGATGACAGCATGTAGATGCGTTTCTGCTGTTTTAAAACCAGCGTCTGAGAAGTCCAAGTACTTCAGACACATAAGTCATTCTTTGTTATGCAGAATGTCTTTAATGGTAGGCAGCAAACCATAACTGTCCATGCAGGCTCCCAGAAGGGACCAGCTACCTTTGCCACAGCTGTTGGACTGTGACAAGTATCACCATTCATGAGTGAGGAGCTGGATCCAGGGAACTTCTTGGGGGTGTCTAGTTGGAAGGGTCTGCACCAAATGCCAACACCAGCACAAGGGTGTATCAGAAGCAGGGCTGGTTCCTGATGTAGGCAGAGCAGGCAGAAGACTACTTGAGGTGAGCAAAATGGACCAGGCTTCCTTGTTACCTGGCCTTTCTCAAGATAGCTAGTGTAGCTGCTAATGCCAAGTGAAGGTGAGGCAGGTGAGTTAGCAGCTATCACAATGAACCATGACCCTGCTGCAGGAAAAAACCCTGCTTGCCCACAGATCCCCTTAGAATGGGGATCTGTGGCTTTCCAAGATTCTCTTCATGAACTTGCTACCTTGCTGCATCTTTCCCAACAGCTCTCCCTTCTCAGCGCAGACACAGCCTAGCTCTGGTCTGCAAGGGATGGGTGCCCTCAAGGGTAGGCTGAGGCCAGCTCCAGGCAAAACCTTGGCAAGGCACGTGGTCAGGAGCCTGCTGAGACCCATCACCAAAATTAAATCACCTCATTAATGACACCAAGGCAGCACCACCATCTCTGGGAGAGGAGAATAGAAAGGTTCTCCATCAAAAAAAGCATGACACGGGCCCTGCCAGTGGAAAGGGATAAACACATGTGCATGTAGGAGGGTACGGCCACCACACCACAGTGTAGCTATGCTGGTAGTGCTACAAATGGGAGGGAGGATTGTCTGCTTGGGACCTCATTTGAAAACCCATGCTGAGTTTGTGGGAGAATTCATAGCACTGTGGTGGGCACAGAGTGCCTCAGAGCTGTTTTTGGAAATAGAAGGTCCTTTATGACACTTCTGTACCTTCTCCTTCTTTGAACAAATACATTAGGACAGAGCCAGTTCCTGTTCTTCACCATTAAGCACAGTACAGCAGTCATTGCACTAAATATTGCTATTGGTAAACATCTCCAACTACTAAAACTTGCCATAGGGAAGGGCAGTAGGAGCATGGGAACAGAACTGTTCTCCTCAGCAGCTACCTACAGCCTCTCTCATGATGGACAGGAGTTGAGGTACACTGAGAACAGCAGAATGGAAGAAGAAATTAATTTAAAATATTTTAATTGCTGAAAAGCATTAATATTTACTCAGTTAATGTGTTTTCTATGCCACTAGACAACACAGTCACCGCAGAAGCTTAAGGAGACCTTCCTCCAAATTCCCTATTTCCCAGCAGGTAGGACAAGCTCACAGTGGGGGAACAGGTCCAGTTCAGAGAAGGGTTGCAAACCACCGTCTCAGGAAGCATCCCAGCCAGAAGACTATAGGATGTTTGATGGGAGAGGGAATAAAAAAGGTTGACTCCACCAGTTAACCCCTAAGGTCTTGGCTTCTTTTTTGAATGCTTTCTATGTAGCAGATTTGCTTTATTTCTGAAACATCAAACCAAATCATTCATACAATTCTAAGTTCTTCCCTATTCTCTTCATCCATATTGTTGCCAAATTTGTCCCCAATCCATAGGCACCCACTGTTAAGCTGCAATCTTATTTGCAGACCACAAACTATTTGATGAGAAAAAAACCCAAAATCCAGTTTGTTTTAATATCCAAATGGATTTTAAGACAAGCAACAGTGATTTATTTTTTCAAACACAGACAAAGAGGGAGACTTTAAGAAATAAGTTTCTGGAAAACTTGCTTATGTCAAAATCCTCACAGTCACCAAGAGGAAAGAATACAGCTCTAAATCACAGCATGAGACAGGAGGGGCTGCACATCCTTGTGACGCACGGCCAAAATCAAGAGCCTGGAAGGAGTCTAGATAAATCCCATATTGACGTAACTCATACTTTATTTCACCTCTCCATCCCCATCCCTCAGGATTGTATCAAGACAGACTCCTGCTAAGTTATTCAAACTGCATTACTCCATTCTATGTGTGTGCACCCCCCACCACACCCACCCCTCACCTCTGCTCTCTGGCCCTGAGGTCCAGGGGAGCTCAAGGTGGAGTCGCTCGCATACCTCAAGTCTCACTCCAGCGACTGTAACGACAACATCTAATGCTTGTTTAACTTCTGGGATTGCTCGAAAGAGCTATATTTAGGAGAAAAATCTAAAAAGTTGCCCCTTTGACTTGTGCTCTCAGGAAGTTCCTGGCTCCTGCAAGTCTCTCTGTACCAAAGCTAACTATTAAGCTCTTGTTATTGCAGCCCATTTCAGTAACAGCAGTTGCCCAGTAAGTATTACATTCAAACTGCACAAAACTTCTGAAAATAACATTAACATATAAAGGACATTTCATTTTATCAAAACACTTTCACTTCTTAATTTTCTTCTGTTATTCACATACCTGAAATAGGGATAACTGGCAGCCAAAAATAAGTTTCACAACTTCTAAAAGGTAACAGTTGTATCAAATATACCAAACATCTTCCTAGAAGCACAAATGTACACATTTTTTAGTATTCATTTCTGGCTTATTTTAAAAAAATGAATTGAAATTAGGACACCTGCTTGTATTCACCCTCTGCCTAATTTCAATTATTGCAAGCTCATAATAGAAAAGCAAATACAACCAGTTTCAAATAGCACTAGCATATTGATATCCTATTCCAACACTTGTTTAAAAGTATGCTAACTGGAACAGGCTATTTTGATGGAAAAAAATTTATGTTCTGATTTCATTTTTGTTTTAGAAAATAGAGATGTACAAGACTTCAAAGACTCCCAAACTGAACAGTCTTACAATGCTGCAGCACAATTACAATCTCAGTTACATGCATATTCAGAAGCCATGAGCAGCAGATTTTAAGAGAGATTCAGAAGTATACAGTTATGGGATGAGCTTTTGTAATCAAAAACACCAGCTTGAAATTAGGAGGATTATTCATTCACCGCTTGTCCCAGAATTTATGTTAATGAAATAAGTTGTGAAAATCCCAGCTGATTTATAGTCAAGCTTTCAGACACGACCATCAGATATATTATTAGAGTGTATGTTAAAGATATTATAAAAGTCTCAAATAAGTTAGGTTTTTTTAATTACTCTTTGTGGAAGTATGTTGTGGAGAATAGGCTTGAACAGTGGCTCTGGTTACAAATAAGTAATCCAACCTTTTAGTTTCAAAGTCCTTGCAGTGGGCTACCTTTCTAACTGTGTTGTACCATTTGGAAACACTGGTGGGCTAAAGCATAACAAGTTCCAACTGGTGTTGTTTGTCATAGCTCCAAAACTAAAGAACCAGAAAACAACCTGGAAGAACTGAACTATAGGTGTTTAATATGTCCTCAAACACGCCAAAAGATTGAAATGAACAAAAAATAAATATATCCTGTTTTATTTTTATTCCAAGGGGAACTTGCATGTAGAAATAAAAGTTATCTATGGCTGTGACATTGTACTATTTGGCTGCACCATAAATTCAGCCACCAACCATGATTTCCTTCCCCCTTCTCAAATCATATTGCAAGGTTTTTTTCTATCAAGGATCATTAATTCCAAGGTTACAGCCCTTCTGACGCCCCAGGTAGCCTCATTCATCTGCAGACAGGCTCATTCCTAGCAGTATCTATTAAGAGGGTCCACAGATGTGTACCAGCTTGCAGTTGAGTTCAGTGTAGCTTTGAGAGTACAAGACTGGAACCCAACTTACTACGGAATAAGAGAGTATGCCTGGTCTGATGTATATAAACACCTCAGCAGATTATACACCTCCTAGCCTCGTGCTAACCAATGTGCTCTAGTAATATGGTACAGGCCAAGTACATTCAAGATCCTGCCTTTGCAGTCTCTACCACAACCCTTCTTCCTTCAGGAAATAAGTTTGGGGTGGCTGCAGAAAGCAGTGTCCTGGTGCTGATCTTCTGCAGAAGTCTTCAGTGGGATGCAAGCACATACTCAAACACTGAGCTGTGAGACCAATAGCAGCTGTCCAGGGACACCTTGGAACAAAGGGAGCTGGATCTGACTGCAGGAGAGCAGCAGCAGCAAGGATATGAGCAGGGGAAGGAGAGGGCAGTGGCTCATTAGCTAATGAGCTAACAACAAATGAGCACAGAGGACAGGCTGGCAGCCCACGCTGGGACCACTCAGTCTGTGTTTTGAACTACAGGGTTCTGGTTCTGCAGGAAAAAAAAAAGCATCCAGGAGCAAATGCAGACAGCTGGGAAATGATCCTGGCCATGTCCAAACCCAATACTGTGGCTCACTAGCCTCATTTTTTTTTTTAATCTTTTCACATTGAATGTAAAACTTAATTGGAGGTGTTTTAAATCCATACATGTATTTACTCATTTAGCAGCTACTTTTGTCCCCACCTGTGCCATGGCTGTTTTAAGAGGGCATGTTAAATAAGTGCAGCTTTAAGTGACTCTGCCTTTAACTTTCTAACAGCACAGGTGTCTCTAGTTCTGGGACTGCTGTGAAATGTTATCTTTCACCAAGTGCTTAATAAAAACGTGCTTTATCGTGATGCCAGTGTTTGTTGTGTGAGCAAGATCTCCATCCTGACATTAGCAGGTGACAGTACAGCTACTAGACATGTCTACAGTGAATGATCTCAAGATTTATCGCAGCCCCAGTGAAGTTCTGGGCTTGAAAGGGCTTAAATCTTCTGCAGCAGCCAGAAATCATAATTCAAAGGCAGGTAGAAACACAGCTTTCTAACTGTAGACTGCTTACATTTTCCCTAAACCAGCAAAACTAAGTTTTATAAGACACAGTGGGAGGGGTCAGCTACAGATGCACATTGGGAGATTCCAGGGTGAAGGTATGCAGCACCTCTCCAAATAAAACTGTGCTTCAAAGTACATATGCAGTGAGACAAACAGCCTATCAAAAAAATGCCTGGGCCTTAAGCCTAAAAGGACAAGATGGTCAGTGAAATCCCCAAGGCCTTTTAAACTATTTTGAAAAAATACAGATTAAACAAAGAAAAGAATTTTAAGCAGGCTTTTAAATTGCTTTTTAAAACAGTATAAACCTTCTGGATATAACCATCATCAAGACATAGAGGCTTGCATGCAACTTAAAAGGTGATGGGGGAGAGAATTACTATGGGAGTTTTACCAGAAAGAGTAGAAGGAGAAAAAAGAAAGAAAAAAAAATAACAAGAAAAAAAAAGAAATAAAACCTCCCAATGTCAAAAAAGGTAATGGCAAATATGACAAACTTTTACTGTGCTGATAAAGCTCCAACTGAGGATGGAAGGAGATTGACCTGGAGTATCTCAGCTCCTGGCTTACAGGGTCTCTGCTGACTGGAGGATGACCTAGTGAAACATCACCTTCTCAGGCTCAGCAGCCAGACAGCAGCAAGACATGACTGCCCTCTGCATCCCATCTCTGCAGCACTTTGTTAGTCCTCTTTGGTGGAGGTTGCCATCTCACAGTTCACAGGCTGGTCACAACCTGCTGCATAACTGTCCAGTGGGAAGAACTGCAGGAGACATGATGGACATCCATAAGCACGAATTTCATGAGAAGTACAGCTGTATTTGGAAAAGGACATCTGAAAACAGCCAGCTCCCCACACAAATACCACTTTAGAAAGATGGGCAGGGGGACAAACCTGTACTGGGTACATGGTAGCCACCAAAGCAAAATATCTAAAGAATGACATGGGGAAAAGTGCACACAGTGTCTTCACAAGCAATGATTTTAGCAATGCTTTCAACTTTAAGCATTAATTCCCTGCCTCTGAGCAGCTGGTAAATGGGTTCTTGCAGAGACTTTACAAGCAGTCCTTGGAGCTTGGTATCATTTCAGTGGCTCCTGGTGAGGGATTCAGCAACCATCAGGTTTAGACCAGGAACCTAAGAGTGACAGTATGTTTTCCAAGGGCTTTACAAGTCACTGTCAATAGTACATGGGGAAGTCTGACTACATTCAAGAAAGGAGTCAGAGAAGAGACATCCTGCTTCATTATGTCCAAAATATAAAAACCTCTAGCTTGTGCCTCACCAGCAGACACTTCTCCTGTGACACCTAATCCCATGAGAACAACTGAAACCTTTGGAGAGGCTATCCAGTTTACAAGCAGTAAGATGGTTTTTTAAAGCCTTCTGCAGTGCCTATAAATGTTGTCACAAGATAACTTTATAGGAGACCATGCAAAGATGACCTTTAGTTCTCACCATGTTAAAGGCATCCTTTTGTTTTTATTCTATTCCCATGCCAACTAGCTTGCATCCTTCAGTTTTGTTTCTCCAGCCCTGGAAAGGGCTCAGCATCCACACCAAACTCTCAGAAGCCTCATCCCTCTGTCTTGGTTAACAACCAATAACATGCTGGATTTATTCTCCCCATTTCAAACCACCGCAACAGAAACCCTGATAGCACTTGCTTGGGCCAAGTGGGTAATTTAAGGAAGGCAGCTTGTCTGGCCTTCTGAGAAAAATACCACACAAACGACACAGTTTTGGCAAACACAGGCCCCTTCTTAAAAGGCACATAAAAGTTTTCCACGGGCCAAATGTCAGTATTGAGCCTCTTCTTGCTGCCACATGCAACAGGCTGGTTGTGATTTTGAATATGCAAAGCACTGAGGAGCTGGCAGACATCCTCCTTCTCTGAAAGAAGCTCCCCCCTTCCACATGTTCACAAGCCCAAAGCACTTCCAGAAGCACCGTGATGGACCTGGGGAAGCCAGGAACACATTCAATGGTGCTGGTTACATGTAGTTGTGGGAGGGGAAGACACTGTTCCTCTGCCTTCAGTTGCTCAGTGGCAGAGTTCTGTTGCAGTATTTGACACTCTCGCTGAGCCAGTTCTGTTCTGATGAAAGGCTGGGGATCTTCATCTACTTTTTCATATTCATGACCCCACATTGGTCTAATTATAAAGTTCCTTTTTCTGAAAAAAATATGGTAACAGCAATGACCAGATACTTCTCAATGGGGCTGTGCACGCTTTCATGTGGAAATGGCATCCCTCATATCCAAAACCTCTGGGTTTATCAACAGCTGTATAATCATTTACAAAATAGCATAATTTTTTAAACTCCTGCCTAGAAGCCTGGATTACTGCTGGCCTCCCTTAGGTCCACATAGCTCCAGAGACAGTGCCAAGCAAGGTGACAAGTTCTGCTTAAGGCTTCGCATCTTCCTCTGACGTTCACCTCCTCACCTGTGAATTCTGCATCCTCTTCTTTCCAACACCCATTAGTGAATAATATTTGCATCACTGCTGTGTGGGCTACAAACTAAACATAGCTATTCTGGTCTCATAATCTGAAGCACTTTTTCAGCCTTAAATTTTCTATTAGACATGCCGCATTTCTTCATGTATCCAGAAGTCATCCTTTATCATTAAGGCTTTTTTACAAAAAGTATCAACATCCATTGTACAACAGTCAAGGAATCTGTTTCTATCCTGGGTCATCAGTGCTCAGTTACCTGAAAACAGCACACATCACAACAGCAATCACACACTGAACACAGCCTTGGCTCAAACAAGACTGTCACTGAAAATGACATCTTTTTCAATGCTACAGTAGTTATACACAGCCAAATAAAAGGCACATAATTCAGGGTACTGTGGATATTCTTAGTCAGAGAAATAAATTATTCTAAGGTACCCACCCAAAACATCTAATTTGCTAAAGCTGCACATTCCTCCTTATCAGTGCATACTGTCCCAATAGCAGCCTCCAAGCTCATTTCACTGTGGCTATGATAATGTAGCTGGTATTTTCCTGGTCAAGAAATATCTTAATTTCTTTGAGGTATCTCCCATCCTAGCTAGGAAATCTTTGGGCACTTTTTCATTGGACTCCCACAAAAGCCAACTGATCGATCCATTCTCACCCCTACCGTTAGATCACTACATGTAGAGCCATTTTTCTGGTTTTCATGAATGTAAATAAATAAGTCATTCTCCCCACACAGTTAATGGTTCTCAGAGATCACTATTCTATGATAGCATTTATTTTGCTCATAACAACTTGAGCTTCTCATTTTAAACATTACGTAAAGCTCTGATTTTTTAATCACTACACCCTTATTCCACAATTTGTTTTTAAATTGGAGGTCTTTCCACAGAGTTGCTTTCCTGTTCTTATGCCTCTTAGAGTATGGATATTCACTTCCCTTTATGGTATTTCCTCTGAACAGCTTTGACTCCCCAATATAAGCAATGTCTCTGTAGAGTTATTGGCTTCCTGAAGACAGTTTTCCCAAGAATCATTTACGCAACTTGTATATGATGCAAACATTCCTGAAAGCCTAACCATTTTTAACAGCAGTACTAACCCATTAGGCATACCAGGCATCTACTTTTTGCTGCAAGACAGGACTCTCCTCCAACAACAGACTTCAGCTCCTGTGTTTTTCCCTATCTTAATGCTTTGGAAGTGCAAATCATTTCCTTGCAGGTTTCGTCTTCTGAGACCATCCTGATGTGCTGGAATCTGAAGAACTGAGCCATGTTGTCTTTCAGGAAAGCAAATACATTCGGTGTTTCCAGGCTTGGTGGGTCCAAGGAGAAGTCGCGCTCCCTCACCCCTGGAAGTGCTGCCTGTGGGCTCAGCAGCAGGACCCCAGGTTTTGACAGTCCTGGTGACAGCCCTGTGAAGCTGTGTAGAAGCCTTCAGCAGGACTCCTCTCCCTTAATTGAGAAAATAGAGTTGTTTTGGCTCAATATCAAACATCACCTTCTAGATTTCATGAAGAGCTGAACTTGTACCAAAATGTGATGAGATTTACTTGGTTTTCTTTTTTTTTCTTTTTTTTTTTTTTTACCAGAAAGAATCTGCAAGTAATGAAGCCTGGCAAGCCACTGATGAACAGTTTGAATGTACACTAGTTATTATTTACTGTAATTGCAGTAATTATTAATTACCTGCCATTCTGCTGTGCCAGAGGATTTCCTTTTTCTGACAGTCTCTTCCCCTTTGAGTTTATTAACGACTCCCGCCAATGAACCTCTCCTCTTTTGTCCCTGCTATATATGAGACTCCCTTCATATCAAGTAGTCTTGTAAAATTTTATAATAAATCCTGTAATTACTTTGGAGAAAGGCTTCACACCACATAAAAAGCTTTCCAAAAACATTTTTCAATGTATAGATTCACAGTGACCAGACTCACAGTTACAAAATCCCCACTGATCCTAACCCAGGGGCTTCCTCCTTTCCCTGTCCCCAGAACAGAGGGGAAACTTCTGTCTTATTTTATGTACATGCATCTGTACACACTGTGGGCACCGAACTCTAGACCCAGTGGGAAAACAAGGCAAGCAGAGCAAGGAGATCTCTTAGTCCCTGTGTTATGTCCCCACAGAGTCCATACCCCTCATGCAGACAGAATCAGGTTCCCCACCACATCAGCAGGCAGGTCTGCAGAACGCTGCCCTGCTGCATCTCCCACACCAGGTCCTCTGTTCTTGGGCAGACAGATTTTGGTAGTTGGAAAGATGGAAAAATACCTAGGCACCCTTGTAAAAATGCCTTCACCCCAACAAGCTGTATCTAGAGCAGGCACACACATATTTTACTCACACTGATGTCATTCACTTCCAAGATAAAGCCAATGATGCAGGCAATAAAACCAGCCTTTTTAAAATGCACTGAAGCAGCACACACAAACAAACATGCAATTTCCAAGCATGATTTAAGAAAAAAATCCCTGCCATGGGACGAAGACATGCTAGGATGTGAGGTTTCTTCTATTTTCACCCATTCATACTCCAAAGCTTTGACTTAATAGCAGTAATAAGCATTACTTCCTAACCACTAAGTTTGCTACTAAACAAAACCAGGCATGTTTTAAAATAAGACTCCATAACTGTATTAAACAAATGTATGCTTAAAGTGAAATTTTACATTAATTTGACAAATGCCAGTGGGAAATCATCCCATCCTCTGTAGATCTATCACCCTGCAATAGAAACTGGAGTTATTGCTTGGAAAACACCCTGAAAAAAAAAAACAGAAAAAGCAGGGTATGTATGTACAAATGGGGTCATGAAAGAAGCACGTGAATTTTGCAGCCCAGCAATGGTTCTGCCCAGGATACTATCTGACATAAAGGCAAAGGGCAGCTTTAATGCCAGCAGCTGTCTCAGGAGGAGCCATTCTCTACCCAGCCACTGCTTCAGTCGAGCTTCACTGTGTAGTGGGCATGTTATGAACTTCTTGACTCTACCTGACACACAACTGATTGGAGGAAATTATGAGCTCAGCCCCCCCCACACACAGCTTCTCATCTATGAACAAAATACCCTATTTTAAGTGAGTAGACTTTTCATTTTTAATATTTTGATGGAAAACAGCATCAGAAGGCCTTCCTACAGAGCCACAGGATGGGTCCCCTGGCACCCCAGTCCAGTCCCACTTGCAAGGAATCAGGCCCTGGCCACACAGACCCACCTCAGTGTCTGAATTCCAGATCTGAAAATACTTCTTATTTGTTAAAGCATGTTAAAATGAAGAAATACAGCCAGTATCACCATTTCTTCCACTGTCGATATAGTAAACACCACTTTTTAAACACTTAGACACTTTACCTAACAGAGCATTACTTTTTTCCCATGGCATATTTTTGTTGATTTTTTAAGACTTGATTGGCATTGATGCTCTCCAAAACTTGTCAACTCAGAGTCAGGTATTCTTTAAGCACGTTGTCATTTTCTACTGTAGTGCAAGCAAGAGCTGCATTTTTCATAATGACTGTATTTACTAAAGTCAGGAAGGGCTCTTCAGTTCAGCCCAGTTGAGACAGATAAATTAGTGCACCCCAGGTCAGGCTCAAGGAGTCTGGAGGCAGCACCATTATTCCCAGCCACGTGGCAGGGAGAAGCTTTTATCTGTTTTTTGTTTAAAGTGCAAGAGGCTGCTTGGCTTTAACCGGCCTACTTAATTGAGCTGTGCAGTTTCTTTATGTAAAGTCTAAAGACTTTTCACCGTATTAGACACTTTGGCAGACACTTCAGCTCCTTTTCTCCATAACAGCCCTCTTTTCTTCAGGACACAATAGCAGAGCTCCCTCAAACTCAGTTTATTTAATAGATACGTAAAGGGCACCTCCTTCCCTTCAACTACGCTTTTTCTTTAGGCTCATGAAACCTTGAAACAACAACATGGCTTGACACAAGCAGCCATCCCTGTCTGAAGTTTTATTTGCTGTCAGAGGAACAGGCTGTTCCCATGGGCACTGACCTTGCCGCAGCACAGCAGAGCTGTTGCTGGCAAGCCCATGGTGGGACCACAACATCTCTGGTCCCTCCAGCTAAATCCTGCAGGGACCATGATGCAGGTTCCCATGGCCTCGCAGGGATCTCATACCAGCAGTGTTTGCAGAAAAAGTCCGGGAAAGTAAAGAGTAAAACTCACTTGATAAATGTGTTTGTTGTGTTGCTGACTCCCTTTTTAATTCCTGTAATGAAGCAGCAGCCAACTCTCTGCCGTGGCTGGAAGCAGGTGACTTGGACACCTTTTTTCCAGCCGCACAACAAAGTACTGTGCACCACGAGGAAGAAGCAGGCCTTATGGGGAAAACCCCCAAAACTTTAACTAATTCACTCTTTGGTGAGAGTGTCATCATTCATGAGAAGTAGTAATTTTAGCTGGTTCCCAAACATTATAGTTTGTTTCAGCTCTGTTTTCCCCAAAACACTAAGGCAGGGTGTGAGGGGGAATAAAAAAAGTTGTAGGCTGCTCTCAGTTTCCCTTTTAAGGCCTTGATCTTCATGCAAGGAAAGTGACTAAAACCAAACAAATACAAAAAGTAGAACCAGGGCCCTGGGGAGAGGCAAAGGGCAGGGTGATGTGCCCGGCAGCACACCCCATGCGCTGGCAGCCCTTGTGACACCAGAGATGCTGCAGCCAGCATGGGGAGCCAGCTTGCAGCCACACAGCATCTGTTTGCAGTTAGGTCCCTAAAATGCCTAAACTGCAGTCTGGCATCTCACTGTAGGCTTTAAAAGTATCCTGGGGTAGCAGGGAGAGAGTGGAGGGATGTGATGAAAAAGCAGTATCATGGTTATTAGAACATATCTCCAAGGCTCAAATTTGATTTCAGTCACCTGGTTTGTTGTTGCTTTTCCTCCTCCCCATGTTGGGTTTTCATGTCAGTGCACAAGACAAAGGCACTGGGTCCTGGAAAGTGAGAGGCTGCCTCCCAGAAACCACACTAGGGTCTGGGAGGCTCCTCGCTGCCCACCCCTGCTGCTGGCTGACTGAGGCAGACCACAGACTTCTCCATCTGAGGAGCTACCTTTCTGGCTCTCTGGCTCTGCCACAGTGTGCCTCATATTTGAGGCAAAGGCCATCATCTGCAACCTACTAAGGAAAAACATGATAAGGAAAACTTAAGAGTGAATATTATTATCCCATAAAATACAGCTCAAGATATGATACTGCCAGTTACCACTCTGCCAGCACACTTGAATGTGCCAGGGAAGGCTGGTGCCCAGAGCCAAGTGGGTAAGGACCACACTGCCTCAGTGCATCACCTGCAGCCCTGAGGAGCCCTACTGGCAGCATGGTCAGGTGTGACCAGCCACAGATATTTCACATGGAGACAAGAAACTGGGGAAGTCCAGCCACTGCCAATCACTTTTTCCAGTGCTAGTAGCAGCAAAGGTGCTATCTTCAGAAGACTGAGTGACTTGTAAGGTGGAACACACATCTGGCTCTGGGAAGCAGGCCAGGAAGATCCCATGTGGGGCTGGACATTGTCTCAGGGCTCTGGGGGTACCCAATGCAGCAGGGTGTCCAGCCCCATGGGAGAGGTGCCCCATGGGCACAGTGCAGTCATTTGGTGTACAGGAGTCACAGAAGCACTGGTCTAGGGGACATGCCTAAACCTGGAACCTTTTAAAACAGCCTTTTTCTGTTACAAAGCAAGCAGGCCTTGCTGTGAAACCTCTCCTGCAGTCAAAACTTCCTTCTTCAAAAGGAAGGGGAGCAGGGCCCCATGCTTTCCATCTTTGGCAGATTAAAGTATTCACTTGGGACTGGACAGATCGCTCCTCCTGTCACAAAGGAGAGTGGTGCTCCAGCCCCTGCAGCAGTCCCTCATGCTGCAATGCCAAAACCCCTCTAGGCCCCACAGATGCTGCTGTTGCCTCTGGGGACACATGGCAGCTACCAACATGAGCTGCCGGCCAAGCACTGCCTTCATGGCCAGGGAACATGCCAAGCACTCCCTATGCCTGCAGCCAAAATTCAGTTTTACACATTCCTCCCAGCCTGTCCTGGCCCCTGGAGGCTCAGCTGTGCCATGTCACACTGTGCCATGCTCTGCCTGCCATGGTTTGTCTCTCCCAGGTGCCTCTTCTAACACACAACAGCACCACAAACTCAAGTTTGACTCAGTTACTCAGGCACTTGCCTCTCAATTAAAATATAGGTGGAAGATGGAGCCACACTCCAACCTTTCACCTAATAGCCTAGCAGTTAGAGCACTGCACTCTTCAGATGGTGGAAAACTTCTGCCTGAAGCCATGACTTTCAGCTACAGTCATTTTTCTTCAGAGAGAATTGCTGGCTGAGGAGAGGCACACCACTCCTCCCATTGCTGCTCTTCAGTTTTGCACGAGTTTTATAAAGGCAGTGGTCTTCTTGTCCACTTGTCTCTTGGGCTCAAGGAAGGGTGATGCTTTCCCCCCTCACTCCTGCCCCCACAGAGTGATTTGGGACTCACGGGAAGGAGTTGGCTTGAGGATCCTCTCAGACACAGAAACCCAAATCCCTGCCTTACACCCCCCAGCAGGTCTCCAGGCATGGAGCTACTGGATAAGAATGATGGCAACCAGCCATTTTAATATAAGATAAACCTCCTTTCGTAAACTCTCAACTCCCTTTCTGGCCTAGGAAGGGAACTGGGGATGACTAGCTGAGATGTTGGCACACACAGCTGGGGAGATAAGTCTCTGAATTTGATGCTGAATCACATGCACCTTGCAGCAAGCAGCTCAGCCAGCACAGCATCAGCAGCATGCGCTGCACTGCCACCAAACTTCAAGCATCTCTGGGAAATTGCTAGTAAGAACCAGGAAGCCTCTAGACCTGCAAGTATGGTGGCAGTTTTCAATGAAATACATTGTTTGGACAGGAACTGGGTATCTTTTGGCTCTGGGTGTCATTATTTAGAAGTGCAGAAAGGTGACAGCGGAGTTAGCATGATGCTGTTCTTGAGCTCATAAGCCTTTCTGAGCAGCAGAGTATGTCTGTCCCGGCATGGCGCCACATTAAGGCAGCCCCAGCACAAAGCTAGCTCACAGCCAGCCATCCCTGGGAGCAGTAGCTGTCCTGGTTCCCTGGCTGCTCACCCCCCGCCAGTGGCACAGCAGCCACCCCTTGCATTCTCTCCTGTGGCTCTGCAGCTCTGTGCAATGCTCAGGAGCTCTCTGTTCTCCAGTCCTCTTCACACCCCACAAAAGCATGATTCACAGCCTGCTGCAGGGGAACAGACCAGAGCATATGGGCGAACACAGTAACTGGCATCTTCTCCTTTTCATATCAGATTGTTCCCCAAAATCTGGCTAAATCCAGTGGTTTTAATATGGTTATGCCTCGATCAACATCAACCAGGCATAAGCTGAGGTGAAACGGTGCTTTCATCTGGGGAAGCAGAGTCTTGCTGCAATCCCAGCCACTCCATGCAGCTCCCAGCAGAGTCTCTCCCTTCCCTGTCCAAACACGGACGATTTCATTGCATGACAGCACAAGCCACAAACACAAAACTCCCACTACAATAGGTTGCTCTTTCTCACATACTCTGTCTGCATGGCCCTATCTACTCTGCCATTGCCAGAGGCAACCAGACTAGCTCAGAGGGCTCTACGGCAGTGAAAACAAGCCAAAACATCAAGGAGCAGATGAATGGCTACCGCCTACCATTGCTCAGGTTCCCATTTTCATTGGCTTGGCATGCTCTTTAATGTCATGTAAAGCTGAGTTAACTGAGGCATGAGGCTGCTTATACTATTCTGGCTGCTGCTGCAAGGGTACAGGCCAAGAAAGCAACCTTCCTGGGGAAGAGCAGCAGGGTTGTCATGCTAGGAAACAAACTGATGCTTCTGAACCACAAAACCGCTTGGTTCCTATTTCATTTCTCCAGAAGGTCAACGAGCTAAAATAGTAGGCAGTGAAATCACCCACTTGACTGCCAAAACCAGTGTGATCCAGCAACTGGGCAGCGGCACTTAAACCTGCTGTATTAGATACTCAAGGCATCTGTGGTTTGTAAGCATCAAGGTTTTTTTTCCTTTAGCCATGAATGTTTGCTGAACAGCACAGCCAGCTGATGCATAGCTGGACCACCCATCCAGCTGGCAGTTCAAATGTAGGTCTTGCCCTCAGCCTCCATCCCTCTGCACTGCTCACCTTCATTGCCCTGCATCTGATGGACCCAAATAGGGTCAGCTGTGACTGGGAACCAGCACGTGCTCCCAGCCACTAAAACCAAGGGTGAGGCAAAGTTTTGCCAGGTAGTTATTTAAAAAAACCTGCCGCACATCCCTGTGTAAAAGCTACATCATAGACAGAGCCGTACTGATATGAGCAAGCCGGAGAGCTGCTGCAACATCCAGCTGCACTGAGAGAGTTATGCTGTTCTGATTATGCTGACACAGTCAGAGCAACAAACTCCTCCATGCACCAAGAGCTTATCTAGAAAAGGTGCTTACAGGGATTAGGACTTCATTCCTGTTGTTAAAGTCAGACAAGCTCTACCCTTGATTTCAAGGGCTTGGAAGGTTACACCAGGCCAAAGACAAGCTGGGAGGGTTTGTACTGTTACCCTCAACACAAAATCAATGGTGCTCACGTGGTTAGTGCAACCGTGTAAATCAGTGGCTTGTGAAACACAGGAACAGGTCTTCCAAAATTAAAAGGCATCATAGCAAGAGACACAGACTCTGTCTTCCAGTATACTTTAAATATTTCTAAAAAAAGTTAACATGTTTTAAAAGAGGCACAGAATTTGTAGATTTGTAAATACCTGTTAAAAGTGCACTAAGAATCTTATATAAAGATATTAAATACATTGATAGAAATATAATTGAGTCAAATGTTTCAAGGGGATGCAAAGATTTCCATTCAAGCTGCTAATTCTATCCAAGGAGCTGATTCGGGAAAGTAGCTTCACTACACACTTTTGGGGGAGAACTTATGCAAGAAGCTGACTAGAAGCGCAACCAGAAAATATAGTCAGTGACAGACACAGATGAATAGCCTGGCAACCTTTTTCACTCTGAGTGGAAATCGGATCTGTCAGCAGCTATTTTTAATAGGTACAAGGCCATGAAGGACTCACTACAAAGTTTTCATATGCTTTCACTTACCAATACTTAATATTCCCGGTATCAAATTCCGGGGTGAGGTAAACTTCTGCAATTTGTGGAGACAAGCATCATACGTAGACAACTCCTACAAGTAGGAGTTGGCTGTTTCACCAAAGCCAGAGGTCCCAATTAATGTGTTTTGTGTAAAACTAAGAAGCAGCTGGTTTGGGTTTCATAAAGGTTACCACAACAAAGTTGCAATGGAAGAGGCAAGCAGAGACACACATCTAATCTGAGCACCTTTTATCCAGATCATGGCACACACTGTTCCCATGACAGGCCTGTCCAGAAACCAATCTTGGCAGCTGCTGTGTCAAGTGTCAAGGAAGGGATTGTGCACACCATGTAACCTAATCAGAGACTGAAATAAGCTACGGAATATAGAAGAACTCACATATGTTGCTGTTAATCTACCTGAAGTACAAAAATCAACTTGCAAAATGACCAACTAAATTTGCAATAGCTGCTCCTGCCCCTTCATTTTAATAAGGGGTTCACATGCCCCTGGAGTCATGCAGCTGTGACTGCAATAGGGAGATGGCCCTTAACTCGTGGAGGGCCATCAGCCTTAAGGAGAATTCCTTAGTGTGATGGCCAAGAAACTGTGCAGAATCAAGATGCTTGGGCCAAATTCTTCCTTTCTCCCTTTTCAGCTAGTCAGTAGTGACAGTAGTATGGAATTCCCTTTCCACACTAACTGGGAATTTCTATACTGCAGCATAAGTGGCCAGCCTGCAGAGACGTGCATCAGTACCTTCTGTACCACCCTCCCTTTGAGCTTTGGCTGCAATTAGCTGGAGACAATCCAAAGAGATGGAAGAAGATGCAGTCACATCACAGCAGTTTTTAACTGGTGTCCACGTTGTCCAGACACTGCAAGGACAGTATGCAGGATGCTGTGTTATACTGAGTTATAACCAGCTCTCCAAATATCCGTCACCAAACAGACCTTGCCTACAGAGAAGAATTTGACCTACTGTGTGCATAAAAATGTGCATGGACTTGCAGAAGATGCAATTAGATTACAACTTTAACTACACAAATATTAGTCAAGGAGTCTTTAAGAGATAAAAATGCCTGTGAAGTTGCTACATCTAATTACACATGTTGTCATCGAGAACAGACTTGGGTACAAGTACCACTAAAGAACCAGTAGTGCAAACACTGGCTGATAATCATTGCAATTTGAGCAAGTTATCTTTTTCTGCTTAACTTTAAAAAGTCTCACTTCATTGCCTAGAATTTCAGGTGGGTTTCTTGGATTACAGATGGAGGAATTGCCTTCATGGTATTAGCTCATAGGCAATCTTTTGTCTAGAAAGCTCACCCAAAGGGATGATTTACACTAATCATGCACTGGAACCTTTGAATTGTTCTGTGTGGAAAATAAAATGAGTACCTGTACTCTGTGGACTGGAGAACAGACATGCAACTTAAATGGTAGAAGTCTTGATAACTTAGCAAATTGTAAGGTAAGATTGAGCCCCCAGTTATCGGGAGAGGTGCCTGGACCTCCACAGTCTTTCCAGGGAGAGTCAAGGAGCACACTGTTCACTTCTCTGCCCATTCAGCTTACAACAGATAGAAAGTATTTCACGAGGCTGGAACACAACTCCCTGCTCTCAGGAGGGCTCCACACTCATTCCCAGCCATGTGCAAGGGCACCAATACAGCAGAGCTCTTCCTGGAAGAGCACAGCCGAGGTTCAAAGTGTCACCAAAACAAATCCTGAATGCACTGATTGTTAGCACTTCGGACCTGATTCAAATCAGCCCTGGACAAAAAAAAAAAAAAAAAAAAAAAAAAAAGACAGCATTCTGCCTAAACAGAAGAGGTAGTGTCTGAGGAGATGGCCAGGTAGGCATCCATAAGCTGGCAAAGCAGGCAGTGGGGAACGGTGCCCTGTGGAGGGGCTGTGAGGAAGATCCAGGTTTCAGAGATCCTTAGGTCTGTGCTTCAATGGGCTGCCAGCGGGCAGGCTCACTCCCTGGGGTGACAGTATTGAGGATACTGACAGCCCACACTAAAGTGTTAGTGTGGTAATGGCTTTTAAAAACAGTGATTAGGCAAAATTACTTTTTTTTTCTCCCTTTTTGACAGAAAATGGCATACTGGTGTTACAGCTTTCATAAATGCTTTTCTTCCCCACAGCAGCAGTTCATCCTTAGAAAAATCCGAAAAATAAACATTCAGTAGTTTTGACCACAAAAAAAAATTGTCCATTGACACAAAAAGGAAAAAAGTTCCAAGTTTTTCCTTAACATGGCCTTCCTCCCCCTCTTCCCCACCATCTCTCCCACCAACATTGGAAATTACTGGCTCTGATTTAAGCAGCTTATGAAAATCACACAGGCTGTGGGAGCAAACACAGCCTGAGGTTTGCATCACTGGCTGCGTGAGGCCAGCATGGCTGAATCAGTTTCCAGGGGACAGCCACAGCCAGCCCCTGCGCACACCCTTGGAGGAAACACAGCCCCAGCCTGTAAGCGGAAAACAGGAGTTTTTCAGAACAGAGGAATGGAACTTGAGGGGAAAAAAAAAAAAAAAAAAAAAAAGCCCAAGAACATGCAGGCCTACCAGCCTCCAGAGTGAAATAATATTAACGACTTGCCTAAATATTCTTCATGTCATAGTTTTGTTCCTCTAACTTAGGAGTAGCACAATGCGATGGCTAACGATTAATATAAGGTTCAACTATGTGATGGCTCTCTCCAAACTTCAGGATATTGGAAGGCAGTTCAACTTTTAAAGACATATTGATATTACACTGCTATGACACATTAATTAAGGTGTCTTCCCCTCAACACAGAACAGTCAGCGAACTATTTGAGACATTGGTCCCACATGGAAAACGTAATGATGTGCCTCTATTTTTATCCTATTTTACATGTGCTAACATGCCTGTGCCAGCAGCCCCTGTCTGGGAAGGTCCTGTGCCCACTCCACCAGTGCTGGTTATTACCCCAGCATCTCCAAAGGCCTCTCAAAGTACACATGGCTGGCAGAGCACCCAAGCACTGACCGTACCAAGGAAGAGCAAAGGGCAAGGTGAAAGGACAGACAAGTCACTCCCTGTTTATGCTGCAGAGGGCCTTTCACCCCAGCCACTTCACAGCTGGGCTTTTTAATCTGTGGTTTCAAGAAAAAGAGTCTGAGTAAAAAATCTTTTACTCTCAAAGCAATGCACAAAGCTTTGTATCAGCTGTTAAGGGAGAAATTGGACCAGGGAGACCTAGCCTTGTCTAAGCTAGAGAAGAGGGAGGGCTATGACAGACTGCAACCATGTTATCTGGCACAGCAGAATATATTGCACAAGTCGGCCCTCATAGGAGAGCAAATTCCCCACTAAATATGCACCTGTTCATAATATCCTTCCACACAAGCCACAGCACAACAGGACACCCAGCCTCTGAAAGCCCCTACCCCAGGCTGGGACACAAACTGTATGAGCGGCAAGAGGCAATGCAGCTCACACTTTCTCACAGACGCTCCTGCAAAGCTTTTTCTTGGGGTTTCTCATTACAGCACAAGTTGGTGTAACCACGTCTGACTCCACTGAATCTCCTCAGTCAGCTGGCTCTGCTCTTCCTTGCACAAGACACTGGATGTCAGAGGCAGCTACAGCCTCACAGACCGGTTGGGCGCGTGAATTACATTTGCAAGGTGATGGCAAAAGGGGATTTATGGGAAAAGCAAATTGGCATTAGTATAAACATACCGCTGAGAGAAAGAGTTTCCCCAGGGTCATAGATACATATTGCAATGGCTTGGGACATGTAATTTCCTTGCAACATAATATTTAATTGTACCACATTAACATTCCTGTGCTGTAGTAAAATGCGCTATTGTAGCATGTTTTGACATGAGCTCTAGGTTTTGGCCAAGAATTGTTTTTCACTGTTAGTGCCATGGTGTGGCTCCTTACAGTAACTACATTTCATATAACCCTTGCTCAGAAACAGGAATTCAAACCCTTTTGTTCCAAAACAGAAAGTTTCCAAAACATAGACTGCAGCCTAGGACCCAGGGTACCATCCACGTTCCTGACAGTACAAGGAAGCTGAACTTTTTCCCTCCCTATCACTGCTGTATATGGGGTTAGTGTTAATATCTAAGCTAGCAGAGATGGTGATGGCAGGAGGAAGGAGGGAATCCAGGGCGCCAGATCTGAGAAATCTTTCTGATAAACTGCACAGCTGTTGTGTTGATGCTGATTTTTCTTTTGTTGTTTTTCCTGATAGTTCAAATGTTTCTTACAATGAATTTATGTAAAAATAATAGAAATGAGAGTGTTAAGCAAAATCACCGAAACAATGCTGCCAATGACTCCACTCACACAGTCATCCAGCTTGGGGGGATTCTGGATGCTCTTGCAGAAGAGCAGCAGCAGCAAGAGTGGCTCATCTCTTAAGCACATGGCAGAAGAGGGATCAACCGGGGAAGGGAGTGCAGGCACATCCTGACCTTCACTCTCCCTGGCTTTAGGGCCATCTCTCTGTTCCTTGTTTGCCATCATTATAATCTCATTTCTTTAGCTCAAACTGTGCAATGCAGAAAGCTGCCAGCCCCAGCCTGGCCAACTGTTCCAACAAAGGTCACGTCTGGAAGTGCTTTCCTTCAGCTTTGCAAGGCTTTGCTCTCACTCAGGTGTTCCTTGCAAGGCACCACTCTGAAGTGCAGTAAGAACTGTGAAAGTGCAACCAGGTTCTGATTTACCTGCACATTCCTACCACACTCCCACTTGCACCCAGCCCCCAAAACCTGGCAAAGCCTCAGGAGCTCAGCCCACGGCAGCTGCTGGAGGAAGGAAGTCCTGACCCACTGCAAGGAAGGGGTGACCGAGACACAGGGACAAGTTCCCCTCTGCCCATCCATGCCTCATCTATGATCAGAAATTTGCCATCACGCAGTCCACGCAGAACATGGGGTGGAAGTAGAAGAGTTGACTCCCAAAAGCTGGGCAGCATCCAAGTTGAGGCGAGGACAAATGTCACTGACCTTTACAGTATTCCAAGAACTAAAATCCCTCGGCTCCCCTCCATTCACTGGAGAAATGGCTCAAAACCTGTTCTCTTTCCAGTCTCCCCTCAGGGGAAAAAAAGCATCAATCTCTATGCAGTATATTTGTTCTGCCTGTTCCTTATTTTATATTTTACGAAACGATGCCAACTTTCAGTCATTGAATCCAGACACTCATGTTAACAAGAGATGATTACATTTTCCATCCGAATTTTTGTTCCCACAAGCACAAGCATTAACTCAAAGTAGTCTTTTTACAAGTAATAGTGTTGTAACGTATAGTAAGATGAAATATTTAACTGGTGCAGATAAAATTGCTTCACTGGAGCCAACAGAGCCATACCAGTTTACATCACCAGAGGCCTTTGTCCACAGCCGTTTCGCCACTCCTGTGCAGCCAGGATGCTGTGTTTGGGCCAGTAGGATTTATGACCATTTTAAATAGAAGCAACTTTATCATGCACATCGGTAAACTGCTGTTCTATTGGACTGCAGGCAGCTGAGTACTTTTCCACTCTTTTTAGCTATTGCTATCAGAAATCATGGGTTAGTCGATAACCACATTCCTCCGAGATGAGTTTGCCAGCGCACTGAAGGAGATCTGTTCACACTGGGAGGCATTGTTTCCCAGGCTATTCCAAACAATACAGAAAACACTGTGTTCTCATTTGAGTACTATGAAGAAAGAGCTCAGTGGATGGGCTTTTAAAGAACTCGCGTATGCAATTCTATAAACTATATGCTTTAAATACAGAAAAACCCTCTATGTCATGCAGAACTAAATCATGATTCACTCATGGACTACATCCAGCATCAGAAATATGGATGAGCTTTGGCTGGGCCTTCTAAACAGAAAGAAATACTTTATTCCCAGCAGAGGGGTGGGTGGGGGGAGATAAAAAAAAAAAAAAAAGAATGAAAAAAGACAGACAAAAAGCAGAGATTACACTAGCATTTGAGGCCACTTCATTCTCATTAGCAAAACATATTGACAAATTCATTGAAATTAAACAGGATCAAGATATTTGGGATGAGACCTTGTCCTGAGTTAACTCTTACCTCAGAAACTGAGAAACACAAATATATATTTGTTTTGAGGTGGCCCTGCAAACCAGCAACCTCCTGGTGGAAAGTGAAGCAAGCAGACTCACCTGTTTCTCATTCCAACACAGACAGTAAGAGCTGAGTAGACTCCTCATTGCCCAAATTAGAAATGAATGGGCTACATTTTTGTGCTTTTTGCCCTCAATCATACCATTGCTCCAACAAGGCACCTCAGTCTTTGAATCTCTTTCCTATCATTCAGGGTTGCTAAGAGCATGTACTTGGTTTTGCATTGCTTGTTCTCACCTAGCCACTTACCTGCTGAATCTAACAGATTTCTTTTAGCTTTAAAGGCAGCTGGATCAGGCCAGAAAACAAAGAGCAGTAATTTTCCCAGTAAGAGGTCAGCACAGTCCAACAATGAAACAAGCTTTTAATGAGGCACAGCAGAAAGAACATGTGAAACAGAGAATAATTTTCCATAGTGGAAGCTTGAACTATTTCACCTAAATGACTTAAATGCTTCAGAAACAGGAGGATTTAAAACCACAGCTACATTTCTGTCCTCTTATCCCCTTCCCTCCTCCCACCCCTTACATGCAAGCAGCCCCAGAGAAGTCCATAGGAGATGAATGGACAGAATGTCTTCACTGGACTACAGTGGACTTCTCTGCCTGGCATAACTTGGCTTATCACGTTCCTGTTATTCTTGCAGGAATCTGTGCCTGAAACAGCAATTCCAAACTGAGAACTGCATCACAGTTGCTGCCAAGGAAAGTCTCCAGGCTGGACAACAGCCAAACGTAATGCTGAAGCTTTAAAGGGGCAATTTCAGTTCAGGCATATTTGTTTTGTTTTGTTTTGTTTTTAAATCTAGTATATTATGCATTGCACAACTATATGAACCCACATTCATGCCATACTAAGAGGACAAAGAAGAGGAAAGCAGTGGAGAAGAAGAAGAAATACAGCAATAAAATAGCAGGTCAGGTCTGTTTTAACAGAGCTAAAAGTTCCTTGAACATTCCTCCTTGTATGTTTTTTGCAGCAGAACCAGGCCTGAGAGCAGACTGTAGTATTCATATCAACCAGCATGATAGCTGCTGGGACCCAAATCACTGGCCAGCAGTTGCAGCACCATCACTTTTCTTTCTAGACTCACAGTGCCGCTCCAGATCTTAGGTAGGCAAAATGGCCTTACACGGTATCATTCAAAAGTGACAAGAGAAGCAATGAGGGAGAGTGTAAGTCTAAAAAGGAGAAAAACTGAGATACAGCAGTTCTCCAGAGTAAGGAGCATCATAAATTTTCTAACAGAGAATATCCCTCTAAACTCACCAAAGATTTCAGTGGGTCTTTGGCTAGGCCCTATGGCAGGAATAAATGGAATTACTCAATGAAATCCCACAACACGTCAGTCTAGGTTTTATGTAAAATATTGTGAGTATTCTTTAGAAAAAATAAAACCACAGAAGAACAGAAGAACAGGAAATATTCTGCCCCCCAAAAAAAAGGATTTGCATTTTTCTGTGAGGCTCATTCAAGGTGGAAAGACTAGAAACATGTTGTAAAAAGTTCAGAGATACTAAGTTGATCAAAGCACTCGACTAGCATAAAAAACTAAAGAATTTGAGTTATTACTGCTTGGAGAAGAAATGGCTGCTGTGGAGGAGATAGAAGGGGCAACAACAATAACAACAACAAGATAACTATTCTTGCATTGTGAGCCTGAAAGGAACCCAGTGCATTGCTTACAATCCAGTCACATTACACTACTGGGTAAAAGTATTTTCCTGATTACATAAAGAAGTTAACCACCTCTCCTCAAAGCCAGTGCAGGGTCCTTCCAGCACCATTGGAGCTGCCAACAGGCAAGTGCTGGCCCCAAGGCTGGTGCTTACAGCCCGGGCCACTCGCCCCAGTGTGCCACACAAAGTCCCTGACCCCCGTTACACAGAATGGGTTCTGGGAGATGAGCTCTCAGGAATACAGCCACAACAATGGGACATGTTTTTCCCCAGCCCTCTGTTCCACTCCACTGCCACAGGCTGTTGCCCAGGAGCAGAGCAGATCATGCACTGCAGCCATGCCAGCCCAAAACACAGCATCCTGACCCCAGCTGCCAAGGAGCTGATGTGTGCCTGAGGGAGAAACATACTTTAACCCATTTTAGCTGCTTGTCAAGCAAGTATGAGTCAGATCCCTAACATGCCAACAGATAATAAATGGCAGCCAGAGCCTGCTGGAGACTGGGACTTCTGCTTCTCATCAGAGTTGAGCCAAGTAGAGCTAAGCAGTTACCAAAAGTGAAAGAAGTGAAAGTCCCTGTCCTACCTCTTAGACTGACTCAGCCTGCAAATATGGGACAGATAAACCCTAAGAAAATTGAAATCACTTAGGTTTTGTTGTTGGGATTCTTCTAGTTTTCTGAGCATTCGCTCCCTGAAGATGTCCAAATGAGCGGGGGAAGCAATGGGAGCATGCAGCCAGAAGCAAAGCCATCCTCTCCATGCAGTTTCAGTTTTCTGTTGGTTGGTTACCTAATCCAGCAAAAGGAAGGGTTACTAATATAGCTGGCCACATAAGCACTAATACCAGTACAAGGGAGACTGGGAAAATTGCAGGTGGGAGCAGGGAACAGAACCACAGCCTTTCGGGAAAAATAGTACTTACACCAGACCATGAGGCTGGAGCCACATAGTGATCCCCAAGGTGACCTTGGTTAGCCCAAGCACCTCCAGAAAAGGAGAAAACAAAACAAAAAACATGTTTACTCCTGCTTACACTGGAGAACTATTCCTTACAATACTTCTCTTAGGAACCCAGGAGAGGCCAGCATTGCCAACAATGCAGCTTTTCACATGTCAGTGGGTACTGAAATGGCAAGGGTGAACCAGGGCAAGTAAGTGCAGGCTGAGCTGGGAGCCCTGTGGCCAAGCTCAAGGTAACAGCTGTGCCTGCGGTGTGTGCAGGGGGCCAGGGGAGCACAAACCCATCAGCCACTCACATGGTGTTGCAGGTGGTACACAAGCTTTGCAACATGCAAAAGGAGGGTAAAATCACTGCAGCTTATTTTCACACAATTTAATGATAGCCTAGGTAGAATACCACCACGGTAGATAGAAAACCTAGAAAATTTTCATATTGAAGGTCATAGCAAAAGCTAATCTGAATCAACATCTTTAGGTGATAAGGTACTCTATTCAGTGGACCGAAGTCTCTTCATTTCCTCTTTGCACCACTGACAGATTCAGCTGGTACCTTGCAGTCATAAAGGTGGCTTGACAAAAATGAAGTGTTCATCCTGAGCTGGCATACAGTTGAAATAAGAAAAACACACTGGCAATCACTGCACAATCTAGACTTACTTATAATGCAGACAAAGATCCTGTTTTCCTTCTTAATCTATACTAAAACTGTAGCTGAGACTAAGGAAGTCTAGCAACTAATGAATCTAAACCACAGGGGAGGGAAAAAGACTTTAAACAGAATTCATATTTTGAAGTCCAAGTGATATGATATCTTTAAAATACAAACCATTCTTTTTTTGGGGGGGTTACCTTCTGGTTTGATTTATGTCCAGCCAAACATATTAGGCCCAAGTTTGGGGCCTGGAGAGCTTACAGGCATCTGAACCAAGAAGCTGGAGCACTTCACCAACAGAGGAGCAGCTGAATTGCCTAGACAGGTCTTGACAGCACCAGTCAAAGAGAGGGAGGGGGCAGGACATCCTTTATTAGCAACCTTGGAGGATGTTAACCTCGTTAGCCATCAACATTGCACCAGTGAACCACAAATGTGCATTCCCTGCACACCCACACAGGCTCTCAGAATGAACACATGGCTGGGAGCTGGATTGCCATGAAACACAGGCTGGACAGGTACGGCAGTGGGAGAGAAACCTTCCACCTAAGCACCTCCAATAGACGTGTCTCCCACTCCAAATTTAAAAAGCAGTCTTGAAGTTCTCATAACTTATCAGGAAAAAGACCCCTTAAGAGCAAGGTAGGTGTTAATTTTAGCTAGAAAGCTTCCCCTTAACCTTGGCTGATGCATATGGGGCCACAGTGGTGACTGGCACCTGCAGGGAATTTCTGCCTGGGAAGAAGGGAAAAGGTTGTCTTCATGGAGTAAATCCCACATCCCAGACTGATCTTGTCAGTAACTTGTTGAATGGCTCTAGGGAGTCAGCTAGATTTTGGAACCAATTTTTTAAAAGTGTAAATGTTTGTCTGCTATTAAAAAAGAAGTTAAATATTTTCAAACACCTGTAATGGTTTGGTAACTCTCCAGGAACTTCCCCCTCATTCTTGGGTTAAAAATAAAAAACAGACCCAAAAGATAGCTTTAGCTGCAGTAGAGTATATTGAGCATTTGCTTTCCTAGCCCACATGAACCCCAGCCTGGGAAGGTGTTTTCTGATGCTCCCTTATATAAGGAGTCAAAAAAGTCTCATGCATAGAGAATAGGAAAGGCACTTTGTTGTCCCCAGAATACTGATTGCACTATTTGCTATTTGAATGGTAGAAAGTACCTCTAGAGAGACAGGCCAAGGAAAAAATGTGTTCCTTACTGAGTTGAATGCAATCTTTTTGTATTAAATAGAGTCCTCTCACTCATCAGCTTTCAACTTGGCCAAAAGCACACTTTGGTTTTCATTTTCTCCCTGCATCTTGTATCATTATACCTCCAGTTACTCATACTGAATCCATTCTTGCATGCTAGTAGATTTGGGGTGGGTTTATTTTTTAATTTAATGATAGTTTGGCACGTTGCATCATATGGGGCTAGAACTGCCAAGCCAGCCCTAGTACCTCCAGAGAAAAGAGAGATGGAAAGGACTTAACAAGCCCCTGCTTTTGGTCCTTTCTGCTTTGCAACTAACAGCTCATGAACACAGACTGGGCCTTGGCAGCTCTCTGTTCATTATTAACAAATTAACAGCTTCGTAATTTCTCTTTTTCTTTTGTTCTGTGTGCATGGATACGCACACATGCATGTGCGCCTGGAAACTTGGTCTTTTTTCATCTTGACCAAATCCTTTCTCCTGCTCATCCCAGTTTTCAACAGCACAATGGGGGGTCAACCAGGAAAGCTCAAGGCCTATCAAACAGATTTGTTTAACTTGTTTCCAGTTCAGTCCAGATCTTCATGAGGAAATACAAAACAGCCATGGAAAAAAACGTCTTTCTTCTGCAAGACCTCTAGGCCACTATTGTGAAGCGAAAATGTGCCCAAACTGTGGGCCGTTTGCAAGCATGTGTGCAGCAGCCTGGGTGCTGCGGAGAGCACAGCTGCTTTCTGGAAAGATCTCTGTGCCAGGGCAGGCTCACTCCCCAGCCCACCAAAGCTGCAGCCACTTTTTCCCCTTGCAGGAGCAGGCCCGAGCGGCCCAGTACGGGAGCGGGACCGGGCTAGGCTCACCCCGGCCACCCAGCGCCACACGCCGCTCAGGGACCCTGCCCGGCTTCTCCGGACACTTCCCGGGCTGGCGCCGCTTCAGAGGCCACCCGCGGCCATTGTGCGGTGCAGTTGAGGCCCTGGCGAGACTCCCCCCGCCGGGCCATCTGAAGGAAAGGATTGTTTTATTTATGAGATGAGAGGAAAAATAAAGCTCCCGTGCTGTTTTCCATTCAGGGTAAAGAGGAGGAAGAGCGTTTTCTTACGTTTTGTAGCTAAAGCGTGTTCACTGCGCATTGCTTTCCACAGGAGAAGAGGAAGCGTGGAGGCTGGGCGTCAGACGTGCCCGAGTTGCAGGCAGGGCCCTCCCCCAGAGGTGGGGGGTCCTCTCCCAGGGGTGGGCGACCCTCACCCAAACCAGCCCAGCAAAATGCAGTAGCTGGGGCCTCCAACCCCTGCAGAGCGCCATAACCCCAGGGCCGCGGGGCAAAGGCCCCGCATCCTCCATCTTGTGGATCTGCCCTTCCTTTTTGTGGTGTCTCATGCAATTCAATAAGGCATTTTTTTTCAGGGGAAAAACGAATTGTTTGCTTGACCCAGAATGAACTTCAAGTTTTTTAATTCCCCAATAAGCCATGACAAAAAATGTTTTTTCAGTTAATGCCTCCAATTTATTTTCACATTTATGTGTTGACAGCCAAACAAAAAAAATAAGCATTCACACAATGAAGTTCTGTCTTCCACTTGTTTTTCACATGAATGAGATTACATATTTCTATTTACTGGTCCCAGGAAACTTTTTGTAGATTTTATTTTAAAATTAAACAAAAATGCTTGGGAGAAGAAAAGAGTTAAGATTATACTAAGCATGGATAAGTTTTACTTAGCAAGTCTGTCCCTTGGAGAAGGCTTAATACTATTTATTTTGTTTATCTGCTACATTTAGCTGGACAGATTCCATATTCCATTACAGTTCAGAAGTGATATATTACAACTTGTAATAATAATTCCCAGTTAATTATTACAATGAAACATGTTTGTTTAAATCCAAGCAAATACCAAAAATCATGATGTAGAGCTCATTTCCCTAAGAATCAATGTCATTTTATTCTGAAATTCCATAAAAGAAAATACTATTTTAAAATGCAAACTTGTAGATACAATTGAAAATGAATTCCATTCAGATGATGCAATTAACCTCCAGTATAAATAATCTGTGGTGTATATTGTAATATGATAATGTGAAAGTCCAAAAGAACTCATTCCCAGACCACATCAGAAAATCTACTGAGTCAACAACTGCAGCAGACAATAACAGCATGAGTTAAAGGAGCAGAGCTTTAAAGCAGGTTAGTTCAAACTGTACAGTATTTAAAATGTCGCTGACAAGATTAAATATGACCATTCACACTCAAGCACTACATGAATTCAATCAGAAAAGATTTGGTACGTAAGATCCACGTATGAAGCAACAACTAGTTCAACTTGCTATGTCAAATTACCGCACATGGAAAACTGTTCCTGACTCTGTTTTGCGTTATCACCACCAGTTTTAAATTGTTCAAAAGACAAATTATTTGCTTAATCCATTTGCTTAAAAGTTGTATAAATTACATTAAGCAAACACATCTGAAGCTCACTTTCTCGCCTAAAGATTCTCTGTGCACATAGGATGTGGCTGCGGAACAGATGTAAGGAACCAAAATGAAAAAAAGGGCATTATTATAGCAATAAACATGTTTTTCAACTGTTCTCTCAGATCAAAAAACCAGTATTTCAGTGGGATATAAGTGCCTTAACTATATATGTAGAAACAGTGCAAGAACCATATGGTATTAATTACTGGAAGTGCATAGTTCACTTTTTCTTGGTAAGAGCCACATGGCTTTTTTTAATCTATTGTATCACATATATGATGTAACAGTATATCAATGCAAATCAAACAAACGCAAAGCAGCTTTCCAGCTGAGGCTCCAGACACACAGAAGTCAGGCAACTCCAACTTCTGGGTCCCATTCCCAGCTCTGCCCTCAACACTTTTTCTCTTCCTAGCCGCGATGTTAAAAATGCATGGTTTAAATCACCAGAGAAAGGAGAGAAACCACCACCACATTTATTATGAATTCCAACACCACAGCAAAACTGAACACAGGAAAAAATTGTCTCCCTCCAGAAGCCGCCCAGAGTGATCACCTCGGGTATAAGTTACTTATCGTTCTTAGCAAACAGAGGGGTGCCCCTCTTCCACAGTGACACAGTCACCATGCAGCTTGGTTTAGTATCAGCCTGCCACTTGGCCCACAGCTTAAGTACAGCAGGGAAACTAAACAGCAGAACTTCAGCAGAAGTCCCGCTACGAAGCAAATGTATATGGCACTACATGGAAAAAGCAGCCAAGATGAAATGGCTGTAGGTCGGTCCTGCATCTAATTTCCCAGGTGCTGTGCATTTAAAATTCAGTGTGGTAATGCTTTAGAAACACTTTATTTCAATGTCCATTTCTTTTTGAAACATGCAGTATCTAAAGGCTGTAAGAAAAATATCACAGCCCCACAACACAGTCATCTGGTGTGAGTTCATGACACCGGATCAAAACCACTCCAGAGAGAATCCTGATGGGTTAACTATGTGCCACGAGACAGGCTAGTCCCCTGAGAAGAGTGCTCCTGGAATGATCCAAAACTTTGTACCACACCATCTCAAAGGGGAATGCAGTGTCTGGGATTCCCCAGTGAGGATTACCCTTTGTCCAAGGCCAGTGGCGGGTGCAAGGCCCTGCTTGACTCCTACCTGTTCCTGTGACAATCCCAGCATCAGACAATCAAAGAAAAACACCTGCTTTACAGACCATTTGCTACTTCTGGCCTACTCTGGTTTTGGTTTTACTTTCAGGATCTTATTTTCTGGGCACACAGCTGAACTTTGCTCTGCTGTTGCCCTGCAGCCCAAAACATCAGGTTTGTCCCATCTTGACAACTTTGACTACCAGGAGACTTCACATTACTCCTCACAGCAGGAACCTGCTGCTCCATGCACCACCCCTGGCCCTGCCACCTCTGCCTCCACCAGCTCCCTCTCTGCATCTGCCACATGCTGCTGTACATCACCTGCTGCAAAGAGCAAAGCCTGCCCTCAGTGCCAGCTGCCTTGGTATAACTACACAGTCACCGACAAGGGTGTGATTAGGTGCAAATTTGGGCCCTTGTTGCACTGCTCAGGATCAAAGTGAAAAGGAGCTGGGTGAGATATCTACTCTGAGGCAGCTGGGAATACCTTCAAGAGTCTGTTGCACTGGGCCATAGCTGGCTCTGTAAGGAAGGGAACAACCAAAAAACACCTTCCTAGTGCAGTACTGCTCATATCCCATTGTACACAGGGCATGAAGCAGTCGTCTTGATGCCATGCAAGCCAGGACACTTACTTCATGGCTTGTGCCAGCCAGCAATGGTTGTCACATGAGCTTGCTGTCTTGGCAGTGGCCATTCAAAATACAATTGCAGACTACACCTACCTGACTCAAGCCTGTATCACTAGTTCTATTGCATTGCACAGAACCAGTTTTAATAATCCAAATTTATCCTAATTAATAGGGGAAGCTGTGGCAGCATCATAAAAAGTAAAAGAAATTCTTCACATTTGAGGTTTGGATTTTGCAGAATTCACAGATCTTAATTTCAGAAGTACACATTAAGGTCAAACCAGCAAAGGGATTAAGTTACTCTAGCTTCTACTTCAATGAACAGAAAAAAAGGCTCCCATCATTGTCCCATCAAATCACTTAATATTATAAATCACATATAAGTAAGATGAACATTTATAAATCCAGAAAAATTAATCACATTTTTCTCATTCTGTTAAGTCTACAAAGTTTAGATGTGGCAGGAAAGTGAGCTAATTTAAAATTATTGTTTGGGTCAGTGTATCTATTTACAGTGTTCAATTACATGATCATATCGTTTTGCACAGCCTTCTTTATATTGGCAAGCTATAAAAGAGCTTCTTCGAATGGAACAATTGTTCTGCCGCACACCCTAAGAATAGCATAGAGTATATATAAGGCCTCAGCTCCAGGGCTGTGCAGAGGACCTGCCTTGATAAATTCAGAAGTTTCCTATTGCATCAAAGTTCCTTCCTCCTTTCTCTTCCCAGTCTCTCTTGCCCAAATAGACCAGACTGTATTTGAGCCAAGCAGCTCCCCGCCCCACTCCCACATAGATTAGATACTGATCTTCTGTCTTTTCTTTCCTAGGACAGACAACAGCATTTTATTATTTCCAGATTGGAAAGGCTGCTCTTTAACCGTATTTAGCCTAGCCTGTCACAGAATAACAGAACTAGGTGTTACTTGCAGGTCAGTATTTTTACTTCCTTGCTAAGAGATGCTGGCAGAAGGCTTCCTGGGGCCCTTACCCAGCTCTGGACCTCTCTTCTGTTTGTCAGTGGGGGATGGTGCATCCATAACAGAGGAGTGGCACTTCAGTCCCGAGTCTATCATCCCAAAATCATTGGGAAGTCTACTAGAAAACTCAGTTTAGGATACTTTGTACTTTGTCACAGAAATATTGCAGTCAATAGTATAAAGGTCTTGAAAGCAGCTACAAAGTTTTGTTCTGCTTTTAGCTGGTGAGAGGAGAGAAGAAAAAAAAAAAGAACAGCTTGTTTTCAGGCTGGTTAAAGAAATTGTGCAAAAATCAGTGTTGGTGATGTTTGGTAATGGATATATGGAGGGTGGGTAACAAAAAAGTAAAACAGAACTGGCAGAAAAAAAAAAAAAAACAAACTAGGTTTAAACCAAGGAGATAACAGGGGAAGCAAAAAGTTATGAAAGGAGCAGCAACTCCTTTTCACTCCCATCAGAGATTTTCAATGTCCTCCCAGGTCAGGGTCATCAGAGATTTTTCAATATCCTCCCAAATCAGGGTCTCTGTGAAGGAAAAGGGAAAAGCATAGCTTATCCAGCTTAGACAGACTACCAGGGAGTCCCAAGGGCACACTGACGTCCAGAGACAGGAGATGCTTTAGCAAGACTGCTTTGCTCTCTTGCCAGCAAAGGCCTGTGCTTAAACTCTTAGCAAAGAAAAAGTGGGATAAAAAACACCTGTGCAAAGATTTTGGTATCTGTAAGAGTTTGCTAGAGCTTCTCAAAAGCCTCCTAAATAAAGAAAATGTAAGATGGAGGGCAGTGCAATTTCCAAATATCACTGGAGACAACATCAGATGAGCACTTATCCACAAGGTCCAGAAGTGCCTGACAGACACCCAAGAAATCAACCCAGGGCATCACCAAGAGGCTAGATTTCACCACAGAGAGTGACTAAAAGTTATGTGGGAGTATTTTTTCAGATTTGTACCTGTTTTCAAAACTATGCAGACTTCCCATGCAATTTCTTCTAATCTAACTCACTCTGCATCCGAAACATGCAGGCTGGGAATGCAGCGGTTCAGTCTGGCACGAGCTGCTCATGAAAGGGAAGAGGACCCAGCTGCTATTTATACAAGTTATACACCACTATCCACTCTCTCTTAGCAAGTGACTTCAGACTGTGGCATGGACAAATACTTGAGGGATAGACCTTCATTTCATTTCAGTTTTAGAAATCCTACCAGCATGCTCACTGAAGAAACACCTCCTAGAAAAGCTACATGTAAGCTTATGGAGATTGATTTAAAACCCTGTCAGTCCTGGCCTGTCTCTGGATACATAAAATAACTCTGGAGTTATTTTAGCCAGTAGTCTCAGTTTCTGAGAATCTCACAGGTAATATTACAACACAGAGATCTCTTCAAGCACACATTCTGATGCACTATGGGGAATTTCTGATATCTTTAAAGAACCTGACTTCTCTGAAACTGGAAAGACTATGAAAGATATAGAAAAATACAGGCAATTTTTTTCCATATTTCAGCCATATTTCAGGAGATACGCCTTCAAGTCCCACAAAGTTGTGTGAAATCTTTACATTGGATCAAAAAGAATCTTCTGAAAAACTAAATGGAGCAAACTTGGCTGATAGAGCAAAGACCAATTTATAAAGTAACAAAAAATGCTTTCACTAATAACTAGAGTGCTTATCACTTTAGCTGGGCGTTCACCTTTTATATACCTGAAAATTCTACTTTGATGCATAGTATTAGAGCATTATTTAAACAAACGTGCTGTCTCTGTCCTCAAGCAGTAGCAGTCATCTGTGTGGCAGACAGTGCTAAAAAACAAGGTCCAAGAACATCTAAGAAAGTGGATAGCAAAAAGGAAAAGAAAAGAGCACTCAAGATACTGCTTCAGCTGAGGACTCTGAAGCAAGCAATTGTGAAGAAGTAAAACTCAGCCTTCAGGAAGGTCACCCTGGTTTTAGTGTGCACTGAACGACTTGGGTTACTTCTCAGAGAAATGTATTTTGACTTTACTATTAGCAGCACCCCTGGATCATTTGGCCTTTCCATTGACTTCTGCCAGGATTTAATTACAGTTGCACCAGGCTGCATGCAAAATATAACATGCAAACATGCTACCTGGCAAAAATGAAATATAGGTGAGTAGCATCTCTTCCGCTTGGGCGGAAGAGTCACTGAGCAGAAGGAAGAAACAATTTGCTAAGAGCTGCAAGCCAAACGTGTGGCAGAGACAAGCTTAGAAGACAGGCATTCATCATTTCTAAGCAAAAAAGCTTTGAGATGGTGGGTACTTGCTGCATTCGAGGAAAGAGGGACAAGAAAATCCTTTGCACTAGAATAAGTGCAATGTGTGATTTGATTATCCAACTACAAAAGCCTCACCAATGCAAAATGCATCAAGCAGCTTGGCACACTGAAAGCTAATGAGCAATAAACAGTGATGCAAGACAGGATTACACTAAGTTCTCTGGATAATGTGATAGATCCCATAATTCATTATCATCCCCCAAATAAACAGCAAAGCTGACTTCATTACTTACACCTGTAATATCACCAGTCTGTTACTCGCTTCTGGTAGAGGGAAGATAGCTGTCCTCCAGATACCTGTACACTGAAATGGCCCCACTCTGCTCCCACAAGCACCCTGTACAAATCCAGAAGAGTCCATTTGTATTCTTAATGTTTCTGGCCAGTTTACAGTAGCTTAACTAAGTCTTTAACATGGGTGGCTGAACAATATAGCATCGCATTTTCTTCACAATAAGAATCAATTTTATAACCTCAAACAGCAGAAATAATTTTGTTTGATAGAGCACTTTCTGAAAATGGCTTATTTTATAGAGATAAACAAGAAGTGAAATGTCATTAAAAAATATTACAATACTAAGAACAAGGCTGAATTTTTAAAAGTAGGGGAAGAGAAAAAATTCAATTTGATGGATAAAGTATTTACATGACAAACTAAAAAGAAATACAGCACATAAATCATAAAATAATGGTCCAGAACAGGCCTGCGAACTCAGGTAGTACATCTCTGTGCTATAAGGACTGACTACACATAATTTCTGACAGATATGTCTCAAACTTTTTTTTAAAAGCTTCAGCATCCGTCTTCACCATCATCAGGCAACCACTCTCCACATTTCACTATCCTTTTCCTGAGAATGTGTTTCCTAATACCTTTTTCCACTGAAACTTCCTGCCTACACTTTTTCTTTTAAAACCTAAACCCATTCTTGTCCTAGCAACAGTGGATGTACAATGATGCCACATTGCCTTTGGTTCTGCAGTAACCTTTTACTTGTACGAAGATTACCACCATGTTTTTCTTCACTCCTCAGAGAAAAATGAACAGCTTCCTTTCTGTGTCTTTCTTCATATTTTAAGTATACCTCTGATCATTCCCATGTCCTAGAAAACAGTGATCTCCAATTTATTTCTTTATTTCAAGTATTTAACATTGCACACACTGCTCTAGCATAGGGTTCACCTCTGACATACACCCCTTCTTGGTCCTGGTCCCATTACAATGCTGCTTTTCTTCCAGCAGCCAGGCACAGGTTCTTACCAGGCATCTTACCTTTTAACTCACCCAACAAAAGAGCCTTTCCGATGAAAAACACCGGCTCTCACCACTGCTGATGGCTGCTTCCACAATGGGATTAATGGTTGTGGCATTCCTGTGCTACAGAAGTAGCAGAAAAAATTGAAGGTTTTACCAGTACAGTAGCTCATTCACTAAACTACCAACTCCTCACATGCTATCGGTGCAGCAGACAGATTTTAAGCTTTGATCAGGGAATTTTGATGTGCTGGAATTACCAGGGATACAAAGACATTTAGAGCTGGTTGATAGTCTGCTTAAAAACACTAAGGGTACAGACCTCAACATGCAGCATGGGGCAGCACACTGAACTGCTCCAGGCAGGGCCAGGAGCCACAGCACATACAGACCCCATGCTGAGCTGCCAGCTACACTGTGCAGCCCAGGCTGCTCAGCTCTGCTAGTGGTACAGCACAGGTATGTCTCCCACTTCTCCAGGTTCTTTCTGTCAGTTCTCCCTGTTCTCCACTTTTTTTGGCTGCCCAGTTAACGAGGGAAAAGTATCACTAATATGCATGCAGAGTGTAAGAAGCACCTACGTCACTGAAATTGACTCTCCACACACCAAAAAAATGTGGAGAAAAAAACAAAAAAAAAGAAAGGAAAAAATATCTTTCATGTACAAAGCAAATTGAGAAACACACCCCTCTCCCCCCCGTAGTTGTGGAGGAATAGCTTATCAGCACTTGGTGTACTACCTGGGTGGGGAAAGCTGATTCTTTTATGTACAGTGAAGTTTTCACATTAAAAAAGTGGCTAATGACTCTTCATTACATCTCTCCACGAGTAGTTCAATTGAGTTTCTGCTTTTGCTACAAGAAAAGGGACCAGTTCAGAAATACTTTCCATATTAGATCTCCAGTGAAACCAGAAGAAATGACTGCTCCTACTGTTGTGCACATCAGTAAACCCTGTCAGTCTTCAGACATGCAAAGACTCCGAGGAAGCCATCTCATAGAGATGGTAAGGTCTGGGTCTCTGCTGCACCCATTATCTCAGCCATTACAAAAAGGTAACCTCACCACATAACATTTGAGAACCAAAAGCAAATACATTTCACTGACTGTATTCCCCCATCCTTTCATCTAACAATCATCACTGTTAAAACGCTTAGCCACTGTCACGGAGTTTTTATTTCCAGAGCCCTTTACAGATACTAGCAATGGTGGTGGAGACTGCGGTAAGGAAGAAACACAAAGCAGATCTGCAGAAGTGAGGAGAGCTCCCTCTCAGAAGCCTTTCATCTGTGATCCTTTCTGGTTAAGTGATCACCTCTGATTTGTTGAATCAGAGTCTTAATCATGTACTTGGCATCAAGCAAAGGAACTACCAGCAATGTTAACAAGGTTATCCAGGACTGGGGGTGGAAGTCCCCATTGTTTAAAGCAAGAGTTAGACAGTATTACCACATGATCCCCTCACTCAGACTCTTTGAAGTGTTATGAAAACATTTTTAAAGCAATATTTGCCACAGGGTAGTCACTCATGTTATATCTGCCTTACCCCTCCTCTTTTCATCTGTGAGCACCTCATTACCAGTGGATAATACTGATGCTGTAATACCACTTTCCCTTGGGAACAAAATAATAATCATCTGTGTCATTCGAGAAGGATCCTGCTTGGGCCTTTATGTGCAGGAATGCACAGCTATAAAGCATGCCTGACAAAAACATTTGATGTTGTTCTGTTCTGAGTTCAAGAAATACAGGTACATTGTGTGATCATTTGTTTCTAGTAGGAGGTTTTAAATACTCTTTTGTTTGCACAAAGAGCAAATGCATCTGCCCATTAAGACAGAAAATAAACTAAAGACGACAGTAAATGGAACAACAATGCTGTTTCTGTTAATGTATTTCTATTTCTCCGTAGATGATGATAAGCATTTGTTTCATTAGATCCATGATTCAGCTCTGTATTTTCTTCTCCCAAGAACATAACTTACTAGGACTTACATTGTAATAGGTTTTGTCAGAAAATGACTTGTTCAAAGCAGCTCAAGAAGTCAAGGTTAGGGTAAAAAAGGGCACAGAAGGAAACACAGCAAGTGCCAGCAGATGTACTGAAATCTTTGTACACAACGCACTTGTCTGTATTTTAGGGGAATTTCTCAAAGAAATATTTGAGATTTGGGCTTGGCAGATGATACCATTAGTGGAAAGGAGATGAAGTACAGCTATGATCTAGAGAGTAAATTATAAGCCAAATTCTGTTTAGGGATTTGATTGTTTCCTTTGCCTGAAACATAACTGTCCCTCAAATTCTCTAAAGCAGATCCTTGTGTATTGCACTTCTCAGCTGTGAAAAACTTAAGGTAAATTCTTCCCACTCTCCCAAATTATTATCAAGACCTCCATCAAGAATACTTAGACAAAAGAATAATGCCTTTGCGGAAACCCAGGCACAGGTCTTCTTGCAGACTGCAGGCTTCACAGCCATGCTGCAAGTTCCTTATCAGCAGGACAAACGATCACTCAGCTCCAACCACAACACAGCACCACCATTGCTCCACATATGCTTTTTTAGGAAGGCAGTCTCTGCTCCAAATCTTACAATTGCCCTGGTTTTATTTTGCTTTGCTTTTCAGATCAATAAACGTCAGAGAAATACCAAAGGTAACCTCCAAATCCTAATACAGCCTAATGTTATATTCAAAATGCGGGTGCTCTTCTGCAACAAAACGGGACATTTCATGCTGTCACCTGTCCCGGCTCCATTTCCCAAAACGCACACAAAACACCCTCCACAGGATGGTGTCCAGCATGTCCAAGCCCTGCCTCTGGACAAGAGAGTGAAGGTCACCCCCCTGAGCCAAATGAAGGAGGATAACAGCCGAGTGGAACAATCTGAACTGAAGCTATTTTTAAACTTTATCATCAGGGGAGTTAAAAGACTGTACTTAATGCTAGCTGTTGTCAAGATTAACTATAGCATCGTGGGAAAAAAGGGGCTAAAGTCACGTAATAATTACACACACTTTGATGTTTATTAAGAACAGCTACTCTTGTAAAATTATAATACTGCCTTCACAGATTAGAGCTTAAGTTCCATCAGCACTTTTGTTGTAATATTTAGTGAGATTAGTCATTTTGTTAATGAAACATACAATTGGATTATGCTTTTTAAAAATGCTTTACATACAGACCTTTTAACTTACACGTGTATGACTGAGTTATACATGAGCGTTATATCTCTCTGCAACAATGACCCTCATCTTGTGTACAGGGATGCATGTACACACATTTTAGCTTTTGACAGGTAAGTGCAATTCTACTCTTACGTAAGACTCTACATTTACAGGAGGTGAAAATTCCACTTTACTTGGAAATGACAGAAAGTATCAAAAAGAATTTTTTGGCTGGACTGAACACATTTGCAGAGAGTGGCTTATATTGTGTGCATATGAGAGCAAAAACAAAGAAGGAGATGCATAAGTATCCTTCCATAAATTCTCATCAATACAAAGATACATCTAGAGAATGGAGGGGCTAAATAACTATTCCTTCAGTTTGCTTCTCCTGGAGCAGAAGCTACAGTGACTAGGTTACAGTTGTGCTCAGTACCTACTAACCTCTGCTGTCATCATAGATGGATGCTTTCCAAGCCTTTGAATATTCATTACACAACATCCTGGAGAGGCAGCAATTGTTGTTATTATTCTTTTCTGGATGGAAACCCAAGCAGAGTGAAAGAAAGGGCCTAATCTGAATGAATAAATAAATAAATAGGCACTTAGAGCAATTTAGGAGAAATTTGGCTATGCAAGTTCAAGCAAGTGATCCATAAGATCTCCACCCAGCTGCCTAAGGTGTGAGGTGCCTAAGTTCTCATCAGTCAAGTGAAGTTCAGCTCTCGTGTATTTTCTGAGCACCCCCAAACTCTGCCTGTAGACTGGGTTAAGCCTAGCCCAAAACACAGCAATTGTGAGCACAGAACAAGACACCAAGTTCAACCACCTTCCCCATTCTTGACAGGTACAGACCCATCACTCTCACCTATCACCTCCTGCCTGAACAGTTGGACTACTGGGAAAAGAAAGCTGAACATCAGTTCTCACTTTGGAGCTGGGATAGTGTATGGAAAGGGGGAATACAAAATTCAGAGCAAGTGTAGGGCCAAAGAAGAGGGCAGGAGTGCACTGCTGAGTCCTGGGTTCATGCTCCTGTGTCCTGTTCTGGTTAATACAAGATGTATAAAAGATAAAGTTAGGAAATTGTATCTAAGACGAACAGTTAGCTGCACTGCTCTGGACTGTTCTCCAGAGCTAACTTTTTTAAGCTGAGTTCAGGTATCTACACCAACTTCTGCTTGCAGCACAGTCGCAACACTGAGAAAAGGAATGAATAGGAATTCATGGCTAAGGGTGAAGCAGGCAGAAGAAACAGAAGGGTGTATAACATTATGCAATTCTCAGTCTCAGGTTCACAGCTGATGAAAAAAGTGTATTCTGCAAGGTAGCCAAAGATGCAGAGTACTGCAGGATTACAATGAATTTTACTGTTTTGTAGACAATGCCGACAAGGAAAAGTGAATGTTTTCTAATCATTACCAGCAAAACTTTTCAGTCTTCCAAAAAATAGCACTAGAAACTGACAAAAAGGGGGTTTTAGTTTTGCCTTTCATGTTTGATCACAATTAATGGCATCTTTATTGGTCACTTTAGTGAAGCAGGAAGTCAGGCATCAAATCTGATTACATATCCAGCCTGGAATTAATTCCTCTGCAAGTCACAATAGACACACCAATGGGGTAACACAAAGCAAAGTGTCTGTCATACTTCAGCCATCACAGTGGAAATTTTATTGTTTAGAGCTGCCAGTTTGTAAGCACCACATTCAGGATACATCTTCATTTTAAAAAAAAATCCCAGTCCCAAAGGCCGTCCAGCTGCAACAGCTATACTGACAGATGAGCACTGTTTACATTCCTCCAGCAGAATGAGATAATACAAGAATGCCAAAAATTCAGCCAAATCTACTGAAGAAAATTTTGTCCTTCACAAAACATCTGAATTCTAAGCAGCGGGATTTTCCACAAGTGTAGAATGCCATTTTCCAGTTTCCCCGCTTTCAGGTGATCTATTGGCTGGTCTTGAATCACTATGAACACAGTGGTATGTTTTTTAAATTACATCCTTTTAACCGGATACTTTGTTAATCTCCTATTCAGTTTCCTGGGCAGCAACTCTGAAGAATAATAGTTGAGTTGGAAAAGCACTTTATTTTGACATGAAAGACTTGTGATTCTTTTCGAACTGAATGAAGAGAGTGAGTACAATCATTCTCTCACAATACAGTACCCTGCTTTAAAAAAAACCACACACACAACATTTTCCCCTTTACCCTCATCTCTTTGGCTTGTATTTCAAAAGAATGTTCAAATTATTAAAACACGGTGTTGATATTCTGGTTTAAATCATGAATGTTTGGGAACAAGGAGTAACAGCAAGAACGGTACTCCAAAAGGCAACACTTAATTTCAATTTGTGACACAGCTTCAATACAAGAATTTTTATATGAGGCATTTCTTTGTCTTTCTTTCTTTTTTTATGAGATAATATTGAAAGCTGGCAAAGCAAAAGAAGGATGAACAATTATTTCTTTAGATTAATAAAAACTTACATAAGAGGCAAATCCTGCCCTTGCTGCTTTGACTTCAATGGAAGCCAGATCTAGCATTTGATGTACATCCTATGCTCTGGGCATAAGAGTGCAAAAATTGAAGTACACAATCCAAAACAATATTAAGGACTGCCTATCCCACATCACAGATTAATATCTAGCAGCCTACACAAGAACAATTAAATCTAAATTCCTAAATGGAGATCAGATGGCACAGGAGATTACAAACATAATATGGGTCATTTCATCTCTAGTTTACTGTTTTACATACAGTCCAAGCCAGCATAGAACAAAAAAGTCATTAGTAGCAGACATCTTCTGCTAGACAAACAAGCTGATCTCAGTCCAGCTTTTCCTGGACACACAGATAAATTGGGACACAGGAGAGGCGGGAAAGAGAAGTGGCAGGGGAAGCACCAGAAAATGTTCACAGCTAGGAAACTTCCAGTCTCTCTGAGAGAAGTCTAGCACTGCCCCATCTCTTGATCCTTAGTGGCCCCACCAGAAGCTGACAGGCAAAACACCACAGGAATGACAGCAGCACTTTACTGGAGATTTCAGTCTCCAATGCTTTAAGCCTTTTTTACAAGCAAGTCTGTCTTTAGAAAAGAATTTGAAAGTTACATAATAAATAGCTTTCCTATACTAGAAGGCAGCCAGAAATTATTCTGTTTAAGTGCACATGTTGTTTCACAAGAAGACAGGCTTTCAGACACTTCATCAGGATTGTCATCACATATCATGGCTCTGATTTACATTTAAAGGGGGAAGGAAGGATTTTGCTCCCTAAATCTAGGCTCTACCATAAATAGGCCTGACTTAGGTGAAAGCCAGGTTTCAACTTTCATTGCTAGGCCAGAGAGCTACAGGCAAGTACAAAAGATATGCGACATGCTGGAGAAGACAGACACTCCTCAAGCGAGTCAGAATTAATAAGTGCTTCTTAAGAGAGCCTCTTTCCTGGGAATGTGGATGAACACTTCCAGGCTCCACTGACAATGAAGTAATGCACACACATACACGCGGATAGGGCAATACACAACCAAAAGCAACAGATCTCACTGAGAGGTAATACCATGAATCCTAAAAACGAAAAAGGTCTATGGAAGAACGAGATGCTCCATATTATAAGCTCCTCTTCCTTTCTTCCACTCACATTTTTTTAAGCATTCACTAAAAGATTAATAGGCTGCCAGATTATCTTTAAATCTCAGTGATCAGGGAAAGAACACAATCTATAGTTAATTTGCAAAGTATTCATTTTGCCTTTCCCCAGATAATAGTATCCAGGTAACCAAAGCCAGACAGCATGGCTATAAAGTCCAGGAAGAACCAAACTCAGGAACAGCAAGAATAGCAAAGAGTTAACATCAGACAATAACAAGCCATTGTTTCCATTTTAGGAATAATTATTTGAACTGAAAATTCAGGCAATTTCTGAAATGTGAAAACATCTGTTCAAGAACCTCAGTAACTTAAGTCATCCCAATATACACAAAGAATGAATAAAATTACTCAACAAATAAGCCAAATACTCTTTATTGGTTACAAATATTTAGTCAGTTTCATTCCAATTCTTAAACAAGGAAAATGGATCCAGAGCTTGGAGGAGAAGTTACAAATATGTTTCAGTTTCCTTAAAATATTGCTGTTAAAGAGAGGATGCAGGAACATTATGACTGGAAAGTTAGAGTTTGTTGTTCTGTTTTAATTAGAATTTAGGTTGATGAAATGAATACAGGTAAGTAACATGTAAATTAAATGAAATAGTCAAAAGTCACAAATAACATTTTTTTATTGCTATATTCTTCATTTATCCGGTTTAATAAACTATTGGTCATGTTCCACAGTGGTGCAGAGGATCTTCCGGGGCAGAGCACAGGATACTGACACTTATTAAATAATGCCATCAAATTCTGGGGATATTTTTAAAGTAATAAAAAACACCATTATTTTTATACCTGGAACAAGTTAGAAAGATGAACTATTCTGCCATTCCAACCTAAGGAAAAGCATTAGACATATTACATGTTGTGGTGGATATTGTTACATTTTGTTACAAGCTAAATCAAGTTTAAAACCACTGTGCAGACGACAGCTCAGTTGCCTTGGTATTGATCAGGCTTTTTCCTTTTAGAACAGATCATATTCTGTTTTCTGTTTGTTTGTCCTATGGTAGTAAACACTTGAATCTCAGTGCAGAGCACTCCTCTTAGTAATCTTATGAACTATAAATGAAGTTGATGTTATACAAAATTTGTCAGATAGGAAGACTTGATTGTTACAACAGGCTTTGCCTACCATATGCTTTATTTGTTTCCATCAACAGGAATCGGTTCTTATTTTCTTGTTGTTGAACTGCAACATTCCTTAACACTTAGCATTGCAAGATTTTGAAGGGTGAAACAGCACAACATGAGGATTGATGGGAAGACTGACTGCCCAATTCAAGTTTAATTTTATTTCTTTCTTTAATTATCCTTGGCTGAAATGCACCAGCCACTATTTTCAGCTGGTTTGGGCTGTTCTGTCAGCTGCTGATCTAGTAGAGAAAGGGCAGAATTGAGGAGCATGAGGAGGCCAGACCCACTGCCTGCTCCACAGGAAAGCACTTGCAAAGCCATTTCTGGATTTTAACCTTTTTCCTGCCTTCTGATCAGCAGCTTTTTCTGCACAAACTGTTGGTAAATTATCTTTCTTGAAGACATCCACAGAGTACATCCACAAGGCAGGTTGAAGAGGCTGGCATGCCACCACCCCTGAAGGAACAGTTTGGGGAGCAGCAGGGGTGGTTTTGGAAATGTGCTTCCCCAAGAAAGGAGCAGTGCCTTTCTCCTGCCCCTCTCCCCTCTGCCTGCATGGACCCATAAGCTCCATTTATGCCAGCACCAGTACTTGTGGTGGGCCAGACCTGACCTGGTAGAAGGAAAACTTGGGAGAGGTAACTACGATCAGTATGGAAAGGATGAAAACAAGAGCCAAAACAAAGCACAAGGGGAGAATGCAGGACCACGGCTCTCTGTGAGTGCAGCCTTGATTCTGCCTTAAACCTCATTCTTGAGTGGAATAGCCCAAGAATGCATCTGGGATGTAACCACAAGTAGGAGAGAGCACAGCCTTGGCTGGGATGCAGCACTCATTTTGCCATGTGCCTCCATAAACAGTTCACAGAGACTGCACTGGCTCCAGCTGCCAGACTCTATCAGCCCAGCCAGACCCAGGGTAGGGAAAGTGGCCGGACAACAGCCAGTCAACCACAGATGCCACCCATGGCTCCTAGTACAAGTGGGCAGTTGATCTGACTAGATTTCAAGTTATTTATACCAACAAAAAGTTTGTCCCGTCGATGCTGTATTTTATAACCAGCTATGCCGCTTCTGTTGGCCAGTAACATCTCGTGCAACACTGGACAGGCGCTGCTCCCAAATAACTCTACTCTGGTTTCACATTCCTCATCTCCACATTCATGCTGCCCGGTGGTTTATTTTACAGATTCCCTGGCCTCGAGAGGCTGCTATCATGTTCCTCCATCCCAGCCACAGCCCTCTTAATAGGGCTTTTGTCAGCGGCCATGTGGGAGTCAGCAGTGGCACCTGGGAGCAGCCCTTGCCTGTAGACCTGCTGCCTGCCTCCCCAGGTCCTTCTCCAAGAGCCACCAGCCCTGATCTGCTAAACACAGAGCCCTCAGTGACAGGAAAACAAAACACAAGACATCACACAAGGCCAGCAAAGCAAAGCCCTGACTCCTTTCTTCACCTACAGTGTGTTTTTGCTGCAGTCTTACACATTCCCAGGAGGAAATTAATCCTCCAAAACAATGCAACTTGTTCCTTCAGGCCAGCCTGGCTGGAGCAGAATTCCTGTGCTTCACTTTAATCCTAGACTCTCTGCCCACATCTGTTGAAAAAATAGAGCATTTTGGTTAATTTCACAAAACTGCAAATCCAACACTACACTGAGTTAATCCTTGTAAAATGGCTTACCACAATCAAACTACATGACAGGCACAATGTGAAAGTGACAGTTATTTCTTAAGACTTTTCCCAGTTGTGTCTTAATTACAGGGCAGGTAAATGAGAAAGGCAGTTCTGCCAACAGGCATTCCCAAAAGATGACACTTTCTATCCAGCAATTACTGTAATGAGGCCCTAATCCTCCATTAGCGTTACCACAGGCTCCCAGGATGCAAATCAATAACAGGAGTCCCAGACTGAGCCGGGGCCCAATTCTGAGCTGCGCCCACAGCTGGTGACAATGCATGGGAATTTGCAGTGCGGCGCACACAACTTGCCCCTTGCCTCTCATTCGAAATGCCAGGTGAGGGTGCATGGCCACGTGGTCCACTAATTACTGCTTGCGAATGCAGGTCACACGTCAGGACACAAATCTCTGGAGGAGTGAAAGCAACAGCTGAGTACAATAGGGTTCAACCCATCATGAATAAAGACCTAATCGGTAAATATTTGTGTACCTGCACCTTTCTTAAAGGCTGTGTTCAGCTTGCTCTTCAAAGAGCGGGTTGAAAGAGCACTGCCTACCCTCTATTTATTCCCGTTAGAGACTACTATTACCCCTTTGGGCCAGAGTCTTTAGCTAATGTTCTGATTGTTTTTGTTGAGGAAACTGAAGACTGAATCGTGTATAAACAGGGTAGCAACCCTGTTTATTTACTGAAAATGGGCATTAAATTGTATTTCTGTTAATACAATCATCAAACAGCAAGAAGGAATTTCTTTGCTCTTTATTCCAAGCCTTTTATTTACAAGCCAGCACTTCACCCAAAAAACATGACCTTTTTTCTTGGGTTTTTTTTTCTCCTCTTAGGGCCCCATTACTGAAGCTCATTTGACCATTCTTCGTTTTCTCCAGTGGTCTCTGCCTGCTTTTGTGGTGTCTCGGCTGCACAGCCTACACACAGTTTTATCCAGCCCACACCCAGACATACCCTATTCCTTGCTTTTAGCCCCTTCTGAAACCCTCACAGTGATACAGCTCATGTGCCAGATGGCCTTCAATCTATTGTGTCATGGCCATCAACCTCTATCATTTCAGGTTTTTTACATTTGTTCTTAGGCAAAGGTAGCTTTTACAATCATGAGCTTCCAGGAGACTTCAGACAGCTTCCACCCCAATGCTACCGCAGGGACTCTGGAGTACTCTGGGCTCCCCAGGTCATTGCAACAATCAGACAGTGTCAGTCTCCCCACACAGTGCAACTGGGAAGCCCCATAGTCCTGTTTCCACTATTTTCACTCTGAAGCCCGATTCCCAGAGGTGTACATAAGACAAAGGAGTGAAGGAAAAAGGTGTGTAACCACACAGCTGTGCGACCAGATGCCACATCACAGAGGGAAGCTCCTACCTGTGCTCGCACATGCTGTGTGACAGTCACGCCCTATGAGCGGTGGCTTGGGCCAGCTGAAGCTGAGGACAGACAGTATGACTCCTAGTTTCTGTGCACTGTTTCATCTTCCCTCCTGCTACAAGGGAGAAGAAGCCACAGTACTTGCATTGCAACACCATGGGGGAAGGAGACTCCTGAGTACTTCGGTTCCTTGACTTCCCAAGGACCCCATAACTGGAATGGCCTCACTGTGGTATCATCAGTCAGCTATTGATATTGGACAACATTGATTTTTTACTTTAAAACTCTTCCAAGACTGTAAATAATACATTATCCAGAAAATAAGGAATAAGGAACCTAATTCCTTTTAGAACAGTTAGACCATATTTCAAGGGGCTTTAATCAAGCCAAATTGTGTGCAGTTTAGTTGTAGAGCTTTACTGTCAGTAAGAAAGCCTGAGAGGTGAGTGTTAATGCTGGTTTTCTTGCATCCTGAAAAGACAGTTTCATTCAACTTCATCCCTCAGAAGCTACACCAATAACTTACGGTTCTTATGAAGCCTGCACAAAAACCTCCTCTCAGTAGAATTAAAATGGCACATTTTTGTAGCTGGGAAGGGAAAGGAAAATGAAAGAAAAACTGGATTTGCCAATACATAACCAGATCTCCACTCCAGCTAGTTCATTATGCCCAAGTAGTACCACCACTAAATATGTTAAGGAAAAAAGGTACGCAAGCAGATGTAAAGATTCTGCTTTCCACTGAAGTTATCCCAACTGTTAAGAACTGCAGATCACTTCACAGCCTGAGGTTTTTTCAGCCCTCTACTACCGTTTCTCAAGATGCTGCTGTATGGCGGTTGCCTACCTGAACTTTCACATGAATTGTTGTGTCTTGCTATCTGTAATTTTCTCAAACGCATAGTGGCAATGAGCTCCACTCTCTAATCACACCCTGTTAAGAAAAAGTTGCTGCTTGACTATCCAACCTGGACTGGGCTACCTGGAAACCATGTAACTTATGATTAATGGAACTACAAGTATCCTGCTGACCCTCACTCAACATACTACTTCTTTTAGGGCAACATAGAGGTGGAGTTCCACAAATTCAAACTGCTCGTTACAGATATATTTCACTTCTGTATGTGTTTATTTTACACTCTGTTTTGTGCTTTCTCAGGCTGTGGCATATCTGTTTAGACCCTGAACCCTGCAGCATGGAAAGCCAACCTGATGAAGGCAGAACTTCAGGGATATTCCTGAGAAACCGTGAAACAAAGCTTAGTACCTTGATAGCTTCTGTTATTGTTTGGACTTGATTTGAAAATGAAGTTGGTAATCTTTTGATCATATACACTGTAAAATATTATTGTACAGCCATAAATACTATTTCCTGCCTTAAGAAAAACATGGGCTATTTTCCAGCTGCATTGTAGCAAAATGGGCATGGCATCAAAAGACAAGATCAATGAGTACAGAAAAAACATTTATTTCTTTATGTATATATATATATATATATATATATATAAAAGGTAAATTACTTGACAAGTTTGAGTGGGAATCCTAACACATCTAAAGTAAGATTTTAATAGAGAAGGAGTGGCCATCACACTGCACAGAAATTTGTCCCTTTAACAGATGTGCTATGAAATATGTGAGATATCCCAATTTTGTCAGAAAAGAATGAGCTAAATCCTCATCTCAGTTACTGACTAGCTTCAGTTCCCATGGGATGGAATTTTGTGCAGTGAATTTAACAGGAAACAATAGACCAAACAATCTCATCGCCTGTAAAAATTAAGCACTGTATTTTCATAACTTGGGAGTTATGTAAGGAATATCTCAGAGGCATGCAGTTATAAGAGCTCCACACTCAGCAAGCATACTTTGAAGCATAAGGCCAAATGATAATTGCCTCCAGAACTTGGGAAGTATAGCGATCTCAAATAATTACAATCCCCAGAGCATGTTAGTCAGTTTGGAAGTTATTTAATGCACTTTTGGAGAGAAGATGTGGGGGGAGAAGCACCAGGGGAGGGAGGAGGCCTTTGTGTAGCCAAGTTTAATCATTCTTGCTATATGTGCACATGCTTGTCCTTAACTAGCTAAGCATCTTCTTCACCTGAAAGTCCCAAAGCATATATGTAGGCAACATATACCCATACCACTCCCATGCACAAGGTTAAATACACTCCAGTATTTTCAGAGGCAGAAACCAAGCCCCAACAACCTTCAACATCACTGGATTGGCTGTTTTTCCATCAGTAAAATATCTACACTTTAGTCATGCAGGACAGTGGCAATCACATACACACCCTTCTGTGTGTATATTGGCTAATAGAGGCCTCAGCCCAGAGTGCTGAATCCTATTTTTAAACTAGCTCCTTTATATTTAATTTATATTTAATAAAATACACATATTTGGAAAAAAAATATGAAAACATTCATCCAGCTGAGAGACCAGATCTCATGGCTGGTGAGGACTGGGAACAGGAGATAGATAGAAAAATTCTTAAGGGCCCAGCCTTCACCTTTGTTTTGCTTCTGAATTCTTCCCAGACAATGCAGACACCAGGCCAGTGGCTTTTTGGCCACCTTGTGGTCTGCTTTGTGTTTCCCCTACATTCAGAGCTCGCTTGCTCATGACTGGAAAGCAATAGCAGAAGAAAACTGTAAAGAAGTTAGATTTTGAAGAAGGGTTTGAAGAATGCAAGGAACAGTCCGAAATGACTGGAAGGCAGCCGTAGAAAGCAGGAAGAGAGACAACAGTGGGAAGATCTCTGCCTGCAAGCCCTGTGTTGCAACCGAGGCAGATTTGTAGAGCAAGAGACTCACTGGTTGAGGACCCAGCAACTACACCATGTGCCTTTCGAGGTTTTCTTTGGATGAGCTCTAGATCGACCCTGTGTCCCATTAGGTGTGCTTCTGGAGAACATTGACAGGTTTAGCTTCATGCAAAAGGAATTCAGTCAAGCTGTGTACTCCAAGACTTGCAGCTCAATTTAAAGCACTGCAAGTGGTGATGATGGGAAGGTTTTCTTCAAAAAGCATTCCTGATCCAAGATGGGTGGATACACCCCACGAGACACGGTATTGCCAAGGCAGGGTAACCAGGAAAAAGGGGCTCTTCTGGAATTTTGAACAAGGAAGAGGCCTTTGAACTCCATATGGGTATAAACGAGGAACTTGTACACACCATGAAATCAGTTCAGAAGAAATAGTGGTTTATTGTGATCAGCTATACTACACAACTGAGACCAGGGGAAGGGTAGGTTTTCCATACTTTCCTACTAACCAGGAGCAAAAGAACCACCCTGGCAGTCATATCCCACCATTAGGTATGCAGCCCATCCTCTCACTGTTCCTGTACCCCCAATACTGTCTTGATGTGAGGGAACTCCTGAAGGTTACCATGGCTATATACATATGTTTTCACTTTGGTCTCACAGACCTTATATCACAGCTCTTTAGATGCAGTCACAACCCAAATAAAGGTGTAAATCCTCAATGCAGGACTATATAAGCCTCTAGGACTGAGTCTTAGCACTGAACAGCTTTTCTGTATGCTTGTGAGGTGCATTGGATACAGGCTGTGATCCAACCTGGGAGACATACAGTTGTCACATTTCCCCAAAAATACCCACTCAGGCAGGAGAAAAATCACCGAGCTCATTCGGTGTCTTGTCAGTTAAACTAATGCAAGAAGTGACTTGAAATATTGACCAAAGGAGTAGTCCATCTTCTTATGCTGCTCTCTACAGGGCTGGCACCACAGCAAAATCAAGTTTTGCTGGAATGTTTCACCATCTTTTTAAACATGGACTTTCTGACACCTGATCTCAGACAGAAGCCTGCTGTTTCCAAGGCTTGCTCTACTGTTTGCTACCCTTTGCTGCATGATGGGGAGAGGGAGTCAGGGTCCGTCTGAGCAGCAGAGCACCATTGCTGGATTTCTGTAAGACTGAGGGCAAGTGGGAATATTAGAAGGGAGCTGCAAAATGCTCCTGTAATCAATGTGGGAATTATGACAGGTGAATACAGGCTGGTTTTGGAGGCCACCATCAATGCTACGCACATGGCCCATGCGAAGAGTAAAGCCCCAGCTCAGGACCAGCCAGAGAGTGCCTGCTGGGGCGTGCAGGACCCCGTGTGTCTGCCAGGCTCAGAGTCAAGCACAGGCAAATGCCTAAAAAACCAAAATGGGAACAGCTTATGTCCTCAAGGCCACTTTTGAAGAGCAATGTAGTATCTAAGTAATATCTAATTATTATAATTAAGCTTTAAGAGTAAATTACTACATAATAATTCATTTCCTGAAATAGATGTAGCCTCTGTTCCTCTTTCCCACTTAATTCATCTGTCTATCTGCTTTTCTGCCTGCGCTTCGTGACAATAGGTTAATCCTCAACCCCACTAGATCAATGGGTATTTCCCACTGGCTTTCAGGGAACTTGTGGTCTCCTTGTATTTATCAATGGGAAGAAAGCATAAAGATTGAAGTAATTAGTAAAGATATGAATTAGTCATAAAACCAGACTATTTATTAATATAAATATGTTGTTGTGCTGCAGATACAAACCCTTCCAGAATTACTGAGAGATGGTTTCTGAGAAACACCACTCCATCGAAGTCAATGGGCAGAGGTGCAGAAATTCAGTTCATATTTGTGATCACAAGCTTGAAACAAAAATAAGACAAGCTGCAACATGCAAACAGGCATGTTCAGCTCAGAGTATTATATTAGAGCACTCATCCCACATACACAGCAAAGTGACAGTCAGTTATCACCCTGCACTGTCAAGCCACGAAGCATCTAAGGTGTGGCTCTTCCTGAATGAACATGAACAAAGCAGTCACCATACATAGTGGTGTGATCCTCCTTGGCTACCAAACACTGTTCTGTTCCAAGCCCCAGGATTTGTTTCCCCCCAACCTGCAGGCTCATTCATCACCATATTATTCAAGTTTCATGCTGTTATAACTCTTTTAACACCAGGCCCATAGAAACTCTGATTGCCTGCTGATACTGAAAGAAAGAACACATCTTTCCAGTAACATAAACCCAAGCTTAGTTCTGTAGTTTCTTTCAAAACAGGCTGTTCCACTGCATTCAAGTGAATGACAGCTCTGTAAATTAAGGGGCACTTGGCAGCAGAGTTCTGAAAAAGGTAAATAAAATACATTATTAAAAGTCAAAACTTGACTACATAAAGTAGTTTTTTTCATCCCTTTCTTCTACATCATTTAACTCCTGAGGTTTTGACAGACCTGTATTTGTTGTACTCTTCTTTTACAACCACCATAAGAGAGGGGGGAGAAAGGTCAATTTCTTTACTAGACTATTTATTTAACATTTCAATCCAGGATATTCTCCCACCACACTCAAGAAGAATACACAATAATACTCATCAATTTTAAAATCGATAAAAGAAGAGTTGTCTTGTGGGCTTGCATTTAGCCATTTCAGCTGAAAACAACAAACGAATAGCTAAAAACAGCTGAATCCAGTAGAATGTAAATAAGAGATCCTTGCCAAATCTTTCCTGGTTTCCAAATGCTCTACCAAGTTTAAAGATCCCAAAGCGATACCTTTGTACTTTATTTATAAGGCTTTGAGTAAGCCACTCCCTTTCCATATTTGAGTTTATGCCTGTATTCCCATGACTATTGCAGAACAAATCCAGGTGAAAGGTTGTTCTTGTTTCACATCAACATTTATTTGACTTTTTCTCCCTTTCCTGATATATTTTTAAAACTTCAACTAAAATCTTAGAAGAATTCAACCAAAATATTTGAAGTTCTGTCAGAAACAAGGCACCTTTCACAAAGCACTTTAACTGCATAGTGGGTCTTGAAGAGCTTGAAAAGGAGCTTTTGTGAAGTTTCCAAAGGAGGAAAAACTTTTCCTGCTTTTCTTATTTCTCCAGTGGACTGAGAACTCTCCGAATCAGAGTAAAGAGACCAACTATTTGGGATATCTTTTCACTTCATCAGGGATATCTGTGCAGTACTGGATACACTCCCAAAGTCCTGCCTGAACATATTCCAGACTGAGTTGTGCAGGACTTAGGAGGGGTTCTCTGAACACCATCTCTCCTCTGCACCTTTGCTGGGAAAGCATAAATGCATTCCCAGGGTGTTACACAACTTCACCGCAGGTAAAGCACGAGATACCGAGTGGGAAGGGTAATTGGAAAAAAATCAAAACTGAGTGACCTTCCCTTAGCGCTAACATGCCACATAGTACTAGCTTTGTCCTGACATGTGAGGCACTTCTGTATCTAATCCAGGAATCACTTTACATTTCATGAACCTACATGCAATGTGAGTCAGATATAAACAGAATTGCCCAACCCTTTAAAAAATTCCATTACACTTACTCTTCCTGGCAATTCAAGTGAAAGCTGTGAAAGTTTAGGCAGAGCAGGTGACCACAACTCACTAACCTTTTTCCTTTGACATGGGAGGCTGGGGTGAGACAGTGGGTGACAGTGCAGATCGCTATATGCCTGCAGCCATCACCAGCTATGTTTTCTCAGCTCAGTCCTGCTAAGAGCTCTCTCCAGATCTCTGACACACTCCCGTCTCTGGTTGGCATGGTCTTTTTCAGGTGTCAGTCTCACTAAGTTTCACCAAGGATGCCTTTCAGGTGTCATCTCGTGCCTTGCGTTCATGGTACAGAGCTGACCAGACAGCAATACAGCTCAGGAGCTTCCCTTGGTGGGTTACACTTCTCCAACACATACCCATGCCAGAGCTGCATGGCTTACAAAATAATAGAAATTCCCTATAATCATCAAGTCTATTTTCTTTTTTTTCCTCTTTTTTTTTTTTATTTTTTCAAAGCCTCATGATATTTCCTGCCCACCCCAGAGCTCCACTGAAATGGAATGAAGTTATTTGATAGGCATCTCCTCTTTTGCTATTAAAAAAAAAGATCTGTGGTGGGATCTACAGCCTTGCCAGTACCTCACAGACTCACAGACAAAAAGCTAAGAGAAAACAAGGTTGTTTTGTTTGCAAAAATGGGGAAGAAAATACTTTGTTTTCAAATTCTTGGTACTGAACAGTAAAAGTTGCTTATATTCACTTACACTTTACTGCACAAGGAGCTGGCACAAAAGGTAACTGCGGGTTTCTCCCAGAACTTTAGAGAAGGCTGGCTGCTATAGACCAGAGTTTTGAAGTTAAAATGAAGCAAGTTCATAAAAATTTAGCTGAAAAATTTAAATTAAAAATTATATGTACTTAGAAAAATAGGCACATAGGGCTAGAAAAATACATCTTTGCCCTCCACCTAGTTCCTTCCTGAAATGCTTGCTTGCTGGCTGATTACTGCCATCCTCCCCCAATATAAAAAAAAATAAGAAATCTTTATCTCCAACCTCACTCCAGTGACTCACACCAAAAACATACCCTTTTACTTCCCTGAACTTCTGAAGAATTTAGAAGTGCAATTCTCAAAGCCCCAAGGGAAGTTCAGCATTTCATGATAGACCAGGAGCCCCACCTGAGGTATGAAGAATGCTTTGAAACATGCCTGTGATTAATTAATTAACATATTGGCACCTAACTAGCTTTTTAACACCCCACCTAATGTTTTAGAACTGCCTGTGCCTGTCACAAAGACTGTGTGGATTGATGCCACTATCTTGTAAAGAATAATGCATTTTACATCTAAGTAAACATAACAATGTAACAGATACAGCAAGTTGGGTTAAGGATTAATTACAATGATTCGTAGTGCTTAAAGAGCAGGCAGCATGCAAAGGGAGGAAGCAATTACTTTTAAAGATGGGGGGGGGGGGTGCTTTAACATTTCTGAGCAGTTGCATCATTTTTACTCCTGACAACAAAGTCAAAATCGGCAAATTGGAAAACAGACCTACAGATGAGAGTCGCAGCTCAGCCCTTACATCTGCTCTCCCCAGTGAGGTGAAGGCATGCTCTCCCTGCTCCCCACCTAAGGCTGGAGCCCTCTGTGCCTGGAGCTCCCTGGGTAGGCAAGTGCTGGTAGATGCCCTAACCTGTACCCAGGGTGAAGCCCCCAGTGGACAGCAGGGAGCCGAGAAGTGATGGATAACTAACCCAGCAGCCTCACGCACCTTGCTTCCTTGTGGATTACGTGATGCAGTTAATCCTGAGATTTAGGCCCCGTGCACTCTTTCCTATCAGCTGAGGAACTCGACTGCATCATTTGATTTGTAGAAAAAGATGTTTGCTCAAAAAGGGTGAATTATATTAAACCTTCCTTGAAGTGTTAACTAAATTACTTGGTTAACCAGGGTATTTTGGAAGATTCCTGGTTGTTTAGGTAAGCATAAAACCCACACAACCATAATAACAAAGTACAACCAAAATATTTAAACACAAATCCTCTTTCTCCCCTTCCAGCTACTAGAATAAATAACTTGTTTGTTGCATATAAGAGAGTCTTTGGCAAGTACTAAATCAAAGGAAGGAGTTTTGCATTTAACCCTGAGAGTAAGGAGGTTCATGGCCATCCGTACACCTTGTGGGAGTTCATTTCACCGTGCAGCTGCAACTCCAGGGAAAGCTGCCTCCCATGCTCGTGGCTTCCTCGTGTCTTTAATATACTTTATTGAAGTACATTAACTTTAATAAATAAAAAATAAATTAAAAATAACTTTAATAATACAGTTAACAGATTTATTATTGTAAGGGGACTGACAGCAGAGGAGCATTTCATCAAAGGCAGTGCTGGTACAACTGCTAGTAGGTATCAAAGGTGGGATTTTTTGGGCTGATTTCCATCAGCTTGGAAGGGCAGGGTCAGTCTGCAGGTGGTGGCTCTGTCTGCTGTCAGCTGCTTTGGTTTGACTACAGACAGCAAACCTCCTGAAAGACCAGGAAGCACTACAAAGTTGTATACCAGATTTGGAGGTGGTTTATGAATGTCCCGTGGATTAAATTCATTTGTATCTAGCTTCCAAATTTAAAGCACAGAAGAAAGTAGTACGCAGCACAGAATTTCTCTGGAAACGGTGTGATGTCTAGGTCTTCAAACTGTGTTCGTCAAAGGAGGATGCTTTTTCCTAGTGATGAGTGACATGCAAGATAAACACCAAAACTGGATCACTGCTCACAAATAAAACCATGAGATAAAAAATTTGATGGAAAACAAGCAATTGAGATTTAGTTTAGAAAAAAACGCATGTAGGAAATAATAACGCTAAACCCTCTGAGAAAGAACAGCCTTACTAGAAAAGATGGAGTTGATACTGAATGTCAAAATGTTTATAAGCCTAAAAATTTATAATTCGGTACTGTTGGTACAGAACTAGGATATGATGATCTTTCTTGTGTGACTTTATATACAGATCTGGATACCTCAATACCAGAATGACAGCCACAAATTGGAAGGAATTCAGCAAAGAGCAACAGTGGAGATAAAAGATCTACAGAGACTAAGGTATGTTGAGAGAGTAAAGAAGTTAATACATAGCCTGAGGGTAAAAGAAAAAAATGGTAACTCTTACAAAATGTTTGAAAAGTGTGAACAGCAAGGAATTAAACTGTTTAGATTACCATACTAAGAAATAAAACTAGTGGAAATAGGAATAGTAACTTACCCTACCCATTGTATTACTAAAGAAATATAAACATCATGTACTGAGTCGTCTCATCTGGAGGTGGAAATTAGGAACCAGATTTGTTTCAAATCTGTTGTTGCTGTTTGTTTTCCACATTTTTACACACTAGTGTAATTTTTTTCACTAGAATAACAGCATCATAGTATACTGAATTGCTTCCCCAAAAGATTTTGCTCGCTCTTTCTAAATATACATATAGGCTAGCCAAGAAACAAAAGTGGAATTTTTTTTACTACTGATTAAGTGTCTGTCATTTCCACTTTTCCCACATTTCCAGACTGTGTACTCTAGGAGTTACTATGTTTCCTCTCAGCAACAAAAGCATTACAACCACAGCCAATGCCATGGGTGCTTAAGACTCAGGCATGTCCTACAGAGATGAGTCTTGACCCAGCATTTCATCATGGACCATGCAGCAACCCTATGCCCCTGCAGGTGGCCAGGTTTTGCTCATGATTACACATCTGTTGGTAGGCTTGAAGGTATATTTGTAACCAGAGCCCTATTGCCTTGACAGGATCATAAATCACAGGCTGATCAAAAATAGCGGATGACAGCATTTGTTGTTCAAGGGAAGGAAACAGCCTTTGAAGGGCATTTCCACCCATTGGATTTCATTATGCAATACTGAAATACATCTTTCTGAGCACCTTGGGATTTCACATCCTGCACCTTTATAAAGTGCAAATTTCACTCCTACCCAAAGGGATGATGGGTGAGAAAAAGCTATCAGGTATAAATTCCAGAACATGCTTTTCTCCTCCTCCCTTAAAATTTTCAATGGTACAGTCTGAGTCAACAAGACTCAAACTCTCTAGTATGATTATATTTTTGTTAGACACTTCTCAACTTTTGTTCTCAATACATGGCACAAAATACCACATTTTTCAATAAGAATCACCTGTATAAATTGTTATATTCATCATTTAGGATTCTCAGTTTTGAAAAGGCTAGAGGAAAAATTTGAAGTAATGTGAGATCTATAATATTCAAACCACAATAATCACAAGCTGTATATACTGATGATATATTTGTATAGAAAGCTAGTCATAAAGAATCATTGAAACACAAATTCACATGGTATGCTACCAATTTCTTCCTGGGAAAAAAATTACTTGCTTAAGACCAATTTTAATTTTTGTCAAATATTTGGATAATGAAGGCAGTGAGAAATTCCAGGCTTAATTACTCTTCTTCCACATAGCTTCCCTTGACAAAAGTTAATCTAATGCTATTACACTACCTGTTAATTATAGTTGAAATCCAGCATAAGCTTGGCTTTTTGACTAAATTTTGTAGTTCTTAGTGGAGAAAAATTGCTTCTAAAACTAAAAGGAATGTTGAAAAATACAGAACCGCAAACTTCAGTCCTGTACAGTTATAAACTGTACAGTTGTTTGTATACAAAAACAGCAGTATAAATTAGTCCAAAATCGAGATTAAGAACGCTGATGCAAAAAGAAAATGTGTCCCAAAAGAGTCAGAGATTCAAGGACTTGTTTTATTATTTTTAACCTCTCAGATTCTTCTGTAAGTTCAGCCATGGGTGACAACACAGGAAAGCTGCTGCATCTCCTCAGGTGTTTGGTGGCTGTGATGTGGGTTGGTGGTCTCTGCTGGACAGCTGGCCACAACCAGAAACTGCCCCTGCAGCTGGCAGCAGTTTGTGCACTCGTTTAGGAGCAGGAGGCCGTCTCCAAAGTGACTCTCTTCTCCGCTGGGGCCTGGGCACACACTAGTGACCCTCCCCACTGCTTCTGCTCAGGCTCAGCTTCTCCCGTGGCAAAACCTCAAGGGTGCAAGCCTGAATTTGCTGGAGGCTATAGCAAGGGTTGCACTGATTTCATGCCCTTATGACTATTTCACACCCTAGCTTCAGACACCAGAATTATCGACCTGATGTTTTCCATCACATCCTCAGCAAGTAAAAAGAGAAGGAGGAGACCAAAAAATTAAGTGCCATATGGAACAAAATGCCAGGTAGGGTACGATCCTCTGTGCCTGCATCCTCCTCTGCATCCCATCCCTCTGGTGTTACAGGGACACCTGGCACTTCGCAGCTGGGAATATTTCGGCAGTATAAAAAGCCAGATTGGTAGGCAGCCAGCTCTGATAGGATTGACCTGTTGAGTTGTCCATGTCTTACCAGCAGAAGTATTAATCACTTACTGGGGATGTTAACCCAATAGCAAGAAAACACAGCTATGCCATTACTCTACAGACACCAAGGCAGGTTAATACATTGCACGAGACTGGATTCTGTTCCATCCAATAATCTGACCTTTGTAAAATGAAAGAGCCCATTAGGAATTAATGTACTGCACATAGAAACGTCTGCTTGCATTCCTCTTTCACAGACATGTGTTTGGCGCCTGGGGTATTAACTTTCAGACTTTGTTTCTTTTTACTGCATATTCGTCTGCAGTACTGTTCCCTGCAAATGGGGTGCAGTAGAAAAACAATCTGTGCTGCCTTTGCCCTTTCCCAGTTCTCTCAGATGAAAAGGTAGTTCATTCATAAGATCATAAGTGATCTTAATAATTTCTTATATGAGATGCCATAATCCAATGAGAGTTTATTTTCAATTTTGGTCAGAACTCTAACCCATATTAAGTTTCTATTTATAAGTAACATGGGGTTTTTTTAATGCTCCAGTAGCAATAAACCAAACAGCATCATAATGAATTGTCTCTGGAAAACAAGATGAAAATAACAAATGCTTAGACACAAAACTAAATGCAAATCATTATTGTTTAATAAACATACAATTGCTTCCAAAAATATTACATCCTTATCTGGTTCAGAGCTACACTATGCGTTATTTTGATTAGGCTTCTTGCATAAATAAAAAAACCCTCTTATTTTACAAACACAAGAATGAAAAATATATTCAGCAGGATGTTACTCACAAACCATCCAAAAGAGATTTTTGACCATGATACAAAGAAATCAATCTGATCAATGAACTGTACAATTTATGTTCTGAAAAAGCTCTGTTCTATAAAATCGAATTTGCTAAATTTCTTCAGAACTAACATATTTCTCAATTTATATCCAGACATACCATTAAGTTCAATCCAGTATTATTATTTTTAATATAGCTGAGAATGTGTTTTGATTATATATCTTTCCCTGTGTTCCAATGCATTTTTGGCAGTTCTACTCCTTTATTCTTATTTTGCAAGAGTAGCCATGCAGGTTTCTATTTTGACACTAGCAGGTTAAAACGCTTAAGGAATACATCAAGAATTATATAATTCGACAAGTCACTATTTATTTTTTTCTATGTGTAAAACAGTAGCTAACAAGTATTGGTACCTATGTAAAATGTATATTATATTCATGTGTATAAGGTATATCATATTCATTCAATATCAAGCAAAAAATAATTTCAATAGCAGGATGTAACTGCTTATACGTTATTAAAGGAAGTTGGAAAGAACATTTATGTGAATACAGTGCAGAAAAGAGTAACTGGCAGGAGAATACTTGGGGCAGAAGTCATTTCACCATCTTCTAACATGAGAGCAACTGTGTGTTCACATATGCACAGCTACTCGGTGCAGGAAAGCTGAGATTAAAAGCTCCTGTGCATGAATACATGTGGACAATGATGTTAACACTAGTCACTCTAAAGGGGATAAAGAGGCAATGGGTCAAAAAAAGGAAGTGATTTTTGTTAGCAGCATTATTCTCATGTATTCTCTACCACCAGAGCTTTTAAGGCTTTGAGGGCAGAATTCCTTATTCTGTGTGCTTGGTCAAAAAAAGGTTCACACAGACCATAGTAAACAAGCACTTTCACACAGTGAAGTGGTTACAGTATTTACCCTCCCAAGATGGATGTTACTGGAAATGACACAGATTGGAAAAACACTTCTTTTCCTCTACATGAAATACAAACAGGTTTTTATTATTATCAGCATTTTTTGCTCATTGTTTAAAGCTACTTCCAGTGGTCTCTGGATTTCTAGCTTAAGATCCCCTGTGGGTAATCCATTCTAGATGGATTTCATGATGATATTTCAAAAAAAGAAAATCTTTCCTTGGCATAGCTCTGTACGGTGCTATAACATATCAGTAGCCATTGATCAACTGGGTGCTATGAACCAGAGCAGTACCTGCTATTCTTCTCACAGAAAAGTATATTGATCTGGATGTTATGTAGTTAATTTAGTGATGGTTTTATTTTATTTTTCAGCATCAGTTTTACTTATTTCAAACAGCTGTACAGAACCAGGTGTTGTTATTATACAGGTAATAATGCATGGTTACAGAAAAGGCTTTCTTCATTTGTAAAGAAAACCTCATCCAAACACTGTTATTTACAACTCATCATGTTTGCAAACTGAAATATGCAAATTCAGAGACAAATTCCCATGCTCCTCCTCAGTTTACCCCAGTGAGAAATGAGCCCCTTTTCTTCTCTCTTTCCATGAATTTTAGCCCCTCTTCCTTCACATACACAGAAGCGGGAGCTCAAATGTGGGATTATACTCCTTGAACTGTCTTCCTGCCATCACCATTGCCACCATCACTCCTGATTCCAGGTGAGCAGAGAAGCAACACACCAGTGAAGGGATGCAGCACCCTTCCAGTGTACTGGAGCCTCCTCAGAGAAATTGGCAACATTACATTAATGTAATGCACTCGATTACACAGATCTAAAGATGAATCCAATCTGAAAAGTTTCCTTTGGCAGCCACCCCATGGGACTTCAGCGGGCAAGAGGACCAGCACCCATGCAGCTCCAGCCTCTGTCTTGACCCCACTGAGGAACCTCCAGGACAGAATTCAAAGTGGCTTGCTCCAGCTGGGACAGCTCTGGGTCATTAAAACATTAATCACATTAAACCATTATATCTCCTCTTCTGAAAAAGATAAAGGCGAATTTTTCTCTCCCCATGCCTTCCTTGCTTTTACCCACAACAACAGGTGAGCAAAGCCCCAAACCAAGAAAACCTGACACATCCTTTCACTAATATCACTTCAGTACGCTATTTTACCCTAATCAAGTCATAGTTACTTTACAGATACTTGTCCAGAAACTTGTCTTGCCTCACTAGGTAACAATGAGTAGAGTTTTCACAACACACAGCTGAATCTTCTGTTAGCTGTGGGTATAAATCCCAACCTTAATGTTCTATTAATACATTTCTAAATTGAGTATCTTTTTTTCCTGTTAATTTTCAATTTTAATCATCTAGATTTTAAACCAGATGTCCTCAAGTAAGGATGTGAAAGCTGACTTAGTTCCTCTTCAAATGAAAACCAGACAGCCCTTTCTGTTCACAGAGAAATAATATGACTCACCCATTATTTTGTAAAACTACTCTGTGGAGAGCAGTATGATTGGAGTTGTTTAGAAGGAAAGAAAAGTCACTGAAAGAAAGAACATTTTCACCAGCTCCATCAACGACCAATACCTTCCTCCGTGTTCCTTACAACAGATTAGTTTTTTCTCAGAAGGAGAGTAGAAAGCATAAGAACAGGGATCACAACTTTTCCAAAACATTTAAATAATGAAAAGAAAAAAGAAAAAGAAGAAAAAGTTTTGGCAGCCAGTTATGACACTGGGATGCTAGACAACAGATGTCACTTCTGGGTTCTGTCAAAGGCTTTCTGAGTGACCTTGACTTATCTAAGTCAAAATCCCTCTGGGCCTCAAGTCCATACATTAGGCAGGGATAACAGTAATACCATCTTTATGAACTTGTAGAGATAGTTACTTAGTGTAATAGCTGTCTCCTAGTAAGTCCATGTCAGGCACCTACAACATTATTGACCTTTTGGTCACAGGGTTGACCCTGCTCTGTGATGTAGGCAACTATGATGATGCAATAGCTGCTCAACAACTTTCTGCATAATATCATAACACAGATATGCAGATCCAGTTAACCTTGTGCACTTATTCAGTCCCAAATAAAATTCTATGATTGTATCTTTCCTGCTGCCTAATCTCGCATGCACCTACGTCTTTGTCAGCAGAATTCTTCAGCATGCTATCTGTTGCCTGCACGTGAGCCAAAGTCACCAGCAACTGCTCTGTGACCCATGTCCTGTGATGTCTACAATACCACTATACATGCTTCCTAGTGCTGCGTGGCACGTGAACACACTCCCTACACCTATAGGTGTAGCACTGGAGGAAGTATTGCAGCAGCTGCTATTTCAGTTAGAGGAAGAGAAAAATCCTGTTATGCAATAGCTTAGCAGTTACAGAAGATAAGGGAAAGCTGCTCCCAGATCCCAAGCAAGTGCAAACCCACCTTTGCCATCTCTCAGAGATAGTCTGAGGCAGGAGGCAAGGCCACGCTGCAGTAAGGGTGTCCTTAAAGTGGTCACACTGCACATGGCATAAGCAATGCTCCTATAATTTGAGTGTGAGAAAGAGCCTGTGACTCTCCAGGCAAGGGGTCACACACTGGCCAGGAAGGTAGAACACCGGAGTTTCCAAACCTGCTCCAGGTGCAGTAATACATAAACAGCTTTGTGTCATTCATGGTGGAAGAGCAGGTGAAGCAAATCTCAAGTACTCCCATATACTCACACATAGGCACATATATAAATGTGTCCTAAGAAAAATGGGTCACTACACATAATTTTTTAGACGAATAGTTAGGTACCTACCTCTAAGGAAGACTTCTGATGGAAGGAAGGCTCCACCTACAACCTAGAGTTAGCTCCAAAACTGAGTAAAGAAATGGGGTTCAGAACATACCTCATAATAAAGAAAACCTGGAAAGACCAAAGACAGATGGTCAGAGGTCTGCAAGAGCTTCCAGGTTAAGGAAGCAATCAAATAATTCAGGACTCCATAGTCTGCGAAACAGACAACTGAGGGATGTGGCAGAAGTGTGCAAAACCATTAGTATCATGGAGAGGATAGTCTGGCAACAATTTTGTACTGCATCTATCAATTCAAGGGTAAGGGATATCAAATGAAGCTCCAAGTAAGAACTCAATCTGAACTAAAAGGTGTAGTTCTCATGAAATGGGTGGAATCCCTCTTCCTATGTTCTTCCCTAGGCATCCATTTAAGATTAGTACTAGTTTGGAGGTAGGAATATTTTTTATTTAGGAAAAAGAACAAAAACAGTGTCCCACATCACAAATTTTAGAGCTAAGTTCCCTGAATCTGGGGAAATCGCAGGAGTCAACCTACCTGAAGTGCTAGTGATGAGGGTCACTCTCAAAAACCACCTTCATGATCAGAATGTCTCCCTGTAAGACATGTATCATAGACTGCCTGCTGGACCGGGTGAATTCTTGTTCTGACCTAGTGTAAGAGTCGGTCTAAAGAGAACAATATTGTCTCAACATTGCTAACAGAGACCTGGAGATGGAATGTGGTCCTCATGGACACCAAGACCCAGTGATCCTGAAGGAGAATTGCATGGTAGAAGGAGTACTATGCCATTCCCTGATACCCGGCACTGAAAGGAACAACTAGGATAAGGCCACATAACAGCTGTCCAGAAGATGAATCACAACTGTTGTCGTAACAACGAACCAGAACATGCGTGATAACCTGGCTTGAGAAGGCAGAGACTGACAACATTCCACGGGCCAGAGAAGGAGCAACGTATATTGCTCGGCATAAAAGATGACTCCTTAGCAACCAAATTTTAGGAGATCTCCCCCACCAAGGACCACAACGATTGGAAGGACCAGCAGGATGCTGCCTGGACCTGGGACCATAGGGATGCCTTGGACCCGTGGTGGTAGCTATAATCCTCTTTCCTTTTCTTTTTACTTTATCTTTTCTTCATTTTCTGTCTTTCTACCTATCGCACGCCGCTTTACGGGCAAACAATAAAATTATACTGTTTGATTGAAGCATAAACCCTTGGCGTTGTCACATTGATTTTTTGTGCTTCGAGATCATAGTAAATGAACCATCATGAGTCCACTGAGTGGACCGTGACACCCAGCACAGCCATTCTTATGTTCAACCAGCCCCATGGTATCTCTGGTGATTATCAGAGTGTGCTGATATTGACTATCAGTATCAACTTGTTTCAGTACCTAAGTCCACACACACCCCTGCTTTGGCATCCATTCAATAGGTACCACTTACCTAGATGATACATTGGCGTTGCGGGTTTGAGTGCTGCAGCTTCTATTTGGAGCTAATGCTTAAAGCCAGCTTCACGTTGCTTAGCAGGCAGCCCAACACCTGAAAAATGGACCTTGTTAGTCTGTTAAGACATTAAGATGGGAGCCTAGGCATCATATGGAGTGGGGAATGGTGTTCCTAAGGAATAGGCTAAGAACTTCTGCCGAGGGGGAAGTTACCTAGAGGCAGCCAACAGGAAATAATTGTTTTAAGGAATATACTAAGGGCCACCCTTTCTGAGATTTAGACACACTAAATACTTCCAGTGGGTCAAGATGCAGATTTTGAAAGGTAAATGAGCCTTTCTGGAACAAGGCATAGGTGCTGAAATAAACATTCATCCTCATACTCAACTGCCTATGGCCTTGTAGCTTTGAAAGTTGCACAGGTTTTATAAACTCTCTCCTTCCCCAACTTCTATCTGGATTGCACAGGAAGTGTCAACGGGGTATTTTGGATCTTGCCCTTAATACAAACATGTCTTGAGAGGAGAATCAGTTAGCTAAATACAAAGAGTCTGATGAAAACTTAATTAAAGTAGATGGAAGTAACCCCATTGTACATCCTACTCTGGGAATATATGAACCTTATGGTGTTCGAGTTTTTGTGAACCTAAGGGATTTTTAAACTCTCCAAGGGCTTGCAAAATGAATTTGGTCTCTTTTTACTCTGTCATTTAAACTCATAGTTTGTTTTATTTCATATAAGGATAATTCAATTTTTTTAAAAAACCACAAAAATGTTTTTCTAGCTACAGACAATCATGTGCAATCTATTAAGGACAGAACAGTCTCCAAGTCCAAGGTTTGGCACAGCCTCAGTCCTAAAGAGACATACTTGCAAAAACTGGGACTTTTTTCATTCCTTTTTCTCTGTTGCTTTCCCAGGGTGTCTCTCTTTTTTTTTTTTTCACACAGTCAGTTCTCTGCTTCTTTTCTCACCCTGTTTTTCACCATATATGCCTCTGTCTTCTCCCTTTTTCATAGTCACCCTTAAAGAGATAAGTAAGATGTGCTCCCAGTAATGCTGAAGTCAACGTCAAGAGTTTTAATGAATACTCCTTCAGCAGGTTTGAAATCTGACAGAATGTTTTAGCCCACGTCTAATAAGAACAGGATGTCCATGGATTATTTCCAGCACTCTCTTCTGAGTTTATTGCTTCTGATTCAGAAGCACTGCATTTCGAATAGCACCAGGCCAAACCTGCAAAAAGTATTCACTCGAATTAAAATTTCAATTTGTTTGGGTGTCTTCATGCTCCCTTTTGCATTCACTCATCATTAATATGCCAATACGTGAAACGACAACAGAATTGATCAGAGTAAGTTAATTTTAACTACATACATAAAACATTCAACAACTGGGAAGGACCCAGGAAGTTTTTTAACAAAACTGAGATAGCTGCAAACAGTTAATGGGGATTTCTGTAAGAAAAAAAGAATCTAAAAATTTGAACAGGTACATACCAGTAAAATACTCAGCACAAACATTGAGCATTCTTTTTGCCAAAGACAATGTTGAATTAATTGTCCATTGAGCTACTCCAAAGCAACAGCCCAACCTCCAAGGCCACCAACCACTGGCACCAGGAGGAACTTTAAAGCCAAACTCAGCTTCTACTATTGTGGCACATGATCATGCACATCATCAGTAGTGGCACACATCTCAAATTTCACCTATCTTCCCACAAAAGCATCTTAAAGTCTAGGAATTTTATTCCATATTATTCATCCTGGGATAATGGAGTAAAATCACAACATTTACATGAAGGATGGAGCAAGAGCTACTGGTTTCTAACCAGCTTCCTTCCTCAGAGACAGACAATTTGAAGCCCAACAGCACCTTGGAGATGAAGAAAGAAAACTTGAACATTTATAAAGCAAGGTAACTTCCAGAGACTAGTACATAATGTGCTATCAGAAGCCTAAGTTTCACAAGCCACATTTTTTCTGCAAATAGTAAACAGAAGGTGCATTCTCATACCGGCAAATGCTGTCATTCCTGAGCCTGCTTTGGACAGCGGATACACTTTATTGGTTCTTTCTTCTGTCACAAAATGTAAAGTAGTTCACAGAGCACGGTGATTCAAATTCCCACATTTTGAAAGATCAACTGCTTCTCCAGACTGTAAAATAAAATCCTTTTATTGTGTCCCAGTGCAGAGCCTCATGCTTACATGACCAGCAGAAGATCAAAAGGGTTGCAGTACTGGCAGCTCTGCACTGGCTTAAATATCCAGGTTAAAAAAAAAAAAAGGGGGGGGGGGGGGGGGGGGGAGGTGTGTATTGATTTTGAGCATACTTTATTTCACACATGTATACATTTAGAAACATTTATTGCATCAAAGCTACTGCCAGAAACCAAGTAAGCAGATTGTTTATTTGAATTTACCTTTTTGTTGCTTTTTTAAGGAAAAGTCCTACAACACAGGTCAATCTAGTCTCAGCTTACAGTCTTTTGAAGTACAGTGATAAAGTCCCTATTATTGACAACAGCGTTAGCATTAGCATCTGCCTATTACTGTGTTGCCTGGGAAGTCCTTGGCAGAAATCAGGATCCTGCCTGTCCACATGTTGCAAACAGGACTTCATGAAAAGGTCAGTATTAACCATGATTATTAGAGTTAGCTGTAACCAGAACCACTGCTCAAAGGGAAATTTTGGAAGACCTTGGACCCTCATTCAAACTAGCTGCTCAGGTCACTTCTGTGGTAATTGCTTAGTCTGCATTCTTGAAACCCTTAGTTGCTAACCCTGACTGGCGTTGAACAGGAGCCACTTTTCCTGTCAAAATCCTGAGACACAGAATTTACAGAAACAATGGAGGAGAAGAGGATGTTACTCTACTTCACAAAGTATTAACTGAACACAGAATAAGGACAGAGGCTGCACTGAAATGTAAGGAAACTGCAGTTTTATGTATTGCAGGCAGTAAAGTGCCGACATCTGAAAGGTTCTTTCTTTTTCTCTAGAAGCAAAGAGGAGGCTGTATACACAAACAAATGGTAAAACTAATATGAACAAAACAGGAAGAACTAAAACAAACAAACAAAAAATCACGGAGTGGTTAGACTCTGTCTCTTAAATATATAATGACCATCTTGCATTGGTATACTTGCATAATCTCAAAACACATTATTATTGAGAAATGAACACAGATTATTTCCTTTACAAATATGACAGCCAGGATAATTCTGTTACTTCATAGGAGGTTCTTTTCCTTTACAAAATGCCATGACTCCAGTCAGCAAACAATACAGTTTTGTTAACTAGTTACCCAACCTCATATGCAAAGCAATCAACCTTGTGATACGTTGCTCTTGCTCCATAAACTCTCCGATAGATAAATGTCTTTTGATGATAAAGAAGCAGTATCTCCTGTCACCCTTGAGCGAGTATGTGTCAGTTCTTCAGCATTTCTGCGCTACAATGAATCTACAGAAAATATTTGAGGCAATGGAACAGATTTCATAAAGTATATTACAAAATGTTTACATTGTAAATTCCCCTGTACCCACAGTTACAAAGGACATGTAGCAGCTTGCTGCTTTACTGTAGGAGAATCTGCAACACACATGCAAAATGAAAGAAAACAAATATTTTAAAGGACCTGATCTTGCAAGTTGTTGAGTCACCACCAATGATTTCCATGGCAATGTCTTGCTTAAAGTTAAGAACATGCTTAAGAGCTTTGCTGAGTCAAAGCCAGAGTACTCAACTTCTCACCACATTTGTATTTCTCCTCATTTGAAACTACAAAGATGATCTTGACGCTTTCCTCAGCTGTTCTAATTGGTTGGTGTATTCTAGATGTAAGCAAGTTAGAACAACGTGCTTTCTCTTTCACTTAAAACTGTACTTTTTCCTATGTGCCTGAATAAGAAAACTGCTGCTCTGCCTAACCTGAAAAGAATGCATTGACACATTATTATATTTCATAACTAATTAAAGCGAGTACTTTGAGTATGTGATTTACCATGTGTTTTATCTGATTGCAGTTGATCTTCCTGGCCTTTTATTCAAAAGGGGAAATAGATTTACCTGTGGTGAAAACATGGCACGATTACCAACTGCGCCTTACTTTCTGGAATGTATAAGAACTTTTTGTACCTATGTTTTACAACTGTACTGTGAGTCATCTTCCCAGCACAGAGATGTCATCATGTTTATGACACCATGTTTTCTTTTTCTTGCCCCAGTTTCCGTTCTGGCTTTAACTGAACAGTTTAACCTTCGACTTTCCCCATGGCTTCCTGTGCTAAATTCGTGCTGCTGAGAACTCTTTGCTGATCTCTTAACCTCTTGCATTCACATTTACTATGTATTGCACAGTCATTATTAAAATCGGTAACATTTCCTTGGAAACATTTTTAAGGCTGTTGAAGTATTTTGGACCGCTGCCTATTAGTAATCTGCCTACAAAGAATGCTGTAAATCAGTGCTTGGCCAGTTGAACAACGATTGTTGCTTATGTTATTGGTGTTCTCAAATGTTCTCATTCTCAAATGACTGGGAATCTGGTTGCAACAGGAGCTTCACAAATTCCGGAAGAAACAGTACAAAAGTACCCACTGTTGCCCAGATGATACAGGTTTTAAAATTCTAACCAAAATGACACATGACTTTCATCAACGAACAATGTTGCAATGATTCTCGCACTCTTGGCCAGGGTCAAAAGAGCTACTTTTTAAGAGCAATTTTCTTACAGAAGCTCAAATATTAAGTCAATGCTTTAGTTCTTATGCTCCTAAGTAGAAAATTTCAAATGCAAGTGGTTACAATAATTAGATTTAACACATCAAACTGCAATGTACTCTGGATCTCAAAGCCAAAGCCAAAATTGGGTGCTCTTGTTTTGTCATGGTGAAAAGCATCATAAATGTGCATGTGTTCGGACCATTTGTCCTAAAAAAGCCAAAAAAAAATGCCCTAGCTGTGTCCAGCCATCTGGACAATTTATAGAACATTTTAACATACTTATCCTAGAATAATTTGAGGAATTATTGTTCCAGTGATTGCTTCACTTGTCACTGGCTTCAGCAGCAAAACCAGTTTAAGAAGCCTGGCTTCTCTTTCACCACACCGGTTTGCTGCCTCCCCAGCAATACCCACAGAGCTGTTGGTGGGACTCTATGGGAAGGTGGATTGCTGAAAGGATCTTGCTCAGGAGTAACCCTGGAGTGGTTCATACATTGTGGTGTAGGGGTAGGAATGAGAGATGAGCAGAAGAGGCACATATGAGGAGGCAGGACTCCTTGAACTGACATTATCTTCATAACACAGACTGACATCCTGAGAAATATCCTCCTGTGGCTGGTGAGCAGCTGTGGCGAGGTGTGAAGAACTCCGCTGCAAGTTCCTAACACCTTCAGTGAAGGGGAGAAGGCACCAAGTCTTCAGCAGCAGTTGTGACTTCCAAAGGCAAGTTAATCACAGCCGTTATAAAGGTTACAAACTCATCCCCCCAACTCAAGGTCTACAAACTACAGCTAAAAAATTCCTCCCCTTCCTGGGATTTCTTGTTCCTCCAGATGTTGTGATGTTGCTATTTCACTGATGCTGCTGTCACCTTACACATTTTTCTTGACTGAAAAATACACTGACGGTGAGGCTAGATTTAAAGAAAGCCCAGCCAGACAAACTTGTCTGGCTGTGGCAGACCCAGTGTCAGTGGTTACCCAAGCAGACCTCCCCAAGCTGCTTACTCAGGCCTCACCACCCATCCTGGGCAAGACGGCTGCACCTTCCCATCTCCTGGCATTACTGCATGCATAGTCTCCTCTAACCTGGTTCTGTCAAAACTGATCCAGGGCTTTTTTGTTTAAATCCCTCACTATGGAGTACTTAAACTCACTCAAATCATTTTGACAGAATAATGTTAATGAGTAACCAGACATTCAATTCTGCTGGAGGCTGGGTGTAGGGAGGGGGACAAAAGTTTCCAGCTGGAAGAAAGTGGCAGGCAGGTGACAACAGCCTGGATAAGTCAGTCCCTTCGCCTCATTGGCAGTCACCATATGTAGACTGGTCTCACACTGGTTAACAAAGCTGGACCTAACCCTTCAGTTAACTAATCTAATCTAATTAAACTAATAAAAGCATCCTAACTGGTGCTTTTCAGTCAGTCAACAGCATCTGTTACCCAAAAACAAGTAGACAAGACAACTCAAGAATGCCCTAGCCCAGACAGTATCTGGATTTGGGGATAAAATGAAAAAGTAATTTAAAAAAACAAATTTAAATGATACATTGTCTGAGGTTTTGTTTACACATCATAAAGTATAAAAAACTGAACATATCCATTTCAGTTTCAACTTTTCATTCAAAGTAACAATACTCCTTGAAATGCAAAATACCATTTTTGAATGAGAGTTGCAAAATTACAGGGCAAGTTAGTCTCTTAGGTTGCGCATTTCCAAACTTTAATAAACCATGGAGAGGCCACTGCCTTATCTTATTGTCTTGGATTTCTCAAGTTCTTTTTTCCATCAAATATGTTTCAGTTGTCGTCATATGTCATTGATTTGGCAACTACATTTGCCCTCTTTTGGAGTAATCTTGTATTGAGCAAACCCTGAGTTAAATCCAGGTCAGTTCATTCAAAATTTGGCTGTGCCAGAAGTGGATCTCTTCAGTGGCAAAAATCACTTATTTATTATTCTAATGTTTGAGATACTATGGGTGTGATTCTGGTTTTCTTATCCTGATACAATGCAGTGTCACTCAGTCAAGAGCAATATAAAGCAATATAAAGCAAAACATTGCTTTATATCAGGCAATACTGTTGTTTACTGAGTAACACAGCAGCAAGAATCAGCCTCCCCGAATCATTTATATCTTAAGGGAAAATCACCTGGCTGACACATCATTCCTTAATGTAATTTTTCCATGTCTTGCTCCTCAAAGGAAATGCAGGGATATACTTTAGAAACCATGTAATACATAGCAGGTGTGGTATTTGGTAACTTCACTTGCATTAAATAAGCAAGTACTCCTAAACAGCCCTTACAAAAATGTAAGTTTGGTCTCAGGAATCCTCCCTTACCATACCTAAATCAAAGGAGTTACGTATAAGCGTACAATACTTTTACAGCTGATTTCAAGGTTGATGAGTGGGCAAAACATTTTAAAATGTTTGCTTGTGAATCTCTTCTTTTTCATATGCTGAACTAAATGACAGAAAGTATAAGTGCCAGTGCACCGCAAACTATTTATCTTCTTGTAACTGGCCTTGGAAAAGAATGCAATCATTGTTAGGAAAAACAGCAAATCCATCTTCATCACAAGTTTAGACAAGGAAAGACTTTACAGGAAGCTTTAAGAAAGGAAAGAACTTTCCACAGCAAAATATATTGCCAAAAGACCATTCTTGTAAAGTATCTCTTTATTGGAAGTTATTGAAAAAAATAACTGTAATAGAAACATTCATTTAAAACACATGAAATTATGAAAAATGTGTGTGAAATCCAAATATATTGGGTGCCTCATTTTCATGGAGAAACACTAATGAAAATGAAAAAAATCCTTATCAACATTTTTTTGAGAAAAATACAATTTTCTAATGAAACATGCCATTTATAGCACTTCAGTAAGGAAAAAAAAATTATACTTCCAAAAGGGAAAATTAATACCTTTTTCCATGAGTAGGAAAACATATACTCAGAGTACTACAACAGCTCCAGCTCCTGAATGTTTGTTCCCTTCCAACAATACTTCTAGTTCCTGCTCCTATTTCTAACTTTCTTTCTCTCCCTACTTAAAATTGCCCTTTTTTTCAGATAAACTAGGCTGAACAATTTAATTTTTCACAGAACAGTTTAAATTATGAAAATACTAAAACAAAGTTACCTAACAATTATGTAGGGCTGATTTCTACATTCACAAACACAAAGAGGGAGGGACCACAGCAAATATAATTCCCCTGGCTGTGTGGAAGAGGCAGTGATGCTTCAGGCTATTGTCTTTTCAGCTTTGGACCTCATGAGGGCTTTCAGCACTGTTGCTGAAGATGCTCAGCACTCCCAAGGCCTGGACAGCTTGACACAGCTTTGTTTCAACTGTCTCGACTCATGGCATATTGGTAGGATAATTCTCCATTCACATCATGCCTTTCCTGTGAGCTTCCGTAATGAAAAGTCACTGATCAGGACATTCCATACCTATTACATTGTACAGTATTTATCCCAGATCTGGCATTTTTCAGTATTTTCTCTAATTATTTGTACAATGGAATCGATAACACTCGTATCAGCTTTGCAAAGAAGGCAACACTTGGAAAAGCTGTAAGCCCTACACAGACAACAGGATTTGAATTCGGAAGGATGAACTGAAGAAATAGAGAGGATGCATTACCAGACTAAGATGCACGTGGTCATTAAACAAATGGAATGCATTTCACTAAGGACAAATCCAAAGCACAGCACTTGGGAATAATTGACTGAACAAATATAAGAAGGGGGTGACCGGGCAGCGGTTCCACAAACGGGATCAGAGGTCGCAGTGGGTCACAGACTGAACATGCGTCAGCGATGCCACAAGGTTGCAAGAAAAGCAAATATCATCCTGGAAAATGTCAATAGGAAGGCTTTGTTCAGATGAAGTACTATCTTCAGTCTGAAGCATCATTTCCAGAAATGCCAGGAATCAAATGGAGAGAGTACAGAGGAAAACAGGTAGAGCTCTCCAAGCCTGGGAAACAATGAAAGGACCAGGCTTTTCATCATCTACAAATGAGAAGACTGTGGGGAGACATGCTAATGGTCTTCAGACATGTAAAAGGCTACTGCAGAGAGATGGGACAGCAATGGATTTAAATTGTAACAAGGGAGAATTGGACAAATCTCTGCCAAGAATGATTTAGGCATCCTTAGATAGGCCTTGAGAACAGAGGATGGACTAGCTGCCTTTGAAGGGCTACTTTCTTTGCCTGTTTTCTACAACCTCTTTAATAAAACCTTTGAATTGCTCCAGAAGCAAAACACAAACATGTCAGCAGCTTTGGAGGGTTCTTTTTCAGTGTATATGTAATTTAATCTAATACTCCCCAACTAAAAATTACTACCTCTAAATTTAAGAAATAGTCAAAGACCAACTTCTCTACTGTCTACACCAATTGTGAGAAAAGATAGAACGTAGAAAAACTGCTTCTTGGTAATTAATAGAAGTATTTTCAAAAAAAAGTAAAAACACAGTAACAAGATGATTGCTCAAAATACAACTGTTAATGCCAGACAACTGTATATGAATGTGTAGGACTTTTGTGAGAACTTGCTTCCTGACAAAATGAATCAACAAGCTTGAGCAAAATAACTATTTCTTGTGTAGACACAACATTTTAGAATAAAGTATTCACCTTGTTCTTCAAAGTAATTTTTTTCTTGGAATAGGTTTTCTCACAGGAGAATTTTAGCTACAGATTTAGAACAGGTTAATTACTCTAACTATTTTACTACCACCCACAAAAGGAAGGAGACTGGCTCCTTAGGCTTCCAATTAACCAGAACATGTTCTTTGGACTCCAGGGTATGCTCAGTGTTCCTTTTTTTTTTTTTTTTTTTTTTTTTTTTAATCTAAATAAATTCTAATGGGGGGTTTAATTGAATTATCCCTTTGCTTGGGACATATTTCCTGGTATTGTCTAAGTTGGCAGGACAAAAGAAGGTAACGCTTTGTGTCAAATACTTCTCCCACACAGAAAGGACCATGTCTCTGTTGTCAATTCCATCCACAAGTGCATGTGCACAGAAAGGCATGATCTGTCTTTCTAAACTTAGAGAAAGGATTGCACAGATAATCTGGAATAAATTCACTGAACAGCTACAGACAGTAATATTAGCAGAGAATCTGCCTCAATATAGACTCTCCCTTGCACTGCTTGTATAGTAGTATTTGATGATAGTCAACAACTGCACCTGATTTATATGATTGTTATCTTACACCTACAAGAGTACAGTATCATCAGAGTAATTTCATGCTTTAAAACTGTGAGAGGATAAATTTTACAATATCATTTTGCTAAACATTCAAGCGTAGTTATCTTTGCACCAAAGTAAGATAGCTGGGCATTGAAACAAAAGTTTGTGAGACATCAATGAAGAATTTTACATTTGAGATGCTAGCAGAAAAAGAGAAAGACAGGAAGGAAGGAAGGAAGGAAGGAAAAGAACTACCAAACCAGTTAGAATTTCAGATTTTGCATATACAGCAACCAAAAGTAAATATATCACTAACTGGTTGAACAAGCCTCTGTGCACCTTTAAGCCTCCAAATACATTTAAAATTTCACAGTAAGTAATTATTCCATCCAAAATACGGAATATCTTCCTCAATAATATACTGTCATAAAGACCGAAACAGCACACAAAGATCAAAGTTTAGTTATTTTGTGTTTCCTTTCCACTGGAAATAGAAGATTTACAAAAATAGAAAGGCAAGAATATCACTTATTACTCACATAATCTTTTATTTATAGACCTGGAGAATGATGAGATACTATACTTAAGAATGCATATGCCATTACAAAACTCTATGTCAGCTCTTCTCAGGAAATTCTGAGACTGTTTTGCCTGTATATTTAGGCATGGTATTAAAGGTATCTGGTTGTAGAAATGCATTGAAAATAAGAAGTAGAAACAACCATTTTAATGTTTGATAGTTCTTTTCCTGCATCTCTTTAAGTTACCTGGAGTAAGCAGCACTTGTTCATATATCAGAAGAAAACGAAGTTTTAGTACCCTTCATTCTCTTGCAATTTCACTAGTTTTAAAGAAGGTAATATTTGTATTTGAGTATTTAAACAGAAACAAAAATTTTAAATGTTCTACCCAGCACTGGGCATCACAAACTACAACCTTCACTCCTGATCCCAATGCCTGCATGCCTGAGAGGGACCAGCTGGCTCCACTGATCTCCAGGACATACATGCCCCGCTGAATGAAGTCAAACGGTTAACAAAAGTAGAGCAGACCACACCACTCCATGTCTCTTCTTCTCTTCCCTTCATTTGCACTCAAGAACACACCGTGTGTCTCAACTCAGCCCAGCTACAAGAACAGTTACCAGTCACCAGATGTTTGCAGTCACAAATTTAGTGAAAGATGCTATGTCCAGAGCTGAGCTGATGAAACACATGTGAGCTTCCTTTATGCATTTCGTGCAAAATAGCTTGGGTTATTTAAAATTATCCTGGAAAGTTATTGACTTTGCACTGAAATAAATGAGGAAACTTCACAGCTGATTTGGCTGTGGAAGCAGTGACACCCCAACGCAGCAGAACCTTTCTGCATCGAGTTTCTTATCATGGCATTAATATGTGTTTGGAACCTGAGACCATGCTTGGCTCAGAAGGATTACAGCTTCAAAGACAGCAGCTAGGAAGAACTGACTGAAGAAAATCCAACTGCCTACCCGCTCAGATTTACACTACCAATTTTATTATCTGTTCAGCATTCCTGTGTGCCTAGCTTCTACATGATTATCCATAGATAGATAAAAGGCTGAATTAGTCATACAAGTCCTGATAGTGTTTAACAGAATCGCAGGTTGGTTATTGCAGCTGCATACATTTTACAGGCACATAATAACAAGAAAATTTGTAATTTCTACCACGGGAATATTTTTTTAAAAAATTATGTGGTCTTATACAGCAATAATCATCTACATACGGTAGTGCGTATGCATGTATTTGTGTGTACAGAAGCATGAAACCTGATAAGACAATACTGTAAAGTTCTACAATCCTATGTGCTTTAAAAATATTAGCATAGTATTTGTATAGTCCTGTTAATTTACAGAAGCAGAATTCTCCTTGTTTAATTCATTCAAAAATAAGGAATAAAATACCTTGAGAGAAGATGTTACAACAAAGTTACTGGCATGTTTTGCACTCTCTAAACTAATGTAAGATGGTACTGTCCTTCAATACTTTCAGCTTGTGGAATTATATCAATTAGGAAAGAAGAACAGCTACACTTTAAAATGCAAAGGCCTTTCCATCAAAGTTGGGTTTAGATGCTTACATAGAAACTGATTAACTAAGGTATGCATGTAAAAATAGATCGTCATAATCTAATACTATCTTCATCATGATTTATAAGCAGCTGAAGCTTCAGACTTGAACTAACTTTTTTTTTTTTTTAAAGTGTAGCACTCAGTCAGAAAGTATTTTGTTTACCCACAAAAGTTTGCAGTGACTCTACACAGAGACACTCGCACACCTTCCTTTTAATAACTGCAGGATTTGGGACCAGATCCCTCCTGAAGGTCTTCAAATACAAGCAACGTAATATTATCTAAATACAAAATCCCTACAGTAGTAAAAGGTGTCTTTAAGTGCTGTAACATTTTGGAAAAACATTTATTTCTGCTGCGTGTATTGAAAGTTACCAAGAAAGACACAGCTAGGTAGCACAAAACTGTAGCACCTTTCCAGGAGTCACAAAGGTTAGTAGACTTGAAGGTGTATGTAGAAGCTGGGTCCATCTGAGGGTGTATTCTTACCAAGCTGCTTGGTGAAGTTAGGCAGTATCAAGAAAAGACACAGATATATTTTGCCGCAAGGAAGGATGAGCTAGGAGCCTGTGGGAACCCCAGGACTGGCATGCAGAGACCCCCAGCACCCCCAGCAACAGGGTAGTCCCACACCCAGATGGGACCAGGGTGGTGGTAGGGTGACAGTCCACCAATGGTCCCAGACATGGGTATTGAATAGGTCTGCGATCCATCCCGGGAGTGCACCCTGGTGCTGCTGCAGGAGAGCTCCAGGGATAAGGCTGCCTATCATGTGAGTTCAAGGTGCGGCCAGGAAACAGGGCTGGAGACAGAGCTGCCTATAATGGTAGGTCCAAGGTCCAGCCAGGAAGGCAGCCAGCAAACCTTGACTGCAAGAGAAAGAGCTGGACACAGCCACACCTGCAACACCATGCAAGCAAGAATGGGATGTCCAGACTGGAGCTTAAATAGGCAGGGTGGGGGTGGGGGTCCTGCGGGGGGGCTAGTTGGGCCAGCTGCAGCCTGTACAGAATAACACAGGTTTCAGGATCCATTTAACTGCAGAGGGAGGTTTCTTACAGGACCCAATTCTCAAGCAAAGGGCTGACATCCTGACTCTGGCACCAGCTCATAGCCAGTTAGTACCCAGGTCCTGCCCTGTGTTTCCTCCCATTGCTTGGGGGGATTTTGTTACAACAGCAAAGGGCTGCCAGGACAAGAGGGTATGCAGCCCATTCTGGGTTGTCATAGACCTTTAGGGACGCTGGGAATACATGAAAAATTTGTGCCAGTCATAGATAGCCTTACTCTCAATGGTCCTTCAAGTTTTGGGACAACGGTTGTACGAACGTTTTGTGCCAGTGACTGGCAACAAAATTATACACATGCAAGCAAGAACTCAGCCTAGGGAGTATGGCAGTAAGGGGTCCATGACAAGATCTCAATGGAAATTTAGTGAAAAAAGTGATGATCTGGTCTCTTGATGACTTTCTTGCCTCTCCGTGACTCCTCCTAATGAGCCCTCCTCTGCCTCTAGCCTCATTTTTTTCTTATAAAACTTTACTCTAGGTTTATTTCAAAACGTCCATAAAATCAAAAACAGAAAAGCAGTTTTGCTATGCCATTAAGGTTTTAGAAGGTGCCAATCTGATCTGAAGAGTAAGGGTCCTGGACCTGATGCAGACAGCAAGAAGCAAAGCAGACAAAGAACAACGGAACAAAAGATATCTCTTGCCAGCACTTAGGGGAACTAGAAGGATAGGTGTGGAAAAGCAACATTCTTAGTTTTGTTTAATTTTCTACATGTTTGTATGATTTTGTCTAGGTCAGTTACTCTCTATTCTATGATACTGTTTCATATATCTACTGTAAGAGGAAAAAAACTTTCTGAATTTGTGTGTTATCTAAAACCGTTTTGGCAACAGTGAAGATCTCCAAGTTTCTATTTGGCAACAAATGGTATTTATTACATACAAACCCAACTATATTAAAATAAAGGATATTTGTAAAATTTTGGAGGAAAAAATAGTTTATGGGCATGTCTAGTAGACTGATATAAAAACCTACATTCCCTTCATCCTGTGGCAAAATTTTCATTTATATTATTATCTCAACAATTTTATTTTTTTGTGACACTTTTCCATTTCAGACTGTTTATTAGAAAATTACACCAAATTAGACCATGACCTTGAGAAGTTCTGTAAACTAACATGATGTTAAAAATAACTTAGGAATTCAGAACAGAAAGGAACAAGCTGTGTTTAATAATAGCATTCACTAGCCAAGATTAACTCTAAAGTCCCATTAAAACCAAGTTTCTCTTTTCGTTTTAAATATATTACCTGTTTTGCATTAATTAGTGAATCTACTTAACAATGTCTCACAAGGCAGTATCTTAAATTATGTTGAATTTCTCATTCAGGGATTCCGTGCCTTCCTGTAGCTTCCTTGTTCATTAACAGCAGCCAAGATCACCCGCTCATAAGTTTGTCTGCATGTGTATGTGTGCATGTAAGTGTACTGTATGTAGAATAAAAAGGAGAGTTTGTGATCTCCACTTCGCACTCTTCCTAATTTGAGGTGGTTATGAGTTGTGTAGATTGTTCCACAAGTGTGCTGATGAAGAGTTAAACCACAAAACATCATTATGCGTTCTATACATATTAGTTATTTATAGAACTGTCTGCTGCTTTAAAATTTTTCAGATAATTTGTACAATTTATAGCTACTTTTTCATGTCACACCACAATGAAAGCTTAAGATTTCTTAGTATGGCATGACAAAATCCTGTATCACATTCCAGTGCCATTATTTCAATAAAGTATACTCTATCACAAACACTGCAACATGAAATCCATCATGTTCAGTCCTGCAAAAGCTTTAGTACATGCACAAAATCAGGCGTGTAAAGGCTCTATGACTGTTCAGATGAGTAAACTGACCACACAGTGAAGTCTCAGTATTATGCAACTGAGGTACTCATGGGCTATAAGAAAATCCAAATGATCTGAAATTCATACTGTAATCTATTTTCAAGCCAAAGAAGGCCGGCCATCAGAAGAATGGTATAACAAGCACTTCCATGACAACAACCAAATAAATGCACTCACTCTTTCCCTGCTGAATGCACTGACAAACCTTTTTATGGAATACCACGGGAGTATGGAATTATGGAATACCAACAGATCTCAAAAAGATGTGAGTTTACATGATAAATGACAGTAAAATCTTTAATGGTCAAAGGTGAACTTCTGTCTCTGTTAGAAGATTATAACCATACATTAAAAAAACAAAAAAGCAATGGCTGAACAAACATGAAGTACCATGCTGTTCATGGAATAATTATGCTTCTAGTGGCCACATGAACTAACTACTGAAAGGATTTTAAAGTCAGTAATAGCTGCAGATATTTCTGTAAATGTAAACTGGATTCTGCTTGTCACAATTCAAACATGTATTAATACATTCAAGGTAGAGAGAATAGAAAACGTCGTATAGGTAGGGGAAATAAATGTATTGGACATATTTATGGTTCCATAATAAAACCTTCCTACATTTATGAAGAGGAAGGCAATGTTTACAGCTTCTCATAATTTATTTTGGCCTCACAAATTATTCAATATAGGTTATATATTGGTACCATAAAGTGTAGATTATGTAGGTTTAGACTTAACCACTCTAGTTATGAACAGATTTTTCTTTGTTCAGGAAACATTGCCAACAGAGAGCACCATGTCTCTCTCAGTTCTATTACTGCTCATATATTCAGGAAAAATTCCCTTTGAATAACTGCACCGCAGAACTGCCAGTTCAGCACATTGAAACAAACGCCATTATATTATTTTCTTTAATAACAAATTATCACTGCCAGTAAATAATTTAGTGTGGATAGATTTTGATTTGTTCTACATGGCTGCCTAAACACTTTTCCATTCTCCTGCTTATAGCATTTTCAATGTAGTCCGCTATAATGCTGTGTCATGCTTTCATTTCCTAAGTAAGGGGCGTAACACTGCTCGCCTGATACACAGGAGACAAGGTTTACCAATTCTTAGTAGAAAGAGGAGCTGTCAGTCATTCAGTGAAACCGTGACTCAGCAGCTGCTTATTCTGCAAAAGTACTCTGCATGCAGGAGATAAACAGGAGGGGCGATGTCTCTACAAGCAACAAAATTCTCTGGTACGTATACAAACAAAAACGTCCTTCCCACCATACTGAATTTATGTAATAATTACTCATTTCCAATCTTCTCATTGCATATAAGGGAGACTGTATAAACTGGTTTATTTAACCATCCATAATTTTTGCCAGGAATTGATCCATGCAGTTTTCTCTCAGTAAATTAAAGATGTCTATTTTGCTCACTGAAAAATCATACATACTCAGGTAGAAGAGCGACTTTTCTTCCCACAAGCAAAAAGTTTACAAATGTTGCTCATAATTATTTAAAACTAAAAACCATCTTTCCAAAATAAAAAATGGCTACACGTTTTCCACATACGGACGCCTGCCAACGTAGAACACACAGACCTACAGCAAACACCCAGTCTAAAAAGCCAGGGGGAAAGTCCTTCCCCTGAGTGTGCAGATGCACATACACCACTCTGAACACAGAACAACGGCAAAAATATGTAAAGATGAAATCTGCTTTTGGGCACTTCATAAGAGACTCTAGGTCTAAATTTTATTCTCTAAATGAGAAGACACCTGTAACATCTTGAACGATCTTTATTTTCTCTAGTACAGGAATTCAAGGGAAGTGAAGACATGAAACAGTTTCTATCAGATTGACCAGGACTCCTCAGCTTCAAGATGACCATGTGAAGTATAATAAAGGTAGACAAACCCCAATTCTTACTGTGCAAAACTTGGGGATCTCAAATGAACTGATTGGGAAGAAGTCTGGGGAAAAAAATTAACAAATGGAGGAAGTTTTTGTAAATGCCTATTGTAAGCTTTGCCACCACTTACAATAAATATCAAATTAAACATGGGTTCAAAAGTGATTCCACAATTTCATGCAAGTAAGTACCAGAAACTGTTAAACACAAACATGTGGATACAACCTTTGGCCCAGTAAATGCTAAACATCAGAGTGCTAGAATGTATAACTGTATGGTCCTGTGCTCCTTCCTGCCTTTTGTCATAGAGGAATCCTCTACCAGCCACTGTGAGAGGAAAAGCATCAGATTTTAGGGACCTTTTGTCACACTGGATTCTTGTGCTTTATGTACTGGAGATGAAAAGCAGAATTTTAAGTTCAGTAGATAATGGTTGTTGTCCACAAAATAGGATCCAGCCCTCAAGTCATACAGTCCTCAAAATATTTATATCAGCAATTTTCCAAAAAAAGGATAACGCATACAAATTTGCACACATACTTTTACAGAATGGAGATCCAGCTATAATACAATTTATTGCTATGTGTTCTCACTGTATTTTTTGGCAAGAAATACTAAGTGAGGAGCTGATCTTGCTGGTTCACTGAGGCTTAGTTTTCCCTCAAAATATAGTGCTTGTTGATCTCCTGCCCTTTTTTGCGCCACCAGTGTATCCACACTTACTCTAACCAGTAAAGCACAGCAACATCTTGGTAACTACACAATTATTCCAGTTTTGTTGCCTTCTGAATACAGCTTCTGCATAGAGCCTTGCCTAGAGAACTCCATCTAATTTCTTAAAGATACACTATTTTCAAGGAAGCCACAAAAATGCAAGTGACTTTTCCAACATGTGAAGCATTATTTAGTTGACAAACAATGTCCTCAAAGATCTGCTGACATAAGAAGTGATGCTGATGTACAGACTGCTGTAATTATGGCAATAACATCTCTGGAAATCCAAATGTATATCTGAAATTGAACACACTGCCACCAGCAAATGGCAGAAGAATAAAAACAGTAGTTTTTATTCCCGTAAGAATTCAAACAAAAATATGTGGGATGGCTTATAGAAAATGTGTTTCAATTAATTAACAAATACCATTTCCAAAGTTTTTCTAGATTTGTAATAGAGTACATATATGTATATGTAAACATTTAAAAGCTTATGTTAATTTCACACAGGGAAAAAAACCCAAAAAACAATGTTTGCTGAGCGGAAAAGATGAATCAAGATTAATGGAGACATGCTATTTTTAAAACCTGTAGAAATGTTACAGAGTTAAAAATACGAAGTAAAATTTATTTTTATAGCAGCTGGCAATGTCCATTTAAGGCTGACAATTTCTTGCAGATGACTAGTACTATGTATCTCATGCAGCACCCACTGTTTTGAGTGTATTGCAGTACAACAGCATAATCAGATGGCTTTAAAACTCTCAGATGGCTCAGAATCTCCCTATTTTTGGCTTAAATCCAAGTTATAATTACAGTAAATGTACTATTTTTTAAAAGAATGCTGCTGCTCATGTTCTTAACATAGTGATTTTGCTGTTTTCATATTGCAAAACTGAAACTAGACGAGAATAAACACAGAGGGGAAAAATTAAGGCTTAAACCGAGTTTAATATGTAACTCCATTCACCATCATGAAGCCCAAGAGGCAGGATATGCAAACCTGCATTCCTTACACACTCGTAATACCTCTTGGCTTCAGTGGAAGTTTTGTTTGAGAAAGCATGTAATCAGAACCTATAATTTCATTAATTGCTTGCCACCGGCAGTCCATGTGAGGTAAGAATAAAGAACCAAACTGGTTGGAAGGGCGGTGGAAACCTTAGCCCCGCCTGCATCTTTGTGGACCACTGAGTCCACACAGCAACACCATGAATCCTCGTTTTTCCCACTCGCCCACACTTGAGCTCTTCCTCGTGACAGACTGCGTCTGTCATGTAGAGGAGATTACAGTGCAGATGCCTCGTTGGGGACACAATAGCACTCCCAGGTCTCTGTCACTACCTTGCATTACCATCCTTCCCCAGGCTCCTGGCAGTACTAAGGATTTCACTCGATGCAGATCCTTGCTGTGTTGGGATTTTCATATTATGTACTGGGCACAGGAAAATGAATGTCATGCAGCTATTAGTACTGACTGTTTTGAATAACATATTACATATTTCATTAGATATCCTTTGAGCAATTCAGGAAGTATCATCTAAAAACCATGCGGATGGACTTGAATTTTACAGTATTACTGTACACATAACTTTTCAATGCATACCATAAACATAAATGACTCTACTGGGCATGTGCTACAGACAGTTTTACAGTATTCCACAAGGTTTGTTTATATAAGTAGGAAGAAATAGCATGAAACAAGAACGTCCCATAGTATAAAAACCTTTTATTTGCTAAAACACAAATAAAGAAAAAACACAGGTACTTGCCACCTACTTCTTCTTTTTCTAAACATAAAAACAACTAATCCAATTTAAAAAGAGACCATTCACAGGCTAAGAACTGGTAGGCCATGTTACAGTGAGGGGTGAATCTACAGTGCAGTCTCGGCTGCAAACTGACATTTAGAAGTGCAGAGCACATAGCTCTTCAGCTACAAAACCCCTGTTACTTTCCTGCACAATAAATTGAAAGCTCTAGTTCCTCTCTTCCTGTATAACTGAACACAACTCAATTTTTACAATACCTCACTAACACCTGACTTACAGTTCCTTTTACAACATCCTTACAATAATGTATCTTGGGTTTGTTTGTCCGGTTTTGCTTTGTTTTGAAAGTGTAAAGCATCACCCTCTTAAATTATGATAAGGTATTTCAGCAAGGGAAGCCTAAGAACAAGACGCATCACTCACAGCTCTATATTGAACAAAATACAGAAACCTGAGTTTGGTATTAAAAAAAAAAAACAAACAAAAAACCAAAAAACCAACAATGTAGCAGTCTTTAGTCTCCAGAATTGTGCTGGATTATCTTATGAATACCTAAAGTAGAAACAGAAATTTCACCTTAAAAAAAAAACAACAAAAAAACCCAAAACACACACCATAAATTATTGTTAACTATCCTAAAGGCTCAAACTTTGTAAGGAAGCCTGCAATGAGTAGATACACACAAAAGAACAAAATAAAAGGCAAACAAATGGAAGGTATAAAGATGAGTGTGACTGACAGATAAGCAGGATGAAAAGAAAGGGAAGGAAAAAAGAAGGTAAGAACACTTTAAAAAAAGGGAGAAAGAAAAGCAAGACAATGAAAACAAATGAATCGTTGAAACTATGGTGGGAGGAACTGACGAATGTTAACTTTTATTGTTCTGATTACAAAATACATTTCAAAATTGGCTTGAAACACATTGTATGTATTTTTTGCCAAGGACATTCTTGGCAATTACAAAGTCAGGAAAATTATAATTCAATCAGTGAGGCATTACTTAAAACCACTTGAAAAAGCAGACCATTTGAACCATCAAACAGGCTGCATGGGTAAAGATTTCAGACAGTATTCTGGAGCAGTGCAGATTGCACTCCTGTGTTGCACATTGAACTTTCCAATAATGAGGCCATTGGAATAATAGCAATTTTTATTCCTGAATATATTTTACCAATTTTTCTTCTCATAAATGAGCAACAAAGCCTCATCATTTTTCCATACAAAATGAAGGCAGTTCTAATATAAAAAGAATTCAAGCACTTGTACAGTAAAACTTTTATTTTGCTATAAAACCTGGTTTTAACTCTTTATGAAACTGTACTGTTCATAGCAGCCCGGTCACACCTATGAGGATGGCTTCTGTATTTACCAGATGCGTGCGGGGTACTTCACCATGCACCAGATCTGTGCGGTGGCCTTTGAAAAGGATGCTACAGTCCTAAAATCCTTAGGGCTACGGCATCATGTTTGTTGCTATGCTAGCAAAACCCACAATAAACAGGTCACCTTGACCTCTCTCACGTAAACTGTAATTTCACAGAAGTGCTAACACCTGAAGAATGGGATTGAGTGAAAAATGTGCCAGGCATTCACCGTTCCCATTCGGAAAGGCGTGTGACTCGCCTCCCCCGCAGTAACGCGCGTTTACGTATCACTGTGGTCGCACTTGGAAGCGGAACTGTGCAGTCCCGCGGCTTAACCCATCCCCATCACATCGCCGTAGCCTTTGCGAACTGCCCGTTGGCAGTTCTCGGGAGGCCGGTAACGCCGGCTGCGGCACTCACGGTGCGGCTGTAAAGCACCGCACGGTGATGCGGGCCCCGAGCGGCGGCAGCCGGCCCCCAGACGCCGCAAACCGGCGGGCGGTTGGGGCGGGAGCCGGTTCAGCCCCAAACGCCCTGAGCTGGGCTCCGCGGTGACTTCAAACCCCGCTGCGGGATCGCCGGTGCCCGACCACCGACCACACACGCACCCCCCGCAGGACACGGCGCCGGTGGCTCGGGACCGGCAGCGCCCGCCGGCCCCTCACAGCCCCGGCCAAGGCCAGGCGCGGCGCGGGAGAACCCGGCGGCGTCACCGGCCTGACCTGGCGCCAGCCCGGGGCACACACGCCGCGGCACCGACCCCCACGGAAGCAGGTGCGACCCCGGCCGCCGCCGCCCCTCCCTGCCCCGGGCTGCGCGGGAAGGCGCCGCAGCGCGCCCCGCCCCGCCCCGCGCGCCGCCTCACACCACGCCGGGCCGGGCTGCGGGGGGGCGGGGGGCGTGGCGTCACGCGCCGGATGGGGGCGGGGGGAGAACTGCAGTGATGGAAAATTTTCGGCTCCGCATCTCTTGCGCGTGCCTTCGCCGAGGCCCGCCCCCCCCCCCCCCCCCCCCATCCCAGCGGCGGAGGCGATCCAGAAAGTTCTGCGGTGGTAACGGTCGGGCTGCCGGCGCCTCGCGCCGCCCGGTGGCTTCCCGCCCGCCCCGGTGGCCGGCGCCCCACGGCAAGGCGGGGGGGGTGCGGGCCAGGCCTCGGGCAAGCCTCGTACCCGGCAGGGCCCCGGCGCCGCGTGTGCCTCAGTGGGGCCAGAGGCGCGGCTGGTGGCGGGGGCTTCGCTGCCCCTCGAGGGTGCGAGCCGCCCGTGTGCCTGTGGCCGGCCTGACCCCGGGCAGGCAGCGCGGCTGCGCTGCCGGCTGCCCTCGCACCCTCCACCGCTCGTCGATGCCGCGGGGAAGGGAGAGAGGGAGGGAGGTGACACAGAGGGGCCAAACGACTCGGCGGCCGGGCGTCCTCTGCACTCGAGGGCAGCAGCACCAGAGCGGCTTGGGAGTGTCCAGCTGCCGCGGGGACAGGGAGCAGGGAGGCTCCTCCAGCACCCTTGCCTCACGAAGCAGTGGCTTTGTGGCCCCTCGCCTCGCCCGCTCCAGGGCTGCCGCCTCGCCGCCTGTGTGAGGGGCTGCGGTAGAGCCCCCAGCCCCCTTCGAGGGGGATCGAGCAGCGAAGCCCTCAAAAGTTCGCGGCGTGATCACCTGAGGAAAAGGAAGCGAGATCTTATCTCCCCCCGCCCTTCCCTAAAGTGGGTTTTATCCTGCATGGCATCACTAGGAGGAGGCGGTCATTCCGGATCGCTTCCCGCACGCGGCGCTTGGGGCCTGTGGGCTGCCGCCGCGGCCCGCGCTCGCACGTGCACCACCGCTTAGCTCGCGTATTAAAAATAGCAAGTGACTGCAGCGGGCAGCGACGGGTCGGGGGCACCTCGTCCCCTGCCGCGCACCAAGACACTGGGAAACGCCAGCGCCGGAGCGCGGCGGCGCGCCAAAGGCGGGCGCAGGGTGGAACCGGGGGGGGGGGGGGCGGCGGCCCCGCTGGGCCCGTACCCGGCGCTGCAGTCCCGCTGCAGATGCTGCGCCGGGCAGGTGGAAGCACCTCTCAGACAGGGCGCTCTTGACTAGCGCCGCAGCGTCCCGTCTCCGCTGCGAAACGCAGCTGCCCCCGGCGTAAACACGGGAGAGATGCTCGCCGCAACGACCGCTGTCATGCGCCGGCGGCCCCGCTCCCGACCCCCCGCCGGGCACACGCCGGTGACCGGTTCCACACCTCACTCGGGCGCGCCCCAACCCGCCGCCGCCCCCGCTGCCCGGCCCGGGCGGAGGGTCAGTCGGGCAGGGAGGAAGGCGGGGGGCGGCGCGGCGGCGGGCGGGCGCCGCGCCCCTCCGCGATGACGCGCCCGCATTCCTGCCTGAAGAGCGGCGGCGCCCCGAGGGGGCCGTCAGACCGGGAGCGACGCTGCTGCTGCGCGCCGCACGCCTCCGCCAGAGCGCCACGGACACGATATTTTCTTTCCCTTTCATACCGCTGGCTTCTTCAAGTGATTTTTTCCTACCTTTATTTATTTAGCGTTTTGTTTTCGCTGAGGTTTTATAGTTAAGGGGATTTTTTTTTTCCCTGCAAGAAGCAGCAGCAGCGGGGAGCAGAGCATCTCCTTATTCCGAGGCTCCGGGAGGAAACCTCGCGTTCAAGCTCCTGCGGAGAAGGTACGGCGCGGCGCCGGGTGCCGGCTGTTGGGCGGCCGCCAGCAGGAACGGGGCGACTTTCGGTGGCAGCGCGGCTCGTCCTTGGCTCTTTGTCTGCCGGCAGCCCCCGGCCCGCCGCCCAGCACTCTGCCGGGCTCCGCCGGGACGCGCGGCGGCGGCGGGCGCGCGTAGGGAAGGTGGAAAAACCCCAGGCGACTGCGGTGCGGCGCGGCGCCGTGACTGACCTGCGCTTTTCCATTGAAAGCGCCGGGATGCCCGGTGCCGCCGGCGGGGAGGGGGGGAGGTAGGACACAGCGACGGCCGCGGGACGGGAGGCTCCAGCGGCCGATGTGACAATCGTCCGTGGGTGTTGCATCAGGCTGCGCCCCGCTATCGGGGAGGGGGAGGGGGGGTAGTGCGGCGTGGCGGTGCCGCTGCCTCGGCCCGGTGCCCGGCGCCGCCGCAGGTACCGGCGCGGGGCGCACCTTTGTCTGCGCGCGCCCCCCGCCCCGCGCGCCCCCCGCCCCGCGCGCCTGGTACTTTTCCACTCGGCGGCGGGCGGGGGCCGCCGAGCCGCGGGCGCGCGGTGGCCACGTGACGGGCCGCGGCGCCCGCTGCGGCACTGACGTCGCCTCCCACCTCCGCAGGCGCGGCGAGCCCCGCCGCCAAGGACAAAAGAGCGGCCGCCGAGCCCCGACCCCCGGCACCGCCGCCGCCATGAGCAGCGCCGAGATGGGCAAGTTCAACATCTCCCCCGACGAGGACAGCAGCAGCTACAGCTCCAACAGCAACGACTTCAGCTACCCCTACCCCACCAAGCCGGCCGCCATGAAGAGGTGAGGGGGGGGGCTCCGCCGCCGCGGGACGGGCGGCACCCCGCCGCGGGCACCGGCGGCCGCGGCCCCGGTAGAAAGCGCCGCCCCGCGCCTGGCAGCGCGCTGCGGAGAGGCGCTGTGCCGGCGGGGTGCCGGGCGGGGTGGCTCTCCTGGCACCGTTACGCCGGTGGTCTCGCTCCCCCCGGCGCTGGGTGGGAATGCTGAACGCGAAGCCCGTACGCAAGTCGCCCGTGATAGCCGCTAACGATGCAATGTTTTTTACAGCCACTATGCGGATATCGATCCAGAAAATCAAAATTTCTTGCTTGACTCCAACCTTGGAAAGAAGAAATATGAAACTCAGTATGTAAGTATATAGCAATGACATTTCAAAACAAAACAAAAGCTTCCTTTATGTTGGTTTTTTTTAATTCTGAAATAACTTTCCATTAATTTTTACCTATCTCCCTTTTCTCAGCATCCAGGTACTACTTCCTTTGGAATGTCAGTATTTAATCTGAGCAATGCTATTGTGGGTAGTGGCATCCTTGGTCTTTCGTATGCCATGGCTAACACTGGAATTGCTCTTTTTGTGTAAGTATCTTTTGGTTCTTAAAAAAAAATATCTTTCTGCTGTGTAGTTAATAATCTTAAAAAAAAATATCTTTCTGCTGTGTAGTTAATAATGGAAAAATACTTGATGTAAGAATATGACCTTTACAAAATACCCAGTCATTGCCATAGGTGCAGAACTGCATTGTAGGATTTATGGCTTGTTTTAAATTAAGAGATCGTGATACATTCAGAAGTATGTGCAAAAACAAACAGATTCACTGCAAGCTCTGTAACCCACGAAATACTTTACGGTGAATTTTCCTTTCCTTAGCTGTAGTTTCTCCACAAAAACTGATAGACTTCCCTTGAAAATTCCATTATCCAGGTGGAAAAGAGAGGTTGCTACTTGACAGACTGAAGTCCAAAAGTGCTGGCTTTTTCCTTCAGAGTTCACTTACTGAAATTAATGACAACAGAAACTTTTCAATTGGTGGAAGTCATAATTGCACAGAAAGTACAGGATCAGGCTGTAGAGAGAAGAAAACAGTAGGTAGAAGGGCATTATCTTATTTGCCTCTTGTAAGTCTGGCCATGACTACTCTTAAAATTTCTGTGGCCCAGTCCTAACAATCAGGGACATGGTTTCCTTTTCTTCAGCTGACATAGTTGTGTTTCTAGAGGTACAATGTGCTTACACCAATAAAGGAATCCTTTTTACTGCTGTGCTTTTACTCAATTCAGGGAACTGGTTTCAGCTACACCTGTAAAAATTTCTGTCTCTCTGCAAGGGAGGGTTGTGGAATAACCAGCATGTCTTTGTTGGTGTTGGCAAAAGCTTTCAGGTAGAAGACCGGACTAGTAACATAATGGGAAATGGCACGAGGAAACAATTATGTACAGTGCTTCTAAATGTCTTGGGAAAGTGCATTTTTCATACATAGGAGGCAGCTCAGCTCACACAACATGTAGTATCACTGACTGAGAGCAAATGGGAATCTGTGGATATGTTTCAAGGAACTTGTTATTTTTATCCTGGAAATAGATAAATGTGCTGAATGTTCAAGAACAAGTGGAGAATAACATTTAGTTTGAAATTTGCGTTACTATGTTGCCAGGTTTCCAGAAAGTTGCAGGCCAGATTTACTTCCAGATATTTCGCAGTATATCAGAGTGGCATTCAAGTTTCCTGGGGAAACTACCAGTGTGTGAAGTTTTGACCTAAAGGATTTTATTTTAAATATATGGTGATATGTTGATTTTTTACTAAGACTTTTACTTACTTAGATGATGCTAAACTGAATGAACAACTTAGCAGCATGAATTCAGAAGATGTAGATACTTTTGTCTCTCCTACATGTCTCCTGTATGTCCTCTAAAGATGTTTTGCAGCACATAAAAAAACAGCATAATGCACATTAGAACATGTCTGAGGAGGGGGGGGGGGGGGGGGAGAATTTAAGGTTAGATATTTGAACAAATTTGCATATAATGGGGGTCCTTTCTTCTGGAGACAAAAAAAAAAAGGTCCCAGACTGTCAATTTAATGACTGGATGCTGAGGTCGTTTAGTTACCTTTCATTTCCAGATACTGCACTCAGATCTATTTGCGTTAGTAGTGATTCAAAGATAAACTCCTTAGTGGAGTTTGTATACTTCCCAGGTGGGAAAACAGTCAATCACTGATGTTACTGAGGATTTGTGATGACACTGAGGGCGTTATAGACATCCTTTAATAACAAGGTTACAGATTCAGATCCAGATACAGTTGATTAAGGCAGTAAATTCTTTGAAGACTCTGTGGAGTCACTTGTGTCAGTGCTGTGACTTGTCACTCGTGTCAGCACTAAATGAATGAATGATACCGTCTGGAAGCCAGAAACCGATTGAGCTTCAAGATGAGTTTGCTGACTGATCTTGCCAACACTGTGGGCAGCCCTCCGAGGTTAGAACTGAGGGGTGCAGGATCTATGCTGTTTTAATGAAATGTAACCCTTGCACATCTCACTATGCTGCTTCTAGTTGATGGCTGAACTAAATCCTGGTTAATCTCTACCTGTCAAAAATAAAGAGGTTTATTTGTGTGCATGTGTTGGTGCTAATTGACACAGTAACATGTTTCCTGGATTCCTTGGAGAGATCTGTGAAGCTTTTCTCAGATGTTCTTGTTTCCAGTTCTTTGTGCTGTGTTTACAAATTTCACCAAAGTTAAAAATGACAGAAAAGGAAATGTAAAGAGTACTGTGGGAGCTCTAAGTGGATCTTGCTGTTTTTGAGCAGATGTGCTGATTCTTAGCTTTCCTATAAAGCAGAATGCTTGTATTGGTATAAGAAAGGCCAGGGTTTTTTTGAATATCTTGTAATTTTCCACTGTGTTCTTCAGCAGTTGAGAAGTCCCCCCTAGTGTGCCACTCCGGGAAGTGCATTTGTTGTGGGAGAGATTTGTTGTTGAGAGATCCGAATTTTAGATGTTGCAAATGGAAATAATACATATTGCATGTAAAAGCTGTGGGGAAGATGAACAAGCCACTAGCGATTCCCATGTAAGCACACATGAAGAGTTAACGTTTGAGCAAAGAATTATTTTATTTTTTTTAACAACAATAAATACGTATTTTCATTAGAACGTGCAACTCTCGATACATCTGAATTTTCAGTCAGTTCTTTAAGGCTTTTGCAGTTTCATCCCTACATAAAAAAAGATGTCACACACATTTAAGCTGAAAAGCTTATTTGTTTAAGACCAAGAGATAATCTTCACTTTAGCTACAGTTAGTCACAACTTCATGTTTGGTACATGCATGACACCCTGTTGAAGACAGGAGAAATACAGTTTCTTACCAGGATACAAAACCATTCCCATCGATACTTTGTAAGTTATTTGTATCAGATGTAGCCAGTTATAATGGCCTGAGACTTGTCAGTGCTTATGACACTTTACACTGAAGCGTTGTTGAATCCTATACTAGAATTTCTATGCCTGCCTCTGAAATGCATTTTAGTATAAAATCCTTTCTAAACTAGGCATTAATAGGGTTTTCAGAATGCTTTTAGCTGCCCATAGCATCTGTGGTTTTTCCTAGATAATATTTTAGTATGATTAATTTTTATGTTTTATCTGCATTTACTTAATAAGGTTATAATAAGTCATTTATGGCTACTAAAACTTTGCATGTTTTCCCCTCCCCAGGATACTCCTGCTGTTTGTCTCAATATTTTCTTTGTATTCAGTGCATCTCCTTCTGAAGACTGCCAATGAAGGAGGTAGAGCAAATTACTATTTTACAAACATACGGTATTTATTTATTTGGTATTTTTGTGAAACACACCCTCCCAACTGATTATTTTTGTTTTCTTTTAGGATCTTTATTGTATGAACAGTTGGGAATGAAGGCATTTGGTATGGCTGGAAAACTTGCTGCTTCCGGATCAATTACAATGCAGAACATTGGAGGTGAGGACAAGATCTTAAAATGCCTGCACTGTCAGTAGTTCCCTACTTATTCTTGGAGACTTTTTTTCACACAACATGTGTTCATTAACTGCTTGTGTTCAAGTGAAGTTATGAAACATGTTATGTGATTCTTGCATCTTGTGGCATATTCTATATTTGTAATGATCTATGATGTTATTCACCTACAGCTATGTCAAGCTACCTCTTCATAGTGAAATATGAGTTACCATTGGTCATCAAGACATTTATGAACATCGAAGAGACCACAGGGTAGGTGTTAGAACTCCTCATCAGAGAAACTATTAGGAGAAACAAATACGGAGACTGTACATATTTTTATATGAAGACCACGTTCGTTACACCATAGGGTAGCTTCTTACTCAGACAGAGATACAGTAAGTTTGCCCTTCCCCTGAGTGCTCCACTTCATTTAGATCCAGCCTGTCCTGGGAAAAGGGTAGAAAAACACAGGTATCGCATCATATTACAGAAAGCTGTTCTCTAAAGAACATAAGGTAAGTGTTAATGTATGTACCAGTGAGTACATACTTTCAATAAGGAAAGGTAAATGTGGTTATGGTTGGTGGTTTTTTTTCTTCCTTTTTTTTCCCCCTTACTGCATTCCAACTGGTTTGGACTGATTATTTTGGTTTTCTAGTGTTAATATTGTGGAAGGTGATTAAATATAAGACTAAGGTGTGGTTATGTAATGAATGTCTTCAGGAACGGTTCTCAAAAAAGCATGAGGACTAAACATTGAGCTAAAACAGAGTATATAGGCCCAAGACTAAAGTGGTGGATGTGTTGCCATTTAGCCCTGGAGACTCCTTGACTCCGTAGTGGCTTTCCTGCTTGGCTTTAAAAGTGGGTGCCTCATGTAGGGTTCATTTTAGCTAGGCATACCATCTGAAAGTTAGATTTTGAGCTCACCGTTACTCTGGTCTATGTATAATCAGTGGAGAAGGGCAATTCTCTGTAGTGGTCAGTTCAGTGCACCTGGCTTAGACACCTGTTTTGGGCATCTCCAAAGAACAATTTATTATAACACTCTATATGGAGAGGTTGTGTAAAAACAGCTATCTAAAACAAGATGCCTGACTTCAGATGGATAGAGTTAAGTGCTATAAATCTCACTCTTCAGAGTTGTACTTCTGTGCCTTGTCCTGAAGTGTCCCAGTCTTGAGAGGGCTGAGCAGCTCAAGACTCCAACTTACACCTAAGCCTGAGTTCAGAAGGTAGGCATTTTTCTGCCTCTGTTCCCCAAGGGGTTCAAGCCATTTGGTGGTGTTCATACAGCTTACTGATAGATGTTGTCATGACAACAGTGCTAGCCATCTTTCTTTTCTTTTTTTTTTTTTTTTGTTTGTTTTTTGGGGGTTTTGTGGGGTTTTTTTAATGTAATCAAAGAACGCACCCGCTCCATTTACTTAGTAGTGTAATATTTACAAATTCTTTGCTGGGAAGGTTCATTTCCCTCCTTTGGCTGAATTGAAGTCCTTATTTCACACTTCTTAAGAAAGTCCCTGGAGTAGCCAGTATTTACGAGGGGTCTTGGAGGCAAGTATTTTTAACTGTCCCATCTTCAGAGAAGAATTCAAAATCAGTTGCAGTTAAAGAGGGAAAGTTAAAGGCTGTGAACCTCATTGGATACAGCTGCTGCTGTGCAAATCTGGCAGACAAAATTAAATTGAGATTTGTATTTTAAGTGTTTTCTCGTTGGCTAGTACTAGGTAGCTGTACAATGATTTAAAGTAGATCTTTTCTCAGTGCTCTGGCAATTGTGGACCCCATTTAACTGACTGTCTTCATGCATTGCTTAGGGGAGTCTGGGTGGCTACCATTGGCATGGATTCCACTCTGGCAGCCTGATGCCTAAAATGTAAGCACTTACCTGTTTAAATGTCCCAAAATAATGCTTACTGTAGAAGATACTCTGGAATTGAGACCATATTACAAATACTAGTTCCATTGTTTAAATTAATTTAGCGACTTTTAAAATACTCAGCTGTATTTAAAAGCTGTGCAATCCCATTCTTTTCTCTTCAGCACAGAAAAACTTCTAAGTCCTTGCTCTGAAAGTCCTGATGGCCTCCATGTGGGGCATGTGCAATAACAGTGCACATTCTTGTGACTGTATTAAATGCAAGGAATCTCTGTGCTGTGATTTCTTTTGAAATTTACTACAAGACTACTACATTAAAAAAAAAAAAGACAACAAAAAGTACATGATATTAATGTCCTACACATCCAAACTTTCTCAAATGCAGTTTTTGCATTTAGTTACGCCAGATAAAACTGGGGAAAGGGATGACCAAATTGTTTTTGCATTTACTACATAAAGCCAGAGCAAGTCTGTTAAAGTGATTCCATATTTCCAGTACCATATGCAGGCTTATAATTCACTTGAGTTTGAATGCACAAATTTCCAGTTAGATCATTATTTTGTCTTTGTTTACCTAAATAATATACAGTCAGTTGAAGTATTAATATTTGGGAATAAATGCTTAGTGTTACTTTAATTGCTTAGAGCATATAGGATGAACCTGTAGGACACAGGAAGAAAGCAGTTACTCTGCCATGATTAAATATTTAAGATCAGTTTTTCTGTTAGTTCAGTGAAATTACATTATATTCACACAGATCTAACTTTTGTTTTTCTGTGTTTCAAAGGGAGATGTTAGTCTTCTAACACTCCAGAATGTTTTTCAAAAAAGCTGCTGCTTCTTATGGAATAAATGGCAAAAATTATCTGAAGGAAAGAAACTTCTGAGGTTCTTACCATAGTTTCCCTGCTGAAAGGGACTAAACGTGCCTCCAGGAGACTCCCAGTGCTTGGTGGAGTTTTCTCAGCCAGTGGGCCTGAGCTACTGCCTTAACTCCAGCCCTCACCTGTTTTTCTTAAAGTCCTGCAGGGCACCCAACAGAATTTTATTCCCATTAAAAGTGGATCACCACCCTAATGGGTCCCTGCAATATCCTAATACATCTGGAAAGTTGGGAACCAGCATTTAAATAAATTACTATTTTTGCCATGATTGATCCCAGTTGACTTTTTTTCTAACCAGTCATTTACTTTCCTGTCTTCTGACTTCCAGATGCATATTAATTTTAGAAAAGGACACTAAAGGAAAGGCACAATGCAGATTTGGGGTGAGATAAGAAGGAGATAAGAAGGTATTGTAAGGCTTTAGGTCCATAGAGTAAGTTGAATGCTAATCCTTGTGACATCAGGTATTACTTTTTTTAAGAAGCCATGTGTTGTAGAAGATGAGTGAAGACTCAACTGCAAATGTCATAATTTCAAATACTCTGGTTACTTACAAATACTACATTTTTTCTACAGAGTATGGTATCTAAATGGAGACTATTTAGTGCTGCTGGTGTCTGTCATCCTCATTCTCCCCTTGTCCTTACTGAAAAATTTAGGTAAGCAATAGAGAACGATTAAAATAAAAATGCATTGTAAATACTGAGGGGGAATGGGTTGATACAGTGTTTGAGTCTTGGAAGTACTACGGGAGCTAACAGCTGTCTCCAAGCATGTCTCTTGGGCCGAATCCATGTTTAGATAATTGCTGTCCATCTACGTAAGAAAAAAAAATCAAGACAAGTATCTTAAGTTACAGATGTGTTTGTGGAAAATGAAGGGACAATAGCTAGGGTAGCTTTAGACAAGACTGAGCAGTAACTTTCTGTTTGTGTTCTTATAACAAAGTTTGACCTGTTTCGGTCAGCAGTGAAGTAGTATAAAATTGTTATTAGCTAATAGTGTTATTAACTATCCTATAACAGTCTGAAAAGAATAGGGATAGCCCTGGCCAGTTAAACTGTCTTTGCAACATAAGTGGAAGTCACCTTTTGCATTTTAGATCCCAAGCAGTAGTAAAGCATCTCATACAAGATGCTTTATCTGAAATGGCTTAATTCACTGATAAATGTGAATGATTCAGCTAGCACACTATTTTTTCAGGGGATCCGGTAGCAGAACCTTACTAACTGAGAGGTTTAATGTGAATTACTTTCTCAAGTTACTACGTATTACAAGAAAAGTGAGTTAATAAAAACCTAAGGGAAAAGGCTAAATTATCTCATAGTGCGTTCTATTAGAGTTAATCCTATAATCTTTCTTAGTATATAATAAAACATTCACATAGTTCTTGGTGGGGAGGGTTGTGATATTTATTTGTTTTTTTAAGTTATAAAGTTTAATATTACAGACTCGCTGTATGTGTAGACCCTAATATGTCTGAGAACTTTCAGATCTGGTGTAAGATTAGCAGAAAGTCAATGAATAATTAACTCGTTCTATGTAACACTAAGAAAATGGCAATCCATTGATCACTGACAGAATATATTTTGTCATAATGCTATGACTTGAATGGTGTTTCTGTTCATTGTACCTTAGATTTTTTTTTTATCTTTCTCGATCACAGGATATTTGGGCTATACCAGTGGCTTTTCCTTACTTTGCATGGTCTTCTTTCTGATTGTTGTAAGTATAATCTTGTAAATTTTCAGTGCTTCTAAAACTGCATTTCAAAGTGAAATTAAACGCAGTTTCTGAAAAGTTTCACATAGTGCTTTAGTCAAAGTAACCATTAATACATGGCTTTATTTCTAGGTAATTTGGAAGATGTTTCAGATTCCTTGTCCTGCAGACAGTGACATCATGAACATAACAATAAATATGACACTGGCACCTTTGGTAGATGAAAACATAACAAGTGATGATGTGTGCAAGCCAAAATACTTCATCTTCAATTCACAGGTAACTGACTAAAAATCAGACTCTCTTGAAAAGAAGTAACTTAGCCGATGAATTAGGTCATTTTTCCTTCTAGTAATTGCCCAGTTGTAAACTTGGGATGTGCTAAGACTTCCTGTTCCAGTAGAGTTAGGCACTGTTTACCTCCTGTAGACTGGATGTTTCCACACTACAAATAGATAGAAATTAGAGGAGCTTGAGGTGCCTGCCTGAGTTGAGTGGCAACAGACACAGCTATTATTCTTCAGCACATCACTTCTCAAGCTTTGCCAAGTTAAGTTAGTAACACATTTTGAAAAAACTGATTGCAGAACAAGATGAAGTAAATAGTAAAAGCTTGCAAATGGGAAATTTATGCCAGGGTTTGGAACAGACTTTAAGTTCCCAGCCATAAAGTTTGGACTTCCATGAATGCTGCCAATTACTTGTGTAATTGTTCATGTGTGGTGAACCTCTGCACATGGGGAAGAAGTACATCTAACGACCAATACCCGGCAGCTAAGATCAGGCAGCAATGGCTTAAGCCTATGAGATGCAGAACATAATTCTGAGTGCAAATACAGTCAGCTTAGCACGGACTTCAATGAGATTTGAGAGTATTTGCATTTAAGAAAATATGAACTTGTTTTAATTTTTGCCAGTTTCTGTTGTGAGGAATAGCTAGTCTTTAGCAAAAACAAAACTGATGCCTAAGTCAAAACTGAAAAATCTACTGATGAATATTTTAAGACTAAATTCCTAATGTCTGTTGAGATACTTAAGAAAGATACATTTGTTTTTCAGACTGTCTATGCTGTTCCAATCCTAACGTTTTCTTTTGTCTGCCATCCTGCAATTCTTCCAATCTATGAAGAACTGAAAAGGTAAATGTTAGATATGTGTCTGTAATTTCACTAAACGAAAGTAGTATTATAAAACAAAATGTTCTTGTTGCTAATGTTTCTTTTTCTCTTTTTTGTAGCCGAAGCCGTAAAAGGATGATGAACGTGTCCTATGTATCTTTTTTTGCCATGTTCCTCATGTACTTATTGGCTGCTCTCTTTGGATACCTGACATTTTATGGTGAATATTGCCTTCTCTGCTTTCTTTTAGATGAATTATGCTCTGCAGAACCGCAGTATTATTTTTAGATTCGAACAAGCAAGCATTTTCTCTGCGTTCTAAATATATGCTCTTTGTTGGTTTTGGGGTTTTTTAATACTTTTGTAAGTGCATACCCAAAAGGAGATAAGTAGTAGAATTAGGCCCAAGGCACAGGATTCAAACTGGATTAAAACAGATTCAGTGTCTCCAAGTTATCCTGTGTAAAATGGAGGCACGCTTACAGGAGCTGTTGAGGCTTTCAATTCATGTTGCTGTGACTGCAAAATTCACATAGTATTCAGAGCAGAAGTGGTTGTCTAAGAAATGTCAGCTGTATCTATTTAAAATACTGTTTTCTTTATAGGAAAAGTTGAACCAGAACTGCTTCATACCTACTCTGCTTATCTGGGTGCTGATGTTCTTCTTCTTATTGTGCGTCTCGCTGTACTTATGGCTGTAACCCTTACTGTACCTGTAGTTATTTTCCCAGTAAGTGATTTATTTTTTTTGGTCTTAATACCATTTTTTATTTTCATCACCTGTCCTGCTGCAGTCATTTACTGATTTGGCAACTCCCATTTATTAACAGAATTTCTCTCTTAACTGAAAAAGGAAATTTAATCTAATAAGCTTGAGGACATATATCTATACTGTTAATTCAAATAAATTAAATAAACAGGCAACATTTACAAAGCAGTAGATATAAATACATTCGGTTATGTTGTTTTCCCAGTATGGTTTAATTGGGGCGATGGAATAGATTGCCTGTTTATAAAAGTATTTGCCCTACTGTATTATCAACTTTAAAAAGGTTTTTTTGAAAGTACATTGTGAATATAAATTCTGGTTATTTAGTTATATATTGTTGAGCAGCATCCTTAGACGTTACAAAAATCCCTGGGGTTTATTTTTGTTCAAGACAGATGTTTTTCCTTGGTTTTTTTCTCCATTACTGGCTGTGCTTTGGAAATCTAAATCATTGAAAAGAGAAACAGACTAAACAGACTAGAAACACAGAGCTGTCTCAAGTGCAGGAAGTAAATATTAAAAAAAAAAAAAAAAAAAAGAAATTACTTTCATGTCTTTCAAGTTTTTAATAAAATCTGAAGTGTTCAGGAAAATTACATTAACATACTTTCTGAAGGAAAGTCTAATTCAGGTGACGGTCACTAACTTCCACAATGAAGACTAAACTGTCTTTTTTTTTTTTTTTTTTTCTTTTTTCCCCTCTTCTAAAGATCCGCAGTTCCATTACCCAGCTGTTGTGGGCAGGGAAGGAGTTTAGATGGTGGCGTCACTGTGCCATTACAGTTGCTCTTTTGGTGTTTACCAACGTGCTTGTTATCTTTGTCCCTACTATTCGAGACATCTTTGGATTCATTGGTAAGCATTTTCACATCAGTTCAAGTAGTCTTTGAAATCTCACAAAGTGCAGTTTGGATTTAATTAAGTTATGTTTACTTATTTATGAATATTTATTTCTATGCTTTTTCAATACAGGTGCATCTGCAGCAGCCATGCTGATCTTTATACTTCCTTCTGCCTTCTATATCAAGTTAGTGAAGAAGGAACCAATGAAGTCAGTGCAAAAGATTGGGGTATGTATAGACAAATATGTCACAGTCATACTTGCTTACTAATTCAGAGCAAGAACTTTAGCTTTTTTCTTAACAATGTAAGAATTTTGAAGTCCTGGTGAAGGGCAGCAGTGCATCAGCATTTAATCTTCTCTTAGTTAACACCTCGGAGTCACACAGGTACTCAAAACTGAGGAGACAGCCATCGTAAGGCTCAGTTCACTCCAGTGACTTTTCTCACCCCCCAACCCCCAGTCTTAACAATAGTTGGGTCACTGTTGCTGATAAGAACCGGATTTCAACAGTTTATCCTTAAGAGCTATAGTAATAGTCTTGTTCTCCTTCAGATTTTCTTTCAAGACTTATTTACATAATTCACCCCAGAAAAGCTGATCTTCAGTATTCATTTGGGTGATCCTGACTGATCTTGGTGCTCTCACTGACCTTAGACATACTGACTCAGAATCAAATTTTAGACATACTGAGTCAAAATAAAGTCAGCGTAGTGACGCAGCCTGACTGGTATCAGCAGCTGCATTAACTTCCCTCAGCTGAGGGTGAGGTCTGCTACACTTAAATGTACTTTTTTATTTGAAAAAGGACCTCAAGTATGAGAAGGGTACCTAGCTTGTTACTGTTTTCCATGATCTCGTCTCTTTCTTCGTCCTCCATGAGCAATGGCATTTGTGCCATATATGGGTATGACTTTATAGCAGAATCTGAAATCCTTCTTTTATGTTTTCTATTTTCAGGCTGCGTTCTTCTTCCTAAGTGGTATACTTGTGATGACTGGGTGTATGACACTGATTGTTCTAGACTGGACCCAGAATGTTGCATCTGATGGCCATTAACTGTCCTGGTTTAATCTCTAATACTCCACTTCAAATGCCAGTGTTCACTCAGATACCTACTGAGAATGAAAATGAGCTATTCAGCTTCCTCTAAAATGCAGATTCTTTGTTGATGGTTCTTCTGATGGTTGAATACCTGAACTCTGTCTTTAAGAAACTATTCGCATGGTGGAAGTGGATATAAACATCAAACCACATGAGTGTCTGGCTGAAGGAAGTGACAACTTTATTCCATTCCAGAGAATGGACAGAACTCTCTGTAGACTTTTATCAAGCCATGTTTGGCTTTCGTCATTGTTACTTGGATATTTTGTTATTTTACTTGAATGTGCCTAATGGAACCATTTGATGTGAGAAATAACTCTTTAATTTACAGCAAAGTGTTTAAATAACCAATGAGAGAGAGAGAAAAACACTTATTTTTTGTACCAAAAATTCTTATGGACCTCAAAAGCACTATTTTGACTTTAAGAAACATTTTTCTAAAAAGAATGAAAGAATAACATAGGAGAGCTCATACAAATATTTAATCAGTGTCCTAAATTAAATCTAGGTTGCCTTTCTGTAGAGGCATAATTAGAAGAAATTTTATTTTAAAAAATACTTCTAATGACCAAAACAGAAAATTAACCAATTCAAGTAAAAATTCTCTAATGACAAATGCTTCCCATGAAATTCACTTAGTTTGAAGTAAGTTTGAAGATTCAGAAAATCATTTGTCAGCTTAATTAGCTACAGTTACCTTAGTTCCAAAAAATGGTGTGGAAACCCAAATTTCCGAGCTTTAAAAACCTCACCTTTTAGAACAATTATGTTTTGACAAAAATATAGTTAATCTAGAAATCATAAAGACGGCATTGACATTTCCCTTCTTGAGGTACTCAGTAGTGCAATTGAGTAAAACAGGGTTTGGGGGTTTTTGCTTTATTTTTGGGGTTTTTTTCCTGTTGTAGATATAAATTCAGTGGCACTGGAGCATATGATGCCATTAATATAAAACTCCCTCCTGGAGTTCTCTTTATTAACAAGGTCCATTACCAGTTGTAGCAATGTTTGTTGGGTTTTTTTTCTGTCCAATCTTATCTTGAAACACTCTGTAGGAAAACAGAAGGGTCCTAATGTAGTTTACTAGTTGTATAATATTCAAAAACTGTACAGTATTTCTCAAATTACTCATCCATTATTGGATTTTGAATTACTTGACTATTCTGTTTCTGAGTCAGATCCACAAAGTAACTGCACCAGTATTTCATGCTTGGTACAAACTCTCTTCGCATACCTAACTGGGATTCCTCTTCCAATTTATACTGTATAGTAGTATTGAAGATAACCTCATAGGCTGGATAGTCATCTCATACTTGTTTGCTTCAGAAATAGGTAAGTTTCTTATGAGCCCTAGCTAGCTAGCTGATGAAGCAGGTGCTGTATGGTTGTGATTAGCTGTTTTGTTTCTAGTGCATGTTTACCCTTTCATTCTTATCCCAGGTTGAAGAGAAGTAACATTTGTATAACAGCGTACTTGGCTTATAAGGGGTTCTCAAACACATTATCGGGTACAAAAGCCTAGATAGAGATTATTAATGAAATAATCATGGCAATGTGGTCAACTGTCTTCATCTGACATGATGCTTTAAAAATCTGATATACAAAGTTCCACTCGGTCATTATGTCAGAGGGAACAAGTAAGGGCCTGTAATCCCTTGATTAAACAGCGCCTGAGACTTTTTTGCTCTTGTAGAATTAATCAGGAACAAATCCAAATGATAGTCACAGTTTGGCAGGTCGTGTCAGTCTCTGCCCAGCCATTTAAAAATCTTTGAAAAGAGTTGCAGGTATTTTGTATTGATACTTCTGCATGACTGTAAGTACTGGTCACTAAATCCATAGTGTAAAACTGTAATGAGAAGTTATATTCCTCTTGTGTTGTTTGTATTATTTTAGTGGTACTCAACTGGCAATTAACAGTCCTGGAGTCAGCACTGACTAACGCTCCTTAGGTACTTCTCTGCCTCAGGTACTGTGCATTGGCCATCCATGGCTAACTGCCCCATGTTACCTGATCTCCACAGAAGCGCTGGGTGCGTGCCTCCTCAGTCCTTTGGCAGCTTGTCTCTTCCTCTCCTCAGATGGAGAGAGGTGGAAGAGGATTAAAATGTTGTCTACCTTTGAGCAATTTGTAGCACATAAGGGATGAAGTACTTCCTCAGCCAGCATTTAGAAAGAAGGAAACAAAGAGAAACAGCCTCCTTTCTGTCAGTGACCACAGAAGAGGAAGGAGGTGTAAATGAGAAGTTACTACACAATCCTTCTCAGCAGCCAGAGAAGAGGGCGATGTCACTTAATTCTCTGAATGTAGCAATTTCCAGATTTTACGTGTTACATGATTTGATGACTGGGTCTCCACCTGCAACAGTTGAGTTCCACTTGGCTGGGTTGATTTCCAACATGTGAATTATTTAATTATGGGTTTTTTTACAAACCTGTCTGCTTAAAGTTACCTACATTACAAACCACCTAAAAGAGCAGCTTCAGTATTAAACCACTGTCTTGTCACCTCAGTTAGACATTACTGTCTTCCATGATATTTCAGTCATATATGTAGTATGTTATTTATAAAACATTAATCCATTAAAACTAAACCTATTTTTCAATATTTATGATAGTCTATGTACATAAATTGTATGTGTGTATATACTGTAATTATGATGTATATAATGTAGGTTTCGAATCTGGGATTTATGTATATATTCCTCTCTCATTACTGATTGTTGCATCATTTCAAGGAGTTGTTCATGTTGTACATCTGTATAACAACAGGAAAGATTCTTTTACAACAAAATGTAATGCTTACAAAAATGGAAGAAATGTGTTATACCTAAGGTGTGTAAGAAAACACTAAGACTGTATTTATTACAAATGTATATGTTGCAATAAACACAGGAGTCACTTGGGTCCATAAAAAGCATTGTTTCAGGTTCACGCATACTTTTCCTCTAAAATTTACCATGGATGTTACGATTTCCTGAATGCAGCACTTAACAACTTTGATGATCTAATGGATTTGTTAGGCCACCAAATTCAGGCATCCTACGGTACATCCGTGTACATATGTAAATATCCACTGTATTGTTGGAGGCCAACAGTCTAGCTATAGTTGTTGGCAGAGAGTGCAACACAGTTTCAATGAAACATTGTATGTTTGTTTTAACTGAAATAAATAAACAGATAATCCTAAGCAATGTTGTGGTGCTTTTTTTTTTGGGGGGGGGGGGGGGGCAGGGGGGGAGCATTTGAAGGATTTTCAGTGTAGCTTTAATTTTGTATATGTTTTACTTATGAGCGTTTCTCAGGAAGGGGCGGGGCAGGGAATAGCATACAACCAAGTCCACAATTTATGGTACTACAAGAGTAAACAGAACAAGTGGACATTAAAGGAAACGAGATACTGCATTACACAGGAAACCTGTATTATGTCATTTGTTGCAGCACAGGTGTCTGCAGACAAGACTCAATGCGTTAGGTCTTGTAGAAGTATAACAAATCAGTGAGTCTTGCCAAAATTCCATGCCATTTTCCTGCAACTGAATCTCCAGAAGAAAACTGCTTCTGCAAAAAAATTCAAAACTGGTGCATCTGTTTCACTTGTATTTTAGCAGTTCGATACAAACCAAGTGCGGCCTATCAGTTCTTTGTTCTGCAGAAACCTCTATGAATTCATACGAATCTTTGTCTTTCCCAAATATTAAGAACTGAGTGAGAGAGACATGGAAAGTGTAACTTGGTGTGTTAAGTAAGCAACAAAGCACTGTATAAAAGGAATATTAAAGAGGCATAGTTAAGTACCCTGAAATTAGGAAATGCCTCAATTAAGGTTGCTTTAATTACATGATTGCATAGTATTTTTCACTGGAACCCCTACTGAGTAGCTATTCATTATTTTTTTATCATGTTTTCTATGTGTTCACTATGTTTTTGTATTTGTTCAAAGTCCAAAGCCCATCCTGATGAGGGATGAATGTCCTCATTTCTCTAGTTCTCATTTTAATGTCATCTTTGTGAAATACAAATGATTACTCGTTTTCACAGCATTGCAGGTCTGTGAGAAGGCGTTAAGCAGTCAACACCTCTGGGGACCTGAAGTGTGGGGAGGCAGCACTGTGAAGCAGCCATGCGTTTGAATCCACAATTTAATGACCTGCACTTGCTTAGTTTGTACTTCAGCATTTGCTTACTTCCTCTGAAGCGTAACTGCAAAGAGATTTTGAGTTATCATGAACAAGAATCCTAAGCTTCAAGTTAGCCACTCGGTAATCATGTCTGGAAATGCTCAGTGTCATAACTTGCCTACCATCATACAGGAATTTCATAGCAGTAGAGAAGCCCTTTCCCCAGAATGCCACTTGACAGGTTCAACAATCAAGCCCACATCTCTGCAATCAGGCATTTCCATCAACACAATATGTGAAGTAGTCTTTTCTATGCACTTCAGATTCCCCTTAAGAGCTGGCTCACCCTGTGTGATGAATGAGACTGTACAATACTTTAAAAAAAAAAAACAAAAACCACAAAAACACAACAAAAATAATTACATTGTGCAACAGTGCCTAATGATTTGAACTTCTTTACCCACCACAAAGCTTTTGCTCCAGAAGAGGGATAAGCTGTCGCTTAGGGTTTATTCACAATGCTGAGATTTGGGAATCTCTGTATGCCTCTGCAGGTGAGATATGCCTTCTTTACTTTCTTCTGGTTCCCTTAAAGTTTACCTCTTTCTTCCCCCCTTGCCTTGCCAAGTCTGTTCTGTCCCAAGGTCATGCCTAGGCAGCTCACTCCCATGCCCAAAAGGTCCCCCATAGTTTAGCTCATATACCTGTTTGTAGGGCAGCACAGCTCCCATTCAGTCTGTGTGCCCAGGTTTCCTTTCAGGAGAAACAGAGGAGAGAATGGCCAGTGTATACCCAGGTTTAAGCACCAGAAGGAGCTGAGATGCCATGAGGGAGCCCCCAACCCTGTCCTTCCAGGAATGTGGGCATGCCATCCCACCTCCAGTGCAGATGTACCCGGCGCCTGGTTCCTCAGCCTTTCTGGTTTCAGTCTCTTGAGCATGACAGTCTAAACCCTACCTGCTTTCATATGCATTTCCTTCTGTCTTCTTGCACAGCTGATTTCAGCTGTCACAAGGTAACTCCTTCTCAGCTCTGTCACTCTTGCTCTGAACCCAATCCCAGTTTGCCAGCTCCCCATTAACACCACCTCTCCCAGCTCCTCCTGTGAGCCACCTTCCCTCATCTCACTACCTTCCTGACTACATGCCTGCCCAAGTCCAGCTCCCACCCTTCCACATTCACTTTACCCAGGCACAGGTAGGAATATCTGCCTTTGATTTTCCCAGCCTTTGCCCAGCTAGTCTCCTCATGGCCCCACTCTAACTACAAACCTTATGTTCTTGCTCTCTGGCCATCCTTCCAGTCCCAGCTCTCCAGCAGTCCCCATGGACTCCTTCGGCAACCCGGAGAAGCCCACTTCCACACTCAGTTCAGGCACCTCTTGCCCCTCCAGCCTTTGGCCGAGTGCAAAGCCCAGCAGTAGAGAAAGGGAGGGGCAACTTTTCCCAGGAAAAATGATTTATTATTTCACTATGGGAAAACATCCTCTTTCCCCCAATTTTATTCTCAAATGGGTCAGATCATTTAGGCTGATTGTTTTTCCACACAGATGCACAAAAACACTACCCTGCCACAGTTACTCATAATGGAAAATGTCAGGAGAAACATCAGAAGTAGGTAATGTTTGAAAGAACAGAAACGTATTCCAGTAAGAGCAGAGTCAGGTAATCCCAGTAACAGCTGGATCATCAACCACATTTGAAGAGGTTATTTAAATTAGAAATAAGTGCTAGCTTTTATTTTCATTATTACTTTTAGATATATTAAAAAGAGGTGGGGGGGAAGTTTTTTCCAATTTTCAGAACATAAATTGATAGGTAATATATGTTGAATAGGTACTAACAGTAACGTAGAAATTCAGTATGAGTCTTGGAAAGGAAGGGTAGCTTATATTACTAGCTTTTTGGTGATCTTTAAGAATCTTGTTCACATCACCTCCAAACAGCTCAGATTGCAGGAAAATTAAATGGAGCCAAGTGAGGTACTGTGGGTATTCTCACTCAGGAGTTATTGAGCCAACATGGTAAATCACATGTCTACTTGTTTTTTTTAAATAAATACCAGTTCATGAATAGCCAATATTGTTCCTTCCTGCCCACTTCAGCAGTATAATTGAACATGTCGGTAGAGCATATCTCGGGGCTGGAGCCCAGGTCACTACACAGGAGGAACAGCCAAGTCTCATGACAGGCGGTGTGGGCTGGGAGCTACCCCCTGGGCACCTCACCCTGCCCGCAGCAGTGCCACCTGGAGGTCCAGCCTGAACCCCCACCGAGGATTTGGGTGATGAGTAAAACTGGCAGGTGCTTCCACTGTGGGCAGGACATGGGGAGCGTGCCCCAGTGCCATGGCTGCGGGAAACGCTAAGAAGGCAATCAAAAAGGCCACAGGACAGCGACAGCTTTGTGGAAATGTGGAGAGCAGCCACAGAGAGCGTGAACAGTTTCCCTCTGTGTCAGACAGAAAACAGTGGCAACCAGGAGACCTTCAGAAGACTGGTTTGAAAATAGCTGCCACTGAAATATTTGCATTTGTGCTTGCTCTTTCGACCCAGCTGGGGAGGCATCAGCTGTGAAACTGTTGCTCTGCAAGGATTACTGGACTCCAAATGAAAACGGCATATGGGGGATGTGTTTTTTCTGTGGAACGAGTGGGGAAGTTCCTAAGATTACCAGCTGCAGGAAATGGAGCTGTCACAAGAAGCTGCAAAAGCATTACCAGAGGCCAGCGCTGGGTGCAGGTATTTCCTACCAAGGAGCAGCAAGCCTGCTGCATACACCAGCCTGCCTGCAGAGATGGAGCCAAAATGCCTTGACTACAGGAAATGAAATCTGCACTAACACGGATCGACCGCCCATGGGGACGATCCGTAGCTCCTGCCATCACCCAGCTCTCACTTGTGCAGGATTTTGGCACTTGCCTTCTTCCCAAAGATTACACACGTCTCCTGCCTTACTGCAAAGATGATGTTTCTGAGAACAAATAAAACTTACAGTCTTCTAATCAGATTACTAAAACCATGGGTGTCCCAGGAAACATTTTGAAGTAAATGAGTCATGCTTGATGTAATTGATCACGGTTTGGGGTGAGTCTGTGTGTGTCCATGCCTGCATCTCTGTGTGCACACTGGGAATAGAGGCCATAAGGGCTCTTCCAATCTGCTTGGATTTACTTGGAAAGACAATTAAAGGTCAAATGGGGAAGTGAAACCCACAAGTTCTCCTCCTAGTAAACCAGACAAGAACCAATTTTGATTCTCACAGCTACATTATTTTTCTGGGTCCCAGAAAGGTCCAGGATTCTCCAAATTCCTCTTGCACACTGTGCTTTGGAAGCCTGTACTCTGGTGGCCACTGCAAACTGGCCTTTAATCTCCATGTCTTCTTGAGAGCACTCATTTCAGCTATGTTGTATTTCACATACCTGGCTCCTTCAGAACTTACACAGTTAACTTAAATACCAAATTGATTATAATATAGCAGCCTTTCCTTTCCCGGGACCCAGCTCTATGCTGGGCCATGTCACCAGCTGGGTTACACTAGCATATGAGCTGTTTCAAAACCAAATCAGTAGTTTAAACAAATGGTTTTGTTTTTTGCTGCCACAGATTTCCAGCCATCGTGGTAGGTCAAATGCAGCACTTCACTATTCCTGCGCTTAACAGAGCTAGTTTCCATTTTGTGGTTAAATTTCTCAACCCATTTTAACAATCCGTATCTTGGATCAACACACTGCTTATCTCAGAGTCCCAGTGGAGAAGTTCTATGACATTTACTATGTCTAAGCATGGCTAACTGCTAGAATATTCATCTGTCCTCCCCTGCAAGTTTTAGTTTGGCATGGAACAGCAGTCCTCTTCTGCATTTTCTAGCAGCAACCTGACCAAAACTAAACCTCTGAAGTATTTCCTTTCCTACTTGTAAATGGATAATTGTGGGAAAGAATCAGATTCTATCTCTGTCATCCAGAAACTTTGGAGAACCATTAAATCTTTCTGGAAAATGCATCAACAACTACTTGGAGTAACTACTTTGATTGCCTTATTGTTTTTATAAATATGAGAACATTTAAACACATGGAACCTAAAGTACTTTTACAGATTATTTTGTTTCTGTCAGTTCTGCTGTTATCCAAGTGAAGTTGCCTGTGTGATTCAGACTTTTCCCTTGCCTATGTGACTAGACATGGTGCTTTCCCTGTCTGTGCACAGTGTGTTATTATACACAGTCCAATAACAGAGATATAACTACAGAGGTTCCTCTGCAAAATCTTTCCTACTTTCATTTCTTTCACTCTCTTTCAGACTGATGCATGGTAGCTTTCCCTTGTCCCCTCCACCACAAGCACCCTAAACCGTTCACTTTTCAAATTCTCACAAGGTTTTGCAAACTTCTTAGCACTTCTTTTTTCCCATAAATAAATATCTCTGCTTTTCACTTGCTGTGCAGTTTTCCATATGATCTTCTCATAGACTGCAAAGACTAACTGATTTCAGAGAGGAAGTACATAAGTCCTTTTCACCCAGTCCAGCGAACTGACTACCATATTTTATAAAAATATAAAAGAGGGGGAAATTTTTAAACACTCAGTGATAAAGAAGCAGTAAGAAATGTTGCAATATCGCAGCAGTGAGTACGACAGCCAACTGATGCATTAATGTTACTAAACCACGGTTTGCCTTTGACACTGGAAAGCGTAACTGAAAACATAACTGCACAAAGTTTTCTCTGCATCCTCCTGCTGCAGCTTGACTGTGATTACCTGCTACCCTGTGCACTGATCTGGCTTGAAAATCTTCAGGGTTTGTGCTTTTGTTCTTTAGCCTGTGTTAGGTCCATGAGCTCACTCATCCTGCAGCCTTCCAGGGAGGCGGCAGATGCAGGGCCAAAAGGGTGGGCAAGCCGCTGAGCTGGGTGCACTACACAAAAGAGAAAAGTGTCCAAGACAAAAACTTGAGTGTGTGCTAATGAAAGGGATGCTCGACAAAAGGTCCCGGCCTCGTGGTGCCTGAAGGGTGGGAGCAAGAGCTGCCAGCAGCCAGCTCTTCTGCACAGTGAAAGCAGCCATCACTCTTGGCCAAGCACCTATCACAATGGGGGCTGCTAGCCCCTCAGGTCTCCTCACCCTTCCCAGCATGCGTGCTCACAAGCAGGTTGATGTCACCAAGGGCTCCCACAAGCATGAGTGAAGACACAGGCAGCAACTGCATTTTTGGAGTTGGCAATGGGGCTCACTGAAGCTGCAAGCCACGGGAAGAAAACAAGCCAGAAGAAACACAGGAGGAAAAAAAGGCCTGGAGAGGAACAGAAAAAGAGAATAATATCATGATTGTGAAGAAGAAAGAAAGTGGACCCGCTGACAAACAAGAAGGGAGACGAGAAGAATGTCTGTGTATAACATCAGAACTCCCAAAGTGATTTCATGGTTATTTGTTTGCCTCCTTGCTTTCCCTGAACAGGAAAAGAGGAAGGACTTTGTGGAAATAATCCTGGCTGAGGTACATTATAACAGAATGTGTGAAGAACTGAACATCAGCCAGCCCAGCCCATAAAGCAGCTCAATTAATAAATATTCATAATAATTTGAAATTACTTTGAAATTATGTGAAAAAAGGTTGGAGAAAACTGCATGTGTTGACAGTCTCCAAGGGAAACCTGAGTCATTACTTAACTCTTGTTACTTAGCGCCCACAAGGCTATCTTCTATCCCACTGGCACATTAACGTAAGTAATAAATCACTATCAGCCAGAACCCTTTCCTTCTGACTGTGAGCAATTACTAGCATTTATATGCTCAGTGAAATCAAGAAAATAGTTCATCCAAGTAGCAGGGAGGTCCAGATGACCATCTGAACATGGATTTTTACAGCTGATAACCATTAGAAATAAGCTAAAACAGGATGAGTAAGTTTTCAGGCTTCACTTGTTTCTGACTTTTACCCAAAGATATATAAACCTTTCCCTGTCCTGATTTTCAAGCTGACAATGAGCAAACTCATCCTGGAAAACAAAGGAGCACTGGGTCCCAGCACAGCAAAGCGTCTCAGGGCAGCCAAGAAGCGGTGGGCAGCCACAGCTGGTACAGCAGCCAAGGCCTATGCACCAGCCAGTGCAGCCACACAATAGCCCTTACGGGCAAACTGCAGGCAAATCGTTCCTCCTCCTTCTAAACAGCCACAGATCAAATATACAGACATGTGTGTGTCCCCCTCACCAGAAAAATGTTTTCTCTTGTTATGGAAATCTTTTGCAATGATAAGTTTTTGTGCTACAAATGTAAGACATAAAACTTACTCATTCCCTAGGGAAATGGTCAGCCTGGTCCGTAGCTTTGAGGGACCCCAGGATTGTCACTCTATACCAAATTGTACCAGTGATGCTACATGCTTTTCTAATTGCACTCAATTATTATATTCTAAATCACAAGGATCATGCAAAAATTTGCAAAGTCACAAACAAGGTTCTGACCTTGAGCTAGTAACTTCACTTCCTGAAAATAAATCAACAAAAACCAGTGGGTTTGATGCAATTTTCTAGGAAGCAGATAGGAAGGAAAAGACAGTAAGTATTTCCTTCTGACCAAGGGACTGACGGTGATATTTACATTTGAAGGAAGGAATTTGCCTTGACTTATTGGAAATGTCTTTGTTCTTGGGGATTTAAAAGCAGGCTCTGTGGAACAAAACAGATGGCCTGAACTATGCCTGTATTTTGAGGAAGGACAACTTTGCCTATTAAAAAGAATAACAAGGTGAAAAAGTATTTTAATGGAGTATGAGGGCATTTCCATTTTTCTTTATAGCTGGCTGCAGCAAAGGCAGATGACAGTGGTAAATTTTTTAAAGAGGATAGCAACACAGAAATTGAAAGATGTCAAGATTTTGAATAATTAATTTGGATTATGTTGCTGTTGTCAAGCACTTCACTTATCTAGAAGACACAAAAAAGGATAAATTCTTTGCTCTATAGGCATTTTAATCTAACAGTGGTGATCTCACGTAGTATCAGTACTAGCTGTCACATATTTACCCCAGCTCACATTTTTTAAACCTGCCACAAAGTTAACAAGGATTACTTGAGACAACAACAGAAACAGCTGCAAATCCCCTCCAAAACCCAGTGAAAGTGCTTGCTCATCTTCTAACCAACTTTCCTATGCACAAGAGTGGCCAGGGCTTATTAAAACCATCTTAAAACCTGCCAGCATCATTATTACAGTCCCAGGGTTGCTTTGTTTGCTGGAACATAAGCATTTGTACCCCAGGTGCTGGAGGAGACCAGCAGCACTTGGTCCAGCTTTGCCTGAACTGTAAGGCAAAGTCTGCATTCATTCTGCACTGTGCTTGGGGCTCTGGGGTATATGCTTTAAGCAGATTGAATGGTCCCACTAACTTTAACACTTACTTTAAAGTAGTTTTGGACTTGAGCCTAAAATAAGTTATTTTTGTACTCAAGTCCTCCTATATGGAATTAATACAGAAACTGAAAAAGGAAATGGAACTCAAACTTGCACCGCTACAAGTAAGTAACTTGGGCACGTGCTGAGAAAGGTGATGGAGAAAAGCCCTGTGGCATAAGAAGAGTTACCCCAACTCCCCAGCCTGCTGCTGACACCTAATCCTATTATGAATTGTGCCTGGATTATAATCAAAACTGTTCTCATGATATTTTCCATTTCAAAACCAAAAGGCCTGAATGTGTTTCATAGCATCGGACATGGCACACACAAGGCCAGGCACAGCACTGGCATGGCCAGGCAGGCCAATGGTGGTAAAACAAGCTGTGCTTCTGGGACACATTTGCCAAGTATTTGGCCTTTGAACAAACCACCTTTTCAGTTTTATGGCCTCTTGCAAAACTTCTCAGACTTGCTCCAGCTGTACCAGTGAAGGAATTTCTCACAGATGCCCTTTCACGGTAAATGTTTTGAGGAAATTCTCAGATAACAGACCTGAATGTATTTCAGGGAAGACAGGGCCGCTTTTGGAAGGATACTTCTCAGCAGGGGAATTAGGAAGATGAAGAGAACTGCCTCAACGTGGCTGCCATGTGAATATCTTATTTAACTACTGGTGCGGGCCTGCAGCCACCGCCACGCATGCAGGCGCCCACACACAAGATGGCGGCAGGGCAGGAGGGCAGCAGCCACGCTGCCGTTGCTGGGCCTTCCCCAGCCCCTCACGCAGGCTGCCAAAGCCACTGTTATCCCGTGGGCGAGGTCATATGACAGCACAAAACAGTATTTCTGTGTTTCCTTCCCAATGACTAATTAGTGGCCAATCTGATACCTAAGAGAAATTAGGACAATTCCTGCCTGCTGCTTCTAAGTAATCAAGCTATGAAAAAGCAACCATTTCCTTTAAATTCTCTTCTCATTCTCCTCTTGTTACAAACATCTTTTCATTCTGCTGTGATATAAGACCTTGTAACATTTTCTGTCTGTTAAGTTTCCTGTGTGGGAAGCATCGTCCTGGCACACTATATTAATCCTTAAAGAGGATCAAACAAAAAAAAGATAAAAATATTCAAATTTCAGAGTTATTAGAGTCCTCTTGAGGATGATTTTCTTGTTTTCCATTTCCTGTCAGAATTTAATTTTGCAAATGAAGCTGACATATGCAAACCCTGATCACATCTTGCTTTATATTTAGACTTATGAGCATGATTTGGATTTAGTTTGGGATTATCAGAACTTCAGCTGCTCATTTCTTTAACTCTGGGCTCTGAAAAAAGCTTTGCAAAGAAAGCGTGCCTGAGGACAACATCATGATAGATCAAGAAGAGCATTACATGTCATAACTCTTTTTAATAAAGGTAAAGACACTTCCCACTTGTCTGAAAGGTGTACACCTATCTCCTGGAACAGCAAAAAGGAAAAGAGACAAAACTATATATATCCCAAACCTGGATATATATGGCGCATATATATATATATCTCATACCAAAACTGATGGGGAAAACAGAAATAAAGAGCAGAATTTTCAATTTGGACATCAAAGAACTAACATTTAAATCTCTCTGTACATCTTAAACAGAACTGCAAAAAAACTGCAGTGTAGCAGAGGAATACATATTTTCAGAAAAGTCTGTTATAAAACCTGAGGTATCCCATAAGAATCCTGATTTGATTTTGTTACTTCCCACTGTGAACTTTGTCACAAGAACATAATATCTCCTTCACATGCTGTAAAATGGAAAATGAGAATATGCTATCATATGTATCTAAGTAAGTTGTATCAAAAGACATAGTAGTGTTGTAGCCAAAAAGTCTTAAGAACATAAACAAGAAAAATTTTGTAGGTAGAGGAACTGGTCTAATTTTTTTTAAAAAGTAATAAAAAAGGAAAAGCTTGCAGAAGCACAAGCTCTTGTGCAGGTCTGAAATAGGAGCAGCAAAAGTAAGTTTGCTATGAAACTAAGTTTCATTGCACATCACAGACTGCTCCTTTCCCATCCTTACATCAGGTAGGTGATGTATTACCCCATGCCACGCTTTAGGGATAAATTTATCAAACCTCTCCGCTTTGCTGCACAAGTATCAGCTATCTTTTCAGTCAGGTGGCCTAACTTAAACACACCTAATTTGGCTTAGAGCAGCTTTGCTCCACTTCTGCCAAGCTTTGAAGTTTACTTCTCCATCTTGCTTGAAGAAGGCCGTGTGTGCTCAAAAGTTTGCTTTCCTCAGTGTACAAACCTCGGCTTGCCAGCACGTGTTGGTGCATGCCATTGGCATGAACTGTGTCCCGGGTCATTGCCATCCTGCATGGTGTGCTAGTACAGAATAATCCAAATGACTAGAAACCAGAGTGCAAGTTTTAATGCAGCAGCATGACAATGATATGAACAGTTCAAGCATTGAGCATAATGACATTAATAGCCTCGTGCCACTGGCATAGGAGAAGATAAACACTTTCGCAGTACGAAATAGTTTCTTATGGAAAATGATAGGCTTGCAAACAAAATATGAGTGAATTCTGTGTGACACAGTATTTTTAGACTGGATAAATGCTGGGGGAGGTGAAGGGCATCATTTTTTGTTAGTAGTCGAATATTAGATTGAAAAGTTATTTTTAAAAGTTTTATTTCACTCTCCAAATGTGCAGCATGGACTCCAAAACTCTAAGAGAGCGTGCATATAAATATCCATACTCAAGCAGCCCCAAACAGACCGCCTTGGTTTTGCACATCATCACCAAGATGCCGAAGGGTGCAGTGTGTGCTTGCTGTCCCTGTGCCCCATCAGGCATACCAGGGTGAAGTACAGATCATCTCTGTGGACCCAGCACACTGGGCAAGGCGGGTGAGCTGTCAGCAGGGTATCTTAATTAGCAAAGTGTTATGCCCCGAAGGTAGTGGAAAGAGAAAATTTTCTCTGTCCTTAACTAATGACATTGGCACTTCACCCTTTCCATGATGTAACACGATATGTTATCTATGATAAAACCTAGCCTTAATAAGGGGGGAAAAAGTAAGGAAAAAGGCAAGGGAAACCCCAAGAATTTTAATGCTGGGATTTTCCAAACATGAGATTAAAATTATGAGGAAAAAATCCCTCCAGTTTTAGAAGTCTGAATACAACACGGTTGCATACAAAAGGCCTGAAGAAGGCGGCCTTTGTTTGTGTTACCATCGTCTTCACATTACACAGCTCATCAACTCTGTTGTCACAGCATTTTCAGGCAATGGATTACCTGGTTAGGAAACACAATTTAATGAGTCATGAGTAGCAGTGTTTGTTGTCAGTGGCACATGTTTGTTTAATCCATATGAGAAATTAAATTAAAAGCATCAGTAGCCATTTCAAACTAGCTGAACGTCAGAGAAAAGCAAATAGCTTTATATATGTAATACTACACGCTGGCACTGAACCCTACTCCTGCATGAAAACCAAAAGGCAAACAAGGAGCAAGTGAATGCTTGTGCCCATAGAGTCTGTGCACATCGCCGGCAACAGCTAGCCATGAAATTGAAAGCAAATATTTGCTCTGCTTAAAAGATGTTCAGACTGCAATAATTGCATACTGCTGTAAGCTTCGAGAGCTTCTTGATTGTTTATGGACGCTGCCTCTCTGCCTGCTGAATATTTACTGTGAGTGGGGTGAGGTTCCCAGCAATTTGCTATCAGTCACTCCCCTGTTTAAAGCCGGAACACTTCCAAACACAATTATGCAAGTGAAACAATACACCGTATTTTTCCTTCCCTAGTTCCCTGTAGCACAGGCTGCTGGTTTTGTTTGGGTTTTTCCCATTGCAGGCAGCGGGTATGCTCCAAAGCCTGATAATTTTTTCATTTAAGGCTCTGATTTGGGATTCTTAAAACCACAATCAAAATCTTGACATTTCCTACGTCAGGCGTGCTCCAAGCATTAGGTGGTTTGAGAAGAGTTGTGGGGCTGGATTTGCCCTGTCTTAGCCAAGAAGAGAGGAAGGGTGTCTGTGGCTGTGCTTGGCTGCCTTTTGGCTGTTGCCGCTAGCAGATCTGCCAGTTGACACCCAGGTTTTTCACACCTGTCACCTTTGCACTAAACCAAGGGCTTTAGTGCAAACCCCAAAAAGTGCAAATCACAAAGAAAATTGCAGAACTGCTCCATTTACCTGGGATGCAGGAATAAATGCAGTTTGATAACCCGGAAAGCCATGAGGCTCCTGTAGTCTTGCGCTCCCTGCTGCGACGAGCCGGAACGAGCTCCAGTGCTCCCTCCAGGCTGGCATATAGAGCATCCTCTCAGTCTTACCAGAGGTTTGCATCACCAGCCCCTTCCCCTCTATTTTCAGGCAGCCCTCACCAGGTCTGAAAAAGCTGTGACCGTTGTCTGAACCCAATCACCCCAGCCCTGCCCCTGTCACCTCATGTTGGTGTACCCCTGCTGAGGCTGCCTGGGTCCCAGAAAGGGACTTGCTCTGGTGAAGGGAAACAGCAGCGCAGTGGGGACTCCTGAGCACCCAGTCTGGGAAGGGGTGGGAGAAAAAGTCTGTCACCCAGCAGTGGAAACTTGGGTCCCAGACAAGTCCTTGCAGACAGCTCACGTGGGTTAAAAAGGCTAGGTCAAGCTTCAGAGAACCAAAGTCACCTGTGCACCACCTGCCTGTTTCTGCCTCTGCGCTGGCCCTTCTGTGAACTGATCTGAGCTCAAGGCTTGGGAAAGTGCTGTTCTTAACCTGGTTGTGAGCCCCAGCCTGGCTCAAAGCAAGAGATGTCTGTGCAACCGCAGGCTACAAGGGAGGCATGCTCCTCCCCAGGTTGCTCCTTCCCCCTGGACCCTTGTCACCTCTGAGCAACTATTTACATCACTATGTCCTGGTCTCCTTGTTATGGACCAAATCTGGGGAAGTGCTTCAGCACAGGCTATGTTTTATGTACCTGTCTTCATTGACTTCAACGAGCTTCCAGGTAACCCAAGCAGTGCCTGTGATTGCCAAAGGCAGAACTTCCCACCCCCCCACCCCCCGCACACAGGGAGCAAGGCAGGGTGATGAACTCTGCAAAACTGGCACCACGACTCTTTCTGAAAACAGCATTTTTAGATTACAATCTTCTAGGAAAGCATCCACAACCTGAACCAGGTAGCATTTGCAACGAACATGAACATTTCAGAACACATTTACAAAATGCACTTACTCCTTCCTTTTACAATGGCATTAGGCCATGATGGTAATACTAAAAACCTATCAGGTCAGGCAGCTTTGATATGCTTGTCCGTAACAACATCTCCAATGTGACTTCAGTACTTTAGTGCACAAAATTTGCATGATCAGGCTATGATTTGCTGCCAAGGCAAGGCTTTAGGAAGACAGTATTTTCTAATGGCCATTTTGGACTAAGAACACTCTTAACAATCAACAGTCAGGTTCATTCATCAAATACAAGTTCTAAACCCACTTGCAGGATTTTTTTAGATTCATTAAAAGAGATAGAATAGACATTTGCTAAATTATAATATACACTATATAAATCTGTAAATTTTAGCTATAAGATAGTAATATATATACATTTATATATACTACATATTGTAATGTATCTTCTGCCTTCTGGTTACCCAGAGCCTTATACACCAGGTCTACTGGTAAAGTACGTGTTTTGTTCTGGTCTTGTAAGAATTTTTTCTACTATCCCTTACCTCAGGATAATTTCTTTTAAACAACTTTTAGACTTTCATGTGAGTCTTAGAAATTTTATTGCACAATTTCTCTGATACAGTTTTGTTAAAAAGTTCCCTGTTTTCTTCATATTCTGATTAAGTAATGTGAAACAAGGACTTGTAGACGAGATAGAGCAGTGGGAATCAAAACTGCTGAACCCCTCTGCTGATGTGAAGAACCTCTACCAATTTTGAGTTGTGTATGTTCCACTGATAATAATTATATTGTTTGCTGTAAGAATGTACATAAATAGCTGTATGAATTGCTAAGTGAGCAGCATCTTCTGCTAAGCCCCATTTATCAGAAAGGGGAGTAGGACAAGGCAGGTGGTGTTCACTCGGATGTTCCACTTCTGGTCACACTGAGTGTCCCAGATAGGACGCTATAGGGATGTAAGCCCAGACAGAAGAGGGATATAAGCCCACAACCCTGAAGCACATTTTAGGTGGGCAAATATATAGCTGCTGGAAGACAGTAAAACAGATGCTGGTAGGGAGCAGGTTCAGCTTTCCACCTTCAAAGGTGTCTGGAGCTGGCACGAAGGGAGACCTACCTCCGTAAACACATATACTGATAACTAAGGCAGACACATAAAGTCTTTTAGGACGTCTTTTCTCTTGTAATACTGTGCTCCTACCATTAATAGGACCACAAAGAACTTCCTGGTTATTGTACAATGAGAGGGGAGCTGCTCTGTGAAAGAAAACTTGCAGGTGCTGTATCCAACTGGAGGCTGCGAGCAGTCTCGTTTTGCACCCAAAATCTGTAGCACCAGGACCTGCATGGAAGACTCTTCCATCCCAAAGAAATGCAACAAAAGGTCTTCTGCTTGAAGGATTCTCTCAAGGACATTAAAGGAAAGGTAAGCTAATCTTGAACTAACTAGTCTTGCTCCACCATTTGATGGGAATCCTAAATAAGTAACGTATTCTCTCATTTTTCCTCCAAGTTTTCAATCTGCAATGGGACTGATAATACTTGTCCCTTGTAGCAAACATTAGGAGATTCTGAGATGAAAATTGTTGTCTAAGTTCAAATTACTTATCATAATCAATAATACTACAATATGATCGACTCCTCACTTCGACCAAGTGCACTTTAAAAAAAAAAAAAAGGTGTATTCTAATGATAATTTCCCAAAGATTATCCCTAAAATCAGAGGATTCAGATATGGAGTACTTAACTAGATTGCAGGAATGCATGCCATTTCTAGTCCTGTAATTAGGCAACAGAGCAGATCTAATCACTTCATTACTGTAATGACAGCTGCTATATGAAGCCCAAAACCAGAGAGAGAAATAGGTTACTGCGCAGGTACCTCAGAATGTTTTTAAGCATGACTGCTAGTAGAGTTGTATACTTTGACACTTTTGTCTGCTTTTTGCCTTTTTTCCTTATTTGCAGCTTGATCTCAATAGCATGTCAGGGAGATGCGACTGGTGTTGACCAGCTCCGTACTGCAAGGGAGGAGTGAGGAAAACAGCCACACCAGCAGTGCTGGAGACTTCCCTGTCTCGAGCAGATCAGGAAGTTTTGCTATATTTATAAGATGAAGTTCCATTTATCTTAATTTTATCAGTTTAATGGGGTTTGTACAGAACTTGACTCGTCCATAAGCACATTATTAAATGCATGCATATTTAATAACCACTGAACATGCACACACAGAGCATCGTTTTGGCTTACTGCACTGTCATAGTCTCTAGCAAAGAACTTTCACAGAATACATGATACCCAAAGCTCTGTAAATTATGGATTAAATTTTGCTTTCACTGATTTCATTTAGGTTTAATGAAAATGGAATTTCTTTGCATTTCAAAGAATTGCAAAAGCTAAAGTAAGTACCAGAGGAACAATGGGATGGGTACCAGGCACCACGTGATGCACCTGCCAGGTTTTACAGATGTGTTAACCTCAGCTTTTAAATAAGTTTACTATTTCTGCTGTATTTCAGCTATACTTCCTGACATGTCCTTGGGCATGTCAATAGCTTTATTTTGGTTTATTCTTTCAAAAATTATAGACCTATCAAGATGTTCTTAAAAGACTTAATTTTAACCTAGTCCTTTACTACTTGAGTATGAATTTCTTCTTTGTAAAGCTAAAGTTTATTGTGGTGGTTTAAATAGCATCATTTTACCACCATCCTGAAAACTTTTATTAGATGGGAATTGTCAAAAACAAGAATTCACTCCTTTTTTTCAAATTCACTCATTTCATGATGTTTCATGATCCCGTAACTTCTCCAGGTTACATTATTGCTAGATTACCATAAACTCAGTATGTGCAACCTGGATACTTACAGGTTAGCATCCAATTTCATACATAGTCAGGTAAATGAGCACTCTGATTTCTAGAAATACTGAGTTCCCTCAGCCCCCATGGATTTAAGCAGCAGTGAGAGATGCTCAGCAACTTTGTATGCTTCTAATTAATGATATGAATTTAGATATATAATATTTGGTACCCAAACTCTGAATTAAGCTTACATATTCTTTTATTTTATGTATGTATCTTTTAATCTAGAGAATTCTATTACTGGGCTGTGCACTAGCAGGCCAGTCCCAGATTAAGTAAATTATCTTTAGTATAATTTAATTCACAACAGTTATAAATTATTTCATGTTTCTAGATATAGCCCCTATTCCATAGCTATGCCTTATGCTGGGACTAGGAGCTGCAAGTTGCCAGGATCATTTCTGGCAACCTACAGGTACTATCCCTCAAAACACTAAGCAAGCCTTAAAAGTTGGTCTATACAAATGGAATGGCAGAAAATATCCTTTCTCGGGAAGAGAGGATCTCCTCTTTGTGTCATAACACAACTCAGCATCATGGTTATGAAAAAGTCTGAATTTACTCATTTCAGAAAGATTAAAGGTTTATGGTCTACTCAGACCATATAAACCGGTCTATAGCACTATTAAGAAGCAACACCTTGAAAGTGATTAAACAAAAAAGCATGCTGTTACATACTTTTAAAGTGTGTTTAAATGAAGATTTTATTATCACTACAGGCATCTACCATACTTGCAAATCTCTTTGTTTTAGTCATTGCTGCTTCCTTAGCCTCATGCAAGAATTTTGAAACCTTTGTATTACAGTAAAACACTTGTTGTGACCAAAGATAAGAGTTTGAGGAGATGATCAGAAGGTAAGGAGAAAAAGCGCAACTACCTGATTCATTGCATGAATTCCTGAATCTAAAGAGGAAGAGCAGAGAACTCCTCCCAATAAACCAGCATTAGTCACCATAGTTTTATACCACATTTTGGCCAGGAAACTAGCAAATGATAACATCTCATGATCATAGAGTCACAGACATGCATGCAAGATTTCGCAGCCCTTGAAAACTGATTGTCTCAACATGCAGAGTTGGAGGCAGCTGAACACATGTTTAAACACAGGTGATGCTATCAGCGTTCATGAAACCTGTGACAAGTATGGGCAGTTCTTTTCAGAGTATCGTGCAAGACCAGTCATGTACGGATTGTCTATTACGCATCGTAGTCAATGATGTTTTTCCTTGCTCAGTTGCTAGGCAAAACACCCTTCTCAACTAATTTCACAGAATCAGTCAGGACACTGCTAGCACCAGCAGCCTTTTAACAAGGCAGTAGATTTCCAAGAAGCCTTTGTTTTTGTCTAATAGCAAATCCTGGTATTACAGACTAGAGAAACTGTAGCTATTTGTTGAAAATTTTATTTTATTTCCAAGAAGAAAGTTGCAGTGGGCAGTGCAGTAGTTCACTGTATCACCCTGGAAGATTTCATCCACCTCAGTGGGTCCCGTGGTGTGTTTGGGCTCGAACCACCCTCAGCCCAAGTAGGTACCAGCACTTTGTTCCTCTTTGCAGCACATCTGCCATACATTTTGAGCCCACAGAGTCAAGCCTTGATGGGAAGAGGATCTCACTGTCTCACTACTTCCTAAAAGAGGACCAGTAGTGCCCCCTCCTGTGAGCAGCCCCGTAGCTTAGGTGCTGCCTTATCAAACCTAAGCTCCTGGACTCGCCGCAGAAAATGGACACAAAGTCTTCTTTCCAAAAAAACAAAACCAAACAGAAACCGCCCCCAAAGTCTATGTGCATTTTGATTCAACTAGCACAAGACTGAGATTTAGTACCGAGGCGCAAAAATAGTCATTGCCTACACCCTGTGCTTCCTCATCACTCCTGGCCATTCTTGAAGGGCAGTGAGAGACTTCAAAGGTATTCAAGGTCACTTTCTGGCCTCAACAAGATTCTCTGCAAAACACAGGATTTTTCTCCTTCAGCTGGCTTTCCATTTCTGGTCTGTTCTCTTTTATTCTCCTCTCTTCCACACAAGCACTAACATGTAAGTTCAAACATGCCAATGACAGATGTACTAAAATAGAGGTGAAGAGAACTCTGTAAGCATCTCCAGCTTCTCCTGTCAGGCTTGTCAGGTCAGTCATGAATCCCCCTGCCCCAGGCACAGTTACCTCCAGCTCCTTTCCCTTGGGCTGTAGCCATCTATTTGCCCAAGGGTAAAATATTTGAACAGGTAATCATCCAAATGTAATGACCCTCTGTCATCAGCTTTGTTGCTAGGTGCAAGAATTGTGCTTGGAATCTTTTGTAGGCTTTGCTGCAATTTGGAACCAAAAGACAACAAAGAAGCCAGCCAAGCCCCACTTTCAAGAAAATGTACCCCAAATCAAACAGCACTCAGAAACTGGAGAAGCTTGCCAAATGCTCATGCATGTGATAATTTAGTCAACCAAAGAAGTATTTGGTAACTTTTGATTTAAATTCACTTTTATTATATGGGCATGTTTTTTGCTGCATACCTGCAGTTCCCATTACACATTTTAAGTCAGTCAACAAGCATACATTTTTGAAGGACGGTTCAGAAGGGAATTTTCCAGACTCTGGAAGAATATTGTACTTCGGAGTGTAGTTCTGAAAATGAGCGTGGCTGTTGATGCATTTTTAGGCAGCTGAAATATATTCTAAAGAACATTTGGAAGTTGCAGGTCTGAACAAAAGAAGTTTTGGAACGATGTTATCACAGACAGAGAAAAGCTCAGGGCTGTTTCAGAGGAAGAAGAGGACCCATTTTTACTAGATAAAAGTGCACTGAAAGGCACCCAAGGAGAGAACTGCCAGTTCCAGATGGACAAGAGGGAAAAAAAAAGATGGGCCTGAAATACAAAAGCAAATTCCTGAATCTTCAGTATATCTGAAACCAGATATAGGAACAAGATTCTAAATGAAAGGATAAAGAGAAAGTCCCAGGAGGAGTGAATAAGGTCAATAAGGAGTGAGTGGCATAAAAAGGTATCAGGAAAAAGCTTACAATAAATCATAAAAGCTAGAAGATACTGGCCACAAGCATCAAGGTTTCACAGCACATCAAAGCAAACAGAACCAACAGTGTTAAAAAACCAGAAAGATACTGAGAGAGAGAGTGGAGAAACTTAAAATAATGAAAGGGCAAAGTAAATACTCATTTCTGAAAGTGCTACCATCTTTGTGGAGCCGTGTTAAGATATGCTAAAAAGATTTCTTTCCAAATTCTATGAAAAATAATTGCCCTGGTTCCAAGAATGTGCCTGACAAGGTAAGAATTAAATTATCTCTGAGGTAGAAAAGGCCTGCCTTTACAGGTATAAAATGAACAGTGGTAGCAGAACACATCAACTCAATGACCATTCCCCTGATAGCCTGATACATGTTTTGTTTTAAAGAAACAAAGCAGAGTTTCTTCTTATTCCCTACAACAGTACCACCTGACCACATCCACTATGTAATACACTATTTTATTTAGTAATTGGGGGGTGGGGAGGTGGGGGTGTTGATTGTCAGTTTAGGAGAAATAAGTAAATGAGTAAGAGTGAATTGCAAATACTTTCTTCTCTGCTTTCGGACATGGTGCCTTGCATATAGGGCTGGATGGGGAAACAAGCCCCTGACTGGGAACCCAACCACACATGTTTTGTGGATCTGAAATTTCCGTGGGGCTCTGCCTGGTGCTGGTGTGAACCCCAGAGAGGATTGTTCATATGAGGAAGTGTTGAAAGAGCAGCCCTTGGCTTAAAACCCTTGGGCAGCTAGCCCTTCCTCTGGCTTCACTCTCACTACTGGGATGATATGGCTCTTGTCCTATGCAATAGGTGTTAATGAAACTACTGTTTGCACAGTGCTTCACATTCAAAGAACTACGCTGGGGGGGGGGGGGGGAAGCAACAAGCACCAAAACCGGAATGCAACTTACACATGCAAAGATGGTAATTTAAAAACACAGCTCTTCATGTGTGTCATCTGCCTTTTTGGCCTGACATCTAGGACACCCAGTAAGTGAACCTCCAGCACAAACACCTCAAGAAGCTTCTGGCAGAGCTAGCCTGAGAGCTTCCCAGCAGCTGTGGCCCTCTGTGAGCAGCAGGGCAAACTGCCCACAACCAGCACGCTCCGGCATCCTTCCGCGCTTTGCCTTGGATATCCCGTGCAAGTCGCTTTGCATGGAGAGAGACCAAGGACTGCGGTGTCAAACCGTCAGCTGAAATGCCGCCTTGCTTCACGTTTGTTCTTAACAAGTTTTTTTCCATGCCAAAAAGCTCATACAATGCTTTCCAGAGATTAGGACGGAAATAACAGCGAATTACTTGTGCATCAAATCCCCCTTTGCATCCCAAAGCCTGCCTTGCCCCCGTTGGAAACGCTTTGACCTCTCGCGCAAATGGCAGCACGTTCAGCGCACACATTTCGCACGGCGGAACAGGAAATGGGGTAACACGGCGATGCCACATCTGCTGTGGCCATTGCAGGGGAAACGCCACCAAAAATTCGTCCGCCGGCCTGCCTGCCAGGAGGGGCTTTCTGCGGGCAAGCCGTGGCGTAAAAAGCGAGAGAAAACCGATCTTGTTGTCGTTGTAAAAAAAGTAGAAAATCGTTTTATTAAAAGAGAAAGGTGTTGAACGTACGTGCGCCCGGGGGGGGGGGGGGGCGGGGCGGATCCTCTACCCGGGGCCACGGGCGGCCGGGTGGCCTCGGCGGGGGTGGGGGGGGGTGGGGCGGGGGCCCCGCAGGGCTCCGCGTCCGCAGCACCTGGCAGCTCGGCCCCGGCCCCGGCGGCGCGCCCGCGCGCTCCCGCTGCCCGCCCACCTCCACATGCACACACCCGCGGCGGCAGGGCGAGCGGCGTCTGCCTCGCTGTCTTCGGTTCGCCGATTTGATTTCCCCCCCGTCCTCGCCTCTTTTACTTAAATTTTTATTTCATTTTATTATTATCACTAATTGTTTGCGGGGGTGCTCCGGCCAGCTCCCGCCGGAGAGGGTGGATTATTCCTCAGGGGATACCCGGGCTCCTCGGGAAGGTAGGCAGCAGCTGATGCAATCGGGGGGGACGGGGACCCGGCTCCCCGCGCAGCCTTTGTCTCCGCGCCGCGGGGCCGGAGCCCGCCGCGGGCCGCGCTTTGTCTGAGCCGTGTGCGCGGCAAACACCCCCCACCCCAAAACGTGCCTCCTCGCCCCGGGCGCTGCCGATTTCGAACCCCAAGATCGCGCGCGGCGCGGCGGGGAGGGGATGGGGACGGGGATGGGCATGGGGATGGGGACGGGGAGCGCGGCGGGGAGGGGATGGGGACGGGGAGCGCGGCGGGGAGGGGATGGGGACTGGGAGCGCGGCGGTCGCGCTGCGGCGGGGCGGGGGGCCGGGCTGGCCATGCGGCATCTCCCCTCGGCGGCGGCGCGCTGCCGGGCCGGGGCGGCTGGCGGCCAGGATGCTGCCCTAGCCAGCCGCGGCGGCGTGCCTGGAAAAAAACCAAACACACAAACAAAAAAAACCCAACAGACCCGGCAGTCGGGCAGTCGGCAGCTACGAGCTTTCACTGGCCGCGCCAAAAAAAAAAAAAAAAAAAAATGTTTCCCCCAAGCAAACGTGATGTCTGGAGCTGCGCGGCTGGGCCGCGTGTGCCGCAGCCCCCGCAAGATGCGCGGCCGCGGGTTTGGCCCTGCCTTGCTGGGAGACGCGCTTGCCGTTCGCTTCAGTCCAGCGCTGCCATGGGGTCGGTGGAAGTTTTGCGGTATTCAGAAAATGCAGGCTGGGCCCACGGCGCGCACGCGTGTGTGTGTCCGTGTCCGGGTGTATGTGTGCGTTTGCCCGTAAATACATAGTAACAGCTAAGCTGCTCGGTTTTAGTGAGCCAAAGGCGAGAACAAAACGGCACATTTGGATGCCTGTCTGTGCGTTTGCTCACGTGTGTACACGTCCAGCTTGCTCCAATGGCAGAGGTTAGTGCCATTGTTTTTCAGAGTTTGTAATGCAACCTGTAGCTAGGATGTATCTCCTTGTGGAAGAGGAGAGGAAGAGAGGTGTAAACTGCGTGCTTTGTTTATGTGACATTGGAAGGACTGAAAAAAAAACCGTGTTTGGCAGCTGGTTTTATCGAAGACGACGCTCAAGTCTGCCTGTGGCACCAGCCGAACTCGCCACTGGTTCTTAGGCCATTCAGCGTCCCACGGACAGCCCTGGGGCATTTCTACTAACCTGTGTTCCAAGTGAGAGTAACATAGTAACCTGTGCTTTGTGGGGTTTCATTGGCCTTTAGGTTTGTTTGGCTTTTACACGTGCTTGAAAGGCAAAATAACATGTACTGGCCATTGTTACGGAAGTCAAGTATTAGAAAAAGATCCTTGTTGATTGGTAAAATAAATAGATTCTGGAAGGAAAAACAAAAAAAAAAAAAAAGAGAGAGAGAGAATCCGAGTCTAATAGTCTTAGGTTGGAAGTAAAAACAGCTAAAGGGAGAAGGAAAGAGCATCCTTCTGTCTAGCTTTTACTTCATTTGCCACCAAAGCACCAACTTTGTTTAAAAAGCCTCTAAAAGGAAATTCCATCTGTTGCTGAAGGATACAGGGTATCTATAACTGCCCTTTTCAGGCTTGGAGCCCATGCCGCAATTGCGCTGAAATCAACAGGCAAAACCTGCCTGAAATCTAGGAATTGCCATATTGCTTGTGAGCAGAGGCCTTCTGCTATGGCTCGGTGGAAATTCACTGACTAAAATGGAATCTGCTTCACTGTCATACTGAATGACTCCTATTTGACTTTGCCTTTTTGGAAGGGTTTTTTTTTTTCTGTTTAAGAGGCACCATAGAGAGGGCACTTCACTGAAGCACACTGCAGCATCCTCTGGTTTGTCACTTGAGACTGTTTATGCTGTAGTTGGACCAACTGGGCTCTCCAGGCTGCGTGAGAATGGGAGACGTGTTGGCAGCGAGCGCCACAGCTCCACATATCCCTGTGCAGAGGATTATCCCCCGAGTTCGAGGCTTTCTGCAGAGTGCTGTAGAACATGGAAGATCAATTGTCCTTCATCTCCAAATCCCGCTTTTTACAAGGGTTTTAAAGGATGGAAGGGGAGGCACGGCTCTCTCAGCTGGTCCGTTTGCGGGCTGCTCATTGTGGGTCTCTGTCCTACATTTCATTGGAGTTTTCTGGTTTGGGGGTTTGTTCTTTACCAAGGGAAGAGTGGTGACTGAGCAGAAGCCAGGCTTCTTCCTCCTGTGCTCTCCCCTGTCTTTTTCTCAGCTTGCTCATTTCTGTAGAAACAGGCTTAGCACATAGCCTGACAGTAACCACCAATTTAAAGTTTGTATTGTGAAGGCAAATGACATCTGGTAGGAATATTTAAATACTGTAACCCTGAATTCAGTTTCCTTTCTGATAGGTACTTATTGTTATGACTGCAATTCAATCCAAGTTTGAGTGGCCACTCTTGGGGAAAATGGCAGCTTTTTCATGTTGAAAGTGTTTTACGGCCCTTTTGCAGTTAATGCTCATATTTGTGTGAGCTTATCAGGTAAATATATCATCTGCGTCTCTTACAGACAAGAAAACTGAGGCAAAGAAATTACTTGTAAACTGGGGCAGAAGGAAAAGTGAGTTGTGTATGAACTTAAGCAAAGGGTTCTTGCTTGTATAGTACAAAATTTATTTTAAATCAGAATTTCAGAGCTGCTGTTTAGCCCTTATAAATATACCTGGGCAGTATGTTTTGTTGCTGTTACCCATCAAGCCCCACTCATACAGCGCTTCCACTTTCTGTGGAAGAGTTCATTTGTGGTGGTGCGTTCTGGGATCTCTTCAGCAAAACCGAGACTGTTGAGAGGATTTCACAGAGAAATATAATTAGGAAAAAATGTGAGTATATTCCTCTGCCAAATGCCTTCCCTAAATTGACTGGGAAGGGCTCAAAACAAAAATGTACTTAAAACCATTTTCCTTTATGGCTCATCTTTAAGTGTTTTGCCTAAAGTAATGAATCACTGGGTGAATCAGACTGGGATTTTATGATTTCTTATTTGCCTGCCTTTGATCAGCTGAGTAGCCTGTCGAGACTGAATTTGGGACTGTCTTCCCTTTCTTCATGGCAGCACGGAAGGGCAGTGTGGAGAGTGATGGGGCAGAGCAGGAATGTTTTCCTGTCCTGTTGCAGCGCAAGGTCACACAGTATCAAGAGAAAGGCTGAGAATCCATGTTTGTGCTCATCACATTCTTTTCTGAGTTTCCTCCTCAAGACTTTTGTCATTTGTTGGTTTCCCCCCCACCTCGCTTTTTAACTGTTCCCATCCCTCACGCCACTAGGGCTGTGTGAGAGGGAGCCTGGAAAGGAAAGGTAGTGGCTTGCAGCTACCAAGCAAACAGCTGCAGCGCTGGAAGGCCTTCGGCTGCTGCACTGCCCTTGGCCTGGCAGCATTGCCGATGGGCAGGACGGGTTCGTGCTGGCACCACAGTGGTTCTCTGGAGTGCCCTCAAGCCCATGGGGGTTGGTCACTGGCAAACTCACTTCCTTGCACTGCTCCTGCGGCTGCAGCCTGCTGCAGAGGGGCAGAACAGAGGAGCTGGAGGTGATGACATCTCAAGCACTGCAGATGTTTGCTCAGTGGATGTGAGTCAGTCTTTAATTTCCAAGCTCTTTGTTATCTCGGTGGCTCTTCTCTAATATTTCCGTTTTGTCCTTCCTGTAGACGAGGGGTAAATCAGGAGCTTTGTGTTCTACATGTCAGGTGTCACTAATGCTGAACAAAGAGGAGATAGTTGCTTCCCCTCCCAATGTGATACTGTTATATATAAAGCCTATTATTGCTTTTTGTCATTTACGTGAATAGTCCATACACAAGAGTTTCAGGCTCAGTGTTTCATTATTTATGTCCATGGTGTCTTACTGGTCATATTGCTCTTTGAAACAACTTTCAAAAGTATAAGCAAAGAAAAATGTATCACATCTCAGACTATGAAGGAGTAAAAACAGCTTGTGTGAAACTCAAGCACTGGATTCTGATGATTCGTAACCGACCAAGAGCAGTTTTGGCAAAACTCCTTTTAAGAAGAAAGTTGAGTCATATTTCAGCTTTTAAGCAAATTATTTTGAATTCCATAATTAAAATTGCTTAGCATGTCTTGGATATTTGCCATTCCCAAGACCATTTGACTGTGGGAAGTGTGCAGTGAATGGAGTGCCCGGTGAGGGTGAGTGTGTGTGCAAGGGCATGTGACAAAAAAACATACCCAGAGGTGAGCAAGATGATGTCCCAAACACCTCTCACATACTCAGTCAGCTTTTGGGCAGCCATGTGTCTTAAGATGGCACTTTTTCAAATATGTCATTTACAGGATATGAAAAAAACCAGCCTGTGAATTAAGCCATCACCATTACCACCAGGAGGGATGATGTTACTGTTAAAAACACAACTTCTAGCAAAGTGTTTTCTGAGATTACACCTCTTCCAGGTACTGCCCAGAAAGGATTCATACTTGAGCCAGCAGAAGTAATAAAGTTTGGTTGTCTGTATTACCATGTTTTTTCCAATACAAACATTTTAAGCCCATTACTGCTGTTGTGAAATTTCACAGTCCAGAAAACTGGAGTGGCAGGGATATTTTTATTTATTTTTTATGTTTCTGAAGGCAACAGAGAAAATGACCTCACTTCTTGGAATGTGCTTTAATGGCTTGTGAAGGTCTCAGTGTCCTTGAGAAAAATAAACTCATTTTATCTTCTTGTGTCATCTCACAGTCCTCCTTCTGAAGTCCATGACCAGTTGTAATCTTTCCCATACTCTGCAAGGAGCACACAGTGAATAAATTATCCATAATGGGTTTTACAAGACATGTCATGGGATGTTTAAAGAGAAAGACAGGCTCCTAGGCCAGAGCAGTGTTTTTTCTACTAAATGGAGAGGCTGGATCAGCCACCAAACACAGACCTTTGAGGTTCCTTTGGAAGGGTCATTAGCTCTTTCCTGTTTTTTTCTCGGGGTGATTCCTGCTTCAAGGAGTGTTTGTCCATCTGAGTAGAAAAGTTTGAAGCAAGAGCAAAATTCTTACTTCTTCATCTTGATTTACTCTGCATGTGTCTGGAGAGAGAGGTTTGATGGCAGGTCTCTGGAAATTCTCTTTTTGGGAGGTTTAAGGTTGGGCAGAGTAGCATAGTGACTGGAAGCTATTGGGATTGCTGCAGTCGCTCTTCAGATGATTATTTGCTGCCTTTCAACGTGAAAGTTGAAAGTCTAGGAACTTTTGCCAGCATAGCATTTCCATTTGCATTTACATCATGACATTTCTTGAATGAAAAGGCCTTAAAAATACAAATATTACCATGCTGGCTTCCGTTATAGCTCAGCATCAACATATGCTGATTTTTTATTAGTTGAAGCAATTTATTGATTTTCTTCACACAGCATTAGTGGCACCTACACCTGAGGTGGCAACCTGCTTAGCTCAGCTGTCCCAATGTTGGAGCTCTCTTTAGGAGCAAAGCTATTACATTTGCAAGGGGCAGCTCAGCGTGGCTGCAGACCCCTCCTGTGGGGCAAGATGGATTGCCCTCCGGCAGCACCTGTCTCTGCTGTAGACGAGGCCAAGTGATGAGCCTGGAATGAGCACTTGACTTGTAGGGAATAAAGCTGGTCGACATGAACCCTGTCCTTTGGGATTGTGATTTTATTTAGACTATGATTTGTCGCATCCGTGAACTTGAAATTTAAAGTAGGTGATTTGGGGGTGAAATTCATGTGACAACCTGTACTCCACTGACTGTGGAGGGTGCTTAGAGTGTTTAACAATAGCAGAGGGTTTGCTCTGAATATATCTAAGGTAAAGTGATCTTTGCAAAAAAATTTCCATTTACATAGTGTTTTTTTCCAGGTATCACATTTCTATCACCCTTTCTCTCTGAATCTGCAAGTATGTCACAAACTGAGTGTTATTGTCGCTATTAACATCTTCATTTTACAGCTGGAGGTGCTAAGGACAAGTTGGTTATCCTTTGCCAAAGACCTGCAGTGAGTTCATGCCATGACAGTGAAAGTTTTGATCCCCAGGCCCACCGCTCTCCCTTCACCCTCCTCGTGTTTTGGCACTGAGATCAGTTTTTTTCATACTTGGAAGTGCAACGCATTATTTCACTCAACACTTTTTTGGTTTCAGAGTTTTGTTTTAGTGGGGTTCTTTTAGTAAATCACTTAATCTAGCAAGAACCTGAGGCAGATTCAAAGATTTGCCTGCTGTCAGGAGCCTGCCTGAAACCTGGAACCCACTGAAGTGATTGCTGGTGCTTTAGCTGGCACTGCTTGCACCAAGATTTTGCTCCACCATCACTCAATCAAGTCTCCATAGAATCAGAGTTTTGTTTAGGACAGAAAAAGCTTGTCACTTTTGCACTGCAAAGATTCCTTGTAAATAAACCAACGAGCCACGTTCCTGCCAGTCCGGCCCTGCAGCATTTCAGCTACTGAGGGGCAGAAGAGCGAAGCAGGAGCTGCACATCAGTGAGCTGTGAAGTCTGCTCTCCAGCACACAGTTTACCTCACAGGAGTGCTAATTTCAGCCTCTGCTTTTGGAACACTTAATGGGGAATTTATTAAGCGCAGGCAATGTCAAGGCAGTTCTGAAAATCCTCCTGGGAGACAATGATGCAAAACGGCACCCAAAGGGAAGCTTCTGTGCTTGAATTTCAGACGAACCTTTCCACAGGTTTTCTAAATGTCAGGGGATACAGATCTCAGTATAGAGGTTGTCAGGTCTGTTAAGGAATTGTTTATTTTAGGAACTCATGGTCACAAGAAGCTCCAGGATTCAGCGGGCTTGGTCCTTGCCACCTCAGCAGTCACCATCTCCTGTGGCTTTATCCTTTTATAAAAAGATCGTGCTTCTTTTCCAAAATAGGTAGACTATTTTATCCCCGCAGCCACTGGGAAGACTGTTCCAGAACGTCACTGCTAAAACCACCCTCTGCTTGCCAGTCTGCATTCATGTATCAGCAGCCTCAATCCATTTATTCTTTTTATCATGCCAACGTTTTAATACCCGGTCGCTCCCCTGGTATCTGTAGTGGAAATCTCTTCTGTAGAGGAGTTGAAAAGGACCCAGCTCACATCCCCCCAACACCGCCCTCGCACCAGACTGTACCAGGCCCTCTCTGCCACCATAACCACGTGCTTAGTTGCTCCTTCAGTAGGAAAAAGCAGACCCTGCCCCACTGCAAGCCTTGAGGCTAGCCTTTAGACTTTGCACCTGAAATTTGGACAGTTTGAGCTCTTGAGGAAATGTTAAGAGCACATGTAAACTTTAAAACTACGTTTCTGAGAAGGTATTTATAGGGAGAAAACTGGTCATTTGCAAAACCCTTTTCGGCGTGGTGGGGATATGGTATAAATCAGAAATATTTGGTCCTGTAAACTTGATTTGAAACAGGCAGATGTCGTAACTGAACAAGTGAGCTATGTCCTTCTACCTCAACATAGTGCCCTGCAAGATCTGGGGATGTTCCTGCTTCTTTGGTTGCATGTGAGCAGTTTGATGTGTTTGAGGTAGCCCTGGGAATTTAAAAAATATCCCCAAATTAATCTGGCATCTATGTGTTCATCACATACCCCATGGTGAATAGTTGTTTGGCAATACTGCAGGAAATTCATTCACAAAATGGGAATTCAGAGAGCTGTGGTGCAGGGACTTGTTTGTGAATAACATCCTGTTGCCTCAGCGCCACGCTGGAGTTGTGGCTTAGCTGAGAGTGGTCAGACTCTGGAAAATGTTGGTCTTTCAGCTGATTTGCATTGCTGATGAGGAAATATGTCACTGTAGCAGACTTGTCTGATCTGCCTTTGGTGTTATTCTTGGTGCTTTTATGCAACACATCTATCAGAGGAGAGATCACCTGATCTCTAGATAATAACTGCTTGACACAAGATATACATTACTCTTTCTTCCCGTGATACATGAGCGTAGGGATTTGTTTTTGTCTGTTTCTGTCCTCGCTCAGAGTAAGTTTAACAATACACAAAGCATTCTCTGCACATCCTCTTTACCAAAAAACCTTAACATATTCAAATACCTGGAATACAGATAGTAGTAGAACAGAGTACTGGGATAAATATCCCTCTGTTCTATCCACTTAGCAACAGCATGGACACAATGTATTTTTTAGTTTTAAGACGGAAAGGAGAACATACAGAAGATGAATGCTGAATATCGAAATGGGACTTGGACAAGCAAATAATTTTTATTCCTTAATTTGCAGGTGGTTAATCTTTTTTTCCTGAAACAAGTAGGACTGGTTTGCTTGCTAGTTTATAAATACAGATGCTGTCTTCAGCATTTGGTTGCCGCACCGGGTAAATTTGTAAGGTTAGTGAAGCTGATCGCATTAAGGCATATAAGGTTACTACTGTTCTGCAGTGTGTTTAGGTTTATAACCTGAGGTCCTTCTAACGCTACAAGATTGGTTGGTTAAGGACAGTCTCTCTTGCCCAAGTTTCACTGTTTTTTTCTGATGATATCGACTGCTGTTGGTGGTATACATCTTGGGTTTTTTTCTTTTCTTTTATTTAGGTTGCTGGCAGCGTGGCTGCAGTTTACTCACAGATACCAACCAAACGTTAGTGTCTGGAGAAACACTTGGATAGGTACAGTTCCTCACCCAAGATGCCTTTCAAAGCTGGATTAGAACTGACTGAATTGCAGAATATGACCGTCCCTGAAGATGATAACATCAGCAATGATTCAAATGATTTCACAGAGGTGGAAAATGGCCAGATAAATAGGTAAGTATTTTTCCACTGATGCTGCCTGTGCTAAGAAACACACTGTTTAAAAACAGCATTCTAATTTTCAGTATATGTCTTGAATTATTCATTATCAAGTCATGCTCCATTTGAAGATGTAATTTGAATTTCATATGTGACATCTGTCGGGCATAGGCTGCAACAGCGGATAAAGCAAACAGCGGCAATTTATTCATCGTTTTGAATCTTTCAAATCAGTCTAATAAAATGCACAAACATATAATGTAGCAAAAAGCCAACATTTTGAAATGTCTGCTTGCACACAGCAAAGAAGTAATAATAATTAATACAATTAGACCAATGGCATCACTTGGGGCAAATGTCTTTGTTGACCTTTGATCTCTGATATGACAGTTTTAACTTCCCTGGCCACCTCCATGCATCCAAGCCTGTGGGGGTTTACAGCTGGCATGGTTGACAGCAAAGGTAGTGTCAGTCTACGTTCGCAATTCGGCAAGATAAACTGGGCAGTGGCTCGTGCTCCCTGAGGCAGGGATGGCAGGAAGATGGTAAAAGAGACACTTAAGCCTATCTCATGTGAAGTTAAAAAAATGCATCTATTTATCAATATTGGTGAAAGTTACTGGGTTTGTTTATTATTAGGCTGTAGGCTTTTGCTATAAGCTGTGCAGTCATTTCCAAAGAGCAGTCTGTTCCACCTGAGAGTGGTTCTTCAGGCCTTCCTACCAGCCTCCAACAGGTGCTGAGCTGTCCTATTTACAGAAAAGACCTACTGACAGGCCCTGTTTGGGTTTTGTGAGCTGTAAAACAAGAAGCTGCTTTTTGATCAAACTTCCTGTTCAAATATTGCAAACCAAGGTGGAGCACACCAGCCATCCAGTGCCTGTGCAGGGATCCAGCCCTGCCCGGCACTGGTGCTGCTGGGAAGCTTCTGCCGGCACATCATCCTGCTCCTTTACTGCTGGGCTGCTGCCACCTGTGTTTATGGTCCTTAAAAACCTCTTCTCTTGCCCTTTCTTCCTTTTAGCAGCAGCTTCTTTGCCTACCCAGAGAAACTCACTTTCTAGTGTAAAAACAACATTAAGAGCTGTTTTTCCCCAAGTGAGGTAGAGTTGTGTGGCTCTCACAGCTGTGTGAGCAGCCAGGGAGCTTGGCAGCGGGTGCGGGAATAAGGACCTGGCATTGGCCATACAATGCATGTAGCAAAACCAGCCAGCCATACCCTGGGACTGAGTGGGGGGCCGTGGCTGGTGGCATGGACAAGCCCCCTGGCAAGAGGGTGCCAGCCTGACACACACCGCCCCCCGCCCCCCCCAGGGAAGTCCCGGGGCGGTCGCCAGCTGCACCGTGTAGTGGTGCGACCGCAGCACAGCTGCACTGAGGAAGATTAGAGCTGGTCAGGAATTTTCTGATGCAACTGCTTTGATGGAAAGTGCCAAAATGAAACACAAACCACTTCTGTTAAAAAAAAAAAAAAAAAAGGAAGAAAAGGCAAGAGCAAGGAAAAAAACCTTCCAACTTGCCAAACCAAAACAGTTCTAGTATGAACCTGCTTGCTTTCCTGCTGGCTTACTTCATAAGGCAAGGAGCTCAGGGGCTGACAGTGGTAAATTTGCTCCCTGGAGCCTGCTGAGGATTTATATCCTCGAGAGAAGGAGTGGCTGTACGAGGCTGGCTGTGCCTCCCCAGCACTTTGGCTGGTGCCACCAGTAACTGTTACAGGGGGAAAACCCTGTTAGCACTTCATCTTTTAGTGAAAGTTTATGGAGAGTGCCTATGTGCCTGATCCCCTGTGGTCACAGTGTGCTTGTGGAGTCAGGGCATAGTAAGCGTGGCAAGGTCTGGGTCGGATCCAGATTGCCTGCAAAGGGAAGAAGGAAAGTGGGGCAAGGAAAGAGTGTCACAAACTCAGAGGCAGAATTTCTGATTACTGTTCTGGCTTTTAGGTCTGATCTACATATTCCACAGTTTTCCATTCCTTTCTGGTTAACTTTTTTCCTCTGCAGAGTATCATTTTGTTGTAGGATGTAGCCCATTACAGTTGTCAAGTATCCCTCTTGCTGGGGCACTCACAGCACAGCTACTTACATGAGTATTTTGCCCTACATATCCCAGTGTGTTCGTGTTCCCCTCCATGTGTAAAATGAGTTTCAAGGCAGCTCATGCTGACCACAGCTTCCAGCGGCCGCAGCAACTGCAGCACTGGTGCAGCCCCATCAGCAACCCCTGGGGCTGAGGCTGTGGCTGAGTCACCCATGGCTACTGCCCTGAGCCAGCACCTCCATGCCGATGCAGGTGATGAGCAGGTGGGCAGCCCCTGCTCTGTACCCCATGCCAAATACAGCCTGAAAGGATGTGGTAATTCCCTTTCTATAACTATTTTGGCAAACGCCCTGTCTCCATGGAATAGAGGGGAACAGGCATACGGAATAACATATTTTGTGCTGCCTGGCACATGGCGCAAGGCCTTGTGAAACTCCAAAGTCCGTCAAAATCAGTGGAATTTTTTATGTTGATTTCACTTGAGCTTTAGATTAGATCTGTAATTTTCAACTAACTTTTTTTCATTGTTTCAACCTGTTTGATTTTGCACTCTGTATTTAATTTAAACACTTTTTTCTTCCAGTGCATAATTTTTCAAGCTTAATCTAGAGCAGAGTTTTTAAGGGTCTTTTGGAGAAAGTTTCTCCACACAACTGTTTCCAGATCTGGTTGTAAACTCCAAATATTTCTTGATCTGGTAAAAAAATTCTCTAGTTTCCTTTGGAATTCCAGCCTTTTCTGAACCTAAATATGCAATCATGTATGTAGTTGTATGTAGGGAGGGGATGTTGTTTGGAAGGGGCTGTATTGGGAGGTTTTTGTATTGTATTGATTTTCTTTGTATGCAGATGTTGAATTTCTTTTTGGAATGTCAGTAAAGAGACTTGCATCAAATCTGGATGTGGATTTGGTGACTTTAACGATGTGTCCTGGCTATAAAATTTTGCCATCTCTGCACATAACTGTAAACCAGTATTTAGATGACCTACTCCTTATCTGTAACTATGACAATGCTCTCAGGAAGCAGACGGCTGAATGGCTGCCTTGGTTTACAGCTACTAATTAGTTATCAGCACCCCTTGCTCAGTCAACAAAGTTGTTGGTAGATATACCCAGACCTGGTCCCAGTTTCATAGTGTAAGTCAGACCAAGGTTTCTTCTGCATTTCTTGTTCCTGCCTGCCCTGGAAATCTTTGCTGTTGCTGAAGTTAGTGCTCTGTTTAAGAAGCTGCCTAAGGATAAAGTTCTGTCATCTTGGCAAAACTAGCTTTCCCTAACAAATGTTAAAGGCATTGTCAAATACCACTTTAATTTAATTATGCTTAAACAGATCTCAGACGGCTAAATGTTTTTTGGCTAACTGCTTAGCCAAAATGGTTAGCTCAGGGATATCATCTTAATCAAACGTTTCTCATTTAAGTCCTTTAAGAAATTGTATTTGGAAACCATGGTTAAACATGGTCCTTTTAAAAACACTTTATCAATAAGACTAAGTTTCTACTTAGCACTGAATCAGACCATGAAAAGAATTAGACGAAGAAATTCTTTCCAAGCCAACCATGAGTCTTCAGGCATCACAAGGATGAGCTGATTATTTTTTGGCCAGGGTATTTTATTAATGTGTCTGAAAAGGTTTGTATAAGCTGTTCATACTCAGCTGTGATGTAGGAAACTCAACAGGAAAGCAGAAACATATAAGAACAGGTTATGACTTTTAATGATGAGTAAAGCATTTGAAATGGAGACAACAAACAGCATAAACGGATTTCATGCTTGTCAGGGAGTCAGAAGGCTTTGATGGCACAGACAGTCCTACTGCGCATTTCCACAGCACCTGTCACAGTGGCCTCTAGTCCTTGGGAGGGATGGGAGAGGCTGGAGTAAACAGTCATTTCACTTCATTCATATCATATTTGTAAAGGTCAAATATACAACATTCTATGACAATGAATAGCTTGCTTTCTAAGCACATCTATTAAGCAGAGCAGATGCATGTCACGGTTTAACTAGAAGTTCCAGTATTCCAACATATGTTCCCTTTCATATGCTATAGAGGAAAATTTAAAAAATGTTTATACAAAGCAAAATCTTGGGGAAATTTGTTTCTGTTGAATCCATTGGATTACCTTTTCCCTAGTTTTTCGGTTTGGTTTTGGTTTTTTTTTTTTTTTAATATAAGTTCAGTAATGCATTCCATTATGGAAAACGTAGACTGTCATAAGTTACGTCTGTACCACCTGCTGAATGTGGTCCCAAGGCAACCTTCCTGTCTGGACTTGCAGGTTAAGTTGCCAGCAATAGCAGATGCAGCACAGCCTCTGGATCAGGCAGACCCACATCCCCCACCACTGCATTGCTGCTGAGCTTTCTGGACGAGCCATCCTGGGGCTGCGAAGCAGGTGCTGGGAAACACCCCATAAAATCTGGGTGCAATGCTACGTACCTTGTGATTTGGGAGCCCAATGGCCACATTTCCATGTCTGACTGAGCCCTCCCATACACATCATACAGCATAAATGGAGAAAAATGTGCAGCGTGATGTAAACACAGGGTGGATGAGGAGCCCAGCTTGTAATGAGAGATGAGATAGTGGACAACAAGCCCAGTCCATTTTAATATAGGACTAACGCAAAAGAAAGTACTTCGGGTCAATGTATCAAATCAGACTAGTTTCCTTACAGGTCCCACCTAGAAGAAAATAGTGTGTTTGTTGGCCACAGAAGATACTAGTTCTGCAGAAGCTGTTTACTCTGTCAAAAGTATTCTAATGGAAAGTCCCATGGTCGCTTTATATTCAAGCAGGATTCCTCAAGTGTTGTCTTTATTCTGTGTTAGTTCTTTAACAATAATTTTCATTGAACTTTAACACCAGGTGGCAATAATAATCATTTTGGGGGGTTTGTAATTATTAAGGGAGGACTGGCTGCAGAGGGATGAGGAGAAGTGGGGGGAACAGACCAGTTACTTCTATCATAACTCTTGACAAAATCTAAAATGACACATGATCTTCATAAATGACAGAAGAAGGCAAAGTCCACAGACGTTCCCAGCAGCACTTAGAAATCCAAAAGAGACAAAACTCTTCTCTGTGCTCCTGCCTGTACAAATTGCCTGCGGGGTGTTTCAAGAGAGAGCTGGAATGTCTTTTTCAAACTGTTCACACTCTGCTGCTTGCATTCAAGAGATGTGCTTTAAACAGACATGAAAAAGAAAAAAGCACACGCTCTGAATCAGGTTGAGATTTTATTCCACGAGGATGAAATACCTACACGGTGAGCTTTGGAAAGTTAATTTTGGATCAGTCTATCTTAGAAGTGATAGCTTTTTGCTTCTTAAAACAGTGAGGGAGGTTCAGCCATCTATTCCAACTGCATTAGGACTGGTAAACCTGGCACAGTGTCTATATTATGCAGCAAATTAGTTGCTGAAGTTAGTAGTTTAAAAAATACAGGATAAACATATAGTTGTTTTTTATTGATATAAAGAAAGTCAAAGCAGACCAATGGGTAGGAGCCAAAGCTGCAACAAAACCAGCAAAAATACTGCATACATTTTTCCAGCTATGACCAGTTTTAAGGGATAAACTCAAAATGTGTGTGTATGTAGTATACAAAGTTTTAAAGACACAGAGCTCAGTGTGTCAGTTGTGGAAGCCAAGTCATCATTAGAACTGCACAGTTTTGGCAGGCGCTTAGAAGCTGTGCTAGCATATATCACTAGTAATGGGGCCACAGTTGGGGTAGTGGGGAAGTTTGATAAGAGTTCTGTCTTTATGAGTTCGCAGTTATATTGCCAGACTGAATACCACTGGATGTACTCAAATGATGCACAATCTTGAGTCACACTTTGAACTATACATCCCCGACCAGTAGACATTCCCAGCTGTGGGAAGGGACCAGCGGTACTGCTCTGTGTTCACCATATTGTTTGTCTGTTTTAATCTAAGAAGAGCACCTTAATTTACCTACAGCAAAAAGGATCTCTGACACTTGGTGACAGCCCCTGGTTGGGTACGTAACACGTACGATGGCTGACGCATTAGCCAGTACAGCCTAAGAACCATCTGTGGATTTGCAAAGATGCCAGGGACTTAATTGTGCATAAACCTTCAAAAGATGAAAAGCTGAAAGAATGCTTTATACAAACTAAAATGTTTGCTGAAGAGAGAATCAGGGAAAAAATTACAGCTCATCTAAATCAGAAGTGTCGTAAATCCCAAGGATACCGACACAGCCACAGGAGGCAAATCTTGTTCTGGCAAGTCCCTAAATGTGGATATATCAGGGACACAGAACAAGTAAGGGGCGCAGAGAAAGAAAAGCTGGTTATTCTGTGTTTCCCTGCACAGAAGCATTTAATTTTGCAGTGTGGTGAATTCAGTACTGAGTTTTGAAAGACACTTACATGAAAATCCAGTAGCCCAGAACAGTGCACCAACAGAGCATGTCGCCCGATTCAGGATGGTCTGGGTAGTTCTGGCAGCATGCAGCACCCCATCCTCCTCCTCATCATCATCATCCTCTTAGCTCCAGCCATACAGGCCCTACAGGGGCCATTTAGGGCTTTGTGGGTGCCGCAGAGTTGCCTGACACAGGGGACAGACAGGGTCTTGTAGGGATCCATGGCAGAATGATGGCAGCACTAAATCATAAGTACAATTAAAGCCTTATTTTCTTAACAGGGTGTTACGATGAGTGTAGAACAGAATTTATGATTAGAATGGCACAGGATTTCTACAAGCAGAATCAATGTAGTACAATCTATAAGTAGCATAATACAGAATTTATAATACAACTTAACTTATGACTTCTAATCACCTGGACCCTGTGCAGATTGTGTCAGATCTTAATACATGGTTTGCTGTATCAATATATCAATCATAATCTAGACTCAAATCATATGAAAGAATGCAAGTGGCTCCGTCCATCCTCAGAGGGAGCAGAAGACAGTGGGGGTGTCCCTGGCCGCCGGGGCTCCCAGCTCTCACTGTCCAGCAGCAGCTCCAGTCCAAGTTCCCCTCTTAGGACTTGTAACTGGTTTGATTTTACAGACAGTGCTCTGGGTGCTGTCACACTTCCCTCTTCTGTCAGGTGGTCATCACCACCACCTTGGTGGGCCCAGTGCCTGGGACCAAGGCTGGCAAGGAAGGGAGTAACTGGGCTGGCACCCAGGAGCCTTGAGGTCGATAGGGAGGGGAAGAAGAAATCTTGTTTGTCTATTTGGTTCACAGGATCTTCAGGGCCTGATGATGAAGGAAAGAGAATGAATACACGACCTGCTCGGTCACAAAGAACAGCTGCTTGCCTTACAGAATGGCGTTAGTTATGCCAGTCATGTGAGCAGAGGTTGGGAGCAGGGGGTACCAGTCACACGCACCTTTGCAGGACACCAGGAGAAGTATCTCCTCTTAGTGTCTGTGCAGACAAGTTACTTTCCTGTCCACAAAATTGGTGCTGCTGCTTTACCACACCTCCTAAAAGACCGTTCTGTAGATGGACATTTATTCTGATCTTGTGCTAGTGTTACCTTTATTGATGCCCAATGTACGCTGGTATTAGTGAAGCATGATCCAGCTCATGAAGTAGTTAGGAGTTCGACCTCTTTTCACATACAGTTTTTATATGTTGCATATTTTGTAATTGTATGTGCTCATGGAATTAATGTGTTCATATTTTCTAAACACTTGCTGGAAATAAATACTCTGACATCTTTCAGCAAGTTTATTTCGGATCGAGAAAGCAGAAGAAGTCTCACAAACAGCCACCTGGAGAAGAAGAAATGTGATGAATATGTAAGTCTCTCTTGCTCTTCTTTTCCCTGTCAAAACAAACTGTATGTTGTGTATATGACGGGCCTTTAGACACGGTTTTCAAAAGTGCTGGACACACACAATTATAACTGAAATTCAGGTTCCAGTAGGAACTGCCTGTGCTCAGCACTTTAAAAAAAAACAACCAAAAAAAGAAGCATTTTGGTCGAGTTGATGCAAGGGAATCCCTCTGGCCTGTGTTAAGCAGGAAGACCTTACAATGTATGAATCATGTGCCTAAGGTGTTTCACAGGTGTAGTGAAAGATGGGGTTTAAAACTGGAAGTGTAGTATGAGTTATGTATTGCTGATACTGTTCTGTCAGCTTACAGAATCTACAGGACTGCGATCAGAGTGTAGCTGTGACAGGGTTCAGTGACATTTTTTCCTCTTTCAAACCAATTTTTATTAAGCCATTTCCATAGCAGTAGTTACTCATATCCGATATATCACCAAACGTGGAGTTTGAAGCATAGATGCATTTCCCTGCTCCATTCCAAGCTGTCACTGACATGTCTGTCTTTACTTCTCCAGATCCCAGGAACTACTTCGCTGGGGATGTCCGTCTTCAACCTCAGCAATGCAATTATGGGCAGTGGGATTTTGGGCCTCGCTTTTGCCTTAGCCAACACAGGAATTCTCCTTTTCTTGTGAGTATTCATGTGGTGAATAGCTGATCTCTGTGCAGTTTCACTGCATTTAAAGAACGCGTGCACTGCCAGCAAACGGAGGGATTTATAGTCCATCTGTAATCAAGTACGGCATTCAAGCCTGAAAATGTTAGCTACAAGTTTCAGACATTTTTTTTCCATCAAATTTTTTGGGGAGAAAAGCCATGACTTCTAATGCTAGCAAATTAAGTCCATGTTATTTACTACAGACCTGAGCCTAGCCAGGGATTTTTCCTGTAGTCCACAAGCTACACATATATCGGAAATACTCAGTAGTAATAGCTGCAGTGGGATAGTACCTAGTGCTTCCTTGTGTCACAGGATCTCCAGAGCTTTCATCAAAGCATGGTGCAATAACTACTTTTTTCTTTTTTTTTTAAGCAAGAAAGGATATTTATATTCCTTTATGTTACATATAATATTTTCATCTCACTCCCACAGTTTCATCAGTTTCTTATGTGAGAGTCCTTGAGAGCCAACATAAATACAGCCAAGATTTTAGTATAAAAAAAGAGTTGAGGTAGAATACGTAACTCCAGCAAAAAAAGCACTTTGTAAAGGAGAATTTTATAGTTTAAAAATGAAATGGTGCCAGTGAATGAGTAAGGCACAGTGTTATTCTGTGTTATTCTGGATTGCAGTATGAGACATTTCATTGTGAAAAGTGATTGTTAAGAAATCAATTGGGAATTGTGTGCAGATTTCAATGATAAATGTTCATTCAGGAAGAAATATAATGATTTACAATCTTTGAGAACTGTTCAACATGGTTATTGAGTTTACAGATTAGAGAGGTGTCGTTTCTTGAATGTCAAACCTAAAAATCTAGAACTTCCGTTATTTCTTAGTTTTTGGGGAAATACAGAATATGAGCCTTGTATATAGCAGAGTGGATGGCCAGAGTGGTGCATATAGCCATCTGCTCTGGGGTTTTGTGCCAGAATAGCTACATCCATGCTGCTAGCTTACAATTTGCTGTGCTTGGGTAAAATCTAGGAATAATCCGAGGAGTTAATCCATTTATATTAAGAATGTACAAAGTCCCCGAATTGTGTTGTCACGAAGCTAAGCTATAAAGTAGCTGGGCTCTAATTTAGGTCTCTCTTATGCAGAGTGACTGAGGTTTTTTTGCTGCTTTTTTTACACAGCAGTCTAACCTATATGTGATATCCACCCATGCTCTGACAAGCACACCTCCAAGGGCACAGACTTGTGATTGCAAAAACTGCTGTAACGAGAAAAAAAAAAGGTTACCTCTCTCCAGCCTTGTTACTTCTTCTGTGATGATAGATGATCAGCCAAGGGGCACCCTCAGTTTCTCCTGACCACTTTAGTTTTCTGTAATCTCGTCCTCTTCTTTCAGCAGTTTTTCATGAGAGTTAAGTGAAATTTGAAATGTGTTTGCTCTAAAGGATGTAAAAAGCCAATTTCTTTGAAGTGAAGTGAACACCAGAGAAACTTCTAAGAACTTGTGATGGCCTGAGTAGCGAGCATGTAGATCTGTACCACCACATTGTACAAAAAAATGCCAAACCTGAATGTAGAGATTCTATACAGTCAATAACATCACTACTCTCTACAGAATTAAGTGTGTGTATTTAAAAGTAGATAATTGTTTTTGTTAGCTTTATAGATCGGTTGGCCTGGAGATAGCCCAGCCTGCGGAGATCAAAGATAAGGAAGCTAGCAGGACCTAACTAGCCAGGCTAGCAGAACTTTCCCCTTTGAAGCCTGGAGATAAGGGATCCTAACGTGGTGTGTGCAGTTATCCTGAAAGTTGAAGAGCTTTAAGCATTCTTTTATCATGGAATAACCTCAGAGTTAAACCTAGTCCATTAGTGTTAGATTTTTTCTCACATTCTCATTCACTGCATTTTTCCCATAAATGTAAAGTTCTGCTGTTGCTATCGCAGGTAGATCTTGGAACCATTTCTGCTTTTCAAGTGATTAAAGATAAGAGGCTGAGCAATACTTTCATTGCTTTTTGCACATAAGAAAGCACTTAAATTCATTGCTCTTGAGTAGCACATTTCTGGAAAGTTTCTAGGTTGCTTTATCCAGTTTTGGCATGCATCAACCCTGAAAAGTAAAAGGCAGAGGCAGAAAAATTAAAGGAGCATTTCCAGTGCTAACGAAGCAGATCCAGCCCGATTTCCACTCACAGCTCCTCTCACAACTTTTAGACTCCTGAAGTGTGGACTGCCATGCACAACTGGATCAGTTCAGAACCTATATTTGTGGCATAAGACATTGAAAATAAACATGTCAATGAGTATATACTCTCACATCCTATTTGCATAATTTAGTGCCGTAGCAAAATATCATGCTTTCTAGGCAAATAGCTGAGGTGGGAAGTCAGAAGAATTTAGTCCCAGTATTGTTGATAACTACAACCTAGACCAAAGAAGAGCATCCTTTACTGTATGGAAAAGCTGAGAAAACCTTGCTGCAGAAAGATGCCACAAAAAGCTTGGAAAGTTCAGAGGTAGGCCAGGCCACCTAGGGATGGCAGGAGCACTTGTTGCTGCCTGTGGTTTCATGCTGGAGAGCGAGGACCAGAGTGATGGATTACGTTGCAGAGATACGGGCCGGCAAGGTGCCTCAGCCTGCTTTTAGCCTGGCACTGCACTGATCTGAAAAACCCTGCTGAGCCACGGGGGCTTCTGGGAGGCCATATGGTGGCAAACCCCATGCTCTGCCATACTCTTCTGCACCCCATACCTTATGAGGGTTCAGAGCTATTCTGTGCAATAAGGCAGGTTCTTCTGCCTCACAGGTCTTCTGGCCCCAAAGCCTGGGAATCCACAGAGGGCTGGGGACAGCCCATGTTTCAGATGAACTGGTAATATGGCAGCTGGGAGCAAACAGCAGTGGCACTGCAGGAACAGGTTGTTCTTCCCAGCACTGTATCAGTCCCCTGCCCTAAACTGTTGGAGGGAGGTGACTTTTGCACGTGCTGGTTGCTTGCATAGCTGCCAGGACTTCTTTAAAAGCAGACAAAGTTAAAAGTAGGGGAGTGCTTATGGGACAGCAGCACAAGCTCCCTGCTTCTGTTTTGAATTTGTGCAGAGCAAGTGACATGGGCATTTTCATTCCTTTCCAAGGGGTGGTTCTGGCGTGAATATCCCTGTCCATACCACAGTCCTAACACAAACAAGTTTTTCATACAGCACTAATGAAAATGCCAAGTGTCTCTGCAAGAACCCTATGGGGAACTAAGGACAACAGATCAGTGAAATACCTGGCTGCTTGGGAGTGTTATTTTTACTGCAATGGCTCTGTGAGCTCAGTGCCTAAAAAAGGGGAGCTTTTAGTATTGAAATAGACTTGATGCTGGCCTGCAGAGCCGGAGCCATTTGGGGCTGGGAGTGAGTCAGCCCAGCAGCTGAGAACCAGGGGCTGTGAGCACCGAGCCTGCAGGCAGACAGGGGCAGAACAGCTCTGCAGGGAACATGGACAGGAGCAGGGCTTAGCAAATCTGTACAAAATGGAGCAGAGTGACCTCAGCTAGTACAATCTCCCTTCCCTTCTCATGGAGAAACACCCTTTGGGCTGTACAAACAATGTGTTGTTATTGTCAACCATCATTGTTTGTTGGCAAAAGAACAGTTCCTCCTATCACCTCTTTATGTTTCTCCCTGTTCCTCTGGCCCCAGGAAACTTGTGGGTCATTATTTGGTGCTAAAGTATTTCCAGTCTAAAATAATTTAAAAAAAGAGGGGGAGGGGGGGGGAAGCTTCTCATGCTGTCCTATGTATTCCTATGGCAAAGATGTGTTGCTGCCTATCTATGGCAGCAGCTTGCTTTCTGTTAAATTTTAGGCTTGTTTTTCTCGGTGTCCTGAGGGTTGTTGTCATAATAAAGAGAGGAATTGCCAACAGATTGCCTGAATGCTCTTCACACACATTATGAAAACATCATCAGGTCTTTGTGTGTCAGAGTGTTGGAGGGGAAGGCACACATGGTGCTTGGCTTAAAGACAGAGAGTAATGAGCAAATGTGGTTTTATGCACTTAGCCCCCAGCACTGACTAATTATCATTTGTGCCAGCAAGTTCCCTGCGCAAACAGTTTGGTCATTACTTCCTGCAATTCTTCTATGTGAAGTCAAATTATGGATCACAGCAGACCAGAAGTGGCATCAGTGAGGGAACACCAGTCTCCACCGGGACAAAGCATAAGCCTTCGGTCTCTGCCTTTATTCCCAAGGGAAGCCAGTCGAGCCTTGACTTCCCTCCTCTTCCCCCTCCCCGGGCACTGGGAGGAACATAAAAAGCCATTTGGGCACCCCTTCGGTAGCATATGAAACATGTCCTGGGAAAAGATGCTTCCATTTGATAGGAAAGTCCTTAAATAGAGGACTTTGAGATTTTTACTCTGCTTCCAGAACAAAAGCTTTAGAGTGGGTAGTGAGGGACATACCTCGGTTATCTCTGTTCTGATTAAACCTTAATTCCTATCTGATAAGACATCTTTATTCTTGCTTCTTTCAGTGTGGGGAGGTGTAACTCACAGGCTGTGCTCTGCAGCGCTGCCAAGTTTTACTTGGTTGAATCCCTCTGCATGCAGGGGTTACTACCTCCATGGCGGTGTGGTGGAACTGCAAACAGCACATGACTCAAGCATTTCTAGGGCTTTTTGTGTTGTCAGAAGAGTAAAAAAATTATCTCAGAGTCAACATGAATGTAACCTGACATGAAATATTGAAATGTTAGAGCTCAGCTTTTACAGTAAGCTTCATTTTCCATTCTTTTGTAGGCTGCTTTTGGTTTCAGTGACACTGCTGTCTATTTATTCAATATATCTCCTGTTGGTGTGTTCAAAGGAAACAGGTAATTTAAGATGTTATTATACCATTTCAGTAGACTTGTAAAGAACAAGAGGTGAAAAGTGCTCAGATAAGGCCAGGTGCTCTGTGTAAGGCGGAGTTTCTATCACATTTCTGGCACAATACAAAGACCTAACACATTTTGGGTCAGAAGTCCAGAATTAACAAGAATTTATGATGTGGCAATGGAGAACAGCATCTGACCATCACTATAAAGAGAAAAACTTAGAACAAAAAGTAACTTCTACTACCATGAAATGTTGTTTTCATGAGCTAGAGGGAACAGCTCACATAGTTTCTTTGCATTACAAAACCAATTGCAAAAAAAATATAATGAATCTTTGTCTGTGGTGAAGCTTACCTGGAAATAGTTTGACCTTAATGGTTAGTGTGAAATTCCTGATAGCCTTTGTGGTATAGTAGTACATTGCCTAGAAGAAAATAAAAGGGAACAGTTTCTCCACAGAGGGAAGTGTATTTGTAAGCAAAATATATTCTAAACACAGAAATGAGAAGTTACCTACAGTGTTAAATGTCACTGTGCTCTGAAGTCCAAGAGTCTTTTTCCTTGGGTAACAATCTCTGAAGCCAGAGTCTGGAAATCATCTGTGCACAAGAACACTAATATTTTAATATGTAATTGGACACACAAGAATTACAGTTACAGCATGTATAATGGCAGCAACTGCCTATTTAAATTAGGTACGTATGCCTAATTGTGGACACATTTGTGCTTTGTTAGTTCCCAAAAATCTACACCTTGGTTTCTATGCTGCTGGTACATTTAAGCACAAACTTACTGTTTATACAAGCTTCAAAGCAGAAATGTCAGCTATAAGGAAATACAGAGAAAACCAAACAATGGGATGCATTTAAAAAAATCATCTGTACAGTGTTACATCTGCAGTATTTCTCTTTCTGTTCTCATGCATCTCACCATCTTCACAATGCCCAGTCTTTTTCTCAGCCCAAATCACAGCCAAGGAAAAAAGATTACCAGAGACAAACCAATTAATAGAGGAGTTTCTCAAGCTTGACAGATGTTTAAAAAGAAGGTTTTGTTATCATTTATACCTTTCCCTTCTTTTACCAAAAACATTCCAGACTGAGAATTCACAAGTTAAGGCTTCGTGATTAGAAATTGTAAATCATCTTGTGAACTATTGGCTGCCCTCATTTGGATCATTTAGTCAATCAAAATAAGCGAAATTGCAGAATCATGGTACTGTGTCTGCTGTCGCTAGGCTGCCAGTGCTGACTTGTGGATCCTGCTGTACCGAGTTTTGTCTGAAGAGGAGGCTTTCTACATCATTCTCACTGCAGGCTCAAACCTAATATACCAGGATAGGGATGCCACAACTTAACATGTCACTAGGGGTATAGACAGACTCATTAAAGGGGTGTAACAGCCTCATTAAGAGCTCCAATTTCAAAACTGACAGCCAGTGATAACATTTATAGACGTCAAGAAGACATTCCTACATGTTTCAGCCCTAGTAATTACAAGAGAGCTCTCTATTTACTTGCAAAGGGCAGATATGGCTGCGCAAATGGGTGGTTAGCTGAAGAGGAATCGCAAGTGTTTTAAGTCAACGGCTTTCGCTGGCGTATTTGTTACCTTTTCCTTTGTTTCTTTTCACGCAGGCTGTATGGTGTATGAAAAGCTGGGTGAGCAGGTCTTCGGTACCCCAGGGAAAATGATTGTCTTTGGATCCACATCTCTCCAGAATGTTGGAGGTAAAGGAGATGAGTGGTATAGAAAAACAAAACCCAGGAACTTCTTAATAATGTTATGGCTACCAACCAGTTAGGTTCCTCCTTCTCTCAGTGACATCTTCATGTTCTTTAATACAGCTGTGGCTAACACATTGCACACAGCCCTTTAAGGATGCTGTATTACTGAATGATCAGTAGTGTATAGTCGGTTACAGTTCGGGGTCTTTTATCATCTGATGCTAATGCGGGAAAAGATTCAGGATGCTTCTCTGTACTTGTTCCATAAAATATCTTACCCATTTTCTGAACTTTCTTCTTCTTTCAGCAATGTTGAGCTATCTCTTCATAGTCAAAAATGAGCTGCCTTCTGCCATAAAGTTTCTAATGGGAAAAGAAGAATCTTTTTCGTAAGTTAATGTTGGTGATTAGATTACAGAATTTAACATTGTGTAGATAAGTTTAAACATATGTTTACAAAAGCTCTTAAGTATTGGATACTTTTTAGGTTTGTCAAAGTAGTTTTTCACAGGAATATTTCAGGAGGTTAATAAAAACCAAGACAACTTTGGGAAGAAAAAGAGGATGGATAGGAAACAAAAGGTTAAGTCATCAGTAGTCTCTCTCTGCACACCAGATTTTCATGAAGGACTGTGATTTCTACAAACCTCTTACAGCATCCAATCTTTTACAGTGTTAGGCAACATTTGAAGATACTGGGAACAATGCAAGTTTAAGATACTATGTATTTCCCTGTGTTCTTAGCATCTTACAGGATTTTGCCCCTGAAGCACTGTCTGTATGTCTGTATGAAATTCTTCGATACTAGCATATGACGATGGCAGACTATTATACCTGGATTTCTGCCACTTACCACTCCTTGACAATTACCAGGTTTTAAATCAAGAGGTATTTCTTTATAGTGGTAAAAATCCTTTGCACTGGGTTATGTGGTGTGCTGTAGTGCACAAGAAGAAGGTAGAGAACCCGTTCCTCAGGCTTTCATACTAAATTGGACTGAGCAGTGGAAATGCGTCATGTGGAACACCACTAAACTAATGCTGTGCCTTCTCCCCTGTCTTGCTTTCCAGCAGGTTTCAAAGCACTTTGCTATAAGAAGAGAGACAGCCTTGGGCTGGCTAGTGTGTGCCATCCCGCAGGAGCCTGGTTTGCTGCTTCAGGCACGTGCCTGGGTGGTTTAGCAAACAAATTGTGGTGCCCCCCTCCTGCCCCACTGTGCCCTTTGCCTGATCTTTCCTTGTCCTGGCAGGGTGGCTTATATCACGTTACGGTGGGTGTTCTGCCTCTCAGTCCCACTCACTGATCTCCACAGTAGCACGATATTTTGTCTAGTGACTACGAAAACCTGCCATACCTGAGTCAGAGCAATGCCGTGTTGTAAGGGCTGGATACTTAATGAGTCTACAAAGTTTAGATGTAGCCCCCATCTCTACTTTTGTAGGAGCTTGTAGGGTAAGAAGACCAAAGATAGTTCTGTAACTGCAGGAGTCAAAGAGGGTGACTGAGTGTGAGGAAAACCAGAGAGGGTTTAAGGTGTGCTCATGGTGGGTTTTTTTTGATGTTTTATACAGGGCGTGGTACGTGGATGGGCGTATCCTTGTTGTCACAGTGACGTTTGGTATAATCCTCCCTTTATGTCTCCTTAAGAACTTAGGTAAGATACATATGCCATTGTGGGAACAAACTAACAGAGCCCAGACATCATGTCATTGACAGCCACACTGGCAGCTCAACTATAATTTAAAAAATGGGATCTCACTGTAATCTAAGCAGCCTCCCTGGTCCAGGAATAAGCTGTGTTTTGAGCATCTTGGAACAAATAAACCTAAATTGTCACAGAGGTTGAACTCGGTATAAACCAGCTTCATCCATACAATTGTGGATATTGATTTTAAAAACTATAGTTAAGAGTGTCCATTTCATAAGGTAATTCTATCTTATATGTAGCCTGTAAAAATAATTTCACAAATTGTGACATTACCTTTTCTATTGGCATTGAAAGTTTTAGTGATGAGATTAATTGGAGGTATTGAAGTAAGATTGTATTTTCAAATGTGTCTGAGTCCACAGAGACACCAGTAAGTAGGTGCACGATGTATTTTTTAAAACTGCGTAAGAAGTTTTGACACCAAAGTCCTATTCAGATCTTCCTTTTGAGAAGATAACCCATACTCATCTGACGTGGCTCATATTGGGCAATCTGGGTCACATTCTGATTGCAATTGCACATTTTCAGGTTTGTTTTAATTATCACAGCCCCTTTCAAAGGAAAATTAGTTAAACTGCCATAACAGTGACCCTTGGGAAGTCAAACCAGTCAGAGCAAAGCTCAAGTCTGTCTGAAAGCTGGGAGGTTTGTGATGTGAGAGACTCCTGCACCAACAGAACATGCTTTTGTCCTGCCCAGAAGCTCACAATACATATTAAATGCATTAAACTTTTCATGAAGCAGCAAAAAGTAAAATTCAAGATATGGCTAATAAAATAATTTTGTATGAGATTTCCTTTTAATTTCTTTCAGGGTATCTTGGCTATACCAGTGGATTTTCATTAAGCTGCATGGTATTTTTCCTGGTAGTGGTAAGTTCAGCTTGCTTTCTTTGTTGGATGAGAGTCCCTTGATAGGATATTCACTAATTCTCTGATGTTTGAATTTTCGTTTGATTTTATTATTATTATTATTATTATTATTATTATTATTATTATTATTGTTATTGTTATTGTTATTGTTATTGTTTTATTGTTATTATTATTGTTATTATTAGCAACTAGCTGTCTTCCACTCTTATTCTAGGTTATTTACAAGAAGTTTCAAATTCCCTGTGGCGGATCGGAGCTAAATGCAACATCATCTATCCTATCAAATAGCTCAGCACATGAACATATGTGTAAGCCAAAGTATGTTATCTTTAATTCCAAGGTATGTTTCTTTTTATAATACTTATTTTTAATTCACATAATATATGCACCTACACCCCGTGTTCTTAATCCAGTCAGCACCATGTAGGGCCTGATTCTCCATGCTTCCACTCATGCTCCAATGGTGAATGCACAGTGGGTCTCCTTGCCCAGTCTTATGGAGATGCCACGTTTAATTGTAGCTTTTCACGGTCTTGCTCTGCCCCATTTGTAGATGTACTAAGGCTGTGAGCCCAGGCTACCACCAGACAACTAATGCTTTCTTTGGGAGTGTTTTTCTTTCCATTGCTTCTTAATATCTGTGCTGCAACTGCACCTTTAGGCTGTAGTTCAGCAGAGGCTGAGTAAGCCATTCCTGCATTCAAAGCCCAGAAGTAATCCCTCTGTCCTTCTGCACACAAACCACTTCTTTGTGACAGGGTATGTGTTTTATGTAGCCATACAGTGACCTGGATTGCAAAAAGGATACAGTTGAAAGCTAATCCAGCAAAAATTTGATTGCCTTTCAGCTGGATGCTTTCCTCCATCGCCACACAGCTGCAGGAAAAGTTGTGCCAAGAGAATGAGAAAGAGCAACTGGGCTATAGCTGTGGGAGCAGGAGAGTCGCTCCTGTCATCTGTGCTGGGGTGCAGGGCTTGTTCAACAGCACCTTGTGCGGCAGGGCAGGGTCCTCAGGGTGTTGCAGTCGCATTCATAGGGAATGCACATGGATATATAGCATATGCATGCAAAAATTATATCTTTTTAAATTCATCCTACCAGCTTCAGTGAAGAAGTCAATCTGAGCACTTTTCTTTAGTTTGGGGTAGCCATCAGCCCAGATCCAGTGTGACGGACCAAGAACTAGTTAACTTGGTGTGCAATAGCAGCTTAGGTGTACGTATATATTAGATAATGTTGAAGGGCAGTCTTCTCCTACAGTGTCAGCATTTGTCTGAGAGTCAATGGAGGCACATTGGAAGGATCGGTCCATCTGAATTAGGTACGCTGGAGCTGAACTCTGTAGATTTGCCCTTGGGGCCAACGGTTGGCCGGTCATTTTAGCAACTTCAGTGTGTAAGAAGGGAGACAGTTTCACAGAATCAGGGGATGGCTGAGGTTGGCAAGGACCTCTGGAGGTCATCTGGTCCAACCTCCCTGCTCAAGCAGGGCCACCTAAAGCTGGCTGCCCAGCAGCATGTCCAGCCAACTTCTGAATATCTCCGTGGATGGAGAACACAACAGCAGTAGCATGCTGTGAGCGAGGGAGAGAAGGTGGTACAGGCCTGGGTGAGGAAGGACCGCTGGAGAGAACGTAGTGTATTTACTGAATCTGTCGGGCCTGGGGTGTACCCCAGGATGGCTTCTGTGGGAAGGGGATGCCTGTGCCCAGCACGAGCAGATCTTGGAGGGTTGGGGAGAGCTGTGTGTAGGTCTGGACTCATTTTGTCCTCACAGGAGGGCAGATCACAGAGTGATCTCTGCTTGTACCCATACCCTGGGGAGAATGGAAGCGCTGGGGTGCTGAGATCATTTGTGAAGTTTGGCTGTACACTGAGGATTGAAACCCACTCAGGTTTTTGGTGGAGAAGGGGGTGAAGTCCCCCCTGGAGGCCTCCGGCGCTTCCTGGTGACGTAACAGTCTCTCTCTTTCCCTAAGGAAAAGCATGCTCCCCCCACAGCCCTCCTAGCCCTTTTGTTGGCCTGGGAAATGAAGGGACTCAGTCTGGTACCTTGAGATATCCATTTATTTGTAAGTTCTGCATTCCTCTTCTCTTTTCTTACAGTCTGGATATGGGCTTCCTCTTCAGGACTTCAGCCTTAGTACCACGGGTGTGCACCCCTCTCCATGCCAAGGCAGGGTAGCGTAGCGGTGACCCACCGTACATCCCTTTTACGCGTGACGGTGTGCTAGTAACGGTGGCAGGAGCTGGGCAGGGAAACCCATCCCAGGGAGCGAAACCAGCAGCCATGTGGCCTCCAGCGCTGCGCTCTGCGAGCAGTCAGGGCTGTGCTCACACTACCAATGCAAAGACTTTGTCCTCCCACTGACAGAGCACTGCTTTCCATGTCATTAAATATGTGCTAATTGACAGGTCTCCTGCACTCTCTGAAGGCTCTCAACATTCAGTTGAAGAGTCCAGAGAGTTGGGAGCTGAGGTAGTTGAACACAGATCATTTCTTCACGCCGCTGGGGGAAATACTTCTTAACTTCTTTTCTGAAATTCTCTCTGAACAGACCGTGTACGCTTTGCCCACCATTGCTTTTGCATTTGTGTGCCACCCATCAGTCCTCCCGATTTACAGCGAACTTAAAGAGTAAGCCTTTCTCTTTTTTTTTCTTTTTTTTTTTCCCCCAGTTAATTGTTTTGAACTGCTTTACATGGAAAATGTTAGCGCAGAGGTGCTCTGAGTCATTCATGCCATTTGGAGGAGATGTGATTTAATAACACCCAAGAAGCCAATGAGTGTGGCTGTTGGCTAGGAAATCTGGCCTCCCAGGCACACCACTGGGGTGGGGGTGAGGGAGGCTGAGGATAATGCAATACTTTGGGAGTTTTCTCTGGAGGTACACGGCAGCCTGTGGAGAGCCAAGTTGTGGCGGTCGTTATTTGGCATAGGAGAGAGGCGTGTGTTCTGCTGACGGCATTTGTTCCAGTGCAACTAAAAATCTGTTGCGGTACCAGGAAAAAAAGTACTTTCAGCCTTACCCGTACTAAAAGACCTTTGCCAGTATGGCTGTCTTGCTGACACCTCTGGCTGGGCAGGCCTGTGGGGAGCTGGGGACTGGCCCTGCTGCGACATTGCTGGCAGCCCTGGAGGGGCTGCAGTGGGGTCCTGGGCCATGGGGGGAGACCCAGGGGAGAGGTCGGCGTCAGTCAGACCCATGGGTGCCCTCAGGTCCTGGTCCCTTGCTGGGCACTTTAAGTTTCAAGTGACTTCAGCGGGTTCCCAGGTGCCTATTTAGGGCATCCCTGTGTGAATTTAAAAGCCTAAGTTTAGGTACTGGAGTGTGAATATTTCAGAACAATTATCTGAAAATGAAATGTTTACACTTCACCTATTTTACAGGTCTACAGTGATCTGCATACTTTCATTATTTTCTACCCTTGTGGACACAAATGTTTCTCTGCAAACATTCAGAATGTTGGGGGGAGTTCCCCTCTGTATGATTTTATTCCTCCTTTATTTTGACCTTTTTATTTAATTACTGAAGTGTTTAAGGGCCATCCCTGTCCACTCAGTTCCACTCTTTACTCTTTAAGCGGGTATGGCTGGGGAGCAGAGCCACGGGGCAGACCCACCAGTTCTTGACTTAAGCCTCAGCTAGGGTCCATTTCCCCAGTCCTTCTTTTCCTTGTGTAGCTGTCAATGAATTCCTGTTTTAAATGAAAATGCATTCACCAGTCTCCCCAGAATTACTATGTTTATGCAAAGACTTAATACATTTTTAAACAGCTATTGAAAATTCCAGCCCAACCATTTTTATGTGCTCTTTTTTTCTTCTTTCTCCAGCCGTTCACAGAAAAAAATGCAGTTGGTTTCAAATATCTCATTTTTTGCCATGTTTGTGATGTACTTTATGACTGCCATATTTGGCTATTTGACTTTCTATGGTAAGTATGCAGTTCTTTACTGATCGAAGTAGAAAGGGAATACATGTGAAATCAATAGTGTATCCCAGCTGGAAAGGAAAGTCCCATCCACTTATATTAAAATACTTTTTCAAATCATTTTCCTTGGAAGTTTTTATATTGGAGGTACAAATCCTTTCCTCCCTTTCCCCTATGGATGAAAAGCACAAGTGAAAGTATTATTTGCAAAAGGCATATTGAAAATATGAGGGAGAGATTTGTTTAACACAACTGGGGATTAGCTGAACCCCACTAAGATTTTCATTCCCAGGTCCTCACCTGAATTTTGTGCACATTGGTAAAGACTGAAGCACGTATATCTGCACAAAAGGCGAGAGATTTGAGAGCAGGTCCTAGGAAATGAGTATCAAATCAGCCATCACAGCTTTTTAATTTTCTTATTGACGCTTTTGTCATAAAGGCAATGGACCAAATGCTTTCCTTGTGTCCCCAGAGCTGACCCCTTCAGGTCTTGGTTAAATAAACTGGCAGTGAAGGTGGGGAAGCTTTTGAGTGCCGTCCCAGCTCAGCCACCGAAGGATGGTTATTTCAGTGTTTGAGACTTGCACCCTATCTCTTTTCATGCCTATCTGTTCACTTAAAGAAACAAACAAATTACGTTGTATCGCTAAAGGATGCAATGCCTACGCCCTAGAGGCACAATTATTAAGTTATGGTAGGATAAAATACCAATGTTGCCCAGGAAGATACTCCCATGTTCCAGTGTAATGGGAGTGTTGAAAAGTAGTGTCTTTTTCCATAGACCGTTAAGGGGTTACAAGACAGATGACAAACCTGATGTTTGCCTTTTACCTCAGAGCCACCAACAGGTCGTCAGTCTTCTCCACCCTATTCCAAGTGACCTTTCTGTTACAATCTCCTCATTCATGATACCGTTCCCTGTGAGCCACCTATTGCAAGAGAAAATAAGTAAATATGAAATGTGGCTTTTTTTCTTCTAAAGGTGTACTTATCTCATATTTATTTTCTCAGTCTCTCATGCTGTTTATGAGGCCTTGAGTCTGCATGCATTGAAGTAACTTGAGGTCATCTGTTCTAATTTTCCCAATAAAACCACAAATACGCTGCAAGTGACAACAGCAACAGCCGCTCTCATCCAACTGCTCCCATCTAACACGTTTTTGTAGAAATGCATCAAATTAGCAGCCCCAGGGAGCAAGTGGGTGTAAATCAGCACGGACCCCTTCGCTTTGGCAGGGAGGAGATTCTGATGTGATTGCCCCAGGGATCTGAGGAGGCAGATCCGTGGTGCTCCTCTCTGGGAATCTCCCACACCCCTCAAGGACGAGGGTCTGGAGTCCATGGAGGAGGTAGGGGCTGCGTCCTTCTGGCCCTCCCAAGGGGGAATGGCGGAGGAATCCCTGGGGTGTCTCGTGTGCCTCTCCCCACGTCAGGCGTCCCTGCTGCCCAGTGCCAAGAGCCCGCGGGTGGAAGCTGCGTGGCTCTGCGGGGGCCTCCGCAAGGGCCAGTGCCATGGCAGGCAGCAAAAGCGACACTGAGGGAATATAAAATTTCTCCACCTTGATCCTTCTTCTCCATTGAGACTGACAAGACCTTACCTTTCGTATGTTCACTTACAGTTTTCTAACCCTCTCCTCTACCCTTACCTGGGTAAGAACAGCATTTTTATTGTGGCCATTTCTTATTTACACCAATAGTACTTACTTGTCTGTTTGCTGTGTTCTCGAAAGTGTTGCAGTGATGACTATATTTACATTACAGAATTACAGAAAAGAGGTGTTTTTCTTCCCCTAAAAGGTCACAGTGTGGTTGGGCTCTGTGGTGTATCTAGCTGAAAGGAAAACAGACCTTCAACTGTAAGCCTTGCCCTTCACTTCCTACCTGGCTGCAGTCCGTGAGCGGTACAGAAGTTGCAGTCTGTGCTTGCAGGAGCAGAGTAAGCTCTGTGTTGCAGAAGCTGTGCATGTGCCCGGCTTGAAAACCCCACTCCTAACCTGCAGGGAGGTGGGAGAGCATTTTCTTTCTCCTGGTGGGGATTCAAGCACTGCGTAGGTGGTGTTGACACATAGTCTCTCCCCAGAAGGGTGTCTTGGGGGAAGCGCAGGCATTGCACCACGGGACAGATCCCTCTGCCTCCAGGAGTACATGAGGTTTTACCAAGCGCCAAGGATTCTTAATGAGACGGGGCTGCCGAGTTCCCTTTGAGAAGTTTAATTTAAAAGCTGTTATGTTTTACCACCAGCATTTTTTCAGATTAGCAGGCAGAAACAAAACTTGAGCCTAAAAAGGGGCAGCAAGTATCTTCTCTGGCGCGCTTAAGAGCTGCCTCCTTAGGTTATTGCTCCTAGGTATTTTAAAGTTACAAAGCAAACACATAGGTCAGTCAGCAACTCGGTTTTGCTGTCAGCACACACAGACCTGCTCTGCACTATTTATCACAGCTTCAAGGAAACATTTTTTGCAGGAGGTCATATTAAACTACCACCAGCGCCTCCCCATTAGGCACTCCCCTGTGATTTGTCTTGGCTGCTGGGGCCACCAGCCAGCATGGGGCCAAGCTGCAGGTGCTGCTGGAGGGGTGGCAGGTTCAAGAGAAAAAAACACCAGGGCAGCCCTCGCTGGAGCTCTCAAGGGATTTGAGTGCAAATGTCAGAGTGTCCCACTGAGAGTTGACCTGAGATAGGTTTTGTTCTTGGTTGAGAACAGGGGCACTGCTTTTTGCTGGAAGTTTATTTGCTGTTTAGACTATTTTAGCTCAAAACTTTGTTTTAAGTTGGGCCATTGCAGTGCATGTGGATATTTTTGTATCATTTGAAACTAAAAAAAAAAATGCCCACGGAACCAATTAGAAATAGCTTATTTCACTTTATATATATATATATATATATATATATATATATATGTAAGCAAGTTTTCATGTATGTCTCACTGTTGTCTTTCCTACAGTGAAAATTACCTTAGACTTAGGCATGTGCTGTCTTGAATTGGGATGCATTCCTAAATCAGGCCTCCAAAGGATTAATCTGGAATAATGGGATCATTAGGATTTGGTTCAAAGCACTGTTTTAACTCAAGAATGTTTCATTCCATACTCTTTTGTTTGCAGATAAATCACTTGTTGTTCAAGAAGGCTGTTGTTAAGCAATGATTTTTGTGAATGAATTGCCTGTTCCCCAGAACACTTACCTTACTGTCTTTTCCATAGACAATGTGCAGTCAGATCTGCTTCACAAGTACCAGAGCAAAGATGACATCCTCATCCTGACCGTGCGCTTGGCTGTGATCGTTGCGGTGATACTCACGGTGCCAGTGCTGTTTTTCACTGTGAGTAAAATGTTCCACACAGTCTGGGAGTTGGTAATGGCTGTACACAGCACACTTCTTCAAAACACAGTCCAGCAGTTACTGAGACAGTGAAGTTGCAGATACAAAAAGAGCTTCAGCTTGGATCAGTCTTTTCCCACACCAGACTTCCCCTAACTTCTGGAGAAGTTCTCCCTGAAGAAAATAAATGAATCACTTTTGGTCTTAAATCTGTTTTCAATTGAATCCACAAGGGCCCTTTCTTACTTCACATTACTTCACTGGAGCAGGCTCAAAGGTGAAGTTCATTTTTAAGTGCAGAAGGATCCCAAAAGGCATATTAGAAAGAGAGGAATATCCTGCTGCAGAGGCATGTGTACCTACAGTTTGAAATACCAAATTAATTTTAAGGATTATTTCAAAGGACATTACATGAGAGACCCCAAAAATTCTGACGGATCTATGCAGCACTTGTCACATGAAGGACCAGTTAAAATAATCATGGGAAGCTTTGAATTGGCTTATAGACTATTTCTGACAGAGATCTCTCTCTCTTCCTACAGGTGCGTTCATCATTATTTGAGCTGGCTAGAAAAACAAAATTTGACTTATGCCGTCATGTTTTGGTTACTTTTGTTCTTTTGGTTATCATCAACCTGTTAGTCATTTTTATCCCAACCATGAAGGACATTTTCGGTGTTGTAGGTACAGTATCCTGGTTTTGTACTGCTAATAAAAGGCTGTTGCTAATCAGCAACATTATAATTAGCTGTTGCTGACAGCTAACAAAAATCTTTTATTTGAATTTTGCAGGGGTCACTTCTGCCAATATGCTGATTTTCATTCTTCCATCATCTTTGTACTTAAAAATTACACAGCAGGATGGATCGAAGTTGACTCAGAGGATTTGGGTATGCATTCTTTTACATCGATGCAACGCTTTCATCTTGTCATTCCTTATAATCTGCTAGAGGCAAAGCGTACCTAATCTGAACGTATGTGTGAGCTTCTTTACGTTACTTTCCCTCCCTGCCTCAGTCAGTTGGCAGCCGTGCTTGCCCTTCTCCTTCGCAAACCCCAGGGGTCTCCCAGCAGAGGGGCCATACCACACAGGGCACCCCATGTTCTGGTGGGCCGTTCTTTGCGGGGTGAGGGGCTCTCCCACCAGCTGGCAGGCGGCAGCTCTGGAAGCAGCTGCAGCTGTCAGCAGGGCCTCCAGCCCACTTCAGTCAACCTTCCAGCCCAGCAAGCTTTCTCCATTTCAGTGTGTCGATCCAGAAAGTGTGCAAACCGCTCCATTTGCGGTATTCCTTGTGGTTTTAATGGATCTGAACCAGACTTAGGGTGCTGCCACCAGAAGAAGCCAGCTGAAATGTTAGCCCTTTGGCATGCATGAGTAGATGGGAATGGGCCTTGGAAAGATTTCCTATGAGCCCCAGAAAGAGCTGCAGCTGAAAAGACACAGCATTCCTGTGTATTCCCAGTCTAACAGAGCGTGCACTGGAAGCATCGTAAGGTCAGACCTTCCTGCACTCAGCAGACCAGCAGGAAACCCGTGTTTCACTTCTGGTTTCATCTGCAGACCCCAAATCGAAAGGGCTAAAATTCAGTGACACATATCCGATGGGAAGAGTATACTTATTTCCATGAGGCTTTGTAAAGGGCAGAGCTGATTGGGTCCTAAAAACAGACTCACTTAATCCTCTTTAGAGATGATCGGTGTTTAAGAAGTGAATTGAAAGGAGAAAAAAAATGGTTTTGGTGTTCAACTAATTATTAATGACACTAATCTGTTTAATTATCTGTGGGTCTTGTCTTTACCAGAAGTGCTATCCCATTTTAGCTGATAACTTTGATACATCACCTTGTAAATCTCCTTAAGAGGAGAAGTTAACGTACTTGAATTAATTGTCTTTTCTTTTTATTCATTAATTTTCTCTCTACTTTTTGTTCCAGGCTTCTCTTTTCTTGGCACTGGGGATAATGTTTTCCCTAGTGAGCATTCCTTTGGTCATCTATGACTGGGTACAATCAGGAGGCAGTGCCGAAGGCCACTGAAGTTCACCTCCTTCTGAAAAGACACCCCCGTTTGCTACACACCAAAATCGCAACCATCGGTTCTGTTATCTATTCCGCCTTTTGTGAGTTTACTCAAATCAAATCCAAATAATGATTATCCAGTACTAAAAATACTGTTATGGGTGTATTTTCTTGCAGAAACAGACCCATTTTGCCAACAGGCATATCACTCTGTCCCCCAACACCAAGTTATCAGATCAGCTCTGTGTTGTCCGTGAGACTATACAGAGCATTGCTCATAGGAATTCATCACAATTGATTTGTTTCCCCTCTTCCACCCATGAATTGTATTGTTCCATTATTATCCTTAGCCCTTCAACTATAAGCTCTGCTCCTTTAGGGCAGCAGCTCCTGTTGTTATCAATCCCAACTGGAGTGATGTCAGTTCACACCCTTCCCCCCCATCTTTTAGCCAGAACTCTGCTCTCCAATTGTACGTATCTGGTTTGTTGGTTTGTTTGTTTGTTCTGTTGCTGTTTTGTGCACCATTTGCTTCACTGGGTTAAGTGCAGCATTCTGGATATGGACACGAAAAGCACCATAAGAACGCAAATGAGCATTATATAAGTGTAGGTCCTAAATCTGGTGCTTCTTTCTGATGTTTTGGTGAGGGAGCCAGCCCCAGGGCTTGGCCCTTTTGTAGCTTTGGGGAACAGACCTCTGCGTGTGTGTGTCTTTGTGACGGGGTGCAGGGAGGGCAAGGATGGCCACCACCAGCAGCCACCGTTCCCCAGGCACACTTCAGTTGGAGCCTGACCAGAGCTAGACTTGATCCCAACCCATAAGTACCTGAGCCTGAAGAGAAGCAGATGCTCCAAGATTTCCACAGGAAGTCTGCATTTTATTCAGCATTAAACTGTTTACTAATGCCCCACCTGCCTCAGACAAAAAAACAAGCCCCAGTTTTATCAAAACCTACGCATTTAGTCATACCTCATGCCTTTTCCATTCTGGGATTCATTTGTACATACCTTGCAGAGACTGGCTTCTCTCTCGTGTCTTATCCTTCTCCCACTGAAGTCAGCGGGAGCAGGATTTGACTCGCCCTGCCAAACTACTGGATTTCTAATGGAATGTCAATCTATAACATTTCTTTAAGCAAACAAAAACACTTTTTTATATTTAATATGTTTCGTTACATTTCTCATCGATCCTCCATAACAAAGGCATTCAGTTACTATTAGCAGAAACACTGTAACTTGCATCTGTTGTCCTCAAAATAAGCATTTGCCTAATGCCTTATAGCTGGTGTAGAGAACTACTTGTAGAGACTCAAATGCTAAGCAGGTGATCGTTAACCATCCTGGGCAGACATCTTCTATTAGTGCACTGCCAGCAGCATAAACATGTTCACTTTGTGTCATTCACCACGTGAGCTAAAAAGTGTCTCAAAATATGAACCCAGCTCCCAGTGAAAGAACTGGTGTCTAAAGGGAGCCCCGCTTCACGCCCAAGGGCTGAGCGGTGCCCTCAGTATGCTCGAGCCATACTTGTCAGTATGCAGTGACCCTCTTGTTCCCAGTAGCTGGTTCATTGCCGACTCCCATTGTAACTGTGGAAGGAGACTGTCATCAGCTGTGGGGAACCTGCCATTGCAGCTTCCTCTTTTTAAGGTTAGGAATGGAGGATTTGGGATCTTGGGATTTCTGTGAGCTATTGAATTGCCTCAGTTGCCTTTGCCTTGTCCTACACGGCTTGAAGTCACTGAGAGTTGAGATCACAGAGCACTTCTCTGGCCCTTGAAAGTTGGTTTCTAAGGGTAACGTCCAGAGAGGTTAGGTTGGGGCCTTTCTTGGAATTTGGGCATCGAGATGCAGACCATTCATGCTGCAGAAACTAAGCCTACTAAACCCAGACTTCTAGATCTGTACCTCAGCCTCGGCAGTGAGCTACCCGGCTCTGCCAGTACTCCACTGTGATCCACAAAAGGCAGAGCTGACTACCGCAGGCTGCCCAAGTCCTCAGAGTAGCCCAGCAGCAAGAACAAAACTGGAAGCCTCCTTCCTCTGGGCAAAGTGACCTGCTAGACTGCAGAGCAGGTTCCCTTATTCTGATTTCCTCCTGGCCCCTCAGACCTTTCCTCACAGGCTCCCAGCAAGGTCTCCGGTGCAATGTCCTTCCTCCCAAGCACCGCGCAGCCAAGCACTTAACACACAAACCGCTGAGCTACCCAAGGCTAAGGTCACTGTGGTTTCCTGCAGCTGGTCTCAAACTCTTGCCTGTGATGGTGCAGGTCACCAGTTCTCTCTGCACTGTCTCTTTATGAGACTGATCCCTGCCCTTATTCACAGATATACCATAGCCCAGATGTTTGTCAGGCTCTGGAGAGAAGAACCTATGCTTGGTTCCTATCTCCTCACTCCCTGGTCAGCAGGAGCCCAGCATCTCACTCCGTTTTCTGACTCAGCTTGCTAGGGTCACATTTCAGGTTTTGAGGTGCCTTATAATCTCTCTGGATCTTATCCTAAAACACTTAACTCAGACCTGAGAATGCTGTACAGTGTTATCCTCAAGATGTTCCAGGACCCTCCTGCTTTCCTGCCCCCTTTATCCTTCTACTACTGATTTATGAGCAGTGCAGCTCTGTGCATTGGGGGGTTGTGAGAGAGGAGATCCTGGGAGCGACTTTCAGGTACCCGGGTGTGCGATAGAGGTCTGATCTGCTGCACAAGGTCCCAGCAAGGTCACAACTGTGACATCTCCCTCCCACCCACCACCATCCCCAAATAGCGTGTAGTCTCCTGTTTAAAATACCAACCATTGAGTTTTGGTACCCAGCTTCCTTCAGCTTGAAGGGCTGTTGGGTGACTGATTGCTCCTTGCATCTTCCCAAATCTCCTCCATCACTACTCCTCTCCTTCCTCTTTGCTATTCTGCCACCTTCTTTTTCCCAGTTTATTTGTATACTGGAGTTTTACTGGATAAATAGGGAGAAGAATGAGCTGGGTGTGTGCATAGAGTGAAATTAACCTGAGGTACTGGACCATCAAAGCGTATCTTAGATACTGAAAAATAGATACCCAAAATATTGAGTCTTTAAACAGACTTTGTTTCTGGGTCTCTGGAAAAAAAAGAGAAAAAAAAAAAGAAAGGAAAAAAAAGAGGGAATTTTGCTTAGACTGATTTATTGGCATCATATTTATAGATATTTATGGAAAGGAATCATGTGTTTATTGATGTCTGTGGTAATGAACGTGAAATAACGTGCTTTTTGTTTTCTCATCAGGTTTATACATTCTTAACAGAATGCAATAGACCCTGCTGTAACTGTCAACATCAGTGATGGATGACAATATTTGTATGAGGTTATCTGTAAAATGTACTGCTGTTATTCAGTTCATTTGGAATAGTGAACTTGTAGCCAACAATGTACGAGTCCCACATTTTAGCTAGGATTTTAAGAGCACAGTGAAATGCTGTAGGAGTTTCTCTGTTGTTAAATTAATAGGATCCAGAGTACCGTATCTACTTAGTAGGTGGTAGCATGCTTTCTTTTCATAGAGAGTTTATCACTATTGTGAGCACTGCAAATGTCATAGACTGGATGCAAAATCGCTCTGAATAACTACAACAAATTACTTTAAAATTCTCATTTGCATTATAGCAACAGTTGTGTGGTGAGGGACAAGGAAGGACTAATTAGAAGCAGGGGTTCCTAATAAGATTGTAGGAGTTAATCCTACACTTAAAAGATGGCCTTACTGCTTCTCCTAGTCCACAGCACATTGCAAAGAAAATAGTCATGAGCTTAAAGCGCCCTTACAGTTGCAGAATACAGATGCCCTTCTCTGTCCAATGGCAAATATGCCTAGTAAGTAAAACACAGTCAATTGTTATTTGGGAACAGTATCTCCGGAGCAATGACCTCTCTGGGTGATACTTACTTCTGGTCAGAGGGCCAATGTCAAATCCATGCACTGGCACAGACCTTTTGCAGGGCTGACACGGACTGAGTGGTGGTGCCTGGCCCGTGTGCAGGCCCAGGGCAGAACAGCCAGTCTCATCCTGTGAGGTCAGGGATAGGGGTGCCCGTCTGCTCGCGAGGGCTGCCTTCCTGAGCCACATACCCACCCACAGCTTGTGCTCCACTTGCAATAGGTCACACGTGCAAATGCAGGTCGGGTGATACATGGGTTGTGTCTGTACATCTGCCTTACAGTGCATAAGCACCACAGCTCGCTTTGATATTATTAACAGTAACGATTAATGGTATCTCTAGCTTATCTTTAAATGAATAAGTTTCTTTGCTTGAACCTTACATTAAGGCTAAAAAGCATCTTGGTCAAAACAAAACTCTTTCCATGTGGTGGTATCCCACCTCCAGTCCTACTGTCCCACCCCAGTGCCTATAGGAGAAAGGCACAGCAGAATGTACTCAGCTCCATCAGCAGCTCCACAAGATGGCTTTATCGCCTGGCACCAGGGTGCTTTCTTAAACAATTCCCCAGAGCCCTTGCTGTCAGGAAAATCCTTATTTCCTGTAACTTACACAAAGAATGTTTTATTTGTATCTAATGTAAGGATTTCTGTAACAAACTGTGAAAAAAAAAAAAAAAAAGATAATGAATTAATAAAAAGTACAGGGCTGGAAAGGTCTAGAATTCACAAATTGTACACATACCTATGTTTCTGAAGACAAATCTATGCAGTTGTGTTGTATTGTAGGAAATTTCATTTTTATGTACATATATATATTGTAAATAAATAGGATGCTGTATATTTTTGCAGTTGTTTATCCCCTATGATATAGAAGTGTTGAGATAGGCTCTGCATATTAAGAATAATTTTAATAGAAATATAAATACTTTCGCTTCTGACTTAGCAAAATGTTATCCTTTCCTTTCTCCCAAGAGTCCACAAGTTAAAGCCTAAACTTGAAAATATTATTGCATCACTAATGTAACAAGAAAAAGAGAAAGAAAAGGCTCAGTGAAATTGCTAGGATTAATTCCAGTGCATGACTCCCTGTTTTCTCAACCGCAGGTTAGCCAGTCTTCCTGCTGGGTAAAATACCTTCCCTATAAAGGGCCCCTTTGGTACCCAGGAACCTCCTGCCTCAGCTGAGGCCAGGTGGTAGTAAAGTGCTGAGAAGGCTTTATGGAGAAACCAGACCAAACTGCAGCCAGCAATTTGACCCAGCATTATACCATGTTGTGTCCAGGCATGTATTTACCCAACTAGTCCAAACGGCAGTCAGGGCAGGACTTCTGCATTTCCATTTTCAGCAACCAGAAACACCTGTAGTTCAGGAAAAAAGTACTAAAAGCCAGGGGCGGGCAGCAACCAGAGCAATTTCTACCACTTCGAGCCTGCTCCCTTCCTGCAGAGTCCTGTGTCTACTCCTCCACTGCAGACCCAGGTACGCTGCTATCATACAACCAAAACACTAGCACCTGAGGCTGACAAGAGCACCCCCAGCCCGGGACTGCTTACACATCCCACCCTAGAATGGGCAGAGGCCAGTATTTTGGTTGCGGGATAGCTGCGTGTCTAGGGGTGAGGATGATGGGAGGGGGGGAGGGTTGTGTATGTCCTGCGAGTGCCTCCATCAAGAGCCTTGCATAGACTTTCTCGCTGGTAAAGCACGGAAACATGTTTTTTTCAGGATTGCTGAAAAACGGAGGTTGAGAAATGCATCTAAAAATAATTGTATTTTTTTCCATGTTTACTTTATGGTCTTGGATGAAAATGAAACTTGAAATAATGTTTGCTTTCACCGTGAGTATAAATTTGAGGAAAAAACCTATATGCAGTCATATTCTACAGAGCTTTTCAAATTAATACAAGTGTACATTTTGTTTTCACTGTTAAAGCCAACAAAATATAAACTGTAAAAGGTATTTTTCCACAAGACTTGAACTTTAACTTGTTTCTAGAAACCTGTTTTTAGTGTCCCAAGGTATGTTAAGGGTCATCCAGGTCCAGTATAAACAATACTGTTTGAATGATGTACACTTGATATGAGCTCGTCTTTAATATATTGTTGAAGTGAGTCATTTTGCTCCTGCTAACATCACCATACTTTGTGCTGCTCATATCCAAGTAAAAGAAGCAGTTTTTCAGTTTCTGTGTGTAAATAAAAAAAAAAAATGTATTAAGTTCTATAATCTCTCTGTTACCTCTATAGTTTTTAAACATTAAAATTGTGATCTAAACATGTTGGTGCTATACTCATTCTTTGAAAGGGATGACTATATATTATTATAATGCCTTAAACAGCACGTGCTCCCCACTCTCAGGCAAGTATTTTCACTGAACTCATGGCACGCAGCTCTTGCAAAGCCAAATACATTAGATTCAGTGCAGTATATAGAGCAGAACATCAGTAGATGGCTATGGAGCATTAATGTAGTTCCCAATACAGTTTTAGAGGGATCTGAAGCCAGAGTGTATGGTCACCACAGATGGGTTGCTGAAGATGACAGCCCTTCCCAAGCCCAGTGCTTGTTTCTACCTGCTCCTTGAAGACTGTCCCGAGGGCTTGCCAGTGTCTGTTTCTGGGTCAAGTCAGGCAGTTTAGATTTGAGGGCTGCTGTTACAGTTAGGTTTGAGTTCAGCTGACAGACCGGTGTCTGGAGTGACTAAACTGCTGCCAGACTCTCTGCTATGGAAGCAGAAGCTGTTAGCAGGTGGATGAGGATACCCCAGCCAGTAATGTCTTAAGCATTCCCAGCTAGACCTACCAAACTGCCTCTGTCAAAGCCTTAGAGGGTATAGAAAGTGCCTTTGACCACTAATTTTGCTAGCGCTTAGACTGTAGTGACCACTTACAAAAAGACCTCTTGGCTAGAGTCCTAGCCACACAATTGAAGAGCTTACTTGACTGAACAGGATGAGTACAGCCACAACCTCTGTGGCATAGCTCCCTGGGCCCCTCTGCAGAAGTTACGGGAGGATTTACATATCAGAGGATCCTTGGCAGCCTTTGCCTGGTCCCCAAGCCCAGGGAAATGCCTCAAAGCCATAATTCTGCGAGCACAGAGGCACAAGCTTCTGCGCTGACCGGTCTAATAGCCTCTGCTGTTCGGCATACAAGTTGCACCCACTTCTTTACCCAGCCAAGCTTAATCATCTCATAGCCATACCTTAAGACATAGGAACATGGGTTGTGAAGCAGAGGAAGAAAGAGGAGAAGATATAGTTCTTTTTTTCCTTGCTTGTAGAGACAATAATAAACAACTGTCACGTTCTGCAGTGCAGTCTGACAGCTTCACCTGAAGCTCACCTAAAACCACAGAGACAGGAAAAAATACCAACCTCCTTTCCAGCCACACTTCTGCCCTTGGCTTGGCATGGTCTTGTATCCCCAAAGTCAGACAGATCTCTTGTTCATCCGACCAGTACCTACTTGGAGGTGGAAAAAAATAATAATTACTATTTCCTAAGGCAAGAGATGCAGCTGTCTGAAGGAAGAGATTGCCCCATATGGTTCAGATGCAGCCTTAGTTTGACCCGAATTCATGCAAAACTGCAGTTAAGTCTTCAAGGTGAAGCTCAAATTCAGGCCACTGTTAAGATGTTTCGTTCCCCACTACACCAAGAGCTGGAAGTAAGCACTCACACCAGCTTTACGAAGTGTGGAGATGGTAGGAGCAGGGACAAGTGATAAGTCCATTTCCAAGCCTTTCTAACCATAAGCCACAAACTGAACATAGGCTTTGCTTCTTACACCCTGTTCTCAGACCCACGCAGGACAGAAGCACCGTTTGCTTTGCAGGCGGTTGTGTTAGCAATCTCTGGCTGAAATACTGACTTCTTAAGGTCCCAGTGTGGTTAGAAGTTTTCAGGCAGCCTGGCATCTGTGTTTTGCAAGTATTAAGTGCCATGCATTTCTCTTTCACCTTACAGTTATGGAAAATTGAGACTCTTAAAGCTGTTGGTGTTACACTGCTAAATGCCATGGTGCTGGCAAGGGACGATGCTGCTGGCTTAGTGTGCCTCAGCCACCCCATGATGGCTCTCAACTTGAAAAACATCAGGTTATTAGGATTCTTGGAAAAAGGTGTAGTTTGGCTGAGGCTTAGGCAATAGGGCTAGGAAAGTAAATTGTGACAGGCCAGAGTGGCATAGGCCAGCCCTGTCCAAGAGCTGATCTGCACAGCAAAGCCACCTTGTGAGGCTGATGGTGGTGCCTGGCCCACGGCCACCCTCTTTGAGATCCCTGTGCTATGGGCCCCCGGAGGCGGCTGCCCTGGGAAAATGGAGGGAAACGTCATTAACAGGAGTGAGAAGACAAGAAGACATCCCCTCCTTGGAAATGCCTGTCATGGCTTAACCCTAGCTGGCAACAAAGTACCGCTTAGCTGCTCGCTTGCCCCTCCCCACCCTCAGGCAGTGGGATAGGGAGGAGAATAGGATAAAGGTAAAACCTGGGGTTTGACATAAGAGCAGTTTAATAATTGAAATAAAGTCAAATATAATAACAACAACATCGGTAATGGTATCATTGTTGTTGTTCTTGCAATAGTAAAAAAGAGAAAGAGGAATAAAAACAAGTGATGCATAGTGCAGTTGCTCACCACCCGCTGACTGATGCCCAGCCAGTCCCCAGGCAGCCACTGGTGGCTCCTGGCCAACTCCTCCCAGTTTATATACTGAGCACGACGTTCCGTGGTATGGAATACCCCTTTGGCTAGTTCAGGTCAGCTGTCCTGACTTTGCTCCCTCCCCAGCTTCTTGGGCACCTCCTCACTGGCAGAGCATGGGAAACTTGAAAAACCCTTGACTTAGGGTAAGCACTGCTTAGCAACAACTAAAACATCAGTGTGTTACCAGCATTGTTCTCATACTAAATCCAAAACACAGCACTGTACCAGCTGCTAGGAAGAAAATTAACTCTATCCCAGCTGAAACTGGGACAATGCCACCTGGCTTAAATCTCAGGTCCTTTTCCCAGAGGTAGCCAGATCCCCCTCCTCTTGCCTGCTACATGCCCTTGAGAGAGTGTTTGCCCAGAGGTCAGCAAACCTTAAGCACTGTCCTCTTGCCAGTTATGAGAAGCTGGTGAAATTCACCTAGTTTTTGGTAGCAATCATTACTTCAGACTACACCCTTCGAATGTACCAGGCACTGATTGTGTCCATGACATGCTCCCATGAGCTCTTCCTTCCTGGTCACCTTTTGGGACTCATGCTCGGGTAAGTTCCCAAAAGTGAGTCTTTCCAAACCCCATTGTTTTCCCAGCAGTGCTCACTACACATAAGCCTTGCAACAGCTGGACCATCCCCATTGCTGCCTGTTGCAGACCTACCCCATAGCCCAGGCAAAGCTGCCAGCTCCCCTCACCTCACTTAGGAGGGGTTTGCCCAACCATTCTCCTTGCACAGCACTGGATGGCAACAACCCTTGCACAGAGGTGTTCGACACTTATTAAAGGGGTGAAGACCAAGTATCAAATCCAAAAGCATCCATGGCTGCCATTGCTCCTCTCCAGGCTCGTGCCATGAGCTCACGTTGGTGAGCAGCCGATGAGGATGAGAGGAGAGGGTCTGTTTGCCATATGTTTCCCCAGCCACCAGGACCAGCGCTCCAGAGCTCCTAGATGTGCAGTCTGCTGCAGAGATACGGTGAGCACAGGGCTTGGCAGCACCACCGCAGGAGCCAAGCATGTCGAGGATAAAAAAAGCAGTTGTTCTACCTCAGGTAATTATAAGGAAGCATAGCGGAGTTAGGTGCCAAGGTACTGGAAAGTGTTATGATAACAAAGAAACTCATGAAGAGGGTGGAGAAATTTTTACGACGTGAGATCTGATTAATGACCTGTACAACGGCTGCAGTAAAAACAGCAGCATACAGATGTTACAACATTTGCAGAACACATTTCTTCAAACCATAACCAAAGCCTGTAATTTACAAGGATGTTAAAAAACAAAAAACAAAAAAAAGAAAATTATACATTCACTGACAAAGCCAATTCTTTCAGACTCTGAAGTCTCCTCAGGCCTGGTGCAGGCAACAGTTCCCACTAGTATTTCTTACATGAAAGCTGGATCTCCTATTAATATTCAGATACCATTTGTAGATAATCAGAGAAGTACCAGATGCTGGAGAAACAACTTCCCTGACATAACGAGGAATTATATATCTCTTGCAATTAGATCATCATAAAATGAAAGGAAAACAGGCATCAGTCTGCTATTCTCGCATCCAGTGGCATTTAGACAATGAGCGCAGTCTCTGTTACTGCTGCTGGCAGGCCTCCAGCAGCACTTTGAAAAGGCAGCGTGGCCTCCCTGTAAATTGATAAACAATCTTGTTGAGCAACAGGCACAGGAACATTCAAGCCTTTGTTAGTTTTTGACTTGAGTAGAGCACTAATTGGCATCTTTCTGGGCAGAACAAACATGGTCACTTCTCCACTTTCCAGAGGCAGATTATTTTAACCAGAATCCACAGTCCCTGCAGTTAATGGAATAAAACCCAGGAATGTGGGTACTAGGAGATACAGATTTTTTTTTTGTTTTCTTAAAGAGTTCTGGTAGTGGAACAAGCAAACTCAGTCAGTGAAAAAGCCTGAGTAACTGAGTCCCAGCTGTGCTGATGGCTTCAACGCACATTCAGTATCACTACAAAAGCAGATGTGTCATCTTCACACCAGATGCTGATTTCCTAGTGTAAAATGTGATCACTGGTTATAGCATTCAAGCCCAATCTAATCCAGAGAAGGAATGATATTTGCATCTCTGCTCTGGGCCAAGGAATAAAGAATGGTCTGAAATATTTCATATGGGGCTGCCAGTGCCCACCAAGATGCAGAGTACTCTCTAGGGAGCAGGGAGTGTACTCAGACACACATGTACCATCTAATTATCTTCCTTCGTCCAGTGCTCTGTCATGTCCTGCCTGCTCCAGATTACACAGGGGCAAGCTCAGCTGTTGGTGCAACTCACACACTGGTCAGCCGTGAGGAGGAATTTCCTCCTTACAGCTTACTAGAGCATGAGCCCACCAAGCAGAAGATGCACCCAATGCAATCTGCAAACCCCATGCAGGCAGCTAAAGCACTGGGAAAGTGGGGTGGCACTACAACATACCAGGCAAACATGTCACCATCACTTTGACTTCTCTGTGGACTATCTCACTATCCTAAAAAAGAGGACAATTATATATCAGTTCATTCAAGTAAGAACATGTCTATATTTACATTGCAGCCCTCTATCAAGCACAAGAGACCACTAGACCTGTTTACTGCAGAAATAACCCATACTTCCTCTGAGGGCATCTGAACACCACTCTGAGGGCTCAGGGCAGCTGTCTAAAATTGGACAGCTCTTTTCTTATTTTGGTATTTACAAACAATCCAGGTGCCAGTAAACAAAATAGGTCAAAACTAATAGGTAGAAAACAGAACTTGCAACATGCTCTTTACCTACCTGCATGCTTCTGAGGAAACATCGTGGTTAGCACAGCTGAGCAATGAAGACAACACCCATAAAAAGTGGGTGTTGAAGCTGGCTCTGAGAGGTGTACTTTTTAGAAGGCAACAAACTGGACGAGGGCGTTTACAAGAAGATGCAGTGTTTCCAACCCCGCTACTTCTGCAGCCCCAGTGGACCTCCACAAGTGCACCGGTGAAGGCAGTATTGTCCCAGCACACAGCTGGTAACACCTCTGCTACCTTGCTGGGGAAGTACGAACTTTGGGATGTTCTATGGCTCAAAGCTGCAAAAGAGATTTCATGTGTCTTTGCCATGGATGTCCCCAGCAAATTTGCAATACCAGGAACATTCCAGGAAGATCTGGATGAGCCAAAGGCAGAAAACCCAGTCTAGTTACAATAGACTGGATTAGCTATGTAGCACACATATACAAATGCTGTACATTTTCAAAGAATTAAGAGTTAATTAATAGCTCGCAAGGATGCCATTTACAGTGCCAAGTTTTATGAGCAAAGAAATTTAGCCACAAAGATGTTGGGTTGGTACAGAGCATAATTCACAAAGGTCACTAGCAGCTACCACTAACTGGTAGGAACACTACTGAAAAGGACCAGACTAACTTACTAATCAGATACACAGAGCTACTCCCAATCATTACTTCCACACTTTCCAAGGTTCACAGCCTGCTATGAAATGGTTGAGGTCCACTGTGGTCAGTGGAATTAGCCTTAGATGTATTTAGTCTGATAAAATGCCTTAGACTTTCACAATCTGAAGAACTGCCATAATGGATCTCTACTAAGATGCTAAGTTATACATTAATTGCTGTGGGGCATTGGAGGGGAAAGAGAAATGCTAGGTAGGGTTCAAGCTTTTTTATCTTTTATTGCTGATACAGGACTAATATTTCATTAGTTCTGGCCTTGGTAAGGAATGAAAAATTATCTAAACCAGCTCTGTGAAAGATGTGAAGAATCAACAAAACCCCAGGAAAATAAACAGCAAAGGATGCCAGTGTTCCACTGCCAAGGAAAGTGGTTTAAGGAATGAAAACTACCACAATGGAGTTGTAGGAGCTCCCAGTCTTTTAGGGCAACATTATTGCAAATCTCAACTGAGAACAGAAAAAATTAAAGGCAAGTGCAATTGCAGGTGTAAAGCTCAGTGAAATCCCGTTTAATGTGTGGGGCTTGAGCTGTGAGGAGATAGCCCACACACACAGCTAGTGATGCCTATTGAGAATTGCACAACTGGCACCAGAGCCTTCTTTGTTCTTGTAACATTACTTTGCATATGCGCTCATATTTCTAATTTAGCTATTGCTGCTCTTTTTCCTCATCTCCACAGTCAGTTGAGCAAAAACAACATTAACTATATGTTTTCTCCTTGTGGGCTACACAGGCAGATTAATCTTTGACACAAATGTATCATTCTTATCCAAGTCAAGAGGTAAATCAGCACAGACACCAGCGGTTTACCACTAAACCAATAGGCTTTGCAGCAGTACTGTATGCTATAGAAAATACATCTGCTCTCAACTCCAGTGAAACTGGGTCACCAACAGGATTTCTTCCTGCGTTGTTTTATATCTGAACAGAACACATAAAAACTGAACTGTTACTCCAGTGTACAAGCTCCTGATGACCCATGGGACAAACACACCTCACCCTGCAACCACAAGCCTCACTGGGACCCAGCATTTTTCACAGGGTTAAGAGATATACCTTATGTTTTGCTTCAATGTCCGGAAAAAAAGCACTCCCTACCACAATGCCAATGTGTGCATGTCATTTAGCAGCGTAGCTCACGTTGCTTGTGATGGCCTTAATCTATCTGAAAGACACTGAGTGCCTCCTGCTTTTTCTGTTTCAAGTCAGCAGATGGTGCTTTTAGAAGGACTGTCTTCTATCTCAGCTTCTTTACAGCCAGAAGAGTTTGGTAGACCTGGTAAAGAGATGCTCTGGCAAACTGCATGTCACCTGGGAAGCCTAGAAGGGGAGTAAGAGGAAAAAGGCTGCACACAGAACTTTAATACTGGTTGAAGTAAGGAAAGACTGACAGAGCGTCAGAAAGCTTTGTGTGAAAATATAGGTCCCTTGATGAGCCATGCTTTTATTTTTAGTAATGTGCTACACTCTCACCTCAGCATTTTACACTGCTGTTTCTCAGGAAAGTCTCAAACTGCCCCCAATGCACAGCCAGTCAAGATGGTGAAGTCTTTGTTCATGCCTCTATTCTTCACAGAGGCACAAAACAGGCTGCAAAGGAAGAAAGCACCCACAGGAGACTCAACACCTCCTCAGAGCTGGCCAGGCGAGATGTTGGCAAGAAGGCCTGTTCGCCTGCCGTCCTGCATTTGAGGGCCTCAGGGAAGATGGGGAGGAGAATAAGGCAGCTCAGTTTATTTATAACTAACTGCCTTCTTAATGCATCTGTCCTTTTCTGTCTGACTCTGCCTCTGCGCTGTGGTTGGACTTAAAGTGTCAGAACACAAGTAATCTGAATGTATTTTAATGTTAGTAATAATACTGTTACATTATAACAACTGTAATTTCAGGAAAATGCACATATTCTTAAAATGTGCATTCTCTCTGCCTTTTTGTTGAAAATTATCTTTTTCTTGAGTTTTTATAAAGATCCTGAGCATTTCCACGTGCCTCCCCTCTCCCCTGTGCCCAGATGGTGTAGTCACAGCTGGATTTTCACGGGGGCAGCTCAAACCTGAGGCTCCCTTCCCTACACACTGGCGCGACCTGGGGACCCTAGGTCTCTGCCTGCCTGTTCTTAAGGGCTGGGCAGAAAGGGCAGAGCTGGCTTCTTGGCCCCCAGCCGAGTTCTAGACCACGTGAGAGAAAAAGCAGCTCACTGCATGTGCCAGACAGGCTTGCTGAACCATTCCCAAACTCATGGGGTTGGTGCTAGGACTGACTGTCCCACCTGTCATTCTTTCCTTGACATAATAAACCCACAATCTCTCAGTCATTGCCTTTGTGCTTTCAAAGGTCCACCAGCAGCCTGGCTCCTGTAATGCTGAATGGAGCAAAGCACAGGGACAAGGTGCTCACAGCCATAACCACCTACACTTCCCTTTTGCTGGTACTGAGCTACCCTCTCTCCCTGAAGAGCAAGTGACCCATTATTTAAGGGTTTGCACTGCTGTGCTGTAACTGAGTGGCATTAACGATGCTCCCATTTGGCACCTGTACTTATGGCATCCTGATATTACAATATCAATAGTAAAAAACAGCCCTCTTCAGCTTTCATGGCTCCTTCGTAAAAACTGAGAACTAACACAAACATTATTCTAGTATCATCCAAGTAAATCCATAATAAATTTTGGTCCTAGACGGAAAATATTTCAATAAATGAGTTCTACATCACACTTCTTGCTGTTTTACAGAATAAACCTTGTCAGAAGCATTTTAACTTTAGTCCAGTTGATTGGTGGGACTCAATGTGTTTCATAAACCTAGCGAAACTCAAAGCAATTGAAATCAAATTAAGGAGCATTACTGAATAGTCATATGGAGGGGACACCACAGAGGGTTGTTAGTCCCAAGCTTGTCGAAGTTAGCCAGTACGGCTTTCTTGGTATATTGCCGCAGCAAATGACAACACAAAACTGATACTCAGCAGAAGACCAGCAGAAGATCTGCAAACACCATAGAGGAGTTGGCTCTCTACCATTGTCTTTGCTGTGCCTCCTGCAGTTTGTTATAACATCACTCACACATGGAAGCAGATGGTACGCTACGTATGAATTTACCATGCCTCTCTTTCACAGATTTTTTTCCAGCTCCGTCTGTGCATTTTTATTCAAAAGGGGACCATATGGTCCCTGTGAAGTAGTTTATAAATAATTGTATATTTACAGTAGCAATCGAAACCAGAGTCACATGCTTACCTTCAGGAAGGCTGCTGAAAGTAGCTGGATACTATAGGGTTTGGAATGGTTTCCTCAGCACAGCATAGACATATGTGATGAAGAATTAAACAGAAATTGATTTCACATGGCCTTCCCGATTGCATTTGTTTGCTACTGCTGCAAGACACAAGGTTCCCGATCAGAGCTGGTTCAAGAGAGATGGGGCCATGCACACTCTGACGGGATCACCTCCATCCATCATTTGCAGGCTGGAGCAATGCTCCTGTGTCCCCGCTCTGCCGAGGGCTGGATTAAGCTCTTGGTGGAGGGTGGCCTAGGAAAGATGGTGCTGTCTCACCAGGACACCCTCCCTTACTTCATCCTTGAAGTCTGCAGAGGCTGGATGAACACCTAGCTGAGCCCTTCCCCCAGAAGAGCAGTTTTCCAGGTGCAGATGGCTGGAGGACAGCAGATATGTAGCTAGTACTACATTCTCAAACATTCTGAGGAGTAAAGGCTCCTGCAAATGACTGCCAGGCTAGTGCTTCCTTCTGCTCACCCTTCCCCTTCCTCCCCATGCACTCATTGGCCATACGGTATTTCAGTCTCAGCAAAGAGCAAATTTACCTTAAGAAAAAACCAACTATCTGAAGAAACAAGACCAGAGTTACTCATGTAAAACCTTATCCTTTTTCAAGGTGGCAGTGACCAAACTAGGGGCCACCCCTGCCCCCTGAATGTTTTCACTACTGCCCTCATTTTTGCACGCAAAGAATGAAAGGCAAAACTGCATCTCCCTGGTACTAAGGGAGGGTGTGCAAGGTCAGATGTCCCAGATGCTCGGTCTCCTCACTGGGGATAAATTGCCAGAAGAGCTCAGCCCCTGCTTAGGTCAATAAATAAGGGCATATTTTTAAGAAGTGCCTCACATTGCTATTAGCGGCCAGGATATGTCAGTGAGAGTGCTGTTCTGGAGAATTCAATCTCTCTTTGTAAATCCTGACTATTCATTTGAGAGCTTAATTGGGCACGCTGGAATAAACATGGCCTCTGACTCCCTAATCCCACACCTTCAGCATGACATCTTATGGCTCCTATGGTCACAGACAATCCTGTAGTCCAATTCCAACCTCATTCCCCACCCCCCTGGTACAACGGCTTTTGTGTGTCTAAGAAATAATACTGGATAAAAATGAAGATAAAACTGATTAAATCTAGGCAGCAATGTTATAATTCTCTTTACTTTCCATTCTCTATTGCTCGCACTGCTGATGGGTAACAAGATTTGCTTTTCATCACGATCCTCTGGGTTGATGTCTAAGAAGAGGGCTGGCTGTACGTCTGTGATTTACCAAGCTGGGAGGCAGGATTAGGTGGGTTATGTAAGCAGGACAGCAAAATCAATCATCAACAAAATTTAGACTCATTCCAGTGTTGTGTTGAACCCTGCTCTCCCCCCTTCAGCTCGAGGAGAAAAATGGCAGAAATCTGTACAATGACATGAGAAATGGCTTTCAGACACTGTCCCTCCTACTCTCTTCCAGCTTGGCTGTTCACACTGCCAGATGCTGCCACCAGTTGTGCTTCGGTTATCCATCATGTTTCACCAGTACCGCATGCAGCGATGTGTGCTGATGGGTTTCTCTCACACAAAAGTGAAAGAAAGGTAGTATAACATACCTGCAGTCCCAGCCCATTAAGTCTGCTCCTGGTTCAGTGATCTGTAAATCCAAACTTGGGGAAGGTGATAGTTTGCCCACCAAGCATGGCATGACCATGGGGACAAGCACAGCCAACACGGCCAGCTCTAAGCTCTGCAGGGGTGACCATGGGGATGGCACATGGTGGGAAGTGGAGCAGGCTGGGTTTACAGTGTTGCAAAGACATCTTCAGACATGTCAGGCCTCTGTAGTGCTGCAGCTGTTTGTTAAGAAAGCCAGAAGGGGCATTGCCTGGAATTACTGTTGTCTCACCACTTCATGAAGTGGTTACAACACAGTCCTCTCACTGAGAGGGTGTGTAGGGCTGCCTCTGTGTGTCTCCATCACAGCTGCTGGCCATCCTGCCCTTCCCTGTGCCTCAGGTAGGTTGCCCTGCAAAAGCATCTGTGGCAGTGTGAGCTGCCATGTGGAAAACCACCCACCAGGGACTCAGCTGGTATCTTCTCCCCTGCTGGATGTAAGCTTTCTGCCTGCTTTCCTTATTTAAAGAGTGAGAAAGAAGTTTTGCTTTTCACTGTTTTTCTTTCCAAGCTTGACACCCAGACTGTTCACAGTAACGGAGTTAGGTACAGATTAATTTGTTTCCATTATGAGGACTAATGTCTGACTCCACAAAGTTATTTAGGCTCCTAATAATAAACACAAGCAACAGGCTTGCCCTAGATTTCCAAACTGAAATGCCTCTGAAGATCTGGGTCTAAGTGGCTGTGTCAGTAATACCAGGAAACTAATTATACACAGAAGGCTATCAAATGCCCAGACTAATCAGCTAAAAAATAGAGATTGCTTTTTCCTAATTGCTTTCATTAACAATTATTTTGCTGTTATTGGTGATAATAGTTCAAACACTTTTTCTCCTGATGGGATCCCCTTAAATGTTGTAATGCAATGCTCGATACAAATACACTGCACTAGTTCTGTGCTTCTGCAAAAGCTCCAGGTGGTAAAAATGACATAAAAATGAGAAATACAATTTTTTGTCTAAAGTAGTTCACTGTGATAAAACAAGCAAGCAGAATACTTCAAAATATTGAAATGTTTAAAGTGTTATTGCTTCATATAATCTACAATATTATTGGTTTAGCAATCCTATAACCTATGTTTAAATATACCGGACCAGATAGCACACTGATGCAAATAATAATTTCACTGATTTCATCAAAGCAGCTTGTAATTTTTGTTAAGTGACAAGCAGATCCAATAGTATCTGTCCCCTATTTTTAGCTTTACTCCAGATCTCTGCATTGTCCCTGGCATAGTAAAACGACATCTTCCACAAAGACAAGAAATTCATTGACTTCGTATTCTAAACAAGCCATTGTTAAAATAAATGGAAGTCTCTTAACTCTTAACAATAGTGAGTCAGATGGATCTGACCTCTGCGGGTGGGACTTTAATTATGCCTGCTATGTTTAAGAAAGTACAGTATTGTAATAATATTATTCATTGCATACCAAGAGTTCCATCAAAGGCTTGACAATCCCAGGAAACGATGCACATCCTCACTTACAGTACTGCTAAAATGCTGAATATGTCCGGTCATATAAAGCCTGATCCTGTGAAGTTTTGGCACCACCACTTAATAGGAACTAACAGCATCTCCGGCCATCCCTTTCCCTAAGGGATAGTCATTGTGCTCAATCACAGCTTGCCGCCTTTAGGCCTCTCTAAAAACGGATAACTGGGATAAAACTACAACAAAACCAAGTGATACTGCTGCTGTACAATTAAATGTTTGTGAGGCGTGGTAAGGAAGGGGGTGAATAAATGGTTATCTGGTGGGGAAAGCCAGGGACAAGTAATTTATAGCCTGTAGAGGACAGAGGGACTTCTGGAGGGAGGGAGACTGCAACACGACATAAAAGCAGTGGCTCTGCACAGCCTGTAGTCTCTCCTATCCACTTGGTTATGAATTGGAATTCTCAGCCACCAAACCATCTTTCCCTAAGCTTCTGCTTTCATTGTAGCAGTTAGTTCTGTAGCTGGGGTCCTGTGCCTGCTGGCATTCAATTTAGTTTTGCTGAACAGCTTGCTAAATCTCTTCCCTGTTGAGAACCGCTGGGTTTTGTGTTTGCTCTCTGTTTGAAGGCCTACTGATCGATTATGTCGGGAAGATACCAGGCAGGAACCCTGCCAGCAGTTTGGGAGGCAGCATCTCTTCTCCCAAAGCCAGGTGGAGCACCTCTTGGAATGCTTTGACCTTCCTCTCCTCAAACCTAGCTCCACCATGTGGCTAGTGGAGTTAGTTTGCATCTTCTGCAACTCCAGTCATAAAATAGCTGCTCGGTAGCTGCTTAGCAGTAGCTGCCCCAGGCAGGTTGTCTGAAGGGGCTTTCCAGCTGCTCATCCTGACTCTCATTTGGAGAAGAGGCTCTGTTCAGAGGACTTTGCATCGTTTCCCACAATCATCTAAATAATTAAAGCTCAAGAAAATATGGGCACTTGTAGCTAGCACGTACACAGTTTTTGTTTCCATCTAAAATTTTCAAGAATTAATAACCACTCCAGAATCAATTGGGAAGTCACATTTTCCCTCTAAAAATTAGAAATCTTCTTTACTAAAACAAGTGTAGAAATCGCCACAAACTACTGCCCCAGAAAATGTTCCCAGGAGCTGTGGGGTCCCATGTGCAAGCTGGCTGATGGGAGTTGTCACCCTGCACATGCAAGCCCAAAGGCGCAGCTTACTCCAGGGCCACCTCAAGGACAGCCTCTCCAGTAAGCGAGCTGCACAGCTTCAAGAAACAGCACAGAAGGGCTGTCCGGCTCTCTCACTACAAAACAGGGAGCACCTACAAGCCAACAGCTGCCATCTGATAAATTCATCTCACCCTTAAATCGGTCCTTTCCTATGCTTGAAGTCCTTTTGGAAAGGTGGTTGGCAATGGGGGGAAGCAGAAAAATTGCTCTCATGGGCAGCAGCGCACTCTAGGCCACCACACCACCAGCCTCCCACATGAGTTCATATGTGGATGCTGTGATAGGGAAGATGGCATCAAGGAAATGCTGCCTTTGCAGGACTAGAAAATGTTGAACCCATCCAACTTATTCCAGAGGGGCTGGCTGAACACAGAGCATCCATCACAACTCTGCTAGAGAGGGGCATTCTCAGTGCTGGATCTCATTTTTGTTAAAAATTACAAAATGTTATCTCTTTAGCACTTCTATTACGGACTTCAAAACAGCTGGAAGAGGTTGGTAGGCAAAAATGAATACTCTTATACTATGTGCTTAATATGTTCCTTTTGAGCAGTGTACCCAATACTTGAAATGTAGGTTTTGTCACACCTCAGGTATGGATTCAGGTGCACTTTCAATGATGAACTGAGCAGGTCACTACTGACCCCCCTATAACAGCTTAGTGTTATTAATAGCTACAAAATATATAATGTACTCCCTTAGCAGAAATGTGGCTTTCTGATTTATTACAACTTTATAACATTTCCTTCTCACTAACCTGGGAGGATGGCATTTATATGATTTACTTAGTTCTCTAGCCTACCAATTTGGAAATTTATAAGGCAGCTCATCTAATTTGATAGCATTTTCTTTTCTTTTTTCCTGTACTTTCTCAAAAGCAGCTTGGCAGAAAAGGCCCTGGAAGTCCTGGTGGACACCCAGTTGAACACCAGCCAGTAAAGTGCCCTTGCTGCAAAGAAGGCGTATGGTATCCTGGGCTGCATCAGGCAAAGTATTGTCAGTCAAGAGAGGTGATCCTTCACCTCCGCTCAGCACTGAAGAGGCTACCCCTGCAGTGATGGGTCCAGTTCTGGGCTCCCCAGTACAAGAGAGACATAGAGCTACTGGAGAAAGTGCAATAAAGGGCCACAAAAATGATGAAGAGACTGGAGCATCTGTCGTGTGGGGAGAGGCTGAAAGAGCTGGAACTGTTCAGGCTGGAGACATGGAGGCTCAGGGGAGATCTCAGCAGTGTGCACAAATATTGGAAGGGAGACTGCAAAGAGGATGGAGCCAGGCTCTTCTCGGTGGTGCCCAGAGACAGGGCTCAAGGCAATGGGCAAAACCTGAAATGCAGGAGGTTCCCTCTGAATATCAGGAAACACTTTTTCTCTGTGAGATGTGGCTGAGCACTGGCACAGGTTGCCCAGGGAGGTTGTGCTCTCTATCCTTGGAAATATTCAAAAGCCATCTAGACACAGTCCTGGGCAACCAGCTTTAAGTGGCCCTGCCTGAGCTAAGCGGGTTTGGACAAGGTGACCTCCAGAGGTGCCTTCCAACCTCAGCCACTCTGTGATTCTGTGAATTCTGTCTGATAAAAAAACAGATACACCACCATCCTGTACAGGTCACACAGATACATCCAGTATGAAAACCCCACACAGACCATGATGGGCAATGGCTCACTAAAGAGTTGCTGTGGGCAATGAGGGCAGTTACCTGCAGGCACTCCACTTAAACAGGTCTGCGGTAACAGCAAGGTGTTGGGGGAAGAAGATAACTAAGACAGTATTAGTTCCTTTGATAGCTGGTTAATTGGGTTTGATAGCTCAGATCCCTTCTGATTTCTGACATTATATGATAGTTGCAATCCAGTCACTTTTTTTCTTCTCCTAGGTCCATTGAAGAGATGATGGCTTTTCCTTTCAGACACTACTCCAAAATTTACCTTTCACCTCCGTGTCCCGTGAGCCTTACTTGGGTGACAGGTTCCTATTGTGGCAGTCCCACTGTTATCCCCCCTCACAGAGCTGAGAGCAGCAGGGATGGAGGCCCCACAGCACATGGTGTGCCCCACGGCTTGGGGGCCCCGAGACTGCAGCAGAGGGGGCATCAGAAGGTGCCAAACTCAATTCCTATTAGGAAGGTTACTTCACTATTTTTTGTTATTATTTACAGGTGTGAAGGTGCTTATAGCTTTGGTTAGATTTTCTTTTAGCGGTTTCAATTGAAAGGACTAAGAAGCTTCAGGTGGAAAAAGCCCCACTGGAAAAAAATCCTAGCTTAACTACCGAAAATAATTCCTGAATGTAACCACAGGAGAAGAAAACAGCCTAGAAAAACCATGAAGCATGTGATGATGGACCTAGCAAATAATTACATTTGTGCTTAATTTCATATTCCGTGAGTAATCTCGGCGATTCAACAAAACTCTTCACAGTGGATAAAGCTAAGCACCTCCTCCAGTCCAGCCCAGACTAAGGCTGCCTTAGCTTGAGCACTGTAACATTAACAACTCCTCCACCTAGCTGCCTTTTCCCATAATGTCAACCCAAGCAGCTGCAGACAAGCAGAGGCTCGTTGAAATGTTATTTTGAGGGAAGTGCCAGAAATTATTTATTTCAAACCACTTTTGAACATACTGTACTATTATTCTAAGAGTGTATTAAGTGGGGTGTACTTCTAGTAGAGTGCATGCTTAATTCTTGTTTTGGGTACAAAGATTCTTTATTATGCACTAAAAATACACCAGCGGTATTACATATGATTAAGGGATGTCCTTTTTAGTGGTGCCCTTATTAGTGAGGCTGCTATGAAGAATGTGTTTATTAGGTAGTTGACAGCACTTCAGTTTGTATTTGACCGTTAGCTAGCACCTCACGGCTGACTCTACCGCTGTTTCTGGGTGATCAGCTGGGGGTTACTGCCTAGGGACTATAATAACATAGCCCAGTTTGCATGCGGTAAATCACTAATGTCCAAATTATGTTATCAACGTAAAGTATATTATAGTAATACAAAGCTAAATGACTGTTTGGAAAAGCTGCTGATGGGGTGGTGTTGTCATTGATGTAATTCATGTGAGCTATACAGCAAACAGTCTGAAGTCTAAAATATTTTTTTTAAAGTTATGGCCAACTTTTGTTCTTATTTTAGTCACTTGGATTATTGCCTGTTGTGCTTAGGATTTGATATTTGCTGAATGCATTTAAAGAAATATACACAACTCTAAAACTACTTAATAGAAGTTAACAGAAGAAACAGTCTGAAAGTCCCCTGAGAAGGTGCCCAGGCCCTGAGCACCACTGCCTCAGAGCAACTCCCCTTTCCCTTTGTGTGACACTGAAATACATTTCTGTTTTTCGCTCTCTCTCTGAAGAAGACCCATGCAACCAACACAGGGGATCAACAAACTGATTTGGCAGACTCAGACTTAGTGAAAAGATGAAATGAGCCACCTCAAAATAGAAACGATTGAGTAGAATCATCTGTCTTTGTCACCACCTCACCAACTCTACCAGCACTACCAAAAGTGAACATGGATTGTCTCTTGTCCTTTCTGAGTATCTCCAAACAAGCTTAGTTGACTCACGTGGAGCAACAGAGAGGGTATTACCATCTCTAGCTATCTGCTTTTCCCTTTTGCTGATGGTTACCACCTCACAACAGGCATCATCATCAATGTTTCAAACTGCACAGCATATTAATATAAAGAACCATCAGTCTGGGATTTATTGGTAGATGTGTTGCGTTTGGGTTTTTGTTTTCCTGAAATGGCAACCTTCATGAAAGGGACACCTTAGACAGGAGGAGAAAGTAAAATCTCTTTGTATGAAACAGACATTTTCTGAAGACATTGTTCTGCATCACAGTCTTTAATCTCCCCTGGGTCACGACTACGTGACATGGTAGGCTGGATTTCAGAGTCTCCTGATCATCCTCCAGTTACTGCCAATGCTAACCACAGAGTTACAGATACAGAATTCCTCAACAGGGGGAATGGCAACTACAGGAAATTCTGAGAAATCTGGTATATTCAAAACCTCAGTGAAGGGCAAATGACACTGCAAGACTCATAATGCTGGACAACTGAGGAAGAAAAAGATTTCAAGCCAGACTTCTTTTAGTATTTTTTTTCTGTGCACCTTTGAGCTGTAATAGTTAGTCAATACTTTGGAGAAACTATGTATGTGCTAAAGATTCAGCATTTTAAATTAAATATATGGGTCTCTTCTACAGTAGAACCAGCAAAGGCAAAAGAGTGTTCTTCACCTCTCGAGGTTAAATAAGGAATATCAGACAAATCAATCCACCCTTATTTGTCATGTAAAAGCTCAACTAATAGACAGTTTGCATCTGTTTTAAAAATAAAATATTTTAGATATTCACATGAGTACAAAAATATTGATTCACATGAAAAAAAGCTATTAAGTTGCAGTGTTATAGTATTCTCCAGTATGGTTCAGACTGCATAAGCTCTTGATAGATGAGACATTTTCATCCCTTAGGGTAAACAAGAAGAAGAAAAACAGATCAGGAAGGAGCACTGTTTTATAAGTTTATCGATGTAAAAGAGTGCTGGTATGCAATAGCAGCAGTACCTCCATCTATGGAGTCCAGCTGAGTGGTACAAATTAGGAGTCAACATGCAAATAACGAAATACCAATCAATGGTCCTATGTGACAGGCCTTGGAAAAGTTTAATTTCATAGGGTTCCTTCAGTTCCTCAATAACACCTAGGCATGCCTAATTTATTACCCGTTTGTAATAGAGACAAGAGCTAAAGAAGTCAAACTGATAAATTTGCAGTGAACAATTGCTTTAGCTGAAACACTATAAAATAACCAAAAAGGTGCAGTTTACCCATCACCTCATTAATCAAGAACATTAATGGGTTTATTCTTATGCCAAAAGGAAAGAAAAGACAAGACCTTACATCAAGTACATTAAGAATCAGTCATTTAAAAATTCAGCATATAATTTTAAATGTTGCTTTTCCTACTGGCACATGGGAAATGTATACATTATTTTCATTTTTATGCTTTATATATCAAGAGGATTACAGTAACGAGTTTTCCAAAGAGATGGCTGAATCTACAGCAGGCATGGGCTGAGACTGAGAACCAAAAGCACTTTCAGTGTTAGCTGAGAAGGAGGTATCAAATGTCGAGTCTTGCCAAGTTGTCTATTTAGACAACTTTAAATTATAAAGATAACGGTATTCATTGATCTATCTTAAAAACATAATCAGCCATTATTTAAGTAAATAATATGCAGAGATTAATGCAAAAAATAAAAAAGGAGAAATAAAAAACATAAACTAGTACTTTTAGGAAGGAAAGCATCAAAAAGCGGAAATGGATACTAGGTTTTTTGCCATTCCTTGGGTTTTTTTGAGACTACAAGGTTTTTGAAGGAGCAACCTATGCAGCTGCAATCATGTAGCACATCCTTGGGCAGTACCTGAAAGTAATCACAACCACAGTTACAGCCTGAAACATGCAATCCCTAGCTGTACTCATAGTGCCACCAGCTCCTAGCACACTCTGTACCTTCATGATGTGCAGCTTGTATGTCTGCTTCATGCCAGGTTTGTCCCAGGCATTCATGAAGCACACGTGTGTGGTTGAGTCACATATGTTATGCACTGCTGTTACATCACTTGATGGAAGCGGGTAGCTAGCAGTGTGAGATCCTACAGCTCCGCGTGAGAAGAGGTTGACAGAGGAGTAAGGAATCTTTCATCGTATTTTTGGTAATTTTGGTTATTTGCACAAATGTAAAAGACTCAGCTTCCCTAAATATTTCAGCTGTACTCTGTTTTTTTCTTGGTGTTACCGGTTAACTCCACTCCCTCTCATCCTCCTCTCGTTCTGTTACACTCACAGACGCACAGCAAAAGCTCCCTGCCCAAAGAGTTCAAGCCTGCGTGTGCCTTTGAGTTGAGCTTAACTTGGCTTAACTACAGCTATGTCCCACAGTTCTCCTAAGATGAAGGGCAGCGGTTACACCCAACACTTTCAATAATATTTATCACAACCCGTTACAGCCAGTTTGAGTGAAACCAGTGAGCCTGATCAGGGTGGTGAGGAGGACCATTGCATAATGTGGTTCAGCTTAAGTCCAACGTGCTAAATTGGTTAGACAGGTCACCATCCCACAAATCAGAACACATAGTTTGGAACAAGAAAAGAATGTGGGCTGGTTTTGCTAAGGAGTGCTCTGTTGGGTTTTTGTTAGAAATTGCAAGGTATGCACACACTATATGCGGGTGTTAAAAGCTCCAAGAATTTTTTGTCTTAAGACTGTGAATAAATGTGGTTGCTCACAGCTCATTGCTAGAATATTTACAAAATGCTCATGGGAACTCTTGAAATAATTAAAGAATGGTGTCTCCATGACAGGATAACACCCATCCCATTTCTTGCTGAGGAAACAATATGGTTATATATTATAAATTATGGCTAATTATCTCACATCCTGTTTCCTCACAGCCCTAAACACAGGAAGCCTTTTCTTCTTCATGATATTCAATGTTGCTGTTAATAACATCTTTCATTTCTACAGTGGGATGTATTCCAGAGGATTCCAGTCTATCTCCACAGAGCTCAGTCAAAGCGTGACCATGACCTGGCACGGTGAGAGGAAAATTCCGGCCAAGATCATTACAAAATTCCTCTGATCCTATACAAAAGGCTTGCTGCTATCCACAAAGAACTGAGAAAGTCTGATTTCCTAGGGTTTTGTCCAAGATCTTCAGCTTCAGAGCCAGAGCATACTTTAATTGAACAGGAAACTCTCAGGAACTGATGCATGTTCCTGGATATGGAAATACTGTAAATCTGTAATGTGCACTGCCAAATTTTATCTGATCTGATCCCACCCATCAGATTCTTTTGAAGCACAGTTTTGCCAAAGATTAAGCCAACAGAGGTTTTTTGTATTTAGTTTACTAAATGGTAAACATGACTGGTTCAAACACCAATAGTAAAACCAATAGTAGCTGATTAACCTCTTCTAATGAGTTAGAAGACCAAAATAAACCAGCCAAGCAAGCAAGCAACCAAAAACACAAAGCAGAAGTTTGATAACCTTGTTTTCAACATGAACCCTAGCATTTATTTAAACAAATACAAGGAGGGAAAAACTCCACCCACCCACCCACCCCCAAAAAAACCCCAACAAAACAAACCCCCAGTTGTCTATACTCTAACTGACTATGCTCTCGAAAAAGATTTTTTTTTTTAGGTGTTAGACCAACCTTTTTCATTCCCTTTGGCTAAAAAACAGAAGTCTTGAATTCGTCATTAGTGTGATTTAACTCATCCCACTTACTTTTATTTATAGAATATCATGCTATATTTCCAAGCAATGAAGCCTGCAAGCAAAGACATCCTGTATGTAAATAAAAACCATAATATCTCAATCAAACAATTTTTTAAAACAGGGAAAAATGAAAAGCTCTAACACTAAAATAAATTCTCAGTGCAGCCAAGTATCTGAGGCATCTTGAGATACAAACTACACAACCTACTTACTTGGATACATATACATACGGCAGAACTTCAAAAATTCCCTAAAAAGCAATGAGAATGCAAGTACCAAAGACAGAGACTTCAGAACACAACATTATTGGAACAATGAGCTAATCCACCTACTTTATTTCCAGTTATTTTAATTTTTTGCATAATATATAAACACAAGCCAAAATTTAACTTGAAATGAAACCAATAATCAAAATTCATTGCTGGAAAGAGGGAGAGAGAGATCCTTAGATAAAAATTTGGAAAAAACAATCAAGCAACCAATTTGTAAGTACTCCAAAGATAAGAAGATAAGGTCCAACACTAATTTTGCAAGAACAACCGATGCCAAACCAATCTCATTTCCTTTTATAGCAGAGTGACAGGCCCCTTGGACAGGATAGACAGAACACTTACTGTATATTTGATTTTAGTTGGCCTTTCAAAGCTATTTAACCTAAGAAGGAGATTGAGAAGGAATTAAAAAAGTTAAAAGCAGATAAAAATCTGTTGCAAGGAGAAAGATGACAATCAGATTCCGGTGCTCACAGTGGACAGGACCAAGTGCACTGGCTTCTGATGCAGCAGGAAGGATCCCAGTTATGGATTAGAACTGCTTTCCAGAAGTATAAATTTTAAACCAGAGAAACAGACTGGTTGAGGAGGCTTTAGAAGAGAGAGTCCATCACCAGAGAGCTCGAAGAACAGACTAAATGAAGGAGCAATATATGCATGACTGACCCCGTATGGGGGCAGAGAGGGTGAATGAGCTCTGAATAAACTCTCAAGAGTCCAAACTTCTTTTATGTCATTTCAATATTTCTACAATCTTCAGAAGCTCAGAATCCCAGAGCCAGACAGATTAACTGTTCATTGCTCAAACAAGCATCTGAAACCAGACAGCAAAAATATTATATGATCAATGGTTCTTTTGTTCCCTGGGCATAGGATATTTTGGTGGCTTTAATTGATCACTCCACATAGTACCACAACTATACTAAATTTTTTTTCACCTTATCTTTTCCAGAGACAGAATGTAGTATTGGCAGCTTCAAGACTCCAAAAATACCACTTCAGGTGCATTCAGGCTTACTACATTGAGAAAGTACTACTAATAAAGTCACTTACTTACCTGCGCCTTTGCTGCAATGTTGTGTAGATGGTAAATGGCTTAGGATGGTGCAGGATACTTCCAAATTAAGAATTCAAATTCACAGCACAAATACACAAGTACCTACATCTCCCCTGCCGTGCTCTATGCCAATGCTGATTTCTGCACTCGTGGATAACTACCATTTTGTCCTCCAGGAGTCCCGCTCTTTACCATGTCCTGACCCATCCCTGCTTTCTTCACACACCACATCCCCTTCTGCGCTGTACCATATTATGATCAAAATCTCAAGTCTGTTCTGCCATCATTTCGCTCTGTCTCTCCCCTTAATACCACTCTTATTTCTAGTATCACGCTCCCTCTTGCTCCCCTCTCAAAATGACCATGCCCTTATTCACACCATTCACTCTGCATGTCTTCCAGTTTTCCTCTGAAACATCTGGCTTCTGCTTGTTGTCACAGCTGCACCACGAATACAGCTCTGCTTCTGGCTTGACCCAGCAGTGTCCTCCCAAGAGACACATGAGTCAGCAAGAAGCTCACCTTCAGGGAAGTTTTCACCTCTTGTGGCAGAAGGGAAAACTCTGAAAACGTGGGCAGAGTACATCCCCCAAACAAAACACAGGGCGCACACAGAGGGCCTCCAAATTACTGCTAAAAATCCCGTGTCTTCTACAGCTTGGGGTTTACTCCCGATCTTTGAGTAGAACATTCTAAGCTAGCTAGAAAATGAAGAAACAGTCCTACTTATGCCTAGCTACAAAAGACAACAGGCAATAGTAATTGTTTTCACTAGTCTTATCCTTCACCTACAAAGGATTTATGGGTTGTAGTGTCCACCTTGACTAAGGACAACCTCTGCCATCAGTCACTTTAAGAACACTAGAAGAAGCTAAAGACTTTAGAGCAAATTAAACAGACTAAAGAAATTATGGGTTTACTATCCTAAAGCATTAAAAAAAATAATCAAATGTCAAAAATCACAAGCTTGGCTCCCAAATCATAAGATTTTGATAGTAAGATTCTCCTTTCAGCGAAACTGGCTGGTGCTCCCAACTTGTCCACTGATCCAGAAATCATAACAGATTATTTCTGTAACCATTCATAACAACTTTGTCCTAGTCTAATATGTCTTTTCCTAATTCACCTCGATTACCAATGAATTTCATCTATCCCTTCAGGCCAAACTGCCCTTTGTTCTTGATTTTTGAGAAAAACACTAATGGGTACATGAATGAGTGGAGTCCGATAAATTTATGAAAGTGCCTATATCATAGGGGTTGCACAGATTAGTGAAAAATTGGAGTTCATGAACCCCTGCTTCTATACCCCTGTACAAAACCTGAACTCCTCGCTCTTCCTTTCACCAGGCTCTGAGCAGACAAAGGAGCTACATCTCATGCTCTCCTCCCCCTTTGACAGAACTGACCAACCACTCATCCTTGACAGTCTGGTTCTGGGAGCAGACACCTGACTGGACAGTACTATCCTTCAGCCCTGGTCAGACTAGAAACTTCTGTGGGCTGGAACTTCATGTACACACAGGAAAACTCAAGACTTATTTGCCAGAGTTGACAGCAATGAAGTCCCAGATTTTTCTCTCCACTGCAAACAGTGTACTGTACATGCCCATCTCAAAAGGTGGATGAGAAAGGGTCAAAGCCCTTCTTCTGTTACTACATATCTTGAAGCTGTGTGAGTAGCTATAAAAGCCAGTGCTGGAATGGATGCAAGATATTCAATCAGAGGATCAAACAAAAGCGCAGACAGCACCTCAGAAGTGATGAGTGTTTCTCTTTGCATTCCTCTCTTTCACAGACACCTCTCTTCAGCTTGCCTGGCTCTCCTGCGCCACATGATCTGTGCAGCATGAGTAGATGACAGCAATGTCTTCATGACTTGTAATAGAAACAGCGAATACCGAGGTTTTCTCTCCATCTGTGAGTCCCAAGTTACTTAGTAGTCATTTTAATTAAAAGACTCAACATTTAACAAATAATAACATACAGCAGTTCTGTATAGTATGCACTCCTTGCAAAAAAAACCTTACCCCTGTGGTCAGCTAGTCAAGCACACAGGTTTTTCTGCTATGGTTCTCCCTTCTCAATTGCTTCAGTGTCTTGTTCTAGGGTCATTCAAATTTTCAGTTTATTCAAACAAACAAAGCACTGAAACCCATCTTTCTTACTTTATAACAGGGCTTTCTTTTAATTCCAAACTTTGAAACAGGTTATTCCTTTCTTTAGATGAAACGGCTTATTCCTTTCTTTAGATGATCCCCTTGAAGATTTGGGGAGTTCATTAACTTTAATAACTTCAAAGTCAGACTTAACTCAAACACTTCATCTCCATTCTTAAGTCTGTGCTTTCCAACCTGTGGCTATAGTTTTGTTTCTCATTACATTTCCCTGCAGCCTGCTAACGAACCCAGTCTTTTCCTTTCTTCCTGTGATTCTTCTTACATGCTGTCCCCACAGGCTGCTCTTAGTTAATTCAAGTTCTTTAGTCAATCCTAAATTAATACCCCATCAATCATCGTGGCAACTAATAAGGTGTCATCATTCTTGACAGACTGATGCTGATACCTATTTTACTCCACTCAGTCTGCAACAACTTAATTGTGGACACAAGGCAACACGCAACCAGGCCTGTGTATTTGGGGTAACTGGTTCCCCTTCCCCGTCGGTTGTTGGTATGGCAGGTGCCTTGCCCTGGGGGTTCAGCTGAGGGTTTTGGCGTTCCCTGGCTCCCCCCAGCTCCCTGCTGTCCTGAGCCTGTGTGTGCCAGCTATGGGCAGACTCACAGAGTCCGGCAGTGGCGTGACAGGCCTGTGTGCAACAACCTGCTGCACTGAACTTTTCTGTTTGCTGTGGTGAGAATGTGTGACAATATGGCAAACTGCTTTGAAAAAAATGGCTATACAAACAGATATGGATTAAATCTCGCTACTTCTGTGGCGTGCCATCCAGCACCAATGGCCACTGACCCCAGCAGCATCTGGAAGGGCTCTTCAGGTGCTTGCCTGGTTCCACACAGCCGAGGGGCACGGGCCAGGACCCAGGCTGCCCCCCCAAGCCCTGCACAGCGCCGCATACCCGCAGGGTCGGTACCAGGAACCCCTACAGGGGCACGCAGCTGAGAGCCCCACGCCGCCCTGCGAGCTCAGGGCCCCGGCAGCGGCGGCTGCCAGGGCCCGGCCTGCCCCGGCCTCCTGACCCACGGCCCCCACAGCGGTCAGCGGGCCCGGGCTAGGCCTAGGCCGGCTCACCGGCCCTCGCCGCCTGCTCAGGCGGATCGCGCTGCTGCGGCCACGGGGCCCCGCCCAAAGCGCCCTTGGTCTGATTTTATTAAAATAATTGGGAAGAAAAGAAAAAAAAAAAAAAAAGTCGGCACGCCAGGCGCCCCGCGTCGCGGCCACATGACGTCACTGCCCGCGCCCCCCCTCGACCGCGCCCTGCCGCCGCGCCGCCACCAGGGGGCGCCCCCGCCCGCGACGCGCGGCCCCACCCCGCCCCGCGTGCCCGCCCGCCCTCATCCCATTGGCTCCTCGCCGACCGTCAACGGCAGCTGGTCACGTGCCCTCCCCTTCCCGCCTCCCCCGCCCTCTCGTGACCTCCCGCCCCTCCCCCCTTCAAGGCGGCACCGGAGGACCTATCCCACAATGCTCCCGGCGGCGGCGCGGGGCGGTTTGGAGGCGTCTCGCTGGAGGGTTGCACCGCCCGCTCGCTGCCACGCCACCGCCCCTCAGCCCCTCCGCGGCGGAAGGCGGCAGAGCAGCGCCCCCCAGCGGCCCCCGGCGGCGCTGCGCACCCCCGGCGGCGCACGGACATGTGGCCCGGCGGCCGCTGAGCGGGGGCCCCACCAAGCCCAGCCGAGCCCGCCCTCTCGCCGCGCCTCCCGCCCGGGCGGACGCTACTCGGCCGCAGCGGGGCGGCGGGCGCCGCTCCCGGAAGCCCCGAGGCGGCAGAGGGAGGCGCGGGGAGCCGGAGGGAAACGGAGCCTGCGTTTCGTGCGAGTGGCCGCGGAGCAGCGACCGTGTGAGGGGACGCCGCGGCGCCAGGTGAGAGGGGGCGGCGGGAGCTGGGGATGGCGGGGCGGCGGGCGCCCCCCCTGGGAGTTCCCGTGTGGCTGGGGAAGTGCTCGGGGCCGTGCCCGCCGCGGGCCGGGGCTGGGGGCCCGGCGGGAGGGACGGACGGAGGGAGAGGGGACGGACGGAGGGAGAGGGGACGGGCGGAGGGAGGGGGGGGGCGGGCGGGCGGGCGGTGCTGCCGTCCCGCTCGGGCTGGGGCCTTCGCCTCCGCTCGCAGCCCGCCGGAGTCCCTGCCTCCCTCCGCTCCGCCGGGCAGAGGGCGGGGTTTGCTGCCGGCTCCGGCCTCGGGTTCCCCCCCCTCCGGACCTCCCCTTCTCTCGCCGCCCGCGTCGTGGCGCCGGCCGGGAGACCGGCCCGGCCCGGTGCTGGCGCTCGGCGGCCGTGACAGGCCGGTGCGGGGTGCGGGGGGGGGGGGGGGGGGTGGCTCGCGACCGCCCGCCTCGTCTCCCGGGGCGATAGGGGAAACAAAGGGGGGCGGGCGGCGTGAGCCGCCGTTCCCTGGAGACCGCCGGCCCCTCCGCGCCGGCAGCTTTTGTGAGGGCGCGCCCGGCGGAGCGGCAGCGCTGCCCGGTGATCCGTGAGCGGGGGCCGCGGCGCTGGCCTGAACAAAGATCCCGGCCCGGGGCGGCGCGGCCGTCCCTCTGCCCCTGCCCGCCCCGGGGCTGTACGTGCCGGCAGCGTTTGCTGGAGGAGCGGCTTGGAGCGGCAGGAGTTGCTGGAAGACTTGGCAGTTGTGGAGTAAGTCGCACGGAGGGGCTCAGCTTAAAGCCCAGCTCTGGTTTTGTGCTGTTGTGGAGTCGCGACTGGCTTAAACGTCAGTGAAGTTACACATAGTAATGTTGGAGCCTGGAAGGGGTACGGTTATCAAGCTAGTGAGAGACTTTCTAATTCTTCTTGTCTTTTAGAGTACATTGTGTCCCATTTATTTTTTTTTTCCCTTTGGTGAGTCTTAAAAGTGTATTATTAGCCTGAGCCCCAAATGTAACTCATCTTTGACAACCTATCTTCACGTTTATGACTTTAAAGCAAAACAGTTTTGGTAGGACTGAAATTGGTCCCCTTCCTCTCACAATGTTTTAATTTTAGACTGCTATTTAATTTTAAATTTTTACGAAGAATGAGATAACGGAGAGAAAGGCCAGGTAGTCGCTGTCTGTTTAGTATCAGTAACTAGGTACTGTTGGCAAAGAATCGTGTTTAAAATGTCGAGAGACAGTTCAGGCTGTTAATATCTAAATAATAATTAGGTTGGAACGTCCTTGATTATTGAACAGCTATTTTAAGATTGTAATTTTATAGCTTTGGTAGTCTTAAAGGGAGATCTAGCTAACTTAGTGTCTGATGTTATGTTTATATATCGCTAACCTGTTGGGGGGTTTTAATTTTCTTTCAGTGGATCATAGTATGAAATGCAATCTAATTAAGAGTGTTACTGTGCGGGTATTCAGACTCTTACACGAGAGAAGAATGGGGGAAGTCTTTAGTCGTTTTGTCATGGTTTCTTTCGATCTTAACAGAAATAAATATTAAGCTTCTTAAATGAAATGACAGGGTGACAAAAATTTGCTATTATTTGGTTGATTATACATGGTAATCCATGTCTTTTTAATTTGAAAGTTGTATTTAGAGGTTCACACGATTTAAAAAAATGGATAGCATCCTCTTCAGTCACTTGGAAAAGACTTGGAAATGATCCCATGTACTTTTTCAAATGTTCCCTTTAGAATTTCTAGGAATACAATGTTTGTTGTCCTCCTTGAAGGGGGGGGGGGGAATGGAGAGGAGGAGGCAGAGGCGGGCATTAATTAGGCTTTTGGTTACAATTTTAAATCTTTTGCAGCTTCGTTTTCAGTAGTTTAAGTTTGACGATATGTCAGTTTCCACAGTGGTAAATGGCCCAAATAAGAATTACATCCATTTTCTTTCATATCCCACTTGCCTTAAAGTCTGCTTGTGAATAGCCAGAATAGACCACAGCTTTGTGGCAGGCGGGGTGTATGTGGATAATGGTCTTGAAAGTGAGTGTTTTTCAGAGCTTCTTTAATAGCAGTAAACTGAGTTCGCTAGTTTATCTCGTATTCAGATTAACACTGGGAATACTTCTCCAGGAATTTGGTGAGTTTTTTCATCATGAATTTTTAGTGCTTATGGTATGTGAAGGTTAAGTTTGACTCAGCAAGGAGATGTAAGTTTATCTTACTCTCCAGTTATACAGCTGTCGCTTTTGAAACATCCAGATGATAAAGAGCTTTTTTGTACACTCAACTGAATGTAGTTTGATGCAGTTGATGTATGACTTCTAGCCTCTGGTTTTATAAAACTTGTGGATGATTCTGCTCATGGTACATGATGGTTTTGTTCTGGTTACAAACGTTTGTTGTTCTTTTGTTTGTTTTTTTTTCCCTTTTGCAGGGATTCTTTGCAGAATCTTCTCAGTTTTCCACTGTCCTGAATGCTAAGAAACCTGTGCAAAAACTTAAGTTATTTAAAGTTGGCTTTAGTGGGTAATTATAGGGTGGTTTTTATTTCAATTAATGCTATATTTAAACGTATATGATATTGACGGGGGGAAAGTACGCTGCTAGAAGAAGTTTGATGGACTGACTTGCCATACCTACACCAAAATTTTTGAAGCCTGTCTGTCTGTCTGCTGTTCAGTATTGGGATTTTCTTTGCTAGCAGTCTTAAGGTGAGGGAGAAAAAATGTCCTTCCAGTTAGCAGGAACTGGACTGCATGTTCTTGTTACTCTTGATAGCTGAACTGATTATTTGGTGCTGCCAACCAAGGTTATCAGTTTGTCTGAATGAATTCTGAAAGCATTTAAAGTTGAAGTAGATTTTATAAATCTCATCTTTTCCCAGTTTTTTTGCCTTTTCTTGCAAGTGCTAAAAAAAGCACGTGCTTTAGTGCTTTGAAACTAGGGCTAGTTCATGGCTTTTCAGCAGTGTAGGCACATTTTGTTTCATCTGTATGTACTAGTCCACCTTCCCCTGAAGTGCAGTGACCTTGATCTGTGAGGATATGAGTGCAGTGACACTGTATCTTCTCTTCCCTACTTGTTTGATCTCTTTTTACCCAACAGTTGAGGATATGAGCACAGTGTGCAAGAAGAAAGCTGTGAACATTTCTGGTTTGGGTTTGAAAGGTGCATAGTTTCGGCACCCTGAAACACTTGAGTAGGATGATTCTCTTGTGTAGGAAGTTAGCTGCAGTTAGGAAATAACAAATGGAGGACTGTAGTTGCTGGAAGATGGAAGGTGAATGCGTGTCTGCCCTTCTGTTCCCTAAAGCAGCGGCTCTGCTGTCCTGAACAGTTGTCAGTCGCCTCTGTATGTGGGTCTGGTGGAGCGCCAAAGGTATGGTGACTGCGTTGGAAAGGGTCTCGGAGGTTGAATGTGTACAATTTGTACTTCACTGGTCCACACCAGCTTCAACAAGTAGTTTTTGTCTCAGGAATTAGAAAGAAAAAAAAAAAAAAAAAAAAAAAAAGAAAAGCTAAGGAAGTTGCCTCTTACTTCTAGAAACATTTAGCTTTCCTGCATCTTATTTTTACAGCATATCAGATCGCTTTCATTAAGACTTCTAGTTGGAGAAACAACTTAAATTTAACCAAATATGGAAGTTGTCACTTCTAGGCTGGGGAAATTGTTAACTGACTTGGTAAAGGATGGTCAAAGTACTGCATGTAATTATGTATAAGTAGGCGAGATTGAAATAAACTTTGTATAGCATGCATTTATTTAGGTAACAAATACATTCACATGCACACACCCCTGCAGGCATATGTACATCTGTGCCTTACATTTGTGTATGTTGTTGTGCTAAATGAAAATTTTTACCCATTCCTTTTTTAAACAATTAATGCTGTCTCACAAATTGTCTTGATGGAAAAAGTAGCATTACTTTTTTTTTCTCCATAAGAACATAAAATTTTAATAACTCAAAAATACTCCATCGCAGCAAATATGAAAAAAGTAACATTTTAATATTATGGTTCTGTGGCCTGTGGTATTTCATCTTAACTTCCTGAGGTTATTTCAGATTTCACATGTATGTCTGTGTGTATAAATATTAAAATAAATAAATAAATATGTAAAGAGAATTGGGAAGAAGAAGTATGTCTTCCAGAAGTTGTTTTCTAAGGCCTAATACCATGGTAAATTGCAGTATCTGATCACTTTTTCTAATAAACACTAATAATAGTGTTTGTCTTAATGCAGTTTTTATTTAAGGATTGGTGAACTCCCATTAAAATGCAATCTTTGTTCCTCTTTTATTGTGTCTGTAAGTACTGCTTAACTCTGATCTGCCTTCAAAGGTACTATCTGTGAGTAAACCTGAGTGATGCATTTAATGATGTTTGGAACTTTTCCAAGCTAGTATTAAATTGCTTGGAAACATCAAGTGAGTTAACATTTGTTGTCTCTCTGCTTACTATCTGGCTTTTGTTTGACTGCCAGCAGTAATAAGGAATATGAAATTCCATTAGATCAGTGTCTGATAGAAATTTTATGTATGTTCATACCTTTAGATCGCAACACAGGCCAAAACTGCAGCAGTGAAGACTTCTAACCTTTCTTGGTTGCCACAGGAGAGGTGGAGACCCTTATATGAAACTGAGCTCTACTGATGCTCAAAACTTGAGCTTTAAGGTAGAATCTGAAGGTAGATGGGCTGTCTTAATTGGACTGCTCATACCCACAGCAAATTACTTCAGCAATTCTGGATATTGCAGGCACAACGAAATTCTTCTTTGCTTTCTATACAGCCACTGAATACACACTTCTTAGCGCAGTTTTGCTTTTTTTAAACATTCTTAGTTTGTTACTTGTGATGTAAAAGGTAGTGCCCTCTGTGGATAGATAGGTGTAACGAAAAGTCACGGTAGTTCCGTGAAACAGTTGAAGAAAAGTAGCCTGTTAGGACTATCTTTAGCTCATTGGAGTTTTGTTTTAGAAACAGTACCAAATAAAGATACCTGTAACAATGAAGGTAAAGTATATTCTTCTTCCTAAACCTATGCAGTTGTGGTTTTTAGATGTAATTTCATCAGCACAAGCAAGAAGGGCACCTTTATGTGACTCTTGGATAAGTTAGTTGGTACTAGTGCTTATTCTGTGGTTGTTATACTGGCAAGAAACTTTACAAGAGAATGGGGTTCATCACTGTAAGGAGCTTATAGTATTGTTGATGTGGGAGGTTAAGTCCTTGAAGCTTTGCAATGAAATAATCAGTTATCACAAAAACCAGGTTGGTTGCTTAAGAATTTACAGTAAAGTACTGGTTTTCTGTAGGTGATTTCTTCATGTCATCTATATGGTGAAAGTAACCCAAAATGGTGATTGGCATGTTTTTCTATTAGTAGGCTCTCTTCATAAAGTTTAAAGGAAAGGTGAAGGAGTTCAGATTGTATTTGCAAGCTCAGATCTGGCTTTTCCCTCTTGCATGATTAATAGCTTCTGTTACCTTTTGTGTATTGCTGTTGGTGTTAAGGAAACCTTCTCACATATCTGTCTTCTGTTCCTGGCCATGTTTTTCCAGCTTTATTTTAGCTATCTTGAAAGTTATCACTGAGTAAGAGCTGTGAAAGCAAAATCAACAGTAACTGAAATGTTTACTCCCTATCTGTCTACTACTACTGCAGTGTCCTGTAATGCAGTGCTATCCTACAGATATTGTAGATTTTGTGCACAATACAGTTGCACTTAAAATTATTTCAGTTGTCATAAAGCCTTTGCAAACTCTCTATGTTTCTACCATTTTCCAAAAACACAAGCATTTCTTTTTGTCCAAGATTTGTAAGAAGTTAGTCTAGGTCTTTGACCTGAGCTTATAAAATACTGTTATTCACAGTCAAAAGGAACTTGAGGACCACATTTTTGACACTGTAGCTTTTATCTAGTGCTTATTTAAAAGTATATGCCTCAGAGAGACGAAATGTACTTTTAAATGGCTATGTTATTTTCTTTTTTTTGTTTGTTTTTGAGTCACTGTCTATTTTACATGTAAGCTGAAATTACTTTTTGTGGAAACCTTTTTAATATTGAAAAAACTTGTCATATCGCTAAACTCTTGATGCTCAAAATGAACAGCATGCTTTTAATAGAGGGCTTAAATTCTGTATATTTTTATCAAGCATGTGCGTATAGTTCTATGCAATCTTCTGTAGTGCATTTTTTTCCATTTAAGTAAATCCATAAAATTATAGGGAAGCCTATACATTACATAAATTTTGTCAGAGGGATGCCCTTCAGTTTGTAGGGCTTCAACATTTAGAAACTGTGAAATAACACTACCATGATGTATGTGAAAGAAAAAAATAGTGGTAGTTTGTAATCGGACAATGGTATGCTGTTTCTTCCTTTGCTGGATTCAGCCCTTTCTTCTTTGGCTCAATATAGCTTTCTAATCACCTACCACTCTAGTTTTGTTGCCCCATTAATTTTTTGCATCTTAAACTGTGCTTCTTGCCATTGCTAGTGCCCCTGAGCTTTTCATTTGAGTTCAGTTTTGCTTCATCAGTTTTGTCCGTCATTTTTCCTTCCTCTGTTAAAAGGGCTTGGCTTTTCCACTTCTGTCTCTGGAAGGTCTTTTGGTTCAGCTCCTGCATCGCTGGTATTAAGTCCAGCTATTTGGACATGTTCAGGAAAATAAAGATGGTCTTCCTGATTTCTTTAGCATCAGAGAAATGATTGCAACAAGTCCTGCTGTGTTGCCATAGCACTGGCTGAAGTATGCTCATTCATCTTGTGGGAATGTTGCATGTATAGTGTAGCAGTGGGATAGAAACTTCGAATTATTAGTGTATGCTAAGCACAGATCCAGTTGGGGGGGGGGGGGGCGGAATAAATGCAATGTCTAGCAAAGATTTCTTGAGCAAATGCAAACTTTTCTCAGATCTGTGATGGCTAGATTTGAAAGGGTTGCTTGTGTGGAAAGCGTGTTCTAGATCACAGTGACCCACTGCCAAATATCTGCTCTTTGGTGGAGAGCATGAAAATACTAGTGCATCCAAGTGGCTAGAAAAAAAGTATGTTTGTTTTTAAAAAACTGTTCTTGGAAATGGCTGAGCCATTTTTGCTGACTTAGGTATGTAATGCTATCCCTTCCAGCTGCAAAAGTATGCATGTGACTAAGGACCCTCAGCAGCGGAAGGCAAGGTCATGCGTTTATGCTGATTTAATTTAGTTGCTTGAACCATGTGCACCACGACAATAGTACCTAATCCCTAATTAGTTCCTGTTATTTGTAAATCTCAATTTCACCCAGTTTAGTCACAGACTACTTAGAAGAAACAAGTAAGTGCTGAATTACACATTTTGTGAGAGTGTTATGTACATTGTTTTCTGTTCCATATTTCTTTGTAATATGTTAATCACTACGGTACTTCAGTGTTTTATCAGCAGTGTATGAAATGACATGACAGCCTCTGGCATACATGCATGTTCTCCCTGCGGGGGTGGTTGTAGTATAGTGCTGCTTCTGTTGGGATTCTTATCGAACACATGCATACGTGAAACAGCAGCACAGTGCATATTGCCTTCTATTGAAAATACTGGTTCTGGAAAGCAAAATAGGGTGGTTTCTTAATTTCTGTGAATATACATTTCATCACCTTGTGTCAGTCTTTAGAAGGTTCTATTCACCCTGTCTTCTGTATAAATGAAGCTGATTTTTCCTGCGGGAGTTAACCATGGCTCCAATAAGTGTTCCTGCTTATGGCTATCATGAACCCCACTATACTTCTGTAAAGAATAGGTCTAGGATTGACTCATATAATTCAGAACACTTTGGAAAGCAGTGTTACGAGTGGCAGCTTTACTGAGAAGCCACTCTACAAAATTACCTTACTTCAGTGTGCAGGGAAACTATGTGGCTTTGTCTTCAGTGCTTTCTCATTGTCAAGAGCTGACAGAAGCTTGAGTAACCTAGTTTGTCCTGTGGCAGAGAAGAAAGGGGTTTTCTCAGATATCTGAGAAATGTCACTAAAGAGCCGGTAAGAAGGCAAGCATAACTTTAAATTACAGGTTAGATTGATCAGCTGTGAATATATACTTTGAATCAAATGAGACTGCACTGTGACAATGAACTCTGAAAAGTGCTTTTTTTTTTTTCCCCCCCCTTGGTGACTAGCAAGTTTAGTTTCACCTGGTTCTCAGTCTTCAAACTGAATTTGCCAAAGCACTGGACCATCTTGGTTGTCAGTGGTTACCCTGAATGTATTGATAGTATAGAGCTGTCATTTCGCTAATTTTGCTCTACTGTGGCATGTAATGTCATGTGGTCTGATGAGCCCTTAAAATGAGTTCAGGAGACATCCTAAACTTTTGCCACCTATTCTGGTGTAACAAAGTGTTTTATGGTTGACAGTGCAGAAAGATGAGAAATGAAATTGGCCTTCTGTAGGTAATTACCCATCAGTGCCAGTAAGGTAACTAGTTCAGCAACGAATTCAAATTTGTCATGTCTAAAAGCTACTAGCTGCTGTGCAAGCTTGTAATCAGCTTTCCTTCGCCTCTTCGTGAGCTTTCTCAGAAAACAGGGCTCAGCCTGGTGTGATAGCATGGTGAGAACTGATATATGCAGGGAAACTTTCTTCAGTGTGTTTTTGACAAAGAGAATTAATATCCCTGTGATGCTTTAACTATTTTGGCCAAACATCATACCTTTTATGGCTTGTGGAAGTATCAGTCTTTCTGTGGATTATCCCGGTAGTTATGTGGATGCTCCTGATTCTGATGAGCAAATTGGCCCTTGCACGTGTGTCACCTTTGCGAGGGAGGAGGGGCCATATAACAGTGTTTCACAAACCTTGGTGCTTTGTGTTGTCTTAAGTTATCTACTACTAAAGACTGATAAAATGACTCGCTTTTGGATGTTTTCTTGGGACAGGATTTGGAATTTTGCTGCAGATTGTGATAGCTTTATCAGTTGAATTTTAGCACAAGATTTTTGAGTTTGCTGTTTTGTTACTGGTTGCTTTCCAGTGCTAATGGTTCTTCTGTAAACTACATCATTAGTTTTCTTACTACTACTTTACTAAAAACCAATGACAACTGGTTACTTTGGGAAGGAAAGGACCTTGAAGGCTGGTAGATCAGGGGGCCAGCTGCATGACTAGGATTCTGACGTGTAGGGATGCTTGTCCCTCGCACGAGTTTCCCAGTACAGAGGTGGGAGGTTCCTTAATAGATACCTGTTGGTGATGCGAACTTTGTTACTGTCTTCAGTCTCTCACATGCATAAATCTGTTGGGTTTTGAGTTTCTTTTGGCTAAGTTTTTTGGATAGTGACTTTTCTAAGTAGAGCTAGAACATGGTTATTCACCCTTACGTGTCTGAGTAACGATGATGAATAAAGTGTTCTTCAGCTATGTTAATAACTGTAAAACACTAAAGAAACTTCTGGATCAGCCTGACTTGTTACGGTATGGGTACATGCAGTGGTACTGCTGACATTGTCTACCTTCTTATACTGTCTAGTAAATGGAAATGTTTTAAATGCTAGACCAGAGTTCAATCTGATTTGTAACAGCACTTCAACACGTAACATCCTGTAAAAGATATGATGTCTCCTCCACAGTTTATAATATGATATGTGAGGTCTTGCAAAATAACATCTTTCTTACTGCCCCGATGTTTTGCCCGTGTCTTGCAAGTGCTCTTTTGTTAAACTACAGTGAGGAACACTGCCTACTCCCTTGACTTCACATGAAAAGGTTTGTATGGCAGGTTTTGAGTCATTTACGATTATAAGCTTTATACAGGAAGGAAATTGATTACCTTGTGTGTGTGTCCACTGTAAGTTTCTAAATCTTCCTTGAACTACTGGCTCTTTGTATGGTCAGACAGGTTAGTAGACCATAATTGCTGCATCTGAGCCACTGCTGTGGTTCCTCAAGCTGTGTTTGCACAATTCCATTGAGTTGTGCATGCCTTCCTCACATAGGAGGCAGTTACGACGTTGTCCTGTATGCTTGTGTGAGTGCTGGCTGGACATAAGTGTTGGAGTGTCTGCAACTGCTGTTCAGTTTGTTATTGTTGAGGTGGCCACAAAAACTAAAGTATTGGATGTAGCAGGGACATAGCTGTAGCCACAGCATCTGCAACGTAAGTGTGCTTGTCAGCATCTTGCTGTGGAAAAAAACCCTGAGGGGGATATCCACAGTATTGTTTTGGAGGGGTTTTTTTCTTTTGTGTAGGGAAGGGGAAGGTTGGCAGAAGGGGCAGTGTACTGTTTAGAATAGTACAGTTCTAGTCATTTGGCTTTTGACAGTTTTCTCCTGTGGTTTTACTTTGCATTTTCATGGACTTGATAGGTAACCTAGGTACTGCTATGTCCTTGAAGGGGGGCAGTTTGACAACAAAGTCTTAGTTAGCTATTCTAGCACCTTGCCACTGCCAAAAGGGGCAATCCCGTTTTATGTCTTCCTTCCCCCATTCTGTCACTTGCAATTTCATTGCCACATGTGTGGCTTTTAGCTGAGTCTGCTGACCATTACTAGTGGTGAGAAACAGAGCTGCTGCTTTTGGTGGCAGCAGGCTGTTAGATTAGATTAGCTCTCTTGGTAATTGCATCCTTAGAGGGTCTGGAAAAAGTCTTTAAATCAGCAGTGTCTCCTTGCCTGAATAGCACTGATTCTTTCCAAGTCACTGAATCTACATGAATAGGCTTAAACCACCTATAGAAAAAAGGTTTCTCTTTCTATTCCCCAAAGCATAGCACCGGTCTTTTTTCTTTCTCTTAATCTTTGTTGGTTCTATGGCATTCCATTTGGCAATGCAGACAAGGTGTAATTTGAGTGTACAAAGAGTAAAGATCCTCTTTAAAAGCCCTCTTTTGAGTCTGCCTTTTGGTTCTATTCTCACTAATGTTCTGGGCCATGAGATTTTACTACATAAAGGAGCAAATCCATGGTAAGTGCTTCCAGATCCTCAGTTTAGCCCTCATTTATTGGAGGGCAAACATCATCACTGAATTGTCACTTGAAACAAGTCAACCTTCCAGGCTCTTGGGACAAGTTAAAAGTTTTTGAAAATAAGAACAACTGTGAAGGTTCTTGATGTACTTTTGGAAATACCCGCTAGTGTTTGGGTTTTTTTCTTTTCTTAATGTGTTTCATTAGGCTTAGTGATACAAGTAGGTCAAAAGCTTTTTGGATGTTCAGCTGCCATTGGAAATGCTAAGTATTTCCTCAGCCCATCTCCAAGATGGCACAGGACATCTGGCAGAAGTTTTCAAAATTTTTATCAGTAGCTGGACATTTGTGCAGTCGTGGTCAGAGGTTATAGTGAATCCATATGGGTAACTCCAGGGGACTCAGTGTTTTGCCATTAATTACTGAAAAAAAAATCTCCGTTTTTGTAAATGTGGCTAATTATTGATATCTGTTTTCCTTAAAAACATGCTTGCTAAGGGAGAGTCTTAAACCTTCTTCAGAGGTTTCTTAAAGAGCATCAAAATGCGTAGAACAAAATAGTCCTGCTTACTGCTGCCCAAAATTTTGATAGGACTAAAAAGTGTTGTTATTGTTTTATTAAACAAACAAACTACGCTAAATGTATGGCTGACTGTTGTTTCATATTTGAAACTGATCGTTTCTTAACTTAGTAAAGAAATCAAAACACAGCTAAAAGTGCCACAAATCCTTTTTGAAAGAAAATGCTTTTAATAGAAACAGTAGTGACTTATTTTGACTGTTCTGTGAGTATTGATGCAACATGTATCTTAAGAAGTTGAAAGGTTAATTTAAGTCCAGTAAGGGAACAAGAATAAGCCAGTCTTGGACAAACTTCTGCACTTGCTTACTGGAGATCTTGTTGCCTGTGTTCTTGATTTTCCCTTTACAATTGAACAAGTCTACTTCTGTGCAGACAGGTGTCTAGACCATTGCTGTATTGGACAAAATGTATTCAGCTGGTGCATTTTTTTTACAGGCCATAAGGAATGCTTGTAAAGACTTTGTCTTGTAGTTAGTAAAAAAGGAGGCATGTGCTAATTTCATGTGTCACTTGTAATTAAGCTACTATAAATTTTCATCCTATGATTTTTCTGTGCTTATTTGATTTTAAGGTTTTAATGTAGTAAATTTTAGTTTAGTAAGAAATTCAGTAGCATGACTTTGAACAGACCAAGTTTTTTCTTTCTGCATACACAATGAATTAGTGTTGAAATACATCTGTATTTTTAGGTTATGAATTGTATGAAGTAGTTTGTGTTAAAAGTATGATTTACCTTTTATATTATTTTTGTGGTATAGAAAGTTGTTTAGTGTGTAAGTCTGCTTTACGGAATTGCTTAAGTACATCATGAAATTATGTTTCTCAGACAGTGGCAAGTCTATTCCCATGTTCTACAGTTAACTCTGATTAAGCACGTTTGTTGGCAGATATCTTTGGCATCTGCCTCCTATGAAGACAAGAACAGGAATTTCCTTTGAAGAAAAACCTAGAAACTTAAATGTAACTAATTTAAAAATAATGGGGGGGTGGAGTGGTGGTGTGTACTTGTGGTAATGTCCTTGTTCACTCTTTTCCATCTAATAAACTATTCTTGCCTTTATCTCAAAAATGAAATTAAATGAAGTATTTATCTTTACAAAGTCATTCCATTGAAAACTTAGAAGCACTAGAAAAGTACCATCTTGGCTGCAGTGCTATGCTGTCTTTAGGCATTCTCAGAAAGTATTTTATCTATAGAGTTGGGAGGGGGATTGATTTTGTTTTTAGCAGTATTAGCATAGTATAGTGCTTGTTGCTGTCTTGTCAAGTGCCTTGCATGTGTGCGTCTTGAGGTATTTTCTAATATTTCACATCGACAACTAAATGATGATGACTAAAGCTTATTGGTCATGAGTCACTGGAATCTGGTAGAAGTACTCTTTGGATATTAGCATTCAAATACATATTTGCCCAATCAGACATGATTAGTCATGGATATGGACATAATATGGTATTCATGAGAGCTGATACGATTTGGTAACTGTGAGAATGACAAAAAAAAAATAATTCTCGCTTCTTTCACTGTCTCTCCCCAGACAAGACTACAGATTTCTTGTATGGCATGTAGTTGGAATGGCAAAGTCTGATAAATACTTCCAAATCTTCTTGAAGCTTAAAAATATCTAAAGGAATATGTCACATTTTGGGACAAAAAGAAGTTCTGTTTTCTGTGCTGTCTGCTTCTCCTAAACCACTGTGTTCTTTTTTCCTAACTCTGTTTTAATTTTATAAATGTAATGACAGTCTTCAGTGTTAACTCTTCAGCTATTCCAGTGCTTGTGATGCCCCTTTTAAAGCAGTGGAGAAAGTAGTCTTTCCAAAGTTAATTTGTTAAATAATATGTAAATTTTGATGATGTCTTTTGTTTATAAATATTTATATTTCAGTAATATTAAATTTCTCTGTGTCTGTTTAGACTCAGCTAAAATGCATGGTGTCAAACTGACAAAAAGTTGTGCTGTGCAAAGTGAAATGTGTTAGCAGCACTCAGTATCTGTTTAATAGGTTTGTGAGATGAGTGATGTAACACTACGTAAATGTTTTCCAGTTGCTGCACATCTTGGATTTACTGATAGTCTGTCAAAATTTTAGGATCTCTATTTTACTGTAACTGTGCAAGAATTTCAGGGATGTTGTTGTGTCTAGAAAGAGTACAATGGAGAAAAGGTCACCTTTTTCTGGGGAGAAACACATCTAAAGAGCTCCTGTGGGTTCTCTGCAATCTGTCTTAGTGAACTCAAGACCTCTGTTATAATAAGCGTCAACTTTACAGCTGCTGCTTAAGCTACAATTTGATATCTAGATTGTGTCTATTTAACACCTCTTCTGTGAATGGATGCAGAGTATAGAATTTTTGATCTTGTCTTTAAACTATCTCAACTATGAAGTGTACTGGGACTTCTAGGGTTGAGACAAGTTTGGGCACAGTTTGTGGATTTTTCTGCTTCTGTAAATCATTGCTGAGGTTTAAGTCCTCTTGCAAAGCAGAATGAAAGCAACAGACCTCACACTCATATTTTACGTTCAAATGTGGCTTTGGTGGTCTTACCTGTCCTAATTTGATGCAGATATTGCTTGTTCAAAGCATTAGATCTTAAAGTAGCACTTTGGCTTTTGTTGAAGGTTTCATCTTGCCTAGCCTGCAAAAGGTAACAGGTGGTCTGGTCAGTAGTTGTTTTCCTAACAGAACTTGAATACAACTTAGAGCATTCACTGCAACACAGTCCGTATTAATATTAGTGCTAGTAAATGCTCTACAGTTGGTAGTATTTATCCTAATAATATCTTCTTAAGTAATTTTTTTGTATCAAGGTAAGATAGCTGTGTAGGGAAAAAATTCCCTTATAACTACGTTTTTGTTACCTTCTCCTTTCCCTTTTTGCCACGCTCAGTTGACTTGATTCACATGTTCTTTTTGGGGAATTAAAAAGTAATTTCTAATGGGAACATTGAAGCCATTTAGAATTCTATTTACAGATTTCTAATTAGTTTCACAGTTTTGACCATTTCTTTAATGAACTGTCTGTGTTCCAGACTCACAGATCAGTCCTGCTTTCTTGGATTGCTTAAGAAAGTGGGAAGTATGTTATGTGATGGGTATCTGTGGCAGTGTTTCTTTTCTCAGAAAAAAAGAAATTATCATTAAAACACTTCCTGCTGCCAAGATCAAGCAATAAAGACTTGATTAGAAGAAAAGTTTTGGGAGGCAAATTCTGTCTTTCCCCTCTCTTGGATGTGCAGGTGGTAAAGGGAAGCTAGTGTCGTTTGTAGGTGAAATAGGAGGATGTTTAGTTGAGGAGTGCGATTGTGGCATTCTCAGCTCTGTTGTGCTGCTTTGTCTAGCAAAGGCATTAAAGAGTAAGGGGTTTGAAGCCTCAGTCGGTTTGCTTCAGGTTTGAATGCTTAAGTAGTAGGTCTTGGTAATTTCTGGTTTCTTCAGTCTCTTGTGGAGTTGTAATTTGTACATTTAAATAATTTTTAAAGCTTTATATAGTTCTGAAGAAAACTGCTGGTCCTTCTAGGGCTGTTGGGTTGGAGCTTTAGGTGCTTACACCATCTTTACTGTGATTGCAGGAGTTTGCAACACAGAAGATTCAGTCCTTGGTGTAGATAACATTTTGGTTTTTTCAAGTGTGTTTCATTCTGTACGTAGTAGGACAGTCTCCAAAGAACATACGCTTGCTGTTTCTTATGCGAGATCAAATTCTTTCGAACTATTTGATGTGGATCACAAGGATATTCTCTTTCTTTGTTGTTCTTACTCATACTGCTGCTTTACAGAACAGTTAAAATTAAAAGGTGCACCCTTCCCATTCATGATACTCCAACTGCACCTGTGCTTGTGACCTGTCCCTTGTTTTGATGATATAACTTTCCCCGCATTTTTTTCAGAGTGCTCATGGTTCTCATTGGATGACAAAAGCGAAATGCAAGCAAAAGTAAAAATGTAACTTTTCTCGCTTGCCACTACTACTGTGATGGTAGGTGTGGAAAGCAACTAACTCTTCTGGTGCTTGTGTGTTTAATTTTGTTGCTTCAACGATTTGTGAAGGGCAATTTGCAGATGTTAATTACTGCAGTGTTGTGTGGGGTGGTTTGCATAGAAACTTAGCAGTACATTTAACTTTTAAAAATAGAAGCACCATTGGTAGTTTTAAAACACTGCAAAAACTTTGCATTTATTGAACAAAAACATTTTCAAGTTGGAAGTGTCAGTTGCTAGACAGCATTCACAATGCTCATAAATTGCAAATAGATTGTACATTACCTGTATCTAAATCTTAATGTCAGGTGTTTCTACTCTACAAAGTTCTAATGAAATGAAGAGCACTGGATAGCACTCATTAAATCCATAGCGGTCATTTTTATTTTCAAATTGCAGTCTAAACAAGTTGTGTAAACTGTTTCTATGTCTTCCAGACTACATTTTGTAAGAAGATGAAGAACAGAAAGCACTGTATTCAAGATACTGAGGGTCAGAAGCATGAAGGCATGGAAGGTAAAGTCTGTGTGTATGAAAATAGGCAAGTATATTATTCAGGTTCAAGTTGTGAGGGTCAGATTTTACATTTGCGCTCTCAATCAGTGTGCTGCTTGTTTTGAGAGGGTTTGTGTAAACATAAGCACTATCTCAGCATAACATTTCTCTTTGGCTTATGGAGTCCCCAAATCCTCTCTTGTCTCTTCTGTTTTTTACTTGTTGACTTCTAGTAGCAGAACAAAAATGGAGATGTCAATTATTATTCAGAAAAAACCAATTGATTTAGAGTAGAATTCCTTGAAGAAAAGTTCTTGCATTTTTATATCCTGAAAACAATTTCTAAAATTGAGAGCATGATAAGGTAAATATTTGAGGATGTTCAGATTAAAATATTCCTAAGACTGGAAAAGTGAAGTGAAGGTAGACTGTGTACACAAGATCATAAATTAACCAGCACATTCTATATTTATTTTGTGGAGACAGTACAAAAATCTGAGGAGGAAGGACTTGGGAGAACAATGTCTAAATGACTACATGGCCAACAGGAAATGGTGTGTGATGCTTTCTTTAAATAGCACTAAAGCTAACTTGCCTTTGTTTTAATGGCAAATATTGGTACAGTAGTCTATGAAATACGTTGTGTAGTGTTTTTCACCTGAAATGCATTCTTTTAGCTACTCCTCTGGCCAGTGTTTTGACTGCATTACACATGGAAACTTGATTAACTTGCTTTTAACTACAGAAAATTGTATCTTACTGCCTTATTATTCAAATCTAGAAAGACTTTGTTTCAAAAACTGTCATAACCTCTAAATGTCAATGTTAATAATACCAGGTGAAGAAAATGAAGAAAGCTGTTCCTGTTCTGCTTTATCATATGATGGTGACACATGCCCCATCTGTCTGAACTGCCTTCTAGAACAAGAGATTGGTTTTCCTGAAAACTGCAGTCATACCTTCTGCATGACTTGTATTCTTAAATGGGCTGAGGTAAGACCAAGAACCAAGGGGTGTGGTTTTTTTTTAAAAAAATCCATATTAGATATGGCAGATTTCACTGAAAAATAAAGTTACGCATTTTGGCTTTGCACAGAAGTATTTCAATGACCAGTTTATAAATAGATGATTGGAAACTTTCTCCTTAGTGCAGTAACATACTTTGTGTTTACTTTCACTAGACATCCTGACTTAGTAATGGTTACTAGAGATTACGGATCAGAAAGAAAATGGTGTTGGCTGTTTGGAAGATTATGACATGTACATAATACTGTTTGATATTGCTTATTTTGTTATCTGTTATGCTGTTTGTCATACTGTCAGCTCAGGGCTGGGACCAATATGTTTTTATGTTTGTCTACAAAATGAGTCTGATAAAACCTTAGTTTTCTAACTCTAAAGAGAATTTAGCTAAATGGTTCAGTGCTATTCTGAATGTAAAATTTTCATTTTAATTATGGCTATTACTTGTTCTATGTCAATCCTTTTGTAGATTGTTCTGGAACCTTAAAGAAAAATGACTTGTTGAACAAATTGTTGTTAATTTGTTCTATTTAATCCCTTCGTCCTCACATACGTGCTGTAATCATTGCATTAAGTCTTTGGTATCTGTACCTTTCCTGTAACTTTTTCAATTGCCAATATAAAACACCATATTAGAATTGCTTTATGTTGTATTGGAGGGGTGCTGAAATGAGATGCTGGCTTTTTGTCCTACTTCTGTGCACCTAAATTGGTTGCTCATTGTAGTAGAGACCACTGCTTAGTTTCTCTGTAATAACTTTCTTTTGAAGTAAATTATTATTTTGGTTTCAGTATATCCTTTAGAAGGTTGGTATAACTTATATGTATGAATATATACAGTGTGTGTGTGTATATATATATATACGCACATATATACAATATGCTTATATTATTTTTTACTTGCTATATTTTTAACCTTAATTTTTGTGTTATTTATTACTGAAGGCAGACAGTAACATAAATCACTTCAGAAGATTTTGTATGAACTTAAGAGTATTTAAAAAAGGTTGTTAGGTAAAACTTGCTTTAGATTCACAAACCGAATAATAAACTGAGTCTCTTTTTGCCAGATACTGTGGTCTGCAAATGACTAATTGCAGTGCTTTTATTTATAAGGGAACAGGAAACTCTCATCCACAATTTTATCCTGACTTCCTTAGCTAGTTATTATAATGGCAGCTGAAAGGCAATAAATAGTGACAAGCACAGGGAAGCAGTACAGTAGATGGAAGGCTTGCTGCTAGATTTCAGTTTGTTCACATTATCTAACAGATGCTTTTAAGCCCAATGAGGAAGGGAAATTTTCTTGTTTTAAAGAGGGAAATGAATGACATTTTTTTCTTGTCATGTCAGATTTTTTTTTTTAGCACAAAGTACTATCCAAATAGAATAAAAGCAACTTCTACTCTTAACAGTTTACAAGTAAAGTAGATGTGACGCTGTAAAAATGGTTGGGGGTTGTTTTTAAAGCTAAGTAAGGCTTCTACTGCTTCTTTCCATTAGTGACATCTGATGAGTAAAACCAGCCAGTCTTCCTTTTCTGAGGCTACTTGACAGTTGAGTTCATGAAACTCTATTGCCTAATCTATTAGTTTTAATTAAAAGTAAAGGGGGGGGGGGAAGTGTTGAAACTGCCTGACAGATGTTCAGAGGCTTCAGCTGTAGGAAGCAGATGAGGTTTTATAGTTTGGAATGATAGAAACATACTATAAGCACGTGGCCATCTGAAGCATGCTGATGCCATGTGGGTTTTGTCTGCTATTAATATTTAGTAAATAAATGATTTTGTTCTTTTTTCAGAAGTATAGCATAAGGTTTAGCTTTCTCTGCTAGTTCTTGATTGATCAGAACTAACAAAAACTAAATAATTGACAAGTAGTCAAATTTAAGGCACTCTGAATAATGAAGATACAAAAATTAATTTGCTTTTCAAAAAATATGCTGCTGGATTCTGTTTGAAGATCAAGTATTTTAGGTATAAATAAATTGGCTTAAAAACCATTGTTTTCCTGTTTAAGTGCTGTAGAATAACAAAATTCAGAATTAAGACTGAGTTTAAAAAAAAAAAAATAAGCCAATGTTCACATTACTGGAAGTGCTCTTCTGTTTATCTACAGTTGTGCTCCATACACCTAAAAGCTTTGCCAGCAGTCTGTGTTCAAGTTGGATATTTCCTCTATCTTTCTCTGTTGCATCTGGACCTCAAAATATAATGGGAACTACTTCTTTAAACTTTTGTTTTCAAATTATACATAATCATTGCTCTTCTGAGAGTTTCTGACTTCTATATGTAACTGATATTCTAATTAAAACTGGGGTAGTTTAGGCAGATGGTAAGAGTTTGTTTACTCTTCTGCTCCCTCTTCTATCTACAGGAGAGTTTCAACATTGCAACTGCAATTAAGTGTGTTGTACCTGTAGGTTTTCTGTCTGAAAGCACCAGCAATAACACTTTTAAGATCTCAGTTTTTAAGGGAGAGTATAGATAAAGTGCACTTAAAAGCTATATAAAAAGGTTGTTTTTAAGTGTCTTCCGGTTCATTCCTTGAAGGGCTGAAAATGGATAGGAAATTTACCACAGAGCATCTAAAATACCAGATCTTGATGGCTAAATCTGAGCATTTAGTTTCAGAATTCAGTAGCATTGCAGTTGAATCCATGCTGTATTTTCTTTCCCTTTTCCTCAAAGGTGTCCAACTCCTAAAAGGAAAATGCAGGGGAGAGCAGAATCCTTACTAAGAAACTAGTCTTTGGATTAACTTCTAAATGTCCCTTAAATCGTTCTGCTCTCTTTGCCTATGTTTACTGTAATTAATTGCAGCATCTGAGAGCACTGCTGTGCACTAAATTCAGTTGCCTACACTACTAAACTCTCCTGTGCTACTAGACTGTCAACTTGCGTGCCTTTGGCCATGCTAACCAGTGCTCCCCCAAGAACTGCTGGGCACCACTGCACAGGCAGACTGTTGGGGACTGTTTTCAGTAGACATGTGAAGATTAACATAAATGTCACTCGCCCTGTGCTAGCTGTCAACTGCTTCTGTAAACCAACGTTGTGGAATGTATGAATGGAGACTCTCAAGCTTGAGACTTTCTATTTCAGTGAGGCTATGTTGGAAGACCATAAAAAGTAAAAGGCACTAGATCTAGAGCTGAGGTTGTTGGGCACACCTTTCAATGGGAGTGATGAAGGATAGAGTTACATGAAGGGTTGCTTTCAGTATAAAGAACATGTACATCATAACATTATTCTGCCCACATAACAGAGGGAGCTTTGGCTGTTACTGGGTGTACAAAAAAAGGGGGGGCAGGGGGACCAGAGACAGAACACCCAACACTCACCCCCCCCCCCCCCCCCCCCCGATAGTCTTCAAACATTGGTCCTGTTGTGTTACATGAAGGGAAATAATTATATTATGTGTTTCTCTTGTCTGTAATACCACTAGTAGATTAAAACTAGTTGGGTCAAAACTAAATTTTTTACCCTTTTTTTTCTGGTATGCTTGTATTTTGTATTGCAGTTGGTAAGCACGTATGTTCTATTTTATAATAATCAGTTCTGAAGCATTTCAGTAAAGCTTATGTGAAGGGAAGTCAACCTAGGTATCAATGGCAAGTAGCCAAAATCACTTCAGCTAAGACAACTGCTTTAGCAGCAGTAGTATCTTGCCTGTATGCACTAGAGGAAAATTGTCTACTTTTTTTGTGTTCTATTCGAAGAAAACCATCTTAAATTAGAGATTAAATATTTACTCTGCTTTACTCTAGGCTTTTTAACTTCCCCTCTGTTCTTCAGACTGCTAATAAATATACTGAAGACTTCTATCCTTGCTCTATCTATTAATTCCTCTTATAAACCATCATGAGAGGGGAGTGCTAAAGAAAAGGTTGTGTGCTATCTGCATTAACACAATGATTGTGGAAGAGACCTTGATTTCAGTGACCCTCCCTTACTAAGCTTGTATCTCTTTGTCTCTGCACCTGGTTTCCCTCATTCATTTTGCCTCATCTGGAGGGTTTGAAAGTGGAGTATGTTCAGCTGTAAGTTCTCCAGAGCATTGGGGCATATTCAGGCAGGGCCCTGTGTAGTATCAGTTGTTGACTTAAAGCTAAGCAGTTGGCACAAAGGGCTGTCTTGTGTTACATTTCTAGCAGATGTGCTGTTATTAGAATAGTAATTTCCTTTGTGCTAGTATAAGGTTTGGATCATTGATTATGTAGAGTGTACTGCACATGTGTAGTCTCCTGAGGGTAGAGACTTAACCTGTATGGTAACTGGAATTCTTAATGTGTATCCTTTCTGATCTGGATTTCTTTTGTCCTAAAGTATATAGGAAGGAATTGGCTTATGTTTCAACAAGCTCCACGGTGATCTGTGGTACAGAGCACTGTGGGCAAGATTAAGATTACAATCACGAACCAAATATGCAGTGTTTTTAAAGAAACACTAAACCTAACAACCAAAACAACAATAAAAAAACCTTCTTGTTCAAGTGCATCCAAGGAAATGTGTATGTAGACAATGCATCTGAGAACTGCTACACTGAAAAATTGTATTACTCAAATTCTTTCAGAAAATTTAGGCTTTAGATACCTTTTTTCAAATTACATGTTTGTGGTATACAGTTGTTCTTGACATGTTCCCCTGCTTAAGGTGGGCAGTTGGACAAGATGACCTCCAGAGGTCCCTTCCAACCTTAACCATTTTGTGATGCTGTGATTTATCAAGTACATTCATGCAGCAGCCTACCAATGTTCACGCCACTGAAATGTAGTGTAAATGTCTGCATGAGTGATTTTGCATTTGACTATAATTCTTCCAATAATACAGTGTCAAAGTACGTACAATGACACAACTTGTCAGTGCTTTATGGCAATTTTGGATTGGAAGTTAAGGGGTAGCCAACTACACGATGTAGGTAGAGAGAAGATAGCTGTTTGGAATTGTGACTAGGTAGTCTGTTGATTAGGTGTTCAGACTAGAATCTCTATTCTTATGCATTCTGTGTCTTTACTACCCATGAATGATATTTCAAAAAACCCAAAAACCCAACATCTCTTATCAGAAACAGTGCTTTCCTGAAGCATAACTCAAAAAACTTTACATGTACTTGCTTTTCTTAAGTAGACTGTTTTTACATGCTTCCTTCTCTTCTTTCATCAAACTGTGGACAGGTATTTCCTACTGTGTGTGTTACAGTCTCCCTTTTCACTGAAGTTCAAGGTAAAACTGTGGGCTTTTTAGTGTACTATTATTACTAGGTGGAGTGAAATGTACAGAAAAATGTTACTTTAAAGTCTAAACCTCACCTTTAAGCCTGAATTTAGTTAGGAGAATCTGGTATTTTTTCTGTTGTTTAACAGCTTCTCTAATAAAAAAGCAGTAAAGAGTGCAGGATCATGTTTCTTTTTGGATTAGCTTTTCAGTACAGTAGTTGAACAGACTATATTATGGGCCACTTGAAGGAAAAAAAAATGCAGAGGAACGGGTTTACTGCAGCAACTTTAATTCCATACTCCTACCTTGTTACTACTTGTTATGAAACCTCATAATATGGAACTTGATGAGATGGGAATATCTAGTTATTTTACCAGCCAAATATGTTTTGGGGTTAGATTGCACCTATTTGTATAGCTTCCTGAAAATTCCCAGCTGGTGTATAGTAACCTCTTCAGCCTTTTGTCTACCTCACTTTGGTCAAGTGCTGCCTGAAGTGATGCAGTTAAAATAAGGGATAAGTTCTCCTTGAGTTCAGAGATCACAGTTATGTGGTGCTGTAGCAGTTGCAAGAATATTGAACGCTAGGTTATGCCTGTGGAGCTAAAGCAAGATTTTTCTAGAGGATAGTCAAAACCAAGTACTATAAAATGATACTTTGGAAAACTTCAGAACAAACACACGTGCTCATGGATAGCTTTTCAGGGGTTGCAGGTGTAATGAATGCTTTACATATTTTATGATGTGATTTCTCTGGATATTACAGGATAGGTGAAAGAATGAATCACTGCGGAGTTACCAGTTTTAACGTGAAAACTGTGTAATTTCTTGTGGAGAGTAAAGCAATCTAAGACATTTTGAAGTGTGTTAAGCTACTACTCTGATTTTCCAAGAAAAGCACTGTTGGGAACAAAAGCAAAGCAAGTCACAAATACCCGCTGTGAGGTTCTCATGATTTTGATGATTACATTAAATACTACGTGTTCTGCATGTAGTAAACATGCAGCTATGTAAATAAACAGCTATGTTAAAGGAAGATACTGCAGACTTAGAAGGTCTTTCTAAGTTGTGACCAGTCCCACACAGTCCTCCCTTGTGCATAGTAAAATTGATAGCTGCTGCTTGGACTCACCCCACCTCAGCGGCTTTTTTTCTTGTTTCAAATATTTTTCCCCAAAAAGGACAGTGTACATTCATTATTACTTACGATGCTGCCTGAACAGAAGCCTCAGAAGGGAGGAACTGCTAACTTGCCTTGGATTAAAGACTCAACACCTTCTTTGTTACTGAACCATAGTCTCAAAAATGAGAGAGATGGTGAAAGGCCACCACTCCTCGTGACTGCTTCTTGTAAAAATGTAGTCAGGTTTTTTTACCCTTACTCCTTTCTGTATCAGCGCAAATTCAGTCTTGTCATTAGAAAAAGCAACAGGGGAAACTTTTTTTCTTCCATTTCCATTTGAAAGGCTTGGTCTTGTATGTTAGCAGACAGATGAGAGCTGATGCATGTTTAGACAAAAGTGTTATATAGATGAAGTAACCTCTAGCTTTCCTCAGGCTACCCAACAACTGTACTGTGCTAGGGGGCCTGGGGGTGCACATTGGACTGTCCTGTCCTTACTGGAATTTTGCTTGAGATATGTTACAAACTATCAGATAGTGCTAGGGCTATGAAAAGCAACTGAGTAGGAGTGGAAAGAGCATCTGCTTTTTCTGAACATACCTGAACCTAACGGTAGCTTTTGATGCTTCCAGAATGTTTTCCTCTTTTTCTGCTACTATGTATAACTGTATGTAATTGTTGAACATTTGTCCAGAAGAACTGAACATATAAGAGCGAATACTTTTTCTAGTGGAGCAAAAACGCTTGTCATGTGGATTGCTGCTAGTACTCTATGATACTTCATTGCAATAAATACACATAACTTACTGTGACTTAGACTTGGGAACATAACTTAATATTCAAGTGTAAATGTAACATAGAAACAGATTGTATTCTTGGAAAAGCTTACTTTTCAGCTAAGGTGAATCCTGAAATGAGACTGAAAACTACTAAGAAAACTAACTTGCTCCTACCTATCTTTGAAAGTCTGGTATATCTAAGAATCAAAGTATTTACCTTGAAGCTTGCAGCTGATTCAGCAGTTAGAGTGCACTGCATGCTATCAAATATCCCAGCTGAATAATACACTGCTATGTTACTGTGAGTTAACTTTATGTTGACTACAGGACAAAAACTCTTCATAATCAGAGTCCTTAGGGAACTGGCTTAATTACCCAATATGCTTTTCTTAAACAAGCCCCTGACACCGAAGGGAACAATGGTATCCCCCAACAGGGGGAAGTTTTTAGTTAGGATAAAATACCAGAGCATCAAAAGGAGAGGTAATGGCTTTAGCGTATGTTCTTGTTCAACAACTTGTTCATGAAACTACGCCTGGGGTTTTTTGGTTTTGTTGGGTGGTTTGTTTTTTTTTTAATTATCTAACTTCTGTTCTGTCTACTTCAATTGAAATCAAAAGCTTCCTGAATCCTCAAGGTTTGAGGGCTGCGTAGGTGAAAAAGAAGTTGAGCACTATTTGAAATTGAGAAAAGAATGGAATGAACTGGAAAATTAAAAGCCCCAATAGAAAGACAGGAATGAAGTTCAACACTGAATTTCAGGGCAGAGTTCATATGCAGGTTTCTCATAGCTGCTTATGCGATTGTAATACTGCATCTTGCTTGCATAAATATAAAGTGTAAAACCCTAATATTCTTTTAAGGGCAGAAACTGCATGCCTCTGAAGGGCATACAATTAATCTACTTGTTCTGTGGATGAATTAGGACTGGAGGCTGAGTGTGGGGGCTTTTTTCTTTCTTTTGGAAGGGTTCTGAACTGAGCCTGTGAAGGCCAATGGAATGAAGGGGAGGGAGGGGAAGGATGACAAAAAACCAAAACAAACAAACAAAAGAACCCACCAACACCCTCCCCAACGCATATCTGGAATTAAAACTAATAAATAGTTCTCTAACAGCAAAAATTAATATCTAATAGGGATTTCCCTGAAAGTTAACACTACATGATCCAGTTGGGTGTAGCTTCAGTTGAAGTTTCCCTCTTCTATGGTGGATAACACACATGCACAGAGCAATAAAATGTTATCTGACTTAGTGCAGCCTCAGTAAGAATGCATTTAGGTGATTGGGGAAAAAACAATAAATCTGTATTTCCATCAAACTGAGCATAAAATAATCTTCAATTCCATTTTCTTGCAAAGTGATTTGTAAAACTGTAGTTGTCTTACACATAGGAATCTGTTCTCTCTGCTAGCTGCAAAAAAAAATAATGTATAGTCAAATACATATGCAAGATGAAGGAAAGTATTACCCTGTTTCCTGTTGTTCTTACCAGTTTTGTGGGCATGACCCAGCACACTTTTTGTTGAGAACAACATTAAGAAATAAAACATTAGAAGAACAAGAAATGAAAAGAACATTTTCATATTGGTATAAAATCAGTTACCTAACAGGGATTAAAAAAAGGTAGCTAATGTGATGCAAAATGCTTTTATTTGTTTGAACACAACTTCAGAGTTACATTCTTGTTTCCTTTAGATTTTCCCCTAAGAAGAAACCTACTTACATGAAACAAAATACTGAATGTGTGGATAATGTGTGCAATTACATTCTTATTGTGGACAAGTTGTAATTTTGTGTGTTTCTGTAAGCTACTGTAGTAGCAAATATAAGTATAGAAGACTGCTCCTAACTTACTACAGATTTTGTAACAAGAAAAATAATTTTTCAGACACAGGCTTCATGTCCTATTGATCGCAGACCATTTCAAGCAGTATGCAGGCTTGATGCATTAGAAAAGCAGATAAAGGTAAGTTCCAGACTTATTTTCTTAAATAACTTAAGTTGTAGGAATGCCCAAGTTATGCTGCAGCCTTTTATTCATATGTCTGCGGTCATTAATCTTTCCTAACAAAATAATTGTTGCTTTGATGCTTCTATTACATATTTGAAGCTAGGAACTATTCTTAATTATTTTTTCAAAGCAAGCGTTTACAGTAATAATAATAATGATAAAGCTACTATTGCTACTTTATACTATCTTTGAATGTTCCTAATAAATCCAAGAACAGAAGTATGGTGGGTTTTAACTAGATTTTGTAAACAAGTGTTATATCAATTAGCATGCAATCTTGCGTTTTATTTTATTTTAGCTAAGGTGAATCTTGTGTGTTAACAGCCTCTTAATTCACAGACAAAAACACATGAAGGCAAGAGGAATTAGTTAATGTTAAGCTTTGTTCAATGTAAATTTCTGATATTTTTTTTTTTTTTCAGTTTTTCTGAATAATACTGCTGTGGAGAGTAGTTTATGAAATAGGAAAATAAAACTTGATTCTGATAAACGATCTTGAAAATGTATGTAGAAAGATGCTGATAATTCTGTATCCAATTTTGAAATTCTTTGGTGAAATTATGGTTAAAAGTAATTCTGAAGCTGTCGGGTTTGCATTTTGAGATGTTTAGAGAACAGGTTCCCAGTATCGGTTTCTTGTGCTTCTAGAGGCCCAGGTAGTCACCTGCAAAGGAAACGCACTGACCAGCCACAGATACTTCCTTCTCATAGAAAACTATGCTAGCATATTTTACCTTCTTTATTTCTAAAGAATCAAGGAAGTTGTAGCTGAAACTAGGTAAACTGAAGATTTCATTTGGAAGAGTGTGAAGGCTGTATTGTGATACCGTTTGAAAGTTTCTTTGTAGAACTGCAGTGTAAACAGGTGGGCAGAGAACAAGGGCCCTGCTCTGCAAAGCAGCCGCTGGAGCAGTAGGGGTAGGTGGAATGTGTACCATTAGAAATGCTGACACAGTGGTCAGTACTTGCAGTGGCATTAACAGGAGACTGGCATTATTCCTGTGTGATGTTCATAATTATGATGCTAATAGCTTGAGGAATTGCATGTAAAGCCAAGATTCTAGAATGAGGAAATACAAGATATCTTAACACAAACAATTGCAGTGTAGCCATTGAGGTAACTTCATAGTATGTAGTAAAAATTGTATTGCTTGCTTAGAATTTTGAAGATGGATGGGGGGCGGGAAAGTTACATAAAATCCTTGAGTTATTTTACTCTGGAGGAAAATGAGGTGTTTTTAATTATGAGGAAGTGTTTGAAATTGAGTGGTAGTCAAGCATTTTCCCAAGCTAAACCTTGTGTATTCAGATCAACCGATTTAGTCTAAAAAAAAATGTGGCTTCCAAATTCTCAGTGGAAGACAGTGCGTAGGTTTGAGGTACTTGCCATGGCAGTCTGAATGTTCAGGGATTTTTGGTCTTGTGGAATTAGTATGTGTCTTTGGTATAGCCAATATACACATCAAGGTGGGGTTTTTTCCATTTCATGAAAAACAAATGAAAAAAAAAAATCTTCAAACTGTGACATTAAAGTAATTCTTTGAAACAGTTTCAAGGCCTTCTGAATTTATTTTCTCTGTAGACCTTAAGAGCCTGAACAAATTTAAAGCCCGTATGTATTGAGATTCTAGATTGGATTGACTTTATTTTTCAATACAGGTTCAGATTAAAAAACAACTGAGGAGGAAGGAAGAGGAGGAAAACTGTGCCTGCAGCAAAGGAAAATATAGCCATGCAAAAATGAGAAGCTTTATGAGGTTGGTTGTCCATTGTTCTAATGGAATATTAAAACTATATAAATATCAAATATATTTTATATAAATATAAAAATATAAGAACTGTTTTAAAGTGTACACCCTAGAAAAATCTTTAAAATCAAGTTTATTCTAAAAAACTTTTTTCTGTCAGTGGCAGTTTAGCTTTACTTTTAACGCTGATATAATTACCACTTGAATACTTACAACAGCAAGTGAGAAGTAAGGAACAGCATATTTCTTGCATCTTGCTCTGAAATTTGCATTTTTCAAGCAATTTCTTACTAATTTGAATTCAGATTTTATGGATAGATCATATTGTAACAATATAGAGCTTTTTCTTTGGTTATCTAAACAGACATCCCCTTCCTTGCATGTTATCATAAACATTGGTAGTGTTCCTATTTTACTATAAAACACAGTTGTAGTCAAGAACTGATTTTATTCTAGTTGGTTTGAGATGGAACTGCGAAAATACTGTTCCTGTTTTGAGAAACTTTATCTTGTCACATTTGCTGCATTGTATGAGAGGAAGCTCAGAATTACAGACAAATTTCACTAAATTGTGATAATCTGAAGTCAGTGTTTAATGGAATATACAATATATACAGAGTTCTCCAGACTGAATTTGAAACATACTCGCTACAGAAAAGATAACTGGATGTAAATTACCTTTTTTAGCTCTTAATAGAAAATAAGTAAGATAAATTGATCTTCATGCCTCACTGTTCTGAATCGCCATTGACTTTGATATTCTTGAAAGTATTTATGGAAGCAGGTTATAATACCTTTCATATCTTGCCATGAAATCAAGCAATCAATTTACACAAATTGTGTAAATTGATTTCTTTTTTTTTGTTTTTTTTTTTTTTTTTTACATCTGTAAGCTTTCTGAAGCACTGTGGCTTTTAGTATATGGAAGATGATACACATGCTGCAAATTCAGTTTTAGTGGTGGTCAGAAGTTACTTACGCGTGCAAAATAAAAATTCCTTAAAATAAGACCTGATTTTGTTTGATGTGTGTACTCTTAACTTAAATATGCCCAGAAATAACTTTTATATCTTTTCTTAATCTTGCAGAAGAGCTGTATGTCCAGACAGAGGGCCATTAACAACAAAATTAAGCAAAGTTGTGAAGAAAAAATACAGTAAGTTGGTATTTGTCCTCCATTTGCTAGAATTGCAGTTTTTTATTAAGGAACTCTAGAATTTTTCTTGGTGAGCCAGTATTTTCTTTTTTTAATTGCTTACATTTGCATATGAAAACCAAATAGCAAGGAATATAGAGGCGTGGAAGTTCAGAGAAAAATAGCAGTATGTGAAACTACTGTTCTTATTTTACTAGAAAGACTGCCTCTTCACTTCAATTTCAAGTCACAAGTGAAATGGATTTGGTTTTAGCCTGAAGTCATTCTCTGCATCAGAGAGTCGGTGCACAGCTAATGACTGGCTTTTATTTACAGGAAGCTTTTTGGTGAGAGTTCAGACACAAGACACACTTAGTTGTATTTGGGGCTGCTGTTTTGAGAGGCTTGTTTAATAGATACTGTTCAATAGGTGTGTTCATAACATACAAAACTAAGCAAATACCTGAAGAGGTGAAAACTGCTATTGTGAAGGTGCAGGCATTTTAATTTTACTCAGGTTGTATGTAAACACGTTGTAAATACACTTGAGAGAGACATTTTCACTAACCTCTCATTGCATTAATGATATTGTCAAACAATTAAAAACTAATATGCTACTAAAGTTAAGATCAAAGTGGCTTTTTTCTTATTCAATACAGGTAATATTTTGTATGACAAACGAAACAAGAAAGCTTTGTCTGTGAAGATAAACAAGGTTGGTTTTGAGAATGAAACATATGTAAGCATTTTTTTCACGTAAGCATTTTTAAAACTACCTTTCTGCTTATTTTTAAGCTTAACTTCTCTGTTAATTTTAGTATAATCCAAACTGTTACTTTGTCTCTCTTTGTCTTGAAGGAAGTAACTAGAATATAGTGCTCAGTTATATTAGCTTCTCTCTCAGATTAAACGACATTTTGTGGTGGTGAATATTTTTGTTTAGATTAGAATTTTACATTATAAGGTACTGTACCTACTCTGTTTTCATGTTTCTTCACCAAAAGAAGATTATATCAGCTACAAGCTGTTAGCCAAGTACTATTATATGAAGGATATGAAGGTCTTCATTATTTTCATGAAAATACATCGTTATAATCAGCCAAGCAATTTGTTGTATGAATAAGCCATGGATATTACAGCTTGCATCAAGTTGTTATTTTTTAATGGGAGATTACTCCCAATAATCTTTGTGTTTCCAGGTTTCTTGTTTAGTTCATAAATTTTAGCCTGTAACATAGGCTTATAATATGCAGAATTTATAAGGAGCTATAAAGGCTCTTTTGTTTGATTTCTGCCTTCCCTTCTTTCAAAAATACTTTTGTCTCTGGGAGACAAGTTTGTGGTCAGTGCTTTCTTTCTTATAGTTGTACACGTAAATGTGTTTGCATGAAATAGTTCTAGGCCATAAATTTCATTCTGAAGTGTAAATGTCATCGTCATTATTCATCCTTCTCTCTTACCTAAAGTTTAAACATTTGGAGGAAAAACTGTCTTCAGGTTCCTCTCTTGCCTGCTGCCTTGCTTCATGTAGTATATGGACACGTACTACATCCTGTGTCTTTTCAGTTGCTGGTGGCCCAAGTTGTCACTTTTGTTTGAGTGCTTATACACCATATTTCTCAAGGCTGTCTTTGGCTCCAGCCTTCCCTTCCGAGTCAGGTATTCAGAAATTTTGGTTCTGTTACCACATAAAGTTAAAGGTATTTTCCGTGGAATTGAGGAGGTTTTGAACTGGAAGGATAGAGCTTAATGATAGATAAACCTCTAGTTTGACCTCAAGCTTGGTGAATGCTTTCATATCTAGTTTCACTGATTTATGGTGCACTATTTAATAGCATTAATGTCTCAAATGGTACATGTTGTAAAAAAAAAAAAAGTGCAAAAACAGAAGTAGAGACATTAAAAACATTCAGGAGGAGGTACAGGACTCAATTTTCCAATAAAGTTCAGAAGAATTTAAAAGAAAGCACTGATTTACTAACAACCAATTTATAAGGATATTTGTGGAACATCTGGATAGCTTTTGTAGATGGAGAAAGAATCTTAATGTTCAGAATTACAGTATTTTAAAAATAAAACTGAACAGCTTTTTAGGAGAAACTTTGAATGTGCACACTGATTAAATAGGGCATGTTCCCATCAAAAGCAGCTCTCTGCCCAGGTTTGATGGAGCATATGGATAATGGCTGCATACTTGACACATATCTATATATTGTCAACCATTATGAAGTTTATTTTTCATCAGAGTAAATACATATAGATAGCATACAAAAGAAAATGACGGAAAGACTCTGTAAGTTCTCATCTTAAAATACCAGCCATGGGGAATGAACAGGAATGTTTTAGTCAGATTTGAGGTGGCATAAACCCTTTAGGTGAAAGGATATAAATGGCAAAAATGGGTCAGTGTAGATGAGTGTGTCAGTCTGGTAGTCTGGGAAGAGTGTCTGGAGGTTCATTGTTTAGATCTTACACACACACACACCCTGCCCCGGCAGCCAGCCCAGTACACAGCAACAGAGTTCACTGCACACCATGCAAAAGGCAATATACTAGCATACAGCGGGTGGCTAGACATTGTTAACAATTGAAATAGAAGGTGGTGTATTTGTTGAAATATGAAGTGGACTGAGTATTGTGCCTTTATGTGAGGGCCGAGTAAACACATGTGCCAATGAGTCTTCAATTTTTTAATCCTACCTGAAGGCAAAGGAGAATCCCAGCTATTTACATTAGATGCACATTGGTGCATCTTCATGTATTAAATGTTAATTGTTTTATTTTGGATGTCTTTAATTCAGAATTATTTTATTTTTTTTTTGTAGCCCAGAAGAGAGACCTGCTGGAATGAGTGCTTCAGAACTAATTTCTTCAGCATGCTTCTGGCTGGTGGTAGCAATGAAGAATCCTTTTTTAGCTGTAGAAATGACTGGTTAGTATATACTAATGCTTAATATAAACTGATGGGTTGCTTTATTGTAGATGCTGTAGTTCCTTCTGTTTCTATCTTTATATTCTGCCTCAAAGTATTTTGAAGTTTGGCTGGGTTTATAGTCATTAATGAAGAGCAGTTAAAGGTTTAAACAAATTTTTGTATTAGTATTTTTAAGGGCACACCCCAATTTTTGTCATGTGTTCAGCACTAAATTACTGAAGTGTGTGTTTTTAATCTCACTGATTTAATAGGAGTAAATAAGTTTTATTTTTAGCTCATATTTAAACTCCTTGCTGAATTGAAGCCTTGGGTAGGAAGAGGTTAGACCTACAACAGGAGTTAGCAGAACAGTTAACAATAAATATTCTGTTTCATATCAGAAACAGTCTTTTTCTGTTCTTTCTTGACTCCAAACTCCAGGAGGCATACTTTAAACATACATGAAGCAATTTTGCTTAATGAGCCTAATACTTCAGAATGGCTGTAATAAAAACAAAAAAAGGTATTTTTTTTGGTTGAGAAGATGGAAGAAAAAGAACAGTCTAGAAAAACATTATTTGGATAATATGGCCTAATAAAAAAATCATTGTGTCTGAATGTTTTCAGCAGTCTGCATGCAAGATTATTAATTTGTCAAGGATGCAAAGTTTCTTCATCTTTCAACTCCCCAGAAGACACATCTACCCTCCTGTTTTCCATTCTGCCTGCCTCGTTTATTTAGGACTTGTGTTATATTTACCGTGACTGCTTCTTCCCTTTAAACAGTAACCGTGCATCGTTTCATCATGACTGCTGAAAGTTGTAATACAGTTAATTTTTTTTAAAAAAGTCATTGATAGAAGCAATACCGAAATACAAAATTGCCATAGTACAAAGTTATTCTTTTTAACTTTTCATTATTTCAGTACACAATTCATGGAGGTCAATACAGTGATCAGACAGAAGAGACAGGAATTGGAATTGTCCTGTTCATCTGTGATTCCTAGAGTTGAAAGGTATGTGCTTTGGGTTCATAGTGCAAAGGAACTTAATGAAATACTTCAGGTTTGGAATTCAATTAATTCAAATTGCTTTTTGGATAGAATATTGTTTGCTCATAAAACGGTACCATTTCATCATAAAACTAAATAGTGTTCGCATGTAACTTGTTAAATTTTTGTGTATTTGCTGCAGGCTGTTCTTATGGCAATAGATTCTTTTCTGTATATCTTCATGGTTTTTTGGTACTTGAGACAAGCTTAGTAACTCCATGACTTGTGCATCATAATATGTCACTTTTTCACAGAAACGTGACTTCAAATATATATTCTATTTGGAAGTTAGTTCAATGTGCTCTTTAAATAATTTCTATCACTAGAAATCAGATTGTTTGCTTTAACATCAGTCAGATTCTGATTTTCCACCTTGAACCCCCTTCTCCACAGGTTGGTTCTAACACTTTCTGCAATTGTTTACAGACAAGTGCATCTAGAAAGAGTTAAGAGGGGTTCTATCAAACAAAACAGCATAAAATATTTATGGTTTTTGTCAGAGAGCAGATGCATGTTAAAACATACCCTAAGGATGTTTTCATGAATATAAAGCAGAAGCATAAAAAATAACTGGTTTTAAAATAACACAGTAAGAACTTGTTTCTGTCTGTAATCTTAATTTCAATACATACCTCTGTACTCTAGGTATGTATACAAAGGCTAAAGACAAAAGAGCAAGTAAAGAGATTTTTAACTATAATTAAAAGTTGTACCTAGGATTTAAATAATAAATTTTAGGGTTTTTACATGTACTTTTCCTTATGGAAGATTTCATTCCTACTCGGTGGTAAATTGAAATTGTAGATCTATAACTAAACTCTTGGTTTCACCCAAGGTTTGCTGAGCGAGTCTGAATAAGTATATATATAGTTCGGTAAAAGGAAAGAAGCCTTTACTAAATTGCTGTGTAGACAATTCATCATTTTTCTGCAGAAAAGATTATTCTTCTGCTGAAGTACTAAATCAGTATTCCAGTAGTATAGTCTACAAATGTGGACTAGATTGTTTGTTACAGTGCTATGTTTGGCTTTGAAGAAAGCCAAATGTTTATTGCTTTAACATAACATACCTTGTTCAGACTGTTTTACCAGCTAGGCAATAATACAAGCCTGAAATTAAATGTGAGAAGAAAAGTTTTGTTCGTTGTCAACTTTGCCTTTCTCTCAAACTGTGATAAGGTTGTGTCATGGTGGCCTAATGTTTTGGGTTTGTGCATTGTTTCCAAAGCTCGCTACAAACAGCTGAAATAACTGATGTTAATGCTTTCACTTTTCCAGAATTCCTTTAGTGTCTTATGGAGCTGAAGCTGAGACCTTTCTTCTCACTTCTGCCACAGTGGCAGGGACAACGCTTCCAATAAATATCAGGCCTTTGGAAAACTTTGGTAAACTTTTTTTTTGTAAGTTTTATTTATAGCTCATGTGGAATATTGTTAAAATATGATTCTTTGAAATCCAAGTGGAGTATATAGTAACAGGTAACAGAAAATAAATCTGTTTCGATGCACTTTGGTGCTATTTCAAACCCAGCTGTTTTATTTCTGAAATGAGAATATAGAAGATGAACCAGCCACCCTAAAACCAGCATAACTGTTCTTCACTTGAAGATCAAAATAATATTTTATTTAACTTAATTCCATTTCTAAATTCAACACTTTCTTTCATGTTACAGCTTCTTTTCCTGTTGTTCAAGGATAAGTCTCATTTTGATACATTATGAATGGCTTGACATAGTTCAGTGCTGTATTGTGCAGTATGAGAAACAAACTGTTTCCTGACCGCGGAAGAGTAGTCAGGAAACAAAAAAATTGATCTCTTTCAGTATGCCTGTAGGCTCTACAGGGCAAAAGTTCGCAGAAGTGCTCAAGCTCCAGGATCCGGCAGGAATTTAGCAGAAGACAAGACGTGGAAGGAATGACCTTCCTCCAGTTACTTTAACAGCCTCTCCATACTCAGCAAGAGTGTAGTTTCCCTTCCAGCAGGCTGCACAAGTTCAAAGAAGTGAAAACAAAGGAATGCTGTTTTTTAAGGCTAGAGTTAATACCTTCTTGAACTGGGAATTACTCTACTTTCACTTGACTAGTAGGCAAAGAGTTGATAACGATTTGGGTCTCTTGGCTTACAAAAATTGTGAGGAAGTGAATTGCTGGGAAGAGTTAAGCAGTAGAAAGATTGTGGAAAAGATGCTTTATTCATTCATATTCCTCATTCTTGTTGATGACGCGTATTTCACCTCCACATTCCCCAGTGAAAAATGGATAGGTTGCTTCCTCAGGCCTCTGGTATTTGGCAGTGCAATTTAACTGATCCGTAACCATTTCTGCTTCTGGTAGTCATGAGTATACATGCTAGCTCATATCTCTTGACTTCCCCTCACCTTTCTACATTCTAACTCACATTTCTAACATTCAGGCTTCTTTGTTAGCATGCACCAGAAGCATTAAAAAAAAATCTCCTCAGAAAAGTGAAGAATATTTAAATAAACCTCAGATTATTTTTCAACATTAGACTATTTAGAACATGTGCGCAACTGCTGTTCACAGTATCAGCAACTGATCTACAAATATTGATGACATTGTGGACTCCTAAGGCAGAACATGCAGCTAAATCCCTTAACACTGTTTTTGGGGAGAAACTGCAGATTTTGAGTTTGAGTCTTTAGCAGGGAAAGAAAAGGAAATTATTTTTTCCAGATATTGTTGTTTTAAAATTTATATGTAGAACTAAATTTTCTCATCTGCTGCTTGATTAGAACTTTGATACTTATAAGTATTCCACATAATCACTTAAAGGTGTGACTTTGCAATGTGAAATCATCAAGCTAAGAAGACACAGCAAATAAATTCTGAAGTTATTTTTGTATGTTTCCATATGTTCTTGCTACACCTGAACTAAAGTTCAGATGTTGAACATAATATATTGCTTACACTGTAGACAAAGTTGAAGATGGTCATCAAGATTCAATCTTAAAACACTGTAGTATGTTGACACTGAAGTTTTAAGTCATCTTCAGTTTGACTTAAAGACTTCCTGCTGATAAAGAGCATGCAGAAAGTAAGACACAGTGTCTTCGAATTTCCTAGTGAAACTAGGGGATGTTTGAGATGAAGATGTCCCTTGAGGTTTTTGATTACATTCTGTTGAGTGAGTATTCCTTCCCCATTCAGTTTTTATATAGCAACTGGGGAAAAGACAGACATGCATAACAAAAAGTTAGGACAAAAGCAAGGAGAAACCTAACCTGAATACTGTTAAGAGATGCAGGGCAAATATCTATAAAGAAGTGAGCAAGGCCTTCTCTTACAGGAAATATGGGAAATGAAGGAAAAGGCAGAAGATGGAGGAAATGGGACACTGGGGCTTTATGCAAAGGTGGAGAACAGGAGGAAGATAAAAATAGTGATAATAAATGCATACAAAAAAAGGGGGGAAAAAAGCAGACTAGGTCTTGTGATTCTTTCTAAACTGTGCCTGAAAGATGGTAACATAAGCATTGTAATTTTTTTACAATATTTTTGTCGTCTGCCCACACCTAGTTTTCTATCAGAGTAGTAGTTGACAGTTGCTTCCAGAGTTGTGCAAGGAGGTATACGAATATCAGTGACAGTCATGTAACTGTACTGCCTGAATCTTCCCTGTAACTGCTGCAGTTTTTTTAGATTCTCTTACCATTAAACAGTCTTTTTACTAATTTGACCTGAAAATGCATTAGTGAACCTACCAGTACTATTATGATTTAGGCTGGCATTAAAATATTTTAAAATAAAGATTCAGTGAGCTGAAATGCCTTGTATTTGGTTCAAGTCCAAAGCTTGTGAAGCTTGTCTGTTAATATTTTACAAGTAGTAAAGAATGCTAAAAAGGGGTTTGTGTTTTGCAAATAGACTTTGAAAGTTGTACAAAAATAACTTGCCTTTTAATTCTGCCAGGATTTCCACATTCCACAGGTATCCTGATTTATTTTTTTTTTTTATTGGAAAGTGATTTCTTCCCACTTGAGGAAAATAATCATGGATATTAAAAATCTGTAATGATGTGTAGCATCTGACTTGGTTTTCTGGCTATTGTAATAGGTTTGAAGACGTAGGTAGTCTGGGACAGCCACATATGGTTGAGTAACTGCTGATTAAGCACTGTGAAGTCACTTTCTAACACAATTATTGGTGCGACTGTTAACAGTAGATACCTTAAGTAGTGCTAGTCACCTAAAACTTCTTTGGAAGTTCTTCACCATGCACATTGTTTTCTGTTAAATATGTGGTACCTTCTATAACTGATACTGTTGGTTTTCATTATCTTAAGTGGTAATTTGATCAGTGGACACCCAAACACCACAGCTACATCTTTTTCATGTTCAAGCAAATTATTGTGTGTTTACAAAAGTGGTCAGAGGATGTGATTATAGTTCTGTGCTCTGTTCTGGCTTTTTTTAAGGCTAGCAAGGTGCTTGCAGAGTTAATTCTCTAAGGTTATCAGATTATATGTTTGCATTTAATAGTATCTCATTCTGCTAACAAAGCAGCAAGTGGTAGAAAGAGGCTTTTGTGCTGTTACTTGTCTTATTCATATCTTACTTTCATATGATTTGTTTGAGAATACATTAAACACATATTTTAGTGCAGTAAAAGCATGGGAAATAATAACACTGCACAGAGAGTTAGAATCAAGTGTTAAGTGTGATATGATAAAACCATTGTTAAATCCATAGCAACTAATCTTTCTTAGCAAGTTTCCACTATTCGTGTATGAAATTGAAGCTGTAAAAAGAATTTATTTAAACACCCCATTTTTTTATGCTTTCTGAAATCTACACAAAGTATGAAACAAATTAATGGACAACTCAAGAAATTACTTTAGTCTGAAGTGAGCATTGCATTCAAGTATGTTTACTTAATTATCATTAATCTTTAATTCCTGAGTTGTCCTTCTTAAGCTTTCATAGGTATTAAGAGTACAGTCTGTTCCCTTTGTAGCGAATATAATCCTTGGCTTCCCTACAAAAACTTTGTCAAATTGTGGCTAGCATGAAATAAATTAATGCAGTATCAACACAAGAACTCCTGTGCTGCTATGTATGAATTAGTGTCATTCTTCTTATAGCTTCAGGTTTTTGATGTATCCTAGGCTGCCCCAAAACTTGCAGTCCTTGTTCAGTTTCTTAGATGCTGCAGGCACCGTGGGTTGGGTTCCTGCATTGTGACAATGTTTAAGTCCAGCTTGCCATGGAACATGCAGCAGCTGTCTTATAACTGGTGAATGAGTTTGCACTGTCTGAAATTCAATTTTGTAGAGAAGTATGCTGTCATTGCCGCTTCTGATCACCTGATTCCCGTGTGGTCATCCACTGATGGCTGTTCAAAAATGTCACTTTCTGTAGTATTGAGGCTCACTTCTGTAGTATTGAGGCTTCACTGCCAGTAGACCTGCATTATAGAATGGCAGGATCTGCTATATGTTAGCAGTGTTGTGTGGTTAACTTACTTGTTTTCTAACAGCTTAAATGCTGACTGTCTTTGAAGAGCAATATCAATAGCAGTTTAATTGTGAATGCCATTACTGGCCAGGTAGCCATATCTGTGCTGCCAAAACGTGTGTTCAGATGTCAAATGAGTCACTTGTGAGCTTGATGCTGTTCTTTTTTTTTAAAAAAAGAAAGTCTGCATTAAAAAAATTATGTTGTAGCAGCATTTTATACTAAATTTTAAGTTGCATTATTTGAGGATATCTGTTAAATGGGAGAAGGTCATCTTAATGTTCTTCACTGTGTTTGGATAAATGGTTGTTATCAAACTTTAATGTGTTTTGCTTTTATTAAGAATCTTTAGGCAAAGGATACGTGGTTGCATGTACCCAAGAAGGAGAAGAGAAAAAGCAAGCTTCTGGTTCATCGGGCGCTAGAGGAACTAGAAGGAAATCAGTTAATACTACTCCTAGAAGAAGATCTGCACGAAACAGCAAAAATGAGACTCTGGGTCAATCTCGGAGCTCACCGCGATCAAGCAGTTCTGTATGTGGTGCCCCTGATGGCAATAACCTATCTCTGAATAAGTCTTCAGAATCAGAGAAGGCTCCTCCAAAACGGAAGTCTAAAAGAACACTTAAACAACGAACACCTGTGGTTAAAAAGAAACTGAGAAGTTCTGCACGTTCTGAAAAATCGCCCAGTGATTCAGTGGAAGATGATGACATTGCTGAGTCTGAAGCAGTTCTAACATTAGATAAAGACCATCAGTCAGATAACGAAAGCAATAACACGAGCCTTCCACAAAAGAATAACACAGGAACAGAATCTGCTAATGGATTGGAAAGCTGTAGCGAACATGTAGAAATTGAGGAAACTAGAGGAGAATGTGACAAAGATGAAGATGCTCTAGGCAATGCGGATGTAAGTTTTCCTGTCCAAGAACCTCCAAGCCTAACTTTAGGAGGTGAAAGTCAGGAATTCGAAGCCAAAGGTGTTACTGAAAAAAATGTGGAACTTAAGGGTCAGGACATCTGTGAAAATACTGTTGAACAAATTGAAACAGTAGCTAGTCCCAAAGATGAAGTATGTGACCGCACAACTTTTGAAAAAGTAGATCAGACATTGTGTAGTCCTCAAAATGAATTAATGGAGAATGTAGAAACTTTGACAAAAATAGATCAATCTGGTCTAGAAAATGAATCGTTGGAATATCCAGAAACTATGGTAAAAGATCAGCCATTAGAAAGCCCCAGAAGTGAATTGCCTGAGCATCCAGAAGCCATAGAAGTAGATGATTCTGAGGCTGAAGAAAAAACAGTGGTAGACTGTGCAAGTACAAATATTCAAAACTTAAACACTGTTCAAGATGAAGAACCAGATGCGTTAATACACAGTATTTCTACGGACAGTACATCAGAACAATCTTTAAACGAGAACACCATGCCAAAAAGTGAAGAGGGTAGAACTTCAGTGTCACCCCAGGTGAATGCTGAGCATAAACATTTTGGTGAAGATAACAATGAAATGATACCGATGGATTGTGACTCATTTTGCAATGATCATAGTGAGCCTCAGATTGAGCAGTTACCACCAGTTGAAAGTACAGAGCAAGGAGAAGTGAACTTACAGTGTGATGTGGGAAACTGTACACCAGTTACAGGACTTTCTGATGAAAAAGGTGAAACTATTCTTCAAGAAAGAGAGTGCCAGTCAGAACTCAAAAAAGAGAAAAAGACTCGAACTAGAAGATCTAGGTTTCACTCTCCGTCGACAACTTGGTCTCCTTCTAGGAGAGAGGGCAGGAAATCTCAGTCACCGTCCCCTAAAAGGGAGATGGCCAGAGACAGGAGCTTACAATCACCCAGAAAGGAAACTGTGAGGGAGGGAAGGAGATCCTTATCTCGTTCTCCAAAGAGAGACACGCTCAAAGATGAGAAAAAAACACCATCTCGATCTCCCAAAAGGGAAACTGTCAGGGAAAGCAGGAGATCATCTTCTCAGTCAAGAACTAAGGATTCATCTCCAAGGCAAAAATCTAGATCTCGAAGCAGTGATAGAGATAGTCAAAGAAGAGATCGTGACAGAGAAAGAAGAAGTAGGAGGTGGTCTAGGTCACGGTCACGATCTAGGTCAAGATCACGATCTAGGACAAGAAATAAAGGTTCTTCGTTCTCTAGAAATGAGAGGGACAGCCACTCACCTCGATGGAAAGAGAGGTGGGCTAGTGACAGCTGGAGGAGTCCCAGAGGAAATGATCGATACAGAAGAAGTGATCCAGAGAAACAGAATGAAAGTTTTAAAAAAGAAAAGGACAATACAGAAAAAAACAATGATGAACAGTGTTCTTCAGAGAAACGCAGGAATGATTGTCCAGACTGGGTAATGGACAGGATAAACTCCGTTCCTGAAGTCAGGATCAGAGAGAGAGAGAAACCACATTGGGAAGACAGCAGGCATGATAATTCAGGACACTCTTGGAATAAAAACTTTGGTTCGGGTTGGATTTCGAATCGAGGGAGAGGTCAGCGTGGCCGAGGTGGGCGTGGAAGAGGTGGTTTCATGTACAGAGACCAGAGTGAAAATCACTGGCAAAATAGAAAACCTCTCTCAGGGAACTCAAATGGTTCTGGGAATGAAACTTCCAGGTTCCCAGAACATCAGCCATACAAGCGTAAGAATGAACAAGATTATTCTTTTGATACACCTGCTGACAGATCTGGGTGGACATCTGCATCCAGCTGGGCTGTAAGAAAGACTTTACCTGCTGATGTGCAGAATTATTATTCAAGGAGGGGACGCAATTCATCAAGCCCACAGTCCGGATGGGGAATGAGACAAGAAGAGGAGACACATGAACAAGGTATTTATAGTTTTGAAACATAAATAGCTTAGTCACGGCTGCAATAGCTGAGTAAAATCCTAGTCACATTGTCCTACTTCAATCTGATTAGTTCTTCAAAATGATTTTTGGGGTGAATCCATACTCTTTTTGGAATATGGAGGGGTTTAAGTGTGGAGTTCGGGAATTTCTTATGCTTTGATGGCTCTTTGGTTTTGCTTGAAGTCAAAGTTAGGGTTTAAGGACTGCATCTGAAAAGTGCTAGTCAAGTGAATCTGTTCGGCTGAAGAGAAAGCATATACTCTTTAGCATCTGCACACCTTTTAAAATGAATTTTATTTTTTTTTCAAGGAGACTTGCATTTGCCTGTGAAGACACATGGTAGATTCTAGAGATGACAAATCACTATGTTGACATTTATCTTGCTTCTAAAGAAGAATTTTCCTCTTTAAATCTTAAAAAAACCCCAAAAAACTAGGGAGATTCATAAATGCAAAATTGGTACTTTTACTGTACTTCATTAAAATTCTTCTAGTGCCTCAATAGAAGTCTAATATTTTTTGAGTATTTTATATCTAAAAGATAACTGCCCTAACAGAAGTAAGCTTTTTGGTAGAAAGTGAGTTAACTATGGATGAGATTGATTCTGAGTAGCTAAGAAGTCATACAGACTATTAATGCCCTGAAACATTAATAATCTTATAAGACAGACACGAATTGTATTTAAAAACTATTAGATCCAGTTCTGAAGTCAACCACATTTGTACTTTACCATTGTCTCCTTGTTCTGTCTTTCATTTTTGTCCATTTTCATCCTATGTGCCAGCAGTTTTCTCCCTTTTTTCAAAGACAACTGCATCAGTGTCTTTTGAGGCAACTTTGTCAACCTTCAGTCTGCTGCAGGCAGAATTTATCAAGCCTTTAACTGAAGGTATGGTGGTGTTTGCAGGCTTTATTTCACATTGTTGAGGAGCAATCATGCTGTTATATTTACTTTTGGAACCTGAATTCAGCTGAGAATAGTACAACGATCTCTCAAAACTGGATAAAATGGGCTAGGTTGGCACCATGACATGGTCCCGGGCCACATGGTCCTCCAGGGTAACCTGCTTTTGCTGACCCTGCTTGAGCAGGGGGTTTGGACTGGGCCATCTTGGTAGGTCCCTTCCAACCTCAGTCATTCTGTTATCCCGTCATCTTATAAAAGGTTATTTGGGGTGAATCGTAAGGGTTTAAATACCAATCACTATGAATTAGGTGACAGGGTTGTTCAAGAAAGGAATTCTAAGGGAGGACATCTGAACTATAACCCAACAGCTATTTCTCAGAATGAGTTTCTTGACTTTTGCTTGTATCTGGATTTTAACTTTTTGGCTTCTGTTGACGATAGAATGAGATATTGAAGTAATTTTTTTAAAGTGCCACCCCAAGAAGTTATTTTTACTTTTAGGCTTTACCTGTTGTACCATTACAGGGTTGTTGAACAACTCTTTCCAAATATGAACATTGGTGAAATTGGTTGAGGGTGATTTTAATATTCAGTGGGGAAAAAAACCAGCAGAGTATTTCTATAATTAACAGAAATGTTCCAATGAGTATGTGTGAATCAGGCAAAGGGGAGCAGAGAACTGTATATGTGATAATGCACGACTAACCTTCTGCAATTGCAGAAGCTGGATAAGTTACGTTGCCTTCCTGTTCTTTGGTGGAAAGTTACTGTTTCATTGTGATGAAATAATTTATTAGCTGTGCTATGGGAACAAGTAAAGAAAATAGGAATTCAAAATGCAGGCTTCCATAGTAACCTGAACTACTTAAACTCAGAAACTAGCATTTGGCTCCATGACCTGTCTGGCGATGAGTGCTGTGTAATAATGTAATGCAATAGCTTTAAAATATTCTGATTATAGAAAGCTTTTTGATAGTCCATGAAGGGTTTAGACACGTGGATCCACTTCTGCTTTATGAAGTAAGGATCTTCTACTTAATATATTGTTGTCTTTTTCTTTTGATAGATCCAAACCTCAAAGACCAAGGCAACCAGCAAAGTAATGGTTCTCAGTTACCAAAAAATATGATGCAGCAGCAACAAATGAATGTAATGCCACAAGTGAATGCACAGCACCAACCTATGAATATCTTTCCGTATCCAGTGGGTGTCCATCCTCCCATGATGAATATGCCACAAAATCCTTTCAACATCCACCCTCCGATGCCCATGCACCTCCCTACCGGAGTGCCTCTCATACAGGTAGCTGCTCCCACAAATTTGTCTCAGGGATTACCTCCGCCTCCACCTCCACCCCCACCATCTCAACAAGTCAGCTACATTGCTTCACAGCAAGATGGAAAACAATTGCAGGTATGCTTTATCAGAAGCCGTGGCAAGAGCAGTATTGATGTAACATCAGTTAAGGGTCTCTTACATTGAATACCATCGTCTTGATAAATATATATACTTGCAGTTTCTTTCTCTCTTGCCTGTCGTCTTCCACGCCACACCAAATTTAGAGTGGAAGTATCCATGACAATATGGGTTGTTCTGGGGCTATAGCTTTTAAATAATAATACACAATACCGTAACTGGGTTTTTGTGGTCACGAGGTGTTCCAGCTGGTAATGGAACACTGAAAAATTATCAATATTGTCCATTACATTTTTCTCCGTAGAAGTGCCCTGTTCCCAAAACTAAGTTTCCCCTTCAAAACTGATTTTTAAGCATTAGGAAATGCTTGAATTCCCTTGCAGCAGTGTGTACGAAGTGACCTAAATGTCCTTGTTGCAGTTCTCATCCCATGGGGTGTTATCAGCAGAGGAAAATTATCAAGTACTTCATGGCACCTGTTTGTTCCATACTTCCATTCTCCAGCTGTCACTATCTCGCCGCTTTCCCACACACACACATTTTTTTCTATTCTGTGTAATCTTTTGAGCCTTTTTGTTAATAATTTCCAAGCTTTCTTTGGTGTGTTTTACTTCCTCCTCGCGTGATTTTCCTGTTTTTGCATGCCCTGTTTGAGACCTAACTCCCACTTTATTTCTCCAGTTTCAAAAAGACTTGCTGTGCTTGGGGCAGGTCAGACCATCTTTTTGTGCGTTTTATGATATTTTAAAATAATCTTTGTGTACGTAAGCTCCTCCTGTAGCCAGCTGTTAATATTAAGAGCTTTTATATCAGGAAAAGGAATAGGAACAACTTCCAGGAGGATGCATGATCCTGCAAGGAGCTGTAACACTGCATTCTGTGAGGCGGAAAGGGCTCTTTAGGGGTTGACCTGAGGTCTGTGCTTTTCTTCTGTTGCAGGCTGCCTGCTCTAACCTAAAAACCTTTCCCTTGCATTCCAGGTTGAAAAAGTGATGTTCTAGAACATCAATGATTTTTAACACTGTTTTCTTGCATCATCTCTAAATATTTGAAGTGATAAACGGCCTAGATTCTTTTCACTTTCAGCTGCTGTTACACATTCATGTTCGTTAACTTAGAACAAAAGGAGTTAGGTACTGTGGGGGGGGTTACAGGCCATATGAATACTCTGCAAGGTAAAACAGTAAGGTACTATTGGAAGTAAAATGCTGGTAGATTGCTTGCTGATTTGATTAATGCCTGCTGTCTGTAATAAAATATTTTTGCAATTGGGAAGTCAGTGGGTTTAACCTCTAAAAAGTCAGAACACGGGATACAAAACCTATGTAAAGTACAGTATCTAGTGCAGCAGTAAATACGTTCCTATGAAGTCTGTGTATTGCTGAATAATACAGTTACATATTAGTAAAGCCCCTGGTGTATTTGGTTTTCTTACTTGCTTTTGTGGAGCTGCTTTTTGGAGCTACTGCTGCGTTTTCTTTGAGCTTTCATTGAACAAGTCCTTGGTGGCAGCACAACAGAAATGACAGAATACTGCAGGACTCCACCTGTCCTTCCTATTGAAAGGAAGAGAGCGCATTGGCAAGGGTTAGCATGCTGATTATAACAGCTTAGTATCCGTGTCATTTCCAAGACATTCAAATTCCTGTTTCATTATTTTCCATCTGGATAAATGTAGATGTGAAAAAAGTAATGGTGATGGCCTGCAAAAAAAAGTAGCATTTAGGGTAGCCTGCCAGAAGCATGCCGGGAGGATGCGTTCTTGGCTTTTGCTAAAAATGACCTCCATCTGGGGTCTGAGAGCTACTTAATTTCGCAATTCCAAAGTATCAACAGTGTCTGCGGTCTTTTGGTGGTGTTTGGAAATGTACAGAACGTGGCTTTTCCTGAAGAACAGATCCTGGTGCTTCAACCAGCATTTCACCTCTAGCCTCGAGCTGTGTTTGCATTTGAAATTCATTCACAAGTTCACATTTTCTGATAAGAAACATGAAAATATATGTTTTCAGAGCAATATTGTTATGATGCAGGAATGCAAGTGTGGTTTAAAAATAACTTCATGCGTGTCTGCTTGGGCGCTGATTTGTAAAAAAAAATGTTAATCTGATTTACAAAACAGGTCTTCCTCTAACTCCCGCGACAAATAGAGAGGTGTTCTGCAGCCATCGCTTTCCTTCCCCTTGTGCTAACACCCTCCCTGCCTATTAGCAGGGTGCTTTGTTTACTTTGTTAGTGGGATCAGAGAAGGAATCTGGCAGCCACAGTGATGACATGGAGGATGCTTTACTTTTCGAGCTTTATGGTTTGGGGGTGGTTTTTTTTCTCCTTTGAGTAGATCTGATATAATGTGTGTACCTTCCATAATAACTGCCAGCGTGGAGATTAGCTAATGAACTAAAGAATGTGGTGTTCATGCTCTTTCTATAGTTGCTGAGACTTCTAGAAAGGCACGCTGTCATACTGAAGGATAATGTATTAACTGCTGATAACTTTTTAAAACAGGGTATTCCAAATGCTGCTCATGTAAGTAATAATATGAGTGCTCCAGCCCTGCCTGCCTCAACAGCAGTCCTGGGAAGTGTGGGGACAGTTCAGGGACCAAGTTCGGGTAATGCAACGTCATCAAGTCACGTCAAGAGCTGTAATGCAGCTGTAAAATTGGGAGAAAACAAAGCAAGTGTAACAGTGGAAGCCAGTGCAGATAGCTCAAAGAAGGACCAGGCAAGTTCAAAGTGTATTTACATATACTATCATATATTTTTATATAAAATACATATAATTTTTTTATACATTTTATATACGTATAAAATGTAATATACTAAAAAATAGCAAACTGTGGCAGTACACCTTCTGTGTAATATAGTTGATACCAATGTGTATGTGATACTTCCGTGGCGGCTGTAGGACAGACCAGCAAGCTGACTTTTTTTAATGTAGTCTTTAAAGCAGCACTGATGAATATTGCTTTAATTGCTGTGGGACAGCATTCTGTTGTTAGTAAAACACAGACAGCTCTCATGAGAGCTGAAATGTGAGGGGACTATTGTTTTCTAGTCTTTGTAGTGACTTTTTTCTGTAGAGTTTTAATTTATGATTGATTAAGATACCTATGCAGACAGTGAAAAATAACACTTGTTTGGTTTTTTTTTTCATCAGAAACTGTTAATTCAAGAAAAAGCAGCACAGGAGGTCAAACTGGCTATTAAACCTTTCTACCAAAATAAAGACATCACTAAGGAAGAATATAAAGAAATTGTGCGGAAAGCTGTAGATAAAGTAAGTTGATCTAGTAATCTCAAATGCGTACATTGCAGTTGCGGTAGGGTTTGGGGTGGATTCCTTGATCTTGTGGGAACAACTGGAAGCTGCTGGGAATGGGGAACAGGACAAATAAAAAAACTTTATCCATCCACAAGAGACTTCTTAGCTCCTCAGAACGTAACTCATTGTTGAAAGAGTTGAATGGGAATTCAGAAGTATTTGGTAAGCAATTGGGAAGTACTAGGAGTTTCCAAAGTTGTTCTGCCCGAGATGGAGAAACCTGGGGGGGGGGTGTTGGCAAAATAAATAAATAATGTGAAACAGTGGCAAATCAACAGAAATGTTTCAAACACTTTTTTTTTTCCTTTAAAATTGCTGTAGGTTTGTCATAGCAAGAGCGGAGAAGTTAATTCTGCAAAAGTGGCAAATCTAGTGAAAGCGTATGTAGACAAATACAAACATTCACGGAAGAAAAATCCTGAAGAGGCAGTCTCCTGTGAAAAGAAGTAGAATATGTTTTCAGTTTTTAATTTTATTCTATCTTCAAAGTGCAATTTCAACATGACCAGTTAAGTGAAAATTGTACGTGACAGTGATTTGAATCTGAGTTTAATAAAATTATTTTTCAATGTAGTATATAATGTTTTGTTCTAAAGAAATATAGATCTACAGGGCAACTTCTTTATTCCTTTTTAAAAACAGATGTCTAAAAAAAATAAAGGTGTAAAGAAGAATCATTAGGAATGTATGATTGTGTGGATACTTAGATGTACAGCATTTTGACTTGAATAACAGAGTGCGTTAAATTAGAAAGTTCTGAGTACATTGGTTTTGGAACAGGTATGTACAGTACATGTAATCAGCCAGATTAATTTTTTTCTTTTGATTTCTCCCTAATTATAGCAAAGATAAAGTATTGCATTGACAAATATTTCTAGCGTTAACTGGACAGGCTGAATGCAGGGGTCACAATGTGTATATAAAAAAAGCACATGGACTTGTCTGAACAGAAGAACTGTTTAGATTTTTAAAAAGAAAAACAAACAGTAAAATGCAGTGCTCAGAACCACGGGTGCTGCACATCTGTTGTAACACCAAATAAAAATTATGCTGCTCGGGTTTGTTTGTGACGTTTTTCAATTTGTTTCAAGATAGTGGGATGAACTTGAATAATTTTTATGTGCTGAAAGCCCTCACTCACCACACACCGACAACCTCAGTTCATGTCTAACCCTGCCTTAGCTAGTATGGAGTTAGAGGCTAGAGCTGGATCTTCAGAAACATGAACTAGTTTATTCTTCAAGTAAAATCAAGGAAGCTGGAATTGGTTGGTAGGCTCCCAGTTGGTCAGAGACCACCAGTTGTGCCAGTCTGAGCTGCATAGTACTTCATTAACTAGGGACTGGAGTGTGGAGCATCAGGCTGGTGTCACTGAATGTGTGCAGTCTGAAGTCACGTGCAAAAGCTTTTCTACTTCCCTGAGCACTTCTATGTGGAGAGGTTAGTAGAGGTACCACAAGCATTTTAAAACGAGATGTGGGGTCAGTGGCTGTACTAGGACAGCGCTGAGGTTGCAGCACAGAGGGTTACTGGAAAGAACAGCTTGGGATCCTTCCAGATGTGAGTGGAAAAGGAGCCTTGCTCTGACATAGAAACATTTGTTCCTTTACTCTCAGCGCTGTTAAAATTTAAGCACTCCTCCTCCAGGTCTGCCCTGCAGTAACAACCTTTGGTGTTGGCTGAGCCTGGCTTCTGCTCCAGCCCAAAATCTCCTGGCCCAAAAGCATGAATAAACCATTCTGACAGGAAGTATCAGTCGAGTTTTCTGAGCAATTACCTCTTCCTAGCCAGTAGTTCTCAAATTAACTGGTCTTGGCAGAAAACAGTCTTACCCTGTAAGTAACTTTCGCAGAAGCTTGTGGATGAAATCAGGGGTGTACACCCCTGTACACACACATGATTATATATAGAGATGTTATGTGGTAAAAAAAAAAAGTGGTGTTTGTCACAAATGCTCACTTCGTTTAACTAAACCTTCTTCAGACTTAATGAAGCATTTGACTGTCTATATTTATTTTTGTGTGCCTAAATAAAAAGACTATGTAAATTAGAAACAGATATAATACATTTTCTACACTCAAGCCAGGTTTTAGATTTTTCAAAGTAAATACTCAGTTTTACACTGTGGTAGCCATTTGTATGCTCTCTTGAACTATTTTAAGCTAAAATTGGTTAGCACTTTTTGAAAAACGTTGTAGCGAATTGCTATGTCTATCAGGCCATGCGTACTTATTTTTATTACATTTTCCTTCTCTGAATTTTAATAACTTTTTATATCTTTTTACTCTATACAGTTGAGCCTTGCTATAAAGCTCCTTTCAGGAGCCAGGTAAATGTTTTGTGGGTTTTTTTCCCCTTTTAGAGGAGAGGTGGAAATTGGGTGGGAAGGAACAATGGAGGATTTAAACTGGGAAGGTGGGAGGGAGGGGTCATTAATCTTTTGTTTTGCAGCTCCTGGCTGGAAGATAAGCTGTCACTTGCTGCCACATTGTTGGGGCAGTGACTATAGTGATGCTCCACTGTATTTCAAAACATAATGAAGAATATCGGATAGAGTAGCATGTGAACAGTAACTTGATTTTTTACTTCAGAACTTACCAGAAAATATGCAGTTTGTTACAATTTCTATGTTGAATTAAAAAAATGAATTGCCTTAATAACATAGACTGTCCTCCTTATTTTCCCCAAAAAGCAGTAAGGTCTCTGTGGGGGCGACTGCCCCAGAAGGCCTGTACTTTAACCTCGTAGTCAAGTTTTTGTTAAAATAGTATGAAAGCTGTATTTTTATTTATTGAAACTCCTTGTACTGAAAGTCCCAACGTGCGCTAGCACTGAAGGCAAAGCGATGGGGAGGCCAAGCCCCCTTGGTACCTCTAGGATATTGGTAATTCATTTGATCCAAATTGCCTTGAGGAAAACAGTTACGAAACTGTATACCTTCTGTGAACTTATGCAAATCAAGAGGGTTTTCCTTGCACTCCTTCCACTGTCTCACTGTGCATGCTGCTTGAATGTCTCATCCTGAAGATGTCTCTTACGAGCACAGTGGCTGTCCAAAGTCCACAATACGCTGTTTGTAGCAAAAGGCTGGAGTGCCATCTACTGAAAAAAATACTCTAAAAACTAGTTTTGTGTAGTCCTTAACAGTTTCTAATAAATTCTTTTCACTAAGCTGGCAGTAGTCCGTGTTTGGTCTTAAATGATTATGGCTCAAGTGGTTTAATTCAGACAGCAATGTTATTGCTGTGACTTCTATGCATTTGCATATTTAATCTTGTTCCGTGTTGTCTGGGCTCCCACTCCTGCACATCGTGTTTGCATTCACCTGGCGTGTCTTCACCCCGCCTTGCCTGTTTGCAGATGCTCTAGGCTTAAAAAAACCAAGAACCCCAAAACAAAACAAATGGGGGTAGCGGTATGTCCATTTACTGCAGGCGCTGCCTTGGTGACTCCAGGGACTGGCTCCTCCTGCCGAGTTGTGGGGCTCAGCGTGTGTTCTACAACCTGCTCTGTGGACCAAAAGGGCACAGCTCAAACCAGCCAGGCTGTGTCCTGCGCGCACTGCAACAAAATAGCCCGGTGGCAGTTCAGCATGTGCTAGCCTGCGGGCCGGGGGCTGTCTGCCAGGCGTCGCTTCACTGCCCAGGGTTAACCCCACTTACTGTGAGGAGGTGCCGCTGCAGAGTAACGCAGGCACAAGCCGTGCGGCCCTGTCCTTCGGGGTGGCTGCCTGGCTGCTCGGTGACGTGCGAAGAAGCTTTGTTAAATTTGGGTTGGTTTGGCAGGGTGGTAAAACCCAAGGGGGGAAAGGATCGCTCCTATCCTGGTACTGTCCGGGTGGTGTTCCTGGCTCTGCGTTTACTAAATTTACTGATCGATCGGCATGTGGGCTCAGGAAAGAGCACGGCGCTTTGAAGGGCGAGGGTACATACTAAGGTCAAGGCTTGAGGGGCTCGGTGAGGGTGTTCACCAGGGAGAGGCAGGCTCAGAGATGTCCCTTCCTTGAGGCCAAGTCTCCAGCAGGAAGAGCAGCACTCGGAGGCACGTCTGGCAGCTGTGACCATCTAGTGCAGCTGGGCGAGCGAGACCGAGCCAAGGAGGGATTTGTCAGTCTTGACAAATTCGTGACCTCAAGCGGGCAGAGATACAGTTAAGACCACTGCGTTGGAGGCTGACGGAAGACGTGCTGAAAAACGTAATTTCGAAGAAGGGAGAGTCCTGAAGAGGAAAGTAATTTAAACAAACTGATCACAGTTAATTAATAATTTATTGCCTAAATTGTATGCCAGTCTTGCTTCTACACACCTGCTTGGGGGCACGGACCTTTTCAAGCATCCCAACAGCACAAATCGCCACTTCATCTACAGCTGCAAAGAGCTTTTCGCCACAGTCGGTAGACTGTGTCCACCACCCCCACCTCAGCCTCCACCTGCAGTTTGCTGCACGCTGCACACGGGCATCCCAGATGTTGATTTTTTGTACATGCAAAGGTCTTGATCTGCGTCCTGCAAATATGTGCAGTCAAGCTTAAGCAAGCTTAGGTTTCATGCATTTAAAACTCAAATGGCCTGTGCCTCAGGAGAACCATCTGCCTGGTCTCCTCAAGGGGCGATCACTGCATCAGGCAAGCTGGTGGCAGGAAGGATACCTTGGTCTGGGTCGGAGCAGTGTCCACACCACTAGGACAGAAACATTTCTGAGCACGAGCAGGCCCCAAACGTACAGAGAGGAGAGGCACATGGGGCGGACGGCAGGGGCAGGAGCGGCTCATTAGTCAGGACTTGTAATTTCTGCTAAGCAAGTGTCACCGCAGTCTGCTTTATGCAGCTGAAGCCTTTCGGGCTCCCACCTCTACAGGTAGTGTCTTGAAATCTTAACTCAGTTTTGCTGTAGAGGTCACTGTGCTGGAGTCTCCTGCTGAAAACAGGGCTGGTTTTTCCCCAAAATCCATGTCTCGAGCATCATAACACACCAGTGTGTAAAACAAATAGGTTGATTCCAAAGGTGGACTTACACCTTTTGAAATGGTTATGAGACTATGCTGGCCCCATTTTTCATTACTATTATTATTTCTATTATTATTACTACTAATTACTATTACTACTAACTACTACAACAGTCACATTAATCAATACTTTATAAAAAAGTAGAGACCAGAGTAAGGACAATAAAGTAGACAGACAGCCAATTTCAGTAATTAAAGAGTACTTAACAGATGCAGCACCTTTCAAAATAATGAAGCATCTATGAAGGTTAAATTAAAAAAATCACTAACAGAGAGATTAAAAAAATAAAAGCACAACCGTGTATAACAAGAGGAAGCTGTGGGAAGGCACAGGCTGGGATATGGAACTTAAACTTGACTCTTACTTTTCCATTGTTATTCAATCACAACTCCCAGAGACTCGCCCACCAACAGTCAGCTTTCAAACTGATCTTCATTTTCATAGACCATGCAATAAATACAGCGATTACAGCAATGCAGTAGATGCTCATTATACACAGTAAACAAGCCCAGAGTGGAATCCAACACAGAGAAAAATTACTGCAGAAGCCAAACCCAAGGAATTTTGGCAGCAGGTTGTCATATAATTACTCTTAAAGTGTTGCAGAAATTAAATCTAAACCCACTGAATTTTTAATGAGGAGCATCAATCAAAAATAGCCAAGGATGCCTAGATGCTTCAGTGCAATAGCAGGTGGGATGAAAGAAAGTAACACTTGGAAGTCAGAGTCTACCTATAAATTCCAGAGCCTTTTACAGAAATTCAGGACTCTCATGGAGCCGGAAGGTAGCTTACACGTGGCGGGTAGTCTCCTCTCACATGGGACGGGAACATTGCTGCCTTTTTTTCTCTCGGCGAGTCACACAGGGGTACCTCAGGTGCAGGTATCTGCAGTGCAGAGGTCTGTCAGGAACACGAAGGGCCGAAGCACAGCCACTGACTCACCCTGCCCAAAGCCGAGAGGGAGCAGAGCTGCTCCTCCCCGTGGGCAGCAGGAGAACCGGGGACCCAGGGCACACATGCATCCAGAAGGAAACCTGTCACTAGAGAGCATCTAGGAGAAAAGGCTGTCACACGCTCGGCTTGCTCCATCGTCATTACCTACCTCCGCATGGTACCCGATAAGTGACCGTATCAGACTGATGAACTCTTGCGATACGCCCCCTGAAACATGATGATGTATCTTGGAGGCACAAGATCTGCCTCCGATTTAATTGTCTAATGCCAATACACTACAGAGCTGCTGCTCCCTGTGCAAAGCATGTGGCTTTGCTACGTAACCGCAGCATCCCCAAACCCCAAGGGATTAAGTAACCATGTCAGGGTGTGGGAGACCCTCCTCACCAGGGGGTTCAGCCTCCACCTCCCTCTCCCTGACACATCATCAAGCCAAAGAGGGCACAAGAGGATGGACATCCATGGCCATGTGTCAAGCCCTAAGCTCCAGCCTGGCATCCCAGGGCAGTTCCTAGAGAGAAATTCAACGACTATTTAAAGAGTTCTAATAAACATCCAGCGACACTTGGTACTGGGGGAAACACAGAACACACACGCACCCCCTCACGGCGTAGGCACCTTGTGTTACATGGGTTGTGGCAGGCGGATTACACTTCTGATGCACTGTGGGCTTCACCGGGGGTTAGCCGTAGGTCAGCTGGCCAGGACTTCACAGAGGGTTACAACAGAGGAGAGGTCTGAAGTTGCGATCCTTCTAAACCCTACTGACCCCAGGAGATGCAGGTAGGACAGCCCTGCCAGCACACTCACTGGGGTTGTGCAGGTCACGTCCCCCCTGAGCAACGCAGGGAGATGCGCCCAGGACAGCACCCACCCCATTTCTTCATTACCCCAATGACATCTAATGGAACGATGTAATCTTACTAACTTGTGTAATGGTGCAGGCTCCCTGTTCCATGGATCTTACTCCAAAGGAAAAAGCAAGAAGTACGAGCCCTTCTTCCTCCCTTACTGCTCCCCTCGCTGGCGACTGGCAAAGCGGCTGGGCTCCGGCTAACCTCCCCCAGCGTCAGCCAGGAGCCCGCCGAGGCCAGCAGCAGAACCGGGATGAGGGACAAGCCCCTGTCCCGGAGGGTCTTTTCCATACTTTACGATTCACTATGTAACTCCGTCTCAATATAAACACCGAGAGCCCTGCCCGAAGGTAAGGAACAAGCAGACATTCAGGTAAAAAGAGAAATCTACTCTTAGCCAGGACAGCAAATTACCTGTGGACACGCAGCCTTAAAACCCCCAAACACCAAACCCAGCAAATCCTTCCAGAACAGTCTGCAGCAAATCCACCTATAAGATATTCAAAGGCTGCCTCAAAACAGCTGTTCAAAAGCCATCCAACATAACAGCAGAAGATGAACTTCACCATGATTCATCTTCATGAGATTTTTGTTACTCTAATATTGCATTTCTTTTCACCCAAGGTACAAAGCAATCAGCCTTTTCTAAAGCTATCTGCTCAGATTACTCCCTGGTTTTGACAGATAGGGAAGAGCCGAGACACAAATGGCAACGATGCCATGAGAAACAGCAAGCTGCGATACAACCACAGGAAGACCAGCAGGCTACTAAAACCCACCAAAGATGGTTTTGAAGTTGCAGTAACTTAAGAACACATTGCAATCTTGCCACAAACAAACGGAGGATAACTTTATAATATAAGTTATAATATAAATTATAATTCATGATAATCAGCCTTGAATTCTCGGCCACTTGAAAACAATTCACAAACTCATACCGCTCTGTGTGAAACCCCCCTCACCCGACAGATCCACCCACCCCCTCAAGCTGCAGCCCCACCTGCCACAGGTGCGCCCTGTGACACGAAGGACACAGCAACCTTTCGGCTTCACAGCTTCCAACTCACTGCCCAGGCCGGGCTCTGCAGTCTGCGTGCGCAGCACCTTGCCCAGCAAGCAAAAGGGCGTCAGCCACAAAGCTCTCTGCAGCCGCCCATGCGAGCAGCGCCTGACAGCCTAATAACTACCTGCTAGGAAAGGCAGAGGAGGGAGGAAGAGCACGACTGGATGATTACGGTATCTTTAGCTGTTGCATGTCATCGTTATCACAATAAACTGCTGATTTATCTTCCCACAAGGCAGGGCAGTACTGTGATCACCGTGTTACAGCAGATGAGACGGTTCCACATGCCATGACTTGCTGCAAGCCACCAAGGAGATCATTCGCAGCGATGCCAACCGAACTCAAACCTCGCTACATGCTCCAATGCTTCTCCCTCCAGGCTCCGCCTCCCCCACCTTTGCAGCTAGAGAGTGAAACTACAAAGAAAAAAAATCAAAACAAAATATCTATTTGACTCTAGGATGTGCTTTGCCTTGAGGTGGAGGTAGGCAGGCCGTAATTAACACCCATGGCTGCGCACTCCAGCCCTGCCATCACACGCTATGAAGAAACACGCTGGGAACTGTACCGTGAAGCAAATCTTCGTGTAAATGAATGGGGAAGAGTTGATTTAAAGGTGCAAAACTGTAATGCTTTTTCTCCTTCCAGGCAAAGCTGTTGCAATCATTTTCAGTGGAGGTTAGACCACATGCCACCACAGTGCTCTGTTACTGTGCTACTAACTTAACCTCTAGAAAACTCAAACTGATGACTGAGAAAAAACATTTACTTTGGCGAGAGGTGCTTTTAGCATCCTTACTACACTGAGAAACACTCCAAAAGAAGAAACTTACCTGTAGATACAAGGGATTTCCTCACTTTAACA